>NC_044555.1:37488234-38688234 GCF_007565055.1 Rhinopithecus roxellana | reverse complement strand
ATCTTTCTTTTCTAAGACAGATAGTTAGGCAAACACCTTTGAAAAAAATAGTTCACGTTAAAGGCAGTAAGTAACACTACTTATAAGTCACATAGAAAAATGGGAGACACAAGGATAAAAGTCTCCCAAAATTACTGTGAGTTATGAAATGAAAAGCATCACTAAATACAAACACTCATTAAATTACAAATAGTAGTTAAAAAAAGTTTGCATTGAGGAGGGTAATGAGGACAAGATGATAATTTCTGTTCTGGAAATATTGAATTTAAGAGGCCTTCGAGATATCAAATGATTGATGCCAAGTAGATAGATATATGTGAGTGAATGTCACCAAAACAAATCTAATATGGTGATGTAAATTTGGAAGTCATCTGCCTTACATAGTAATGTAAGTCTTAGTTATGGATACGGTTTCCAAGGGAGATAATAGTTCTTCATTGTTACACAGTAATGTGTTTCCAGAACTAAACCCAAATCAAAATACAACATTTCTATCTTTATATGCATGTTCAGTTGTTTCTTTAATCTCCATATGCTACTATGTAAAAAAGTAAAATGATTGAACAGGCAGGGATCTTAGACAATACCTAGATCATCATTATTAAGGTAACAAATGCTTTTTAAATATCTAAAAATATATTTTTTCTCCACAGAGAGAGAGACATAAACACATATACACTAAATAGAGATCATGCGTCTCTCATATCAAGTTAAGGACCCTTTGATATGGTTAGGCTGTGTCCACACCCAGATGTCATCTTGAGTTGTAGTTCCCATAATTCCTGCATGACCTGGGAAGGGCCCAGTGAGAGGTAACTGAATCATGAGGGCGGATCTTTCTCATGCTGGTCTCCTAACAGTGCATAAGTCTCACAAGAACTGACGGTTTTACAAAGGGCAGTTCCCCTGCACATGACCTCTTTGCCTGCCACCATGTAAGATGTGACTTTGCTCCTCCTTCACTTTCTACCATGATTGTGAGGCCTCCCTAGCCATGTGAAGCTGTGAAGCCATTGAACCTCTGTCCTTTATAAATTGACCAGTCTCAGGATGAGAACAGACTAATACAGTAAATTGGTACCAAGAGAGTGGGGTGCTGCTGTAAAGATACTCAAAAATGTGGAGGCAACTTTGGAACTGGGTAACAGGCAGAGGTTGGAAGAGTTTGGAGGGCTCAGAAGAAGCCAGGAAAATGTGGGAAAGTTTGGGACTTCCTGGAGACTTGTTGAATGGCTTTGACAAAAATGCTGATAGTGATATGGACAATAAAGTCCAGGCTGAGGTGGTCTCAGATGGAGATAAGAAACTTGTTAGGAACTGGAGTAAAGGTCACTTTTGCTATGCAAAGAGACTGGTGGCATTTTACCCCTGCCCTAGAGGTCTTTGGAACTTTGAACTTGAGACAGATTTAGGGTATCTTAAGGAAGACATTTCTTAATAGCAAAGTGTTTAAGAAGAAGCAGAGCATAAAAGTTCAGAAAATTTGCAGACTGACAATGTGATAGAAAAGAAAACCCCATTTTCTGGGAAGAAATTCAAGCCAGTTGCAGAAATTCGTGTAAGTAACAAGGAGCCAAATATTAATCACCAAGAGAAAGGGGAAACCAGCTTCAGGGCATGTCAGAAACCTTCATGGCAGCCCTTTCTCCACAGGCCTAGAAGACTAAGAGGGAAAAACGGTTTCATGGGCCAGGCCCAGGGTCCCTCTGCTCTATGCAACCTCAAGACATGATGCCCTGAATGCCAGCTGCTTCAGCTCCAGCCATGGCTAAAAGGGGCCAATGTACAGCTCAGCCTGTACATTGCAAGGTCACAGGGGTGAAGGTGTCCAAGGCCATGGGAACCCACCTCTTACATCTGTGTGACCTGGATGTGAGACATGCAGCCAAAGGAGATCATTTTGGAGCTTCAAGATTTGACTGCCCCACTGGATTTCGGACTTGCATGGGGCCTGTAGTCCCTTCATGTTAGCCAATTTCTTCTATTTCAAATGAATGCATTTACCCAATGCCTGTACTCTCTTTGTATTTAGAAAGTAATACTCAGAAGGGACTTGCCTTGTCTCAGATGAGACTTTAGACTGTGGAGTTTTGAGTTAATGCTGATATGAGTTAAAGCTTGGGGGACTGTTGGGAAGGCATCACTGGTTTTGAAGTGTGAGGGCATGAGATTTTGGAGGAGTTGGGGGCAGAATGATATGGTTTGGCTGTGTCCTTACCCAAATTTCATCTTAAATTGCAGCTCCTATAATTCCCACATGTTCTCGGCGGCCCTGTGGGAGGTAATTGAGTCATGGGGGTGGATCTTTCCCATGCTGTTCTTGTGATAGTAAGTAAGTCTCCCAAGAACTGAATGTTTTATAAAGGGAAGTTCTCCTACACAAGCTCGTCTTGCCTGCCACCATGTAAGACATGACATTGCTCCTGCTTTACTTTCCACCATGATTGTGAAGTCTCCCCAGCCATGTGGAACTGTGAATCCATTAAACCTCTTTCCTTTATAAATTACCCAGTCTCATGTATGTCTTTATGAGCAGCGTAAGAACAGACTAGTACATCCTTGATCCAGTTTATTATCTTTATTTTATAGCTGCAGATACTGAGTCAAAAAAGAGAAATTTACCTGCCTAAAGTCAGAAACACATTAGATGAATTTAATGGGACAAATAAGAATTATAAGACTATGTTTGAGATGGCTCAAGGCTATTTTCCTAGGTATCTCTACATCTATGTTCACAAATGCAAGAGTGGTGGAGAGTATAAAATCTTGAAACAGATATTCTGTGTTCAAATCCAGGATCCATGACTTTGTCAGTCAGGGTTCTATTAGAAAACAAAACCAAAGTTAGATGGAAAGATATGGATGATAGGTAGGAATAGATAATAGTGAGAGAGATCAATAGATAGATAGACAGTTGGTGGATCTGTTAAAGTATTAATTTTACAATTGTTGGAGCAGCCTATGCTTACAGCTGATGCAAGAGCTTGAATCCACAGGATAAGCAGCAGGGAAAGGAAGATAGATGTAAAGTGGGGGTGACCAAGAAAAAATTGGGACAGTATGAGGGCAGACTGAAACCCATGTAAGTCCTCATTGTCTCTGACCTTGATAATGTAGATGTCCCACAGAAGCCAGGGCTCTTTGTCATGGAGATAAATACATCACATAGGTTAGGATTTGGAAAAGTCAAAGGAAAATCCAGGAAATGGTAGAGCCCTTACAGGTTAACTACTGCCTCATGCTAACAAGGTGAGTTTGCAGATCAGCAATGATGTGTGTATGGGACAAAACAGCTGCTATTTCCCATCTTTTTTCTAAATCTCTAAAGAATCTCACTTGTGGTCCACTCTATCCAGCAACATAGAGCAAGTACATTTATTAGAAATATAATTCAACCTAGCTAAGTTAGCACATTAGAAAGCCACCACAAAGACTTATAAGCTATGAGTTTTACAGCAAATTAATTTTAATATCCTAATTCTTAAAATATTAATAGTAATGATATCAATCACATAGGGTTGTTACAAAGGATCAAATGAAAAAAGTATGTAAAGAGGATAACACACACGGTCCCTAGAATATTGTTTACACTACATGTATGTTAATGTAGAGGGTCACAAATTTACTGAATATTACCTACAAATTTATCTTTATACTTTCTCTGTAATCAACTCTAATTTCACTTTCTGCTCCCATAGACGAACACCCTGGTTTTTAGCTAAAATTTTATAGTTAGAAGGACAAAAAGAAAAACATATGAATCCTTTTCAAATTATTACCTTCTTATTTTATTTATTTTTTATTAATTGTCATTTTATATTGCTGCTCTTGCTGTGTGTTATTATGTTGTTATTATTCTTGTTATTGCCTGAAATGTCCTCCCTTTATTTTTCTGTATACTCAAAGCCTTCCCATTTTTTACATCATCTCTTTCTACTTTAAATGCAGCTTTTCTTCACTGAACTTCCACTTTTCTGAACTCATAATCTATATTTATGATGCTTGTCATGCATTATTTCTCTGACACAAATTAGCACTTAGCTGTACACATTCATATATAATTAATTAAATGACTTGAACATATTAGTGTTGGATCTTTAACTGAGTTTTAAGTTTCTGAACTGCAGGAGAAAGTCTAAGATTGCTAGTACTTGGGAGGAGGGGCCAAGATGGCCGACTAAAACAGCTGCCATCTAAGGCTCCCACCAAGAAGAAGGAGAAACGTGTGTGAATCATGCATCGTCAACTGAAGTATTCAGGTTCTATCATTGGGACTGACTAGGCAGTTGGTGCAACCAATGGAGAGTGAGGAAAAGCCGGGTGGTACTATGGCTTGCCTGGGAGCCACACTGGAGAAAGGAAACTCCCAGTCCAGCCAAGGGAGGCAATGAGTGATCGTGCTACCCTATCTGGGAAACCACGCTTTTTTCACAGATTTGTGTAACCCATGGAACAGGAGATCCTTTTCGTGAGCCCACACCACCAGGGCTTTGGGTCCCAAGCACAGAGTGGTGCAGATTCTCAGCAGCCACTTGGTTGGAGATTGCCTAAGACTGCTGAGTTCCTGCGGGGAAGGGTGGCCTTTATCACTGCAGTTGCCTGCTGCCTAAGAAGACTGAGCTTCCAGGAAGAGCAGAGGCAGCCATTGCTGCAGCTCCAGTCTGCCATTATTCTCCTGCTAGTGTCAGGCAGATTGGACAGTTTGGACCCAGGAGGAATTCCCAAAAGTGTAACACAGCAGCTGTGGAAGATTGTGGCCAGACTGCCTCTTTAAGCCAATGACCAATCCCTCCTCACTGGGCGGGGCCTCCCTGCAGGAATTTCAGCAAACTCCAGTCAGGGGGTTTAGGGACAGAACTCTGATCTCCCTGGGACTGAGCCCCTGGGGGCAGTGGTGGCTGTGGTCTCCATGGATCAGCAGAGTTAGTCTTTCCTCCTGCTGGCTCTGAGGAATCCCACAGTCCAGACAAGTGAGAATCTGCTTGGGGTGCACAGTGTACCCCCTCCACCAAGGAACAGCTAGAGTGCTTGATTAAGTGAGTCCTGAATCCTGTGCCTCCTGACTCAGTACCCCAACAAGAATCATCAAATATATTATACAGGAGAGTTCAACTGGCATCAGGTCGGTGCCCTTCTGGGACACAAATCCAACAGGAAGCAGAAGGCAGTCATCTTTGCTGATCTGTACCCTCCACTGGTGACACCTATAGGTGCAGGAGGGACCCAGATTAATAGTGTCTGTAGTGAACCCCCAACAAACCACAGCAGTGCTATGGAAAAGTGGCCCAACCATTAAAAGAAAAACAAACAGAAAGTAACAACAATAGCATCAACAGCAAAGTCCCCACCCAAAACCCTATCAAAAAGGTCAGCAGCCTTAAACACCAAAGCTAGATAAACTCATGAAGATGAGAAACGATGAATGAGAAAACATTGCAAACTCAAAAATCCAGAGTCTCTCTTAAAAATGATTGCAGAACCTCTCCGCAAGGGCACAGAACTGGGCAGATGCTGAGATGGATGAATTGACAGAAGTAGGCTTCAGAAGGCAGGTAATAAAAAACTTCACTGAGCTAAAGGAGTGTGTTATAACCCAATGCAAAGAAGCTAAGAACCATAATAAAACATTACAAGAGATGTTAACCAGAATAACAAGTTTAGAGAGGACAATAAATGACCTGATAAAGTTGAAAAACACAACACAAGAACTTTACAATGCAACTACAAATATCAATATCCAGATAGAACCAGCAGAGGAAAGAATTTCAGAGTTTGAAGACTATCTTGCTGAAATAAGACAGGCAGACAGATTAGAGAAGAAAGAATGAAAAGGGGTGAACAAAACCTCCAAGAACTGTGAGATTATGTAAAAAGACTGAACCTATAAATTATTGGGGTACCTGAAAAAGATGGGAAGAACAGAACTAAGTTGAAAAACATAATTTAGGATATCATACAGGAGAAGTTCCTCAACCTAATAAGACAGGCCACCATTCAAATTCAGGAAATCCAGAGAACCCCAATAAGATACTCCATGAGAAGATCAACCACAAGATACATAATCATCAGATTGTCCAAGGTCAAAATTAATAAAAAAATGTTAAGGGCAGCCAGAGAGAAAGGCCAGGTCACCTACAAAGTAAAACCCGTAAGACTAACACCAGACCTCTCAGCAGAAACCCTACAAGCCAGAAGAGATTGGAGGCCAGTAATTCACATTCTTAAAAGAATTTCCAAATCAGAATTTCACATTCTGCCGAACTAAGATTCATAAGTGAAAAAGAAATACAATTATTTTTGGAAAAGCAAATGTTGAGGGAATTTGTCACCACCAGGCCTGCGTTGCAAGAGCTCCTGAAGAAAACACTAAATATTGAAAGGAAAATCCATTACCAGCCAATGCAAAAACACACTGAACTAAAAAGACCAATGGCACTATGAAGCAACTATATTAAAAGGTGCAAAATAACCAGCTAGCATCATGATGACAGGATCAAATTCACATATGACAATCTCAACCTTAAATGTAAATGAGCTAAATGACTGAATTAAAAACACAAAACGGCAAGCTGTATGGAGTCAAAACCTATCAGTGTGCTGTATTCAACAGACATATCTTACGTGCAAAGACACACATAGGCTGAAAATAGAGGGATGGGGGAAATTTACCAAGCAAATGGAAAGCAGAAAGAGCAGTGGTTGCAATCCTCGCTTCTGAAAAAACAGACTTTAAACTAACAAAGATCAGAAAAGACAAAGAAGGGTATTACATAATGGGAAAGAGATCCATAAAACAAGAAGAGGTAGCTATCCTAAATATATATGCACCCAATACAGGAGCACCTAGATTCTCAAAACAAGTTCTTAGAGACCTACAAAAAGACTTAGATTCCCACACAATACTATTAGGAGACTGTAACACCCCACTGTCAATAGCAGATAATTGAGACAAAAAATTTACAATAATACTCAGGTCTTGAACTCAAGTGGACCTGATAGATATCCACAGAACTCTCCACACAAAAACAACAGAATATACATTCTTCTCCATAGCACGTGGTACTTATGCTAAAATCAATCACAAAATTGGAAGTAAAACACTCTTCAGCAAAAGCAAAAGATCTGAAATCATAACAAACAGTCTCTCAGACAATAGTGCAATCAAATTAGAACTCAAGATTAAGAAACTCACTCAACACCATACAACTACATGGAAATTGAACACACTGCTCCTAAATGACTCCTGGGTAAATAATGAAATTAAGGCAGAAATCAAGAAGTTATTTGAAACCAGTAAGAACGAGAAGTCAACACACCAGAGTCTCTGGGACACAGCTAAAGCAGCGTTAAGAGGAAATTCATAGCACTAAATGCCCACATCAAAAAGCTAGAAAGACCTCACTCAAATCCACAGCCTACATCACAATTAATAGAACTAGAGAATCAGGAGGAAAAAAAACAAAAACAAAAACAAAAAACGCTAGCAGAAGATAAAAAATAACCAAGATCAGAGCAGAACTGAAGGAGATAGAGACAAGAAAAAATCTTCAAAAAAAATCAATAAATCCAGGAGTTGGTTTTAGAAAAATTTAATTGAACTAGATAGACCACTATCTAGACAAATAAAGAAGAAAAGAGAGAAGAATCAAATAGACGAAAAAATATAAAGGGGATATCACCACTGCCCCACAGAAATACAAAGTGCAATTAGATAATATTATAAACATTTCTATGCAAATAAAATAGAAAATCTAGAAGTAAATGGATAAATGCCTGGACACACACAACCTCCCAAGACTGAACCAGGAAGAAGTTGAATCTCTGAATAGACCAATAACAAGTTCTGAAATTGAAGCAATAATAAATAGCCTACCAGCTAAAAAAAAAAAAAAAAAAAAAAAAAAAAAAAAAAAAAAAAAAAAACACCTCAGGAACAGAGAGACTTACAGTTGAATTTTACCAGAGATACAAAGAGAAACTGGTACCATTCTTTCTAAAACTATTTCAAACAATTGAAAAAGATGGACTTCTCCCCAACTTATTTTATGAGACCAGATTCATCCTGATACCAAAACCTGGCAGAGATACCATAAGGAAACAAAACTGCAGGCCAACATTCCTGATGAACATCGATGCAAAAATTCTAAATAAAATACTCGCAAACTGAATCCAGCAGCACATCAAAAACTTTATCCACCGCAATCAAGTCAGCTTCATTCCCATGATGCAAGACTGGTTCAACATACACGAATTAATATATGTAATTCATCAAATAAACAGATCTAAAGACACAAACCACGTGATTATCTCAGTAGAGGCAGAAAGGGCTTTTGATATAATTCAACATCCCTTCATGTTAAAAATTCTGTATAAACTAGGTATTGATGGTACATGTCTCAAAATAATAAGAGCAATTTTTGGCAAACTCACAGCCAGTATGATGCTGAATGGGCAAAATCTGGAACCATTCCCCTTGAAAACTGGCACAAGACAAGTATGCCCTTTCTCACCACTCCTATTCAACATAGTATTGAAAGTTCTGGCCAGGGCAATCAGGCAAGAGAAATAAATAAATGTTCAAATAGGAAGAGAGGAAGTCAAACTGTCTCTGCTTGCAGATGACATGATCCTTTATTTAGAAAACCCTACAATTTCAGCCCCAAAGCTTCTTAAGCTGCTAAGCAACTTCAGCAGTATCAGGATAAAAAACCAATGTGCAAAAATCACAAGCGTTCCCATACAACAATGATAGACAAGCAAAGAGTCAAATCATAAAGGAACTCCCATTCCAAATACTAAAAAGAGAATAAAATACCTAGGAATACAGCTAACGGGAAAGTTAAAGACCTCTTAAAAGAGAACTAGAAACTACTTCTCGAAGAAATTAGAGAGGACACAAACAAATGGAAAAACGTTCTATGCTCGTAGATAGGAAGAATTAACATTGTGAAAATGGCCATACTGCCCAAGTAATTTATATATTCAAAGCTGTTCTCATTAAACTACCATCGGCATTCTTCACAAAATTAGAAAAAAGTACTTTAAAGTTTATATTGAACCAAAAAAGAGTCCATGTAAGTGAAGACAATCCTAAGCAAAAAGAATAAACCTGGAGGCATCATGCTACTTGACTTCAAACTATACTACAAGGCTACAGTAACCAAAACAGCATGATACTGTTGTACCATGTACAGGTACAAAAAAGACACATAGACTAATGAAACAGAATACAGAACTCAGAAATAACACCACACATCTACAACCTCTGATCTTCAAGAAACCTGACAAAAACAAGCAATGGGGAAAGGATTCCCTATTTAATAAATGGTGCTGGGAAAATTGGCTAGCCTTATGCAGAAAATAGAAACTGGACTCCTTCCTTACACTTTGTAAAAATAAATCAAGATGGATTAAAGACTTACATGTAAAATCCAAAACTATAAAAACCCTAGACAAAAATCTAGGCAATAGCATTTAGGACATAGGTACAAGCAAAGATTTCATGAAAAAAACGTCAAAAGCAATTGCAACAAGAGCGAAAATTGGCAAATGGTATCAAATTAAACTAACAAGATTCTACAGAGCAAAAGAAACTGTCATCAGAGTGAACAGACAACCTACAGAATGGGAGAAAATTTTTGCAATCTATCCATCTGACAAAGGTCTAATATCCAAAATCTGCAAAGACCTTAAACAAATTTACAAGAAGAAAACAAGCAACCCCATTAAAAAGTGGGCAAAGAACATAGACAAACACTTCTCAAAAGAAGACATTTATGTAGCCAACAAACATATCAAAAAAGCTCAACATCTGTGATCATTAGAGAAATGCAGATCAAAACTGCAATGTGATACCATCTCACACATAGTCAGAATGGCAATCACTAAAATGTCAAGAAACAAACAGATGCTGACGAGGCTATGGAGAAATTGGAAGACTTTGACACTGTTGGTGGGAATGTAAATTATTTAAACCATTGTGGTAGACAGCGTGGCAATTCCTCGAAGTACTAGAACCAGAAGTACCATTTGACCCAGCAACCTCATTACTGGGTATATCGTCAGAGGTATATAAATCATTCTATTATAAAGATACATGCATGTGTATCTTCATTGCAGCATTAGTCCCAATAGAATAGAAAAGTTATGGAATCAACTCAAATGCCCATCAGTGATAGACTGGATAATGAAAATGTGGTACATATTCACAATGGAATACTATGCAGCCATAAAGAGAAACAACACCATGCTTTTTGCAGGGACATAGATGGAGCTGGAAGCCATAATTGTCAGCAAACTAACACAGGAACACAAGACCAAACACACCATGTTCTCACTTATAAGTGGAAGCTGGACAATGAGAACAGATGGACACAATTAGGGGCATAACACACTCACACTGGGGCCTTTTGGAGGCGGGGGGAGGGAGAGCATCTGGATATATAGCTAATGCATGTGGAGCTTAATATCTAGATGATGAGTCGACAGGTGCAGCAAACCGCAATGGCACACGTTTATCTGTGTAAAAAACCTGCATGTCCTGTATCTGTATCCCAGAAATTATAATAAAATAAAATTAAATAAAAAAATTGCAGGTATTTGTATTCAATAACTGAGGAATGTTAATTTGTGAGTGGGGTGAAAATATTTTCTGACAGAGAAGACAGTAGAATGAAAATTCAGAATATGATAAAAACAATTTCTTAATATTCTAATCACTACTCAAGTGTTATAATGAATTGTGAAAATGAACAATATAATCAGAATATCATGCCTCTGTGAGATAAAGCTATTCATTTAATAGAAAACAGAAGCTTCTAAGTAACACATTCTAAGGCAACAACCATATATAGGTCAAGAGTGCCAGAAGAAGACTAATATTTTGTTGTTATTTAGAAATGCTTTAAAAAGGTTAGCTTGCATTTAAATGTTTCATTTTAATTGGCTCTAAAAATATACATATGATATTATATAATAACATTATTTTGGGGTTGAAGTCTTATAGAAGAGATAAATAAGACAAAATACAAATATTTAAAATAAATGGTTAGTTTTTAAAGGTCTGAGATGTGGCAGAGCAAGCAAAACTGCTGCACCAGGAAAACTCAGAATGCTCTCAATGCCACTTAAACTTTGTATCCCTTAAGTCACAAACGTGACTTATAGCTCATGGTTCACGTACTGTAAATTACTATATTTAATTATCTCTAAAACAATATGGACTATAGTATGCACCACTATTTTATGTACTGCTAAGAATAAGAAAGCATTGCCAATTATAACTGGAATCTCGGTGATTGTAAATATATTCCTATTTCAGAGATAATAAAAGAATGAAAAACGTGTGTTGGAATCAATAAAATAAGGCATGTTTCAACCTCTTACTTAAATGTAAAGGAAATCAAAATTTCTGTTACTTAGCACTCTGAATTATTCACATTACTCTTTAAACTCTTCCAGCAATAGAAGAGTTGTATGACTTCCACAGACTTATAGTAAAATATACAGTGACAAACATTTTACTTTAAATTCCTTTCTTTTTCTTACTATAAACTCAGATACCTCTATTCTTCCATTTCTATTCAGAAGACACTTTTGAAGTGTGGTCTAAGAAGAAGGAGAATAATTGTTCAATCTCACTCCTGACAGTGACTTCCTCTAAAGGCAAGTATGCTATGGCTCATCACTTAATCTTCATGTTGCAGATTCTCTCTGTAAGAATAAAGCAATACACATCATTATAGTCTATCCATTACTTTGAGAAGCAATAAATAATCTCCACTTATTTTTCTAATTATGATATTTATAACTCCAAAAATATGGCATTTAAGCAGGGAGAAATCCTTTTTAATGGTCAATTGTATCAGATACTGAAGGTATCACAAAACAGAGGTTGAAAGTTTACAGCAACTGATTCCAGCATAAACATGTATTTGGCTATGTTTGAGCATACTCACTTTCCATCAGATCTCAATGTACCTCCATCTATGCTATGGTTTTAAAGCTGAAAAATCATGTACCTATAAATGAAACTGTCATTTTAAAAATTTAAGCACATAATGACTATAAAACACTTTCTTTGGGAGGATTAAAAACTTCATCAATTTTCTCAGCTCTTTACTCATCAAATATTTCTTATTTTTGAAAAAATATTTCTGTGGCCATGGTTCATATTGAACAGAAGTAAGATTTCAAGATATCTAACAAATCAGTTCCCATTCTTGTTCTCGTTAAAAATAAAAATTTAAAAACATTGTTTTTCTGGACATTCCCTCACTAACTTCCACAGTTTATCTAACTATATTATTACCAGAAATCAATAATTCATTCTTTTGACAAGCCCATTTCATTTTTTACATAATTACTTTACCATATCATTATAAAAACTTACTTTTTTTTTTATTTTTTTTATTTTTTATTTTTTTATTTTTATTTTTTATTATACTTTAAGTTCTAGGGTACATGTGCATAACGTGCAGGTTTGTTACATATGTATACTTATGCCATGTTGGTGTGCTGCACCCATCAACTCGTCAGCACCCATCAATTCATCATTTATATCATGTATAACTCCCCAATGCAATCCCTCCCTCCTCCCCCCTCCCCCCTCCCCATGATAGGCCCCAGTGCGTGATGTTCCCCTTCCCGAGTCCAAGTGATCTCATTGTTCAGTTCCCACCTATGAGTGAGAACATGCGGTGTTTGGTTTTCTGTTCTTGTGATAGTTTGCTAACAATGATGGTTTCCAGCTGCATCCATGTCCCTACAAAGGACACAAACTCATCCTTTTTTATGGCTGCATAGTATTCCATGGTGTATATGTGCCACATTTTCTTAATCCAGTCTGTCACAGATGGACATTTGGGTTGATTCCAAGTCTTTGCTATTGTGAATAGTGCCGCAATAAACATACGTGTGCATGTGTCTTTGTAGTAGAATAATTTATAATCCTTTGGGTATATACCCAGTAGTGGGATGGCTGGGTCATATGGTACATCTAGTTCTAGATCCTTGAGGAATTGCCATACTGTTTTCCATAATGGTTGAACTAGTTTACAATCCCACCAACAGTGTAAAAGTGTTCCTATTTCTCCACATCCTCTCCAACACCTGTTGTTTCCTGACTTCTTAATGATTGCCATTCTAACTGGTGTGAGATGGTATCTCATTGTGGTTTTGATTTGCATTTCTCTGATGGCGAGTGACGATGAGCATTTTTTCATGTGTCTGTTGGCTGTATGAATATCTTCTTTTGAGAAATGTCTGTTCATATCCTTTCCCCACTTTTTGATGGGGTTGTTTGTTTTTTTCTCATATATTTGTTTGAGTTCTTTGTAGATTCTGGATATTAGCCCTTTGTCAGAGGAGTAGGTTGCAAAAATTTTCTCCCATTCTGTAGGTTGCCTGTTCACTCTGATGGTAGTTTCTTTTGCTGTGCAAAAGCTCTTTAGTTTAATTAGATCCCATTTGTCAATTTTTGCTTTTGCTGCCGTTGCTTTTGGTGTTTTAGACATGAAGTCCTTGCCCATGCCTATGTCCTGAATGGTACTACCTAGATTTTCTTCTAGGGTTTTTATGGTATTAGGTCTAACAGTTAAGTCTCTAATCCATCTTGAATTAATCTTCGTATAAGGGGTAAGGAAAGGATCCAGTTTCAGCTTTCTACTTATGGCTAGCCAATTTTCCCAGCACCATTTATTAAATAGGGAATCCTTTCCCCATTTCTTGTTTCTCTCAGGTTTGTCAAAGATCAGATGGCTGTAGATGTGTGGTATTATTTCTGAGGACTCTGTTCTGTTCCATTGGTCTATATCTCTGTTTTGGTACCAGTACCATGCTGTTTTGGTTACTGTAGCCTTGTAGTATAGTTTGAAGTCAGGTAGCGTGACGCCTCCAGCTTTGTCCTTTTGACTTAGGATTGTCTTGGCAATGCGGGCTCTTTTTTGGTTCCATATGAACTTTAAAGCAGTTTTTTCCAATTCTGTGAAGAAACTCATTGGTAGCTTGATGGGGATGGCATTGAATCTATAAATAACCTTGGGCAGTATGGCCATTTTCACGATATTGATTCTTCCTATCCATGAGCATGGTATGTTCTTCCATTTAAAAACTTACTTTTTATTTATTTTTGAGACCGAGCCTCCCTCTGTCGCCCAGGCTGGAGTGCAGTGGTGCGATCTCAGTGCAATCTCCACCTGTCGGGTTCAAGCAATTCTCCTGCCTCAGCCTCCTGGGTAGCTGGGATCACAGACTCCCACCACCATATCTGGCGAATTTTTTGTATTTTTAGTAGAGACAGGGTTTCACCATGTTGGCCAGCCTGGTCTCAAACTCCTGACCTCAGGTGATCTGCCCACCTCAGCCTCCCAAAGTGCTGGGATTACAGGCGTGACCCACCATGCCCGGCCATTTTTTTTTTTTTCTTAATAGGTTGGCAACTTTATTTGAATAAAAGGCTTTCACATTTAAATCACATAGTCTTTCCAGATTCAAGAATGTGTGAAATGCCCTGTGAAACTTCTGTTTCTTGGAGCACGAAAGCTTAAGATTGTTATAAAATATAAATATGTGTTTTTTGTATATAAGTAAAAGCATAAAACTGCATTCAAGGACAGTGTAAAAAAATGATAGATACTAAAAAAAAAAAAAAAAAAAAATACAAAAATGGACCATAGGTAGTAAAATCTTTGAAGAAGAAAAAAATTACAGCATTTCCATCCATAAGTTGCTCATTCATCAAATTTTTTTAGAGACTATTAAAGGGCTTCTGGTACAATAAGCAGACTTGTGTTTAAGTCGTTTTATCCTAAATTAGAAATACAATAAAGAATAGAGTTTCTTTTGTACAAAAAAAGGGAATAGAGTTTTACTAACAGATCAGATACATAAAAAAAAAAAAAAAAAAAAAAAAAAACTCTTAAGATTCTTTCCTTCATCTTGACTTTAGACAACCTGATGATGTCTAAACCTTTTAGGTGATAACCTTTTTGCAATAAATTTTTCAGGTGTTCTTTGAGCTTCTTGTATTTGGATGTCTAGATCTCTAGCAAGGCCAGGGAAGATTTCCTCAATAATTCCCCCAAATAAATTTTCCAAACTTCTATATTTATCTTCTTCCTCAGGAACACCAATTATTCTTATGTTTGGTCATTTAACATAATCCTAAACTTCTTGGAGCCTTTGGCTACAAAAGGTATTAAACAACCACACAACAATAGTGGGAGACTTTAATGCCCCACTGACAGAGTTAGACAAATCACTGAGGTATAAAACTACCAAAAGAACTTTAGATTCGAATAGGAAAGTAGATAAATTGAACCTAATAGAAATATACAGGACACACCACCCAACAACCACAGAATATATTTTCTTCTCATCTGCACATGGAACATATTCTAAGATTAACCTCATGCTCTGTCATAAAGCAAGCTTCAGTAAATCAAAAAAACTGAAATTATAGCAGGTACATTCTTGGACCACTGTGCAATAAAAATGGAAATCAATATCAATAAGATATCTCAAAACTATACAAGTACATAGAAATTAAACTACTTATTCCTTAATAACTCCTCGGTGAACAACATTCATTAAGAAATTTTAAAAATTCTATACAATTAATGCAAATAGGGATACAATTGACTGAAATCTCTGGGATATAGCCAAAGCAGTGCTAAGACAAAAGTTTACAGACTAAACACTTCCCTCAAGTAGTTAGAAAAGTTTCAAATTACCAGTTTAAGTTTGCACCTAAAGGAATTAGGAAAAAAAAGTACAAACCAACCCAGAGGTAGTAGAAAAAGAAACATTAATTAAAATTAGAGAAAAACTGAATGAAATTGAGATGCAAAAATTCATACAAAAGATCAATGAAACCAAAAGTTGGTTATTTAGAGAAATAAACAAGATTATAGACCCATAACAAGACTAACAAAGAAAAAGAAAGAGAAGATACAAAACAAAGGTAATATTACAACTTACTTCACAGAAATACAAACGATCCTCAGAGACTTCTATGAACAATTCCATGCACACAAATTGGAAAATCTAGAAGAGATGGATACAGTCCTAGAACCACACACACTGACAAGGTGTTTTCGGGAAGAGATTGAACAGTGTAAACTTCTGAAATGCAAGCAGTAACAAAGAACCTATTAAGCCAAAAAAAAAAAAAAAAAAAAAAAAAAACCCTGAACCAGATAGATTCACAGCTAAATTATAATAGTCAAACAAAGAAAAATAGATGCAACACCTAGTGAAATAATTCCAAAAAAATGAGGAGTTGGGGCTCTTCCTTAACTAATTCTGTGAAGCCAGCATTATCCTGATACCAAAATATGACAGAGCCACTAAAAAAAAAAAAAAAAAAAGAACAAAACAACAACAACAATTCACTTCAGACCAATATCCGTCATTAACATAAATGCAAAAATATTAAAGAAAATATCAGCAAATGGAATTAACACACCAAAAAGTTTACTTACCACAGGCAAGTAAGATTTATTCTTGGGATTTAAGCCTGGTTCAATCTATGCAAATCAATAAATGTGATTCTCCACATAAACAAAATTAAATATAAAAACCTTACGATTGGCCGGGCGCGATGGCTCAAGCCTGTAATCCCAGCAATTTGGGAGGCCGAGACGGGCGGATCACGAGGTCAGGAGATCGAGGCCATCCTGGCTAACACGGTGAAACCCCGTCTCTACTAAAAAAAATACAAAAAACTAGCCAGGCGAGGTGGCAGGCGCCTGTAGTCCCAGCTACTCAGGAGGCTGAGGCAGGAGAATGGCGTGAACCTGAGAGGCGGAGCTTGCAGTGAGCTGAGATCCAGCCACTGCACTCCAGCCTGGGCGACAGAGTGAGACTCCGTCTCAAAAAAAAAAAAAAAAAAAAAAAAAAAACATTTTTTAAAATAACTGAATATTGTGTGTAAGCAATCGTCAGAGACCTTACAGAAAACATATTCAGTAGTGTGGGAGGTTATCGACGTGAGGCCAAAGGTATAATGCACTGTAGGCTTCTCTCCTAAGATGTGTTGCAGTGGAAGGAAGAGGGTGAGTGCATAACTTTAGCAGCCGCTAGTGTTAAGAAAATTACTTTAAAACATTTTTAAGATGAAATAACAGGAGCATACTTGTAGTACAAGGAAGGAACTGATAAAGAGAGAGTAATTGAAAGTGCAAGAGAAGAGGATAATTTCCAGGTAAATGTTTCTGAAGAGAAAGGAATGAGTCCAAATAAGTGGTTCTGCACACATTATCCAGTAGGATCTCACTTCATAATTTCCTTAGTAGGGATTCTCTCTTTACTCTACCAAATTATGCACAGTTTACCAGAAAGTTAAAATTATAGGGTAATTTCAGTGTCTATTTTTATATTGCCTTTCCTTAATTTTAAGATTGTTGCGTTTTAAGACATCTTATTTATTTGTCATTGTATTAGGCGTGCCTGCAGAAATTAAGTTAACCCATCATGCAAATTCTATGTCCGTATATAGTACACACTAAAATACAAAAAGATAATTTCCACAGTAGGAAACGTTTTTTTCCTTAGTTACTAGAAGCACAAAGAGCATTGACTGGAGTATAGGCAAACTGCTGACTGCAACTGTTGCACATTTTCTAAGATAGAGAACATTAGCAAAGTTAGCATAGATATCGCGTTTAGCTAATAAATGAAGAAATCATACAAGTACTTCAAAATAATAATTGGCTTCCGTCATAGAGCCCACAACATCACCAAGATTTATGCTTGCTATTCTCTGATCCTTCCGCTGTGCATGCTATGACTTAGGAATTATTTACATGTGTATAATGACAACATTTAGCCTCTCACACAGAAGCTCAGCAATTGTGCTAATCATAGTGATGAGGTCTATGCCTCTAAATTCAGAAGTTGAAGACTATCTTGCAAGAAATGCTAAAAGGTTAAACATGTCGAAGAGTTTGTCACGTACCGACCAAAATCCAATACTTACAAAAATTAGCAAAACAACCCTCAAATTTGGGCAGATCTAACATTTAAATGTGAAAGGTTATTTGTATATTTTTTTTACCAATTTGCACTAACACATAGTCACTCCACCACCTCTAGCTTTATTCCTATAGCTAACTATCATTTCTGATTTTTTCCATTGGATATTGATTGCATGTTGAAAAATCTGGCATTTTCAAGATTGTGTGTTCTTCTGCAAACTCCTAATTTTAACCTATAGCTTTTCTTTTCTTTCTTCATTCGTATAAACTAATCTTGCATTGTATTTTAGAAATCTTCATGATTCTTCCAAAAGAAAATTACTTCATTTCATAGTATAAACTGAAAAGCTAGCTTTTATCTTACTGCTTTATTTGTATTATCACAGAAAGTCACACGGTTTTTCCATTCTTGCAGTAAACTACCATGGAGAATTGATCCTCACACAGTACAGTGAAAGGCTGCAGGCTAAATTCTGTCCAAAGATACAACTCCAGAATTATCTGGGAAATCAAAGGGAAACTCATAGACAGATAAAGAGAAAGATGAGAGAGAGAGAGAGCACCAAAAAGTGAGTTTGTCTCTATTAAGTGAACATTACTTTGTTATTGGCTTCAATCTGATCACGGCTGTCATTTCTTTTACCAGTTTGTTTAAGGAGACACACATCATTCTAGTTTTAGGCAGTAAAAGGTGATATTGTAGATATAAATAGTATTAGATTTTGTTGAGGTACTGAATATATTTGAAAAATTTTTGAAAACCTGTTAAATATTTTGAAATATAAGGCATCAGTCAGCAGTTTTTTTAACTTGCCAGATAATACATCTTTTCAGGCTTGCAGGCCATATAGGCTTCGTTGCAACTTCTCAACTTTTAATATTGGGAAAGTAGCTATAGATAATACATAATTGAATCAGCATGGCTGTGTTCCAGTGAAATTGTATTTACAAAAGTAGGCATATTACTCAGGCAGTATTTTACCAACCCCTGAAGATATCATTATGATTTATCATCAGTTAGTTTCCCATCTTTCCAATGTACTAGTATTCTTCCATTAAATCCAAATTCTGTTATGTCTGCTATTTTTCTGTGTGTCTATTACATGAAGAGTTTTAATCTAGGATAGCTTCATGAAAATATCCAAGAAAATATAGTTATTAAGTAAATAATTACTTAGCACTTATGAGATTTTTGAAAAATTATTGCAATGCATTGTTTCACGTAAACATATGCAGAACTTCATTGAAATGACTCTTTATAGCTTATTTTAAATGTATTGTTTGATTTTGTTTCTATCTAGTACATAGTTATAATGTCTAGTGTCTCTATGGGTCTATAACTAGTACCCAGGGCAATATGAAAGTAATTGTAAAAAAACAAAATGAACAAGCAAAAAGAGAAAAATAAAATGAGTGGAATAATTAGACAATTTACCAGTGGCATATATGCACAGCATCACTTATAATTGCAAAAATGCAAAGTAAACAGAAATTTTTTTTATCATATTGACAAAAACAGAAAAAAGATTGGTCTTCTGATTCTTGGTGAAGATGTGAGGAAATTGGAACTTCCTAACAGATTTACAGGACAATTCAGCTGTACCTACAGCTATCATAAATGTTTACACCTTTGAACTCATCACTTCCTACTACTTGGAATTTATGCAAGTCAGCAAAATATTAATAGTCCCATTATTTAAAATACTAAACATTTGGAAACAAGCCAAATGCTTATCATTAGAAGCATGGTAAAAGTAAATTGCAGAACAGCATATAGAACATAATTCCATTTTTATTAAAAAATAAGTAGTCAAAATGAATGTAGTGAAGTTGTAGACAATGATAAATTGTGCAGTTTGAGTAAGTTTAAATTTCCTTAACTTCAGTTTCAACCTGTACAAAATTCTAGCTAAAAAATGCTATGACTATATAAAAATAAATTCCTGAAAATGAAAAGCATGATTATGAAATGATTTTGAGGTATAACTATTCAAACAGCCTATTTAGAGTTGTATATATAACATAAATGCAATTAATTAAACTAAGGGTAAGATGATAGAGCACTTTTAAAGTCACAAACGTTATTTTATGTTTTCTTTGACAAGAATTTGGAATCATCAGAAGTATTTGAAGAAGCATCAAATTACCACCTTTGATAAACTGGTATCTGTACTATTTAGAGTGGTTTGCATAAGAGTGTTAACATAAGTTGGGAATCTTTGAAAAGAGTTACAGTGGTCAGTTGAATTTAACCTGAACAAAAGCTTTGGTAAAGGCCTTGGGAAAATCAGAATATTATTGATGATGGCATCAGTATAGAATGAGCTACGTATACTAAGAAGCCTTTAGGTACATTACCAGTATGAATGTGATTGATTGCAAGAAAGAAAATATCAAATTTGAATGACTCAAATGATGAGAACATGTATTGTTTCACCCGCAGGCTGTGCATTTTCAGGATTAGTTGATTCAGTTTCACACATATCAGGGTTTTTGGTCAGCTTCTGGTGGTCACAAGATGGCTGCTGCTGTTGAATGAAGTATCCCAGACAACGTGCCCTTCTGTCTCCTTGGCCAGGATTGCATCACATGCTATTGCCTAGACCAAATGTTGATCAAATAAATAGTAATGCCAAGATTGTTTCAGACTTTTCAGTATTCACCCCAGGAGAAAGGGAAGGGAATAGAAGGTGTATAAAAGGGTGGGTTTAAACACAAATTCAGTTCCCAAGCAAAGAGGTGAAGACAATATGAAGGTAAAGAATTCATCTGTATTGGAAACAACCAATGGCATCCATCACAGATATCAATGGTTTCTATTCAGTAGATGGAAGATGAAGTTCATGGATTAGATACCAAGGAAATTTATTCACTCAGATTTTTTATTCCCTTATTTATTGCATGATTTTTTCCATTTAGATACATGTTTTTTCTCGTTTTTTTTTTTTTTTTTTTTTTTTTTTTTTAATGTAAAACAGTTAGTAAAATTAGGGTGCAGTGAAAAGCTTACATATCATGTAGAGCAATAAACTGGGACTCCACAGACTGAGATTTTATTATTCTACTCTGGTAGTTAATTTCTACTTGAAACATGATGTGTCTTTTTGCAAAAAAAAAAAACAAAACTGTAAAAAAGGTAAAATACAATAAACTACCTACATCTTACTTTGCAGAACATAATATAGAATTTAAATAGGTATAACATCTGTAAGCTTTAAACTGCTTGGAGGAAGATACTGTGTGAATAAAGTATCACTGAAAATTTTTCCTAAGAACATACTAATAGTACTGAATCTAATATGCATAAAATTCCTGTTTGTTGAAAAATTATGTTGAGAATAATTAACATGAAATAATACATATTCCATATGTTGTATTTTTATGTAATATTTAATGAAACCTATTATAACATGCAAGTCATTTTTGCTTATTTTGTAAATAATGAATCAATGTTTTAAACTATTCATCTTTTTCAGAAAATCACTTAAAAATAAATTCAATGTCAAATTAAAGCATAATAATGAGAATAATGTTCATTTTACTTTGACTACTTTCATGTATTGTCTTCTTCAAAATAAAAAGAAAATTAAAATAGTTTTTGCAAAAATAATGTGTTCATTAAGAAATTAAACACCGCAAAAAAAAATTTACAAGAAAGGAAAAGAAACATCAATTCAAATTCTATTCACCAGAAATAACAATTCAGAGCAGTCAAAATTTAGACCGTAATTTGATATCCGTCTTTTACAAATATTTGCGAACAGATACAGTATTAATTTAACATCCCCCAAAGTCATTCCCAGTCTCATTAGGTTATTCAGAATATAGCAAAAAAAATCTATAAGATTTTAGAAAGATGGATCATTTCATTAATTGCAATATAAATATAGGCTCACTTTTCTTTAATTAAACCAGTTTTATTTTTTATTACCAAACTAGAAAATACTGATTAGCTGAGAAATCTTTACATTGCTTAAAGTGGAGGATTCCAACCTCTTTCTTAATTTGATTTCAAATAAAGACTCCTCAGTATTATATTGCCATGCTTTTTTATTTTTCATCTATATTTTATAAACCCTCTGTGGTACAGATTCAAAAGAGGTTTGACTTGGAAATAGCTTCTGCTAAAGCCAAAGATTTTCAATAGGACAATTGTTCTAATATATTAATGCTTTTAAAATAAGTAACCTATTGAATTGTGACAGATGGAGATTCTCTAGGCACACCATTGTGGTTTTAATATGATACATCTGGGAAGGATCTTAGGAGTCTGAATATTTAATAAGCACTCCATGTAATTCTGATTCATGTGACAGATGGGCCAAGTTTTAGAAACACTATCCTAAATTCATTGTCACCAGTTTCTCCTAATAAAAAAAAAAAAAAGTAAAGTCTTTGCTCTACTAATATTTTTTCTTTGTTTATAAGGCACACAAGGTGTATTTAAGATCAGGTAAAATTTTCTTATACTTAGAAAAACACAGTAATTTTATAACTAAATATTTTTTGAAGTCATGACAAAAACAGAGAATGTTTAAATATGGACATGTAATTTGTAATGTTCTAATTTCGTTGTGGCCATTATATGGGAAAATAAATTATTTTAAAATAAGAAATACCATTATTCTTAAAAATCTATTGATATTCATAATGTAGAAATTTAGAGAAATTCTTCTTTTAGTTCCAGAAATATTATGATTTTTTAAATAATAAATATGTGTTTCCTGAGCCATCTCTTTTTTCTCATTACAAGTGTTCAAAGTATTCTATCACTTAAAGCATGAAATCTTACTGGTAAACTTCTACATGGATCTTCTATTCGCTGTTAAAAAAAAAATCTTAAAATATTAGTCAATCATCACTCGCTCTATTCATATCCTTTTCTAGGACACGCATCCACCACCGCTGTTTCAGGCATTTCTATTTAAAATGTGCTGAATGTCTCCTGAAATCTTACCATTGGTTCCTTTAGAGTATATACTTATTTGTGTTGAATGTGGCTGATTATGGTTATAAAATGAGTACCTACTCTCATGTCTGTCTTTGTTTTTGTTTTTTTCCTTTTTAGTTTTTTCTGTCTTTAGAAATGTGAATCTATTAATTACTTCCCCAATACTCTGAAGGATGCTAGTATCAGAATTGGTACTCATTTCTAATTGTCTAATTCTCCTGAGGCCAACTCAATTCATGTGTTACCCACTTTATATTGCTTTATCATGCTTGATGAAAGAAAGCTTATCAAAACTAAAACAAAAGAAAGAATTGCATACTTACTAGTATAAGGTTTCATCTATTTTCTTTATGCAAAAGAAAAAATTAAAAACCTAAGCATTTTCTCCATGATTCTCTCTTACATTTTCTCTAAAAATTATAGCATTTCTCTTTACAAAATTCCACCATACACTTGTTTACAAAGATTACCAAACACTTTCCCTACTTAGTTAATAACTCCAGAAGATTGATCTTTTTCACTATGACTTTTTGTTTGATCATAGAGAGTTTATGAATGTCCTTCATAATGACAGTATAACATCTCTCAGTGTCAAATGCACTTAATTTTATCTTGTATGTAATATAAACAATTCACTATCTGTAGCACTTTAGGTGAACCCTGGATTGGTTGAAATAGCAGCATGTATACCACAAGTATTATTTACCCATTTCTTTTGCCAACTATATGGCAAGAGTTTCTAGGAAAGATTGTCACAGAATATAGAAGACAGAATGTGTGTGTGTGTGTGTATCTTATATATATATACACTTATTTTCTTATTATTAAGCTTATACATATCAAGACAAATTCCCTTAGTACCTAGAATTTCTAATATGGGATATACCCAGTGAGAAGAGTGAGAAGGCAAGGAAGCCTGAATTAAGTACGACACCAATATTCACAAAGTGAGGAAAATGAATGTGCCAATGAAAAAAATGGGAAAGAAATATTCAAAGAAGTAAAAATCTAAGATCATTACATAGAAGCTGAAAGAGAAAAGAGTTTCAAAAAGATGAAGTGGTATATTAGTCTGTTCTTGTGCTGCAATAAAGAATTGCTTGAGACTGGGTAATTTATAAGGAAAGAGGTTTAATTGACTCACAGTTCTGCATGGCTGGGGAAGCCTCAGGAAACTTACAATCACGGCAGAACAGGGAGTAAAAACAGCCTTCTTCAAATGATGGTGGGAAGGACAAGTGCTGAGCAAAGGGGGAAAAATTCCATATAAAACCATCAGATTTCATGAGAACTCACTCACTATCATGAGAACAGCAGCATGGGAGTAACCACCACCATGATTCAATTACCTCCCACCAAGTTTTTCCCATAACATGTGGGGATTATGGAAACTACAATTCAAGATGGCATTTGGGTGGAGACACAGACAAACCATATTATTTCATCCCTGGCCCCTCTCAAATCTCATGTCCTTGCTATTTAAAACACAAACTGGCCTTTCCAACAGTCCTCCAAAGTCTTAACTCATTCCAGCATTAACCCAAACATCCAAGTTCAGAGTTTCATCTGAGACAAGGCAAGTCCCTTCCACCTATGAGTCTGCAAAATCAAAAGCAAGTTAATTACTTCCTTGATACAATGGGGGTACTGGCATTGGTCAAATACACCTGCTCCAAGTGAGAGAAATTGGCCAAAACAAAGGGGCCACAGGCCCCATGCATGTTTTAAATTCATTAGGTCAGTCATTAAACCCTAAAGCTACAAAATGATCTTTTTTGACTTCATTTCTCTCATCCAGTTCATGCTGATGCAAGAGGCAGGCTACCACTGCCTTGGGCAGCTTCAGCCCTGTGGCTTTTCAGGGTATAGCCCCTTCCTGGCTGCTTTCATGGGCTGGTGTTGAGTGCCTGCAGCTTTTCCAGGTGCACAGTGCAAGCTGTCAGTGGGTCTACCATTCTGGGGTCTGGAGGATAGTGGCCCCCTTCTCACAGCTCCAGTAGGCAATGCCGCAGTAGGGACTCTGTGTGGGGGCTCCAACTCCACATTTTCCTTCCTCACTGTCCTAGAAGAGATTCTCCATGAGGGCTCTGCCCCTGTAGCAAACTTCTGCCTGGACACTCAGGCATTTTCATACATCCTCTGAAATCTAGGCAGAGGTTGCCAAAACCTCCCTTCTTGTCTTCTGCACACCTGCAGGATCAACACCATGTGGAAGCTTCCAAGGCTGGGAGCTGAAGCAATGGCCCAAGCTATAACTTGACTCCTTTTAGTCATGGGTGGAGCTGAAGCATCTGGGATGCAGAGCATCACGTCCCTAGGCTACGCAGAGCAGGGGGATCCTGGGCTAGGTTCAGGAAAGCATTTTTATCTTCTAGACCTTCAGGCCCATGATGGGAGGGGCTATCATGAAGGTCTCTGAAATGC
The DNA here is from genome assembly GCF_007565055.1 of Rhinopithecus roxellana. Lineage (NCBI taxonomy): Eukaryota > Metazoa > Chordata > Mammalia > Primates > Cercopithecidae > Rhinopithecus > Rhinopithecus roxellana. Next base: position 38,662,884 of record NC_044555.1, on the reverse strand, counting down.
TCTGGAAACATTTTCTCCATTGTCCTGCTGGTTAACATTTGACTTCCTGTTATTTATGCAATTTTCTACAGTGGAATTGAATTTATCCCCGGAAAATGTTTATTTTTCTTTTCTGTCATATCATCAAGCTACAATTTTTCAAATTTTTATGCTCTGCTTCCTATTGAATGCTTTACCACTTAGAAATTTCTTTCAGCAGTTACCCCAAATGATCTCTCTCAAATTCGAAGTTCCATAGATCTCTAGAGTAGGGGCAAAATGCCACCAGTCTTTTTGCTAAATCGTAACAGGAATCACCTTTATTTCAGTTCCTAAGAAGGTCCTCATCTCCATCGGAGATCATCTCAGCCTGGACTTCATTGTCCATGTCACTATCAGAATTTAGTGAAAGCCATTCAACAAATCTCTAGGAAGTTCCAAACTTTCCCACATTCTTCTCTCTTCTGAGCTGTCAAAGTTATTACAACCTCTGTCTGTTACCCAGCTTCAGAGTTGCTTCCACATTTTCTGTCATCCTTACAGCAGAGCCCCACTACCTCCTGGTACCAATTTACTGTGTTCGTTTATTCTCATGCTGCTATAAAGAAATGCCCAGGACTGGGTAATTTATAAAGGAAAGAGATTTAATTAACTCACAGTTCAGCATGGGTTGGGTGGCCTTGGGAAACGTACAACATAGCGGAAGGGGAAGCAAACCTATCCTTCTTCACATGATTGCAGGAGAGAGAAGTGCCAAAGACCCTTACAAAACCATCAGATCTCATGAGAATTCACTCATTATCACAGCAGCACGGGGGTAACTGCCCCCATAATTCAATTACCTCCCACCAGGTCCCTCCCACAACATGTGGGAGTTAAGGAAACTATAATTCAAGATGAGATTTTGGTGGGGATGCAGGAAAATTATATCAAGTGGTGAATAATGTCAAATGCTGCAGAAAGTCTCAGTAATATCAAGTTTAAAAACAAGACATAGAATTTGGCATTAATAGTACTTTAGTGTCCTTGCTGATATAAGTTTCTTTTTGTGGGTCTGAATGAAATTCATTTATATTGCCGACAACACTACCTCAAATAATTTCTAAAGGCTCTTTTTGAAAATTTGTTTAAATTGGTTCTCCTACTGAAAAATACAGATACATTTAAACATAAATATCCCACACTGCATGTTACAACAAGCTGAGGGTCCAGAATCAAAGAAATTTCTCTTCTGATAGAGCTTCATAGAAGAATGTGAAAAAAAATCAACTTTTTTTTTGTTTGTTTGTTTTACACTTTACTGCTATTTGTTAATCTGTGCATGGTACTCAAAATTGTTTAGAAACAGTCAGGCAGATTGGACCAATGCCAGGAACTTCCAAAAATGATGTGAGATCGAGTAACTCATACTAAACAATAACTTAATTTTACATTTAAAAATAACTAAGAGTGTAATGATATTATTTGTAACTCAAAGGATAAATGCTTGAGGGGATGGATACCCCATTCACTATGATGTAATTATTTCACTTTGCATGCCTGTTTCAAAACATTTCATGAACTCTATAAATATATACACCTACAATGTATTCACCAAAATTAAAAACTAGGAAACAAAAACAAAACGAAACAAAACAAAACAAAAACTTGTGTTTGGGGCAGTTTTTTCAGTTTCACTCAAAATTTTAATTGATAAATCTAATAAAGAATGGTAAGAGGATGGGACTTGAGGAGTGCAGAGTCTGGATGTCATTTCTCCAGGTCATTTTTAAATTCATTCTTATCTCTAGAGAAGAAGTTCCTTTGTTAAGCACCTTTGCTGCTTTTCTATCTTTGTCTCCATGCTCTTGCACTCAAAGGTGAGTTTATCTAGAAATACTCAATTCAAGCGATTGTTTAATTGTAATAGAGATGTGGGAGGAATTGACTTTTGTGCAAACCATAATAACGTTGTGAATCTAGTCTTTTTAGAAATGGTTCAACCAGTCCACTATCAATATAGCTGCTTATTACTCTATTCACTTACTTCAAAGTAGCATTTGCTTTGAGTAAGACTTTATGTAATTATTACCATTAGCTTGAAACCACAGAGATCTCTCTCTATTTGCCCTACTTACTTCAGAAGTCAAGTGACCTCCTACAAATAAAAGATATTCTTATTTTCATTTTGTATTTGAATGAGTATCTGTTCATTTTATTCGAATGTGATAAGTATAAAAGCACTGAGAAACAGAAAATAAAATACTTGAAATTTTGAAGAAAAAAATGTAAGAATAACTAAAAAGCATATAGTATGGTACCTCATAAAAGTTAGGGTAGATTTGCATTTGAAAATGTCTCATAAGACAAAAAAAAAGTAGACTTTTCCCTGATGCTCAGTGTATAATTGTGGTAACATGTAATCAGTAGTATGATAAATTTTGCAGGACAATCTTTAAAATAAGATTATCTCTGAGCAACTAGCCAGGATGACCAATTAGGTTTAGACCTAAGCTATTTTCTTTGCTCTCCAAGATCACTTTGTATCCCAAAGAATTGGTAACAGGAGTCTGAATATCTGATGACCAGATTACTCAATAATTTCAAGAATAAGTAGGAAAGGACAAAATACAAATCTAATGTAGCCAGTACAAATGATAGCTCTGATTGTAGTAGAATGGAAAGGAGCAAAAACCCACAACAACTTTAGTTATTTTTTCTAGAAAGCTGACTTGATTTTATATGAATAGGCATATTAGAATTCTGAAATGGTATTTGATATTCTTTCTAAATTTCATGGTATCAATCACGCCATTTCTAAAGGCTTCCTCAGTCCAATATTTAGCACAATGAAAGCAAAGATTATTTTCTAACACCTATTAGTTCATGCATCCTTATTTTCGCAATGTGGATGAAGAGAGGTAACCTGTAAAAGGAGGAAATTGAGGATGAAAAAATGGCAAGGACTTTTCATCTGGTTCCCGCTGTCTTTTTGTGTGGCTTGTCCTTGATTGCTGCCATTGACTTCAAATAATATGTTACTCATCCATTTACTCTGTCTCCTTGCATCTCCTGTACTGAAAGCCAGACTTTAAAATAAAGATAGTCAGCTTTCAGGAGAGGAAAAACAAGAACAACGACAACAACAAAAGCAAAAACAAAAACCAAAAAAACCTCTGTGCTTGTAGCTTGAAAGAGATTTGAACCTGTCAGAAAATTATTACACAAATTTGAAAGGAATGCCAAACACTACAAAAAATTATTTTTGACAAAGAAAATTCCTTCTGGGGTTATACTTAAAAGATAAAACTTTGAGAAACAAAATAGTGCATTATATTAAAAAAGGGTGAGGAAAGATTTACTGTTTTATTTCATATCTAATATATAGTCCTCCTAGTATAAGTGAGTTTAAAGTTATTATAGAGTAAAAATAAACTTCTTTAAACACAAATGAAGTTTAATATTAAAACGAATTTGTTAATTCGCTTGACAAATCAAACCATTTACACTGGGGGTCAGCACATTACAGAACTCAGGCCAAATCCAGCCCAATTCCTGTTTTTTATGTAGGCCTCGAGTCAAGAATGGTTTACAGGTTGATTTGATACAGGGAACACTGACTTTGAACCCCAAGTAAGCAAATATCCAGTCACAATAAGAGTCATTATTTTTATTAGAATTTCATTAAAATAATTGTACTCAATTTTTATATTTTGAATTTCATCAATAAAAATATTGTAGACACTTGTTTTCCTTTCTGTTAATGTTGCCTACTGGCCCACACAGCCTAAAATATTTACTGTTAGCTAATCATTCTAGATTGCATTTGCTATCCGTACTAATAAGCAACCTAGAATAACTATATATGACCAGTTTTTATTATCATGGAAACTAAATGGAATAAATATGATTCTATGCTGTAGATTTAAAGTTGCCAATAGTTGCAGAGACTGAGGCTTTTTAAAGGTATGTTTTTCTTTTTAAAAGGAGTCTCTCAACACATGTTACACATGAATCGTGTTTTTTCTGCAAAAGAATATGAGGAACAATTAGAGGGAATTTTTTATTCTACTGTCCTTTTTATCGGCCAATACTCTAGTTTGGTAAACTATGGAGTATTAATAGAGATTATAAATTGAAGCCTCGGATGTCTTTCTTATTGTACAGCTAGTTTGTTTAAAAGCATTCATTTCCTAGAATATTATCTAAAACTTGCTGATATTTGTATTGTATATCAGTTGTTATTGAATCATTTAATATAACTATTTTTGCTTTCAAGACTGAGATGTAAAGTCCATGACTGAAGGGATCATATATCCTGTGTCTCTGATGCCTCTCTTTCTTGCTATCTGTCACTTTTTCCATTTTACTCTACAAATGTAAGATTACCTAAGTGTTCCGTTAATGAGATTCCCCACATCATGTTTGCAAGGGTCCTCTTTAATCTTTTAAGATCGTTCTACGAACACCTCCTTTTCTGAGGAACTAGTCACAAATCCTTTTTTCAAATAAAATGTATCTGTGGCTACATCATAATTGTGAAATAAAATCAACAGTGTTATCTTGGTCATGACTAAATCAACAAAGAATTAGTCCCTGAGCTAAATATTGTTAACAGTACACGAGGGACAGCCATATCACCTCCCAAGTGGTTGTAAACCAAAAATAAAATGCTAAGCCTCCCAACCAAATAAATGCATGACCTCTTGCCTGAGGGGATCCTAAAAAAAACTGAAATACTAGTTCAAGCCATGATGAGGGGGTGGGGGGTTAGACATGCTTCCCATTGGAGTTTAGGCACAACTGACCAGCATTAACATTAAAATAGAGATTATAACACTGAAGAAAGAAACTCTTTGTAGCATTACAATACCCAACTCCAGACTGACTTACAACATCATGTGACAGATAATAGGCCTCAAAGGAAATTAAAATGTTTTACCCCAAAATATATTTCTTTAGCGTATTTTGGAATTGCTCTGCAAAGCCATCTCTTTTGAGAGAAATTTCCATTCTGTATATAATCCCTTCCTTTACTAGACCTTTTCCAGGGAGTCTGATACCATTTAAGGTCCTTATAAGAGACATTTACCATCTATTCTCTCTGAAGCCTAATATCTGGAAGCTTCATCTACATAAGAACCTTCCTTTCCACATGTCCCACCTTATCTTAACTCAAGCATTTCTTCATGCTGAATTCAACTCTTCAGCCAGCGCTTAATTCTTTCAACAAGTTGCTGATCAGAAAATCATTGAATCCACCCATGACCTGGAAGACCCTACTTTGAAAAGTTCTGCCTTTCTAGGCAGAATCAATGTATACCTTCCATGTATTGATTTATTTATTTGCCTGTAACTTCTGTCTCCTTAAAATGTATAAAGTTGCACTGTAACACAATGAACATGGGTACATGTTATCATGACCTCCTCAGGCTGTGTCATGGGCCATGGTCCTTAACCTTAGCAAATAAACCTCTAAAATAATTGAAACTTGCCATGGGTATTTTCTTTGATTTCTACAGTTAATGTGCAAATCTGCCTAAATTGTTTAAATAGATAATAGGTCCCATCAAATCCTTTGGTTTATGGAATGTTAATAGGCAGAACATCCTAATGTTTCTGGAGGCAAGTTATATGCCAAATGTTGGAAAGGATGGAACCCAGTGTGATTATATGGCTATGAGTTGCTCCTCTATACTATTTCAGTTTTCTATTATTTGTATAATAGACTCACTACAATATTATTAATCTAAGAAATCTGAGCATGCTTTTTCCTCCAAAACGTATTGAATAATAATTAATGTATTAGTCAGGATTCTTCAGAGAAAAATAATTAACTAGATATCTATAGATATGTACAAAGATTGATTATAAGGGATTGACTCACGCCATTATGGAGGCTGAGAAGTCCCACGATCTGCTATCTGCAAGCTGGAGGATCAAGAAAACCAGTGATGTAGCTCTACTTTAAGCCCAAGGCTTGAGAACCAGAGGAACCAATGAAGTAAGCAAATCCCAGATCAAGTCTGAAGGTCCAAGAACCAGGGACACTGATGTCTGAGGGAAGGAAAAGATGAATGTCCTGTATCAGAAAAAAAAAAAAAAAAAAAAAAAATGTAGTTTATCTTCATTCAGCTTTTTGTTTTATTCATCCTTCAGGAGATTGGATGATGCCCACCCACAGTGGTGAGGACAATTGTCTTTTAGTATATTGATCAAAATGATGATCTCTTCCAGAAACATCCTTACAGGTGCCACTAGAAATAATGTTTTACCAGTTATCTGTGCATCCTTCAGCACAATCAAGCTGAAATGTAACATTAACCATCACAATTAATCTACCAGTTTGACATAAATATATCCTTCATGTGGGGTAAAACAAAGCCATAAACTATTTTATGACCACAGACAAGAAACTAACAGCTCCATGCTTTAGTTTTTCATTTGTTTGTTTGCTTCTGAAACTAGGGTAATAATAGTATCTACTCCACAAGGTTGGTGTGAACATTAAGTGTTCATAAATTTTGTGTGAGTTCTTAAAAATAACAAACACATATATAAGACAATATTTGCCAAGCATTATTCTTAATACTTTTCCAAATGTTAACTCATTTAATGTACATACTATAATTGCACTTATGTCACAGAGAAGGAGACTGAGGCATAGGGAGAAAAACTGATTCACCTGAAGTTATAAAGCTAGTAAGTGACATTAAACAGTACCTGGTATATCGTAGTGGCTCAATCATTATTTTTATTGTTATTATTACGATCACTATATGAAATTTGATTATGCTTTTTATGACTTCCTATACTATTGAATTGGATAAAAGTGTTGGTTCTACTATAAGTTAATGATTTTAAACATATTGGATACGTTTCTATCCATTTCAGTAATTATCATTATTGATCCTCCAATTTTTATATCTTTGAATTATGCTTTGAAGAAGTAGAAACCTCTTCAGATTGACTCTTAAATTCTTTTGATACAACCCAGTAGTTTTGATAGATTTTTATTCATGACAAAATAAGAAAAATCCTAATTTGTCACTCTTGGAGGTTGTTAAAACATCAGTCCATCACTGGAGACTTGTAAATGAATTGATTCAAACATTAATTTTGCCTTTACTTTGTACACTGTCCTTCCAGAAAACCACAAACTCAGTAAGTAGATGTTTCTCATTATTCTTTGTACAGTAGTATTCCAGATAAGTAATAACAAAGGAATTTTACGTTTGAATACCAACATTTTGTAAGGCCTAATTAATTAATGTATCTATGCAATAATCATCAGTGGCTTAGGGATGCTAGTATCATATTAAGGGAGACAACCAAATGTTATGTGTCCATGATGGAAGTATGAAACCCCACAAATGACATATGCTTACAGTACAACTGATCCTGAATCTGATCAAATCTGTAGTCCAGAACTACTCAGTGTAATTAGATAAAAGTTCTATAATCCATACTAATAAATACAGTAGACACATGCCAAATGTAGTGGCTGTATGTATATATACAAACATTCATACACATACACACACAAACACACACACACACACACATAATCTCCATCATTCCGAGACACATACTGAAGTATGTATGAATGAAATGACATAATGATGTCTGGAATTTGCTTCAAAATTATTCACTTGTGACTGGGAAGATAAGTGGGTTGGGTTAAGATGAAACAAAATAAAGCATTATGTGATAGTTATTGAACTTGTATGATGGGTACACAGGAGTTCATTACACGAAAATATCTACTTTTGTGCATATTTGATGCTTTCCAAAATGACAAGTTTTGTTTTTTCTTACTGGCTTCAAAATCTTAAGATACACTACATTTCTCCATTGTGGTGATGGGCATTCTGTGCATTGGTTTTCCTGTTAATAGAAGATAGGCAGATTAGAAGCCAATGGCAGTCTAGTTAAAGGTCTTTCAAAAAAGAAAAATAATAAACAAATAGGCATCTTATTCATTATATTATGAATCACTGCAGACAATACTTATCAAATTGTTAAGAAAAGTGGAATTATAATTCAACTGTAAAAGTTTTGGTACAGGCCCCAGACAGCATTTTGAATAGGAAAATTTGAAATCTTTTGTCCAAAAGCCATAGTTTGATTTGTTGTCCTTTTATAATCCTCAGAAATGTTGTAGTAATTGTAGACAAAAGTATTTTATTTGAATGTTCACATTTTATTTAAAAAAGGATTTAATATTATATCCTGAGACCAAAGGTCTTTGATTTCCTGTTCGCTAATCCTGCTTAGAGCTTTTGGGCTAAAATAATATTTTTAAGTTTGTCATGCTACAGTGAATTTCAGCTAATCTGCCTGTGGTCTTTCAAAACAAATACATTAAAAGGGAAATTTTAAATGATTAAACTAACTTCTATTCAATGAGTGCTTACTGGAATTCAGACATTTTGTTGGACAATTTAAATCCCTTATTTAATTCATTGTCCTGGGTACCGAAGGTAGGAACTATTACTTATTACGTGAAATAACAGATTAAAGAACATAAATCAAAGAAGTTAAGTAGCTTGTATAAAATCACACAGTTATAAAGTCTGAGAATGCAGTGATATAATTAGAAAAGGCTTAGTGATTTTTATTATTGTGAATTTTGCTTTATTGTATTTTCTGTGTTTCGCTTTTTTGTTGTTACTTATCACAGAATGATGGTAGCTGATAAAATCAGCTGATGACTATATTTAGGGTATGTCAGGAAGAATCCTGGTAATGTGCCCAGAGACCTAGGCTAAGTGTGGATTATTAATCAGTTTTGGAAGAAGCATAATAAAAGTCATGGTCTTTGAAGCAAGATTGGCCAATGTTTATGTGTAAGTCTATCATTGACATCTGTGTAGCAATAGCAAGTGTACTTAACTATATATAACCTGTTTGTCTTCATCTCTAAAATAATAGCAAGGCTTAATTATAATGTTTTATAATTAGAGTTGGTGAATCCCATGTCTTTAGGCTAATGTCTTGCACGTAATAAGATGTAATAAATGATACTAGGTTTTACTACATAATATTTGTGTAGCACTGGACAATTTATTTATCTTTTTGATATCCCAATTTCCAAATATATAAAATGGAGATAACGATAATCATATTGCCTTCTAAGGTTGATGACATTTACAAATTAATTTTATATAAGTATTTATAATAGCAGTGCTTGGTATATACTAAATGCTTTATTAGTGCTGGCTTTATTCTATTAGTATTCATTTAAAATTATAATTAATGTAAGAGTTCATGTTATGTCCAAATTCTTTCTCGTGGCTTAGAATATACAAAATAGATTTTCAAAATGATGTAATCCCACTTTAAATTGGTTAATTTATCTGAATGATGCAATAAGTATGAACATTTTAATAAAATATAGGTACTATCAGGTTCCAAGTAAATAAACAACACAGAAGATTGCTTGGTCTGATTTTAGACATGGTGATTAACTACTTACCTGTATGAAAAAGAGGCAGACAAAGATGACATTTCAAATGAATATGAAAAGAATATGTTAGTAATTAAGTGATATGAGAGGAATTGGCTATCGGAAAACAAAATTTGATTCCTATCATCATAAGCCAATATAAAGCCCAGATTTAAGTTCTAAATGCAAATGAGGTTAAAAGAATGTTTTAGAAGACATGAAAATCTGCCCTTTTGGCGAGTACATAAGTTAACATATGTTAACTACAAAAGTTAAAGAAGAAACCATAACTTAAAAAAAATGATCTAACACAAATTAGTACTAGTAAGAGCCAATATCCCAGTATTAAAAATTTACACTCCTATGAAATTAGAGAGGATTGTAAAAACTTTAGATTTATGTTTGTAAAAGTCAGCTAAGTGTAGGCACACTCATTCATTACTATTGAGAGCATAAATGGGTACATTTCTTATTCAGAGCAATTTGACAGTGTAGTGCTAATATGTTAAGAAGAAAAGAGGAAGAGGAAAAGCAAGAAGAAGGAGGAGGATAAGGAGGAAGAGGAAAAAGAGGAGGATGAAGAGGAAGAAAAAGAAAAGAAAAAAAGAGAAAATATATATATGAAAAAAGCAACACTTCAAAAAAGTCACACCTGGCTGGGCGCCGTGGCTCATGCCTATAATCCCAGCACTTTGGGAGGCCAAGGTGGGAGGATCATCTGAGGTCAAGAATTTGAGACCATCCTGGCCAACATGGTGAAATCCTGTCTCTACTAAAAATACAAATATATATATTTTAGCCAGGCGTGCTGGTGCATGCCTGTAATCTCAGCTACTCAGGAGACTGAGGCAGGAGAATCGCTTGAACCTGGGAGGCTGAGGTTGCAGTGAGCCGAGATTGTGCCATTGCACTCCAGCCTGGGCAACAAGAGCAAGATTCCAACTCAAAAAAAAAAAAAAAGGCATACCTTTTCACCACACATTTTAATGTCTATAGATCTGTGTTAGTCAACTCACACTGCTATAAAGAAATACCTGCGATGGGGTGATTTATAAAGGAAAGATGTTTAATTGACTCACAATTCCGTATAGCTGGGGAAGCCTCAGGAAACTTACAATTATGGCAGAAGGGGAAGCAGTCATCTTTTTCATAAGGCAGCAGGAGGTAAAAGTGAGAGTGCGGAAAAAAACTGCCATTTTAAAACCATCAGATCTCATGAGAACACACTCACTATCATGAGAACAGCATGAGGGAAACTGCCCCATGTTCCAGTCACTTCCCTCCCTTGACACCTGGGGATTAGAGGTCCTTCCCTGGACAGGTGGGAATTACAATTTGAGATGAGATTTGGGAGGGGACACAGAGCCAAACCATTTCAAGATCTCCTCAGGAATTAATGATAAACTTTTATAAATATTAAAGCATAAACCGCTTCACTGAAGTGTTCTGTATTGCTTGGAATGTATTTTAAGATATCTAAATGACAATAAAGAATATGTCAAATAAATTATTGTACATCCATGTGATGACTTAAGTTACAGATATTAAAAAATAGTTTTGGAAAAATATAATTATAGAAAAATACTCATTATACAGAATGTAAAACATTATATAAAATATGCCCAAATGTCAAAATTACATATACATGGATAAAAAACACACTGAAAGAGTATATGCCAAGATATGAACCTGATTTCTGGGTAGCAGATTAAAGCAGATCTTCATTTTCCTCTTTCTTCTTTTCAGCATTTTACAAATTCACCAGTGCATGCATGTGTGTGTATGTGTGTGTGTGTGTGCCTGTGTGTGTGTGCGTATTCTTAAAATATATACTTCTGTGAAAAACATAATTTAAATCGTATATAGACAGTTTAATACCATAACTATTCTCAATTTTCTTACCGTGTGTTTTCCAAATGTTTAAAGTATTATGATTAAAATAGTGTAATTAGGGAAATCAAAGAGTTTCATAAAATAAAGCAATTCTTTCCATGATGATACCTTTAAGAAATACTTAATACAGAATGTGCTTCTACTCTTAGAGTAAGGAAAGACTTTCTAGGCATAATACAAAATCCTGATTTAAAGATTAATATACACAAATAGAAACTGCAAAATTTTGAATAATGAAAAACAAATTTAAAGGCAAATACTTGAGTATATTTATAAAATATAACTGAAAATTGTTAGCATTAATTATATAAAGATAATTCCTACATGGAGGAAATACATGGAAGTGGTAGAAAGGGACCACAAAGTAAAACAGAAAAAAAAAAAAAAAAAACTGGAGGGAAATACACGGTAAATTCACAAATGAAAGTATACGTATAAAACAGTACTCAAGCAAAAATGTAGATAAATCTCAAAAGCACAATTATGAGTGAAAGAATATAGGCTACAAGGATTACACACTATATGATTTCATTTGTATAAAGTACAAAACAAGTAAAATTGGTCTATCCAGGTTGAAATTAGGATAGTGGATACCCTTGGCAATGGTCATGGTTTTAAGTAGACAGTAGAGATCTTTTCAGTTGCTTAAAATATACTCTTTCTTAATTTGTGTTTCACTGTGTTCAGTTTCTGAAAATTCAGTAAACAATTCAATTCTGATCAATGTACTTTTCTTTGTATTATAATTTAATAACACTATTTTTAATGAATCAGATTATCCTAGGTTATGTTCAAATTCAAGATTCCAGAGAGCATCTTGAATCCGCATATAAAGTGTACAAGCAGAAAACAAGTCTGCTAGCCTTAAAAACTTATTATGAGGCCGGGCACGGTGGCTTATGCCTGTAATCCCAGCACTTTGGGAGGCCGAGGCCGGCAGATCACGAGGTCAGGAGATCGAGACCATCCTGGCTAACACGGTGAAACCTCATCTCTACTAAAAATACAAAAAATAAATTAGCCGGGGGTGATGGTGGGCGCCTCTTGTCCCAGCTACTCGGGAGGCTGAGGCAGGAGAATGGCGTGAACCCGGGAGGCGGAGCTTGCAGTGAGCCGAGATCGCGCCACTGCACTCCAGCCTGGGCAACAGAGAGACTCCGTCTCAAAAATAATAATAAAATCATATAATTCACAATCATTATGTCATTATAAAAGTTTTTCATTATTTCCTGAGGAGATCTTGATATGGTTTGGCGCTGTGTCCTCTCGCAAATCTCATCTCAAACTGTAATTCCCACCTGTCCAGGGAAGGGACCTCTAATCTCCAGGTGTCAAGGGAGGGAAGTGATTGGAACATTTAAATGTTTAAAACATAAAAAATGTCAATTTAATTTCTTATACACATAGAACAGGATACTGAGAAATAAATTTCACTTGAAAATTGTACAGTAGGTCTAGATAAGTACATATTGATGCATATTTCTGTGGTTTATTGTGTGATTCAAACTTACCTTTAAAGTAAGTAGTAATTTATGTAGCCAATGATGATTTATCTAAAATGTATGCTCAGTATGAATATTAAACTAGTAAATGAAATACACAAAAATAAATATAAAATTGAATATATATATTTCATCAACTGATAACTATTATTAAACATTTTTCACCCTCCAAATTTGTTTCTATGTAACTAGACCCTTTGGTAAACTGTGTCAGAAAAAAGGAAAAAATCTTTGAAATGGGCCAAAAAATATTACTAAGAATCTTATCAAGTACACCATTCAGGATTATCTGTGCCTGTCATTGTACTCAAGTTACTTTACCAGTCAGTAAGTTGTAGAATAATGGCAATAAAGTAAATGACCTTTGTGCAAAGAAAAACTATTTTAATCCACTGGAGATGCTATTGATTATTGTACTTGTATATTGATCAATTTGGAAAATTTTTGTAAAGCAATTTTAGCATTCCTTATGGCTTATATAGGTTAATGTATGTTCTAAATTCTTCTTTGAATTAGTTACAACAACCTATAGGTTCCCAAATTAGTTGATGTTAAAGCATTTGAAACAAGTTTATATTTTTATGAGTCACAATTTTGCATTTGAAAGATTCATCAACATTAGCTTTTTAACAAAATAGGTCATGTACATATTTTCATGTCATTAAATACATATTGGCATCATTTCTTTAGTGGCTCTGTAATATTCCATTGTATAGATGTATCATATCCCCTACCATTAGTCACTTATGTCACTGCCAAATTTTATTATAAAGGCAATAATGAAAAAAATAAAAATTGCAGCTACTCCACTATAATGTAAACTCCATGAAACATTTTTTTTCTTTTTTTTTTTTTTTAACCTATCTATTGCTGTGCCTGCAAAGGTTCTTAGAACATAATATGTATAAACAACTATTAACTGTGTTGAATATATGAAAGAGTACACTTAAAACCCAGAAATGCACATCAGAAGCTATGTTTCATCAGTCACATTGAAAAAATATAAAAATATTTACAATATCCAGTGCTGGCAAGGGTGTAGAAAGGAATGGTATCACTCACTCTTGATACAATTCTAGATTATGGTACTTTTGCTGGAGGAAATATGACTGTACCTCACAAAATGTAAAATGTGACTATCTTTGGAATCAGTATTTATACTTCTGAGAATTTACCTTATGGGAGAAAAGTTTAACTTTGCATGCAGATACACAAGATATTGATTATTACAGCATTGTTTATAACAATGAGAAATTAGAAGCAATCTTCATGTCAATCAATGAATTGTTAGTAAAGAAATACTGGTATATCCAGTATTCATGAATTTCAATAAGTGATATAAAAAGAGTTACATACAAAGATATTTAAACGTTCCCATATATATGATTAAGTGAAAAAAAGTAAGTCATAGAACCCAATGTATAATGTTATATGACACCATAAAAATGCTTCCTTTATATGGATAAAAAAGAAATCTTAAAGGACATATATCAAACCTTTACTATGATTATTTCTGAAGGATAAGATGGGAAAAGGATCATGAGATTTTTTTTTTCCAAAATGTATACCTCCATATCATTTTAGTTATTTTTGTCATAAACATTAATTGATTGATAAACAATAAATAAAAAGAAAAATAAATAATTTCATATCAAACTGAAGAATTTAAGACCATGCTATCCCCAAATATGCTGCTCCTGGATATTGATTATTCTGAGCTAAAGACACTTGAAAAAATACAACATCAAGACCTGTCTGACTTGCCTTCTGTTTCTTAAAAGCAGGTGACGAGATTCCCATGTGAAAGATGTCCTCTCTACACCAGAAGGAAAGTATCATTTTTTTATCATCAAAGATGGGACACTGGGCAGGTACTTAACAATACGTACCTGGGAGGGGCCCTTCCATTTTGATTGTAATTGATCCTCAGGGGATTCTTCTTTCCAGGGTTTTAATAGAATTTCCATATTCTTGAAGGGCCTTTTGGACCCCTGGCCTAAATTCTAAAAAGGGGGGTATGGTGAGTTATGTCTGACATCCTGTTTCTTTTCATTGCCTAAATTTGTTTTTCAGGTTTCTTATTGTCAATTAAATGTTCTAGGCCAGACAAGAAGGGTGGTGGGCAGGCACCCATTTTTTCTTAAAATAATTTTAAGCAATAAAATAGACAAAGACTAAAAGTCAAAAATAAGGTTACACATCAAGAAAAAACAAGAGTACAGCATCAAGTTATACTGGAGAAAATCATTGCTTTTATATAACTCTAAGATGAACTATTTCAGCAACTGGCCATAACAACAGTTAAAACCAGGGGAGAGAAAAATCACAGAAGCTGACAAAAAAGCTAAAGAAGAGAGTTATCCTCCTCTCCTTTTAATGAGAAAATGGATTATAAGCATTTGCCAGCTAATGAAATACAACAAAAGGAGTATATTTATTAAACAAAGTCTATAAGGTGGTGGAAAAACAGAATGACAAGATAATCATTTTGAACTTTACAGCAGAAAACAGATAAGACAATACCAAAGATTGGAGGTGGTTTAGAGGCCCCCTAGAGTGGACCTCTAACTCACAATACCTCTCTAGAGTAGGCCTTTAAGCCATAATATTCAATGTCAAAAACCCCAGAGCAGATGGGGATGACCAACACTGAAGGTGGGCCTCTAACTCACACTTCTAGAATGAACACTCTCACAATCAGGTGTCCTGCCTTCTACAATTGCCAAATGCAGTTAATGGGGAGCTAAAGCAAAAGCTGCAAATGAAACCTATATTTCAGTGTGGAAGGTAAATTAAAATAAAATTTCCAATCAAAAAATTAAAATAGTGTTAGAGGAGAAATGGCTGAGAGAAGGGGTGACAAGGACGAAGCTGATCCATTGTGCTTCTGTTCAGGGCACTCAAATGGCGGGGAATTTTGAATTGACTACCTTGCCAAGGTCTTATTTCCAGGTTCACCCAATGTTGAAAGGGGGACAGATGGAACACCTACCCATCCACAGGAGCCAAAATGATACTGACCAGTCTCCAATGTGGGGCTTGGGTGAAGGTCTCCACCCAAGCTTTACAGCTTGGGCTGGCTCAGCTGTCATGAGAGGACTGGCACATGATCCTGTAACCAGCCAGCCAGAATGGTGGGTCTTTTTATATGAGGTGGCACTGTGGCTGCTTGCGCATCTATCTGCTCAGATCTGCTTCCACCACGTGCCAGGAAAGATGATGGCTCTGAGAAGAGCCTTTGGCTAGAGTTACAGCTCTACAGTGTTATGCCTTATCAATCATAATCTTGCTGCCTCACCACCTCACGATCTCACCAATCATTGCCTTTCACCTTCTCTCCATCCAACTGTTTCACCAATTGCCACCTCTTGCCATCTCACCATCTCATTGTCTCACTGATTGCCAATTGTCAACTTGTCACCTCGTCAATCACCAACTGCCATTTTACCATTTTGTTTCATCTCTTTATGATCACCAAGATAATATAGGACAAGTGAGCCCCAAAATTGAGACTTAGCCTGGGAAGGTTCTTGGCTTCCCTCAGGAAAGAATACAAGGGTGAATCAGTGGTGAGAGAGGGCAACTTTTATTGAACCAGTGCTGCTCCTTGCAGAGCATGGCTAACCCATAGCCAGTGTGCCCAGAGTTGGCAGCATATGGGCTGTTGGCAGTTAGTTGCATTTATATCCACTTTTACTTACATGAGAATTAAGAAGCAGATAATTCAGAACTTTCTAGAAAAAGGGAGCAGAGTTTCTGAAGTCATGTAAGATAACTTCTGGGCCATTGTCATGGCCCATTGCAATGGCATTTGTAAACTGTCATTGTGCCAATGGGAGTGTCATTATGCTAACGAGCAGTGAGGGCGACTAGATATCACTTCCATTGACTTCTGCAGGTTTGGGACAGCTTCCTCACTTCACCCTGAGAATCAACCAGATTCTGCTTAAATTAGCAGGATCATTAC
Source organism: Rhinopithecus roxellana (assembly GCF_007565055.1). NCBI lineage: Eukaryota > Metazoa > Chordata > Mammalia > Primates > Cercopithecidae > Rhinopithecus > Rhinopithecus roxellana. The sequence continues at coordinate 38,646,116 of NC_044555.1, read as the reverse complement.
TGGAAAACAAGTCCTGCCAGCCTCCTACCTTACTGTTTGTAAATTAAATTAGATAAATTTGTATGCTTTTCTCCTGATAATCTGTCTTACGTTAGTTTAACTCTTAGTCCCAGTTAAAAAAAAAAAAAAAAAATCTAAGAGTGTAGAAGTAAATTTTGCCACCACCTATAAGACATTGGTTAAAAGAAAATGTACATAATTCAGTTAGCACAAGAGAGATTTTGACATTTTCAGTCACTGTTTTTCAAATTTATGTCTCTTATTCAGCAGAAGGTCATGTATATTATCCAACTCAATAAATAATAGCTCAACATAGTATAAACTATTTTTTTCATTATATTTAAAAAGTGTAAAAATTTCAGCAGCTGGGGATAATGGTATGTTCTCTCCTGGATTTTGGAGCTCCATGGATTTGTGTTTGAGCTCTCTCAGTTTCTTTGAGTAAATTTCTGATCCAAACTGTCTTTGGAAGTCATGACAGAAACGGGACTGGGTCCATAATAGTATTTAATTAAGGAATTAAGTGACTTGGATCCAGTTAGAGGCCTCTTACATCTGAATGGGTCAGAAAGAAATGGATAGTAAATGGTAATATTGCAGAGGGTATAAAATTTGGCTTTTTGGAAATTCACAGGGGTTTTGTCTTCTATTCTTTTGTTTCATTTTTCTTACATGCTTAGGTAGGAAAAAAAAAAAAAAATTGACTAAGTTAATCTAGGAACCTGAGAGCAAAGCCAGTATCTTAGGTAAAAATAGGATTCTTAATTTCTGAAGAACTGAGCAGCAAATTCTTACAGAAATGGCAAAATCTTACTAAAGATGACTTCCAGTAGACTGTTCCAAATGAACAAAACTGCACTGAAGCGCATTTGAAAATGAGAGTTCCCAAATTAGTCTCATCTATGGATGCCCATTAACATGAAGAAGTTTCTATAAAGTTTTCAGTATTTGTATTTAAAGACTGTACATAAGGCAAATAAAAACTTGAGTGACTAATTGATTTAAAAAAGTGAAATCTGCCTTGCAATTTTTCCTGATGGCAATGAGTGACAGGATTAGGCATGTACAGGAACGTGGAAAATGAGAAACTTTTTCTCCCCAAAGGGGAAAAATTGAGAGCTGATGAGATTGCTGGAAAAGATTCCTTCACGACTAACAAGCGGCCACCTGAACTTTTGATTCAGGTTCGCTACAATGGGTGGGTTTTTTTCTAACCTCCTTGAGCTAATCACCTTCCGCACCCTGTGGCAGGCAATGATTCTCTCTCTCTTGCTCTCTCTGTGTGCAAAACAGTTGAGAGAATGATATCACTATCTCTTGGAAAGTTTTAATTAATGGGAAAAATGATGTATGAGGCTATTCTTAAGCTGTAGTGAATCTGGTAAACTCTGCGGTATGAATTTGTCTTTTTGTGTTGTTCTGTCATGAAAGGGGTACCTTATGATAGAACATGGGCTTAGGATTCCATGAGCTCACTCTTCAAGATGGCCCAGAAAGCTAGTCAGTAACAAACTTTGCTGCAGGTCTCTGAACCAAACTAAAAACTGGATGAAGTCTCCATCTTGTTTTATGTCCTTGGGAGCTTGATCTTGTAACTACGTCGTGGTACTTTCTCTTGGTCTTTGCCATCTAGGGAACAGGAATTTGGTGGTTCATGTAACAGTTAGCTCTACAAATTATCTTCAGTAGTTAAAAGTCATTGCAAGCTCAAAATTGACTGCTCTAGACTCCTTCTGGGGAGAGCAATGGAAACTTCCGAATAATCCTTTACCTCAGCAGCTAAGGCTTTGTCATTTCAAAATGGTGGCCTGGGTTCAATCGTGGCTTAGGGATTTAGTATATTTCTTGTTGATATCTGTGTGACCTTTAACATCTCTTGATTCTCTTCCTCTCCATGAACAACTTCTAGGTTCCCTTCTTAAGTTTTCCTTTCTCTGAGCTACCTTTGAAGATTCCAACTTCTGTAACAACTGTTGACCACGTCTTTGAAAGTACCTCATACACTTGTACACTCATGGTTAAGCCATAACCATTTTTAAAGCTTGTTAGTTTCACCTATGAGGTTAATTTTGATAACATTTAAAAGCCAGGAATATTTGCTGTTTGGCCTGGCTAAAGTAGAGTAATAAGAAATTTACAAGGATTTTTATTTATTTATTTATTTATTTATTTATTTATTTATTTATTTATTTATTTTTTGCAAGGGTTGTGGTTAAAAGTCAGCTTAATTAAAAGTGGCTATCCAATCTCTACGTATATTTAAGAGGACTTTTTTGTTTTCTTTCTCTTTTTGAATCTTATTTTTCTGAAGAAAGGGTGTTTTCTTTTCAATGAACTGAATTGTTTTTCTTTATAATTTTTCCTCTTGCCTCTCACAATGCACACCTGAGAGGACCTAAGATAACTTCTAATAGCATGGGACTCCTTGGGAAAAACAGAGTAGCCACTGTAGATTCTGTTTTAGGAAAAACCTCTGTTTTTCTTGTGAAATCCCAGGAATTGAAAGTATATAGATCCCTCTTAAAATTTAAGGCTGTGTTCTGTTTTTCACTGTGTTATAAGTTTGAGTTAAGGGGTTATCAGAAATTACTTCTCATTATGAGAGAACTTTTGTGTGTAATAACTAGGTAGGAAATGTACTTTTAGGGATGGTTAATTGCAGTTATGTCAGATACTTGGCTCTTTGCATGTTTGGATTAGAGATGCAGACGCTTAGCCACCAAGAAGGTATGGAAATATTCCCACCTGCCACTGAGTGATAAGACTCCCATTGGTGATGGACTGATTGCAAGATGGTCTGACTGAAAAATCGGCTGATTGGCTGGTTTGCCATGCAATGAAATGCAAGGTAAAAGCTTTACACTGTCTTCTCCCATAGCGTTTCTGTTTCAGGGGATCCAGAATGTGATATAAAAATTGAACCCTTAATTTTGGAAATTTGTTTTTGTCGTCAAGCTCTGCTTGTTGATAAGGCCCTAGAAAATGGATGCTTTTCTGGCCCTTTTCCTTGAAGAACTCCATCTTGAAGCCAATAATCCATTTAAGAAAGTTAAAAACTGGCAAATGAAAAATGTGACAACTACTGGATCTTCTTCTGTCTCTATGCATAGTTGTATATGTGTTGTGCTTGTGATGTTTATATAAAAGAGCTCTAATTAATTGACTTAAAGAAAAATAAGCAAATTGATTTCAAATCAAATAATTTAAATTAAAGACTTTGTCAAAAAATTAAAACTAATGCCTTTTACTTCATGTGACTTAATAAGTTTTCAGAAATAAAGAGCTTTAAAAATTATTGGTAACATAAAGACATTTTGTCTAAATCAAACAGGTCAGATATTAGGTTTGCTGAATGATTTAAGGTAATAAATTGCTTTTTTGGCTTTTAAAAATTGTTCAACTCACCACTTTACGGCTTGATAAGGTAAGGTCTGGGATGTATGGAGTTAGCTATGCCCCTAGCTATGCTGAAAAGAATCAGACCATATCTGCACTTCTGTCTGGTGACCTAGGCTCCAAACCTAGTACATAATTAAAATCACTTGCTTACCAGGTTTTTCATCAAAGATAAAAATTGCTGAAAGTTGACATTGTAACGTTTGACTAAGACTACTAAAAAGTGTTGTACATGCAAGGTGTGTGAAGAAAGTGAAATATGCTTTTAATAAAAGATGATATGAAGTCGTGAAAATGTAAATTTTTACCTGGTTTAGAGGGTTAAAGGATTGTTTTATATCAGATAGGATAAAGCTGGAGTTTTGAGTAAGTTGTGAAGGATTTGAGAAAAACTGATCTTGCAAAAATTCTGTGCGATACATATTAGCTAAATTTAAAAGGGTATTATTTAGTTTTTTCTGTGCATTCAACATTGGAATAAAAGCACAACGGGGTTTACTTTAAGAACTGATCTGCTCTTTAACAAAAAATTGTAGAGGATTAGAGAAAGTTTTTGAGAATCTCACCTTATGATCAAACTGATTAAGATTGACAGATTTGTCTATAAGGTTTTATTAAAGATTGGGGTTGACATTAATAGTACACTAATGCAAAGGTGAAATTTGGCTTTCTTTCTTGAACCAGATACTCATGTAATATTAAAGAATAATACAAATTTTTGTTTTACTTTTGAATAAACTACTGAACAAAGAAAAAAAGACAAGGGACAGATTGTTTTGAAAGCTAAATTGTCCCTCTCTCAATGAGTGATGACTTATGCCTTTTTAAGGTTTCTGAGTCATCATTTTGGCCAACTGAATGACTTATGGTGACCTGGAATTCTATTTCATAATATCAAGTGTTTCAAACCTTTAACATATTTTATAGGATTTCCAAAATAAAATTTCAGCTTCAAAATAGTCTCTTCTGACTTCTAACTTTGGGATACTACGGAGGATCCCTGAAGCATACAAAAAAGAGGTAAACAGGATTATTTAACATGTTAAGTTATATGAGAAGCATTGTCAAAACAAAAAAAATCATGTTTCACCCCCTTTAGGTTATATTTTAGTGAATGACATTAACATATGTTATAAAATTGTATGGGATTGCTAAAGTTCTAATATGCCTAAGTATATGTTATCAATCATAATTATAGTTATTAAGTTATTGTAGGCCACAGAAATAACCAAATTTCCTTGTGAATTGTGTTTTTAACCATAACCATTTAACGTCATTTCCACATTAATTGCTTAATGCTGACACAGTTTCTGAAAACTTCACAAACACACAAAATCCTAGAATATAGTGTCTTCTAGGAGGTTCATGAAAAGATGGAAAGGACCCTGAAAGCACTCTTGAATACAGGTTTCTAATAACTCTGAAATCATTATCATTTGGACCGGGTAAGAATTCCTGAAACTTTAATGAAAAGAACATTGTCAGGAGGCTTTCATCCTTCTAGATGGACATCATTTGTTAGGTCCTTTTTCTATAATTTGGATTCAGAGATGCAATAATTAGAAATGTACCTCCCATGATGGGCTCAATTGCAGATCCTACTGGAAAGGCTATGGTTACACAACAAACTTTAAATTCTCTTGGGAAACTTCTGCTAAATAATAAAATTCTTCTACATTACTTTCTGGCTAAACAGAAGTATCTGTGCAGCTGCTGGCCCTTGTGGACTATGGAAAAACATATGACATCAGGTATTATAGAGATCCAGTTGTAGGGGATTAGCGAAGATACTGCTTAGTTAAGAGAGTAGATTAGGCTGGGCGTGGTGGCTCACGCCTGTAATCCCAGCACTTTGGGAGGCCGAGGTGGGCAAATCACGAGGTCAGGAGATCGAGACCATCCTGGTTAACACGGTGAAACCCTGTCTCTACTAAAAATACAAACGAATAGCTGGGTGTAGTGGCTGGCGTCTGTAGTCCCAGCTACTTGGGAGGCTGAGGCAGGAGAATGGCATGAACCTGGGAGGCGGAGCTTGCAGTGAGCCAGGATCGCGCCACTGCACTCCAGCCTGGGCAACAGAGCGAGACTCCATCTCAAAAAAGAAAAAAAAAAAAAATTAGACTCTATCAGGCTCTTTCTTTTGTCTATTTGATTTTAGGTGGTTTAATTTATGGGGACCCTGGGTTAGAAGCATACTCCAAACTCTTGATATTATCTTCCTGAGAGTCATAATAGTAGTCTCCCTGGTGTGTTGTATTTCCTCAGACATTTTAAATGTTTGCATGTAACCATCTATAGAATGTCAAATGGTCTCTCTTCAACTGACCTGACAAAAGCTAAAAGAAATGTGTGACAATAAGGACATCATAACCTATGAATGACATGCTGAGACTGGAACCCGAAAATGATGGTAAATGAGATTGGCACTAAGGCATTAATTTTTGGTCACACTTTCACCTAAGTGAGAACCTGACCAAAAAGGGGGAATTTATTTAAACAAAATTATGGAAGGTTATTGTTTTGGACTGAGCTCATGCACTAGGCCCCAACAGACAAAACCAAACAAAAATGGAATCCCTCATGCTAAATGTGACATAATCAAACTAAGACTTTAAGGAAAAGCATAGTTCTGGAACAGACATGGTTTTGTTTTCTCCTATAAACAGTGTTTTCCAGCATAAGGAGGTAACCTCTACTCAGTCCTTGTTCCACCTTGCAAAACCCATTGTTTTACTTTTCCCGGTGAGTTTCCAGATCAAATAAGTACATTTACAATCTTGATAGTGACATCAATGACTAAGGTTTCGGTCAATCTCACAAAATTGAGAAAATTACAGAATGGGGAAATTGTTAAATCAAGTTTAGCCTAAAGCTACCTTCTGACATATTTAAGTTTGGCTCAAAGGCTTTTCTGTACATCATGAACTATATCAAGTGGAGGTCTAAAGAGACCATAGCCTACATTTGTGCCAATCAAATGCTGCCAGTTGTTCAAACCATGTTCAAATAAGGTAAATGCTGAGCTGTAACCTATCCAGCTCTTTCTGTACCTCACTTTCGTTTTCTGTACTTCACTTTCCTTTTCGTCTCCATAAATCTTCTTCCACCACATGGCGACACTGGAGTCTCTGAGCCTACTGTGACTTAGAAGTCTGCCTGATTTGTGAATCATTCATTGCTCAATTAAACTCCTTTAAATTTAATCCAGTTGAAGTTTTTTTTTGTCACTAGTAAAAAATATATCTCTATTCTGCATATTCCTTGATTTTTTCTGGGAAAGATATTTCTCACTTGACTATTAGTTTACATTAAATGTAAAGTTAATGATAATTATACCACAGATATTAGAACTGTGTTACAATTTTACATAGTCATTTATTAGTAGACATATGTTATTTTGTATATATACATAAACATTTGTTCAGAAAAACAAAGTTTCATTTTTAAATGAAGAATTTTTAGACATATTTACTGACAAAAACACAAAATACAGGTAACTAGAAAATCATTATATTTCTTAAAATAGGAAGAAAAACATTCAGCTTTAATATGAGAATTTTGTCTACAATGCATTCAGTTCAGTTTAGATATTGTCACCTACTGCCTGAGTAAAATACCACACACTTTTCTTGAACTTTCCAGGTTCTTTTCTTTCCAAAGAGAACATTCTTAAATTTTCTCAACTCCTTCATTTAAATTCTTCATTTATTTATCATTAGAATATGAGATACTTTCATATAGAAATAATAACTTTTTCAAATGTAAATCCTTCTGCTGAGTCCAGTAGAATTCAAGTAATGTTTATCAAATTGAATTACAGCACATATTCATGGTAAAAATATAATTAGTTAAAAATTTTATTTACCTATTTTCCTGCACTTCTTACTAGTTCTTTATATAATATTTATATAATAGTATAACATACATTAAAGCATACTTAAAAAGTAAATCATTTCAATTAATAGAATGTATTACGTTTTCTACCTGAGTTCAAATCCTAGTTCTGCCCCTTCTCTAGTTGTGTAGCCTTTGATAAGTTGTTTGACCTCTTAAGGTTGTGATTTTCTTATTTGCAAAATGGGGAGCACAAAAATGGGACCCACCTCATAAAGTAATTATGGCAGTTATATGAATTAATGTATGTAAATATATATGTATAGTAAGTGTTTTATGTGTTTGTATTTAGTTGATGTTTGAAAAATGTTATTCACATATAAACTGTGAATAACTAGAAGCAGAAGACAGTTGAAGTTCCTTAACAAAAAGCAGATTAGCATGAGAAAAAGAAACAGTAGTTTGTTAACACGTATATCTCATATATACATAGATGCTATCTTGAAAAATGAATAATGTCAAAGAGGTGGCCTAGAACTCTGGTTTGTTAGCATCTTCAACTGAAACAAGCAAAAAAAGGGTATAGAGGAGGCAAGACATGGAACAGTAACCAGAAAATGCAGGGTAAACAAGAGTAAGGTTTGCTATGCAGTTATAAGTCAATGTCTTCTCCATTGATAAGAGTCTCTTGTGATTTCATCATCCTTCTTTTCTTGGTACACAGAAACCCTTACAAATGGAGATTTCCCTTAAAAGTATGAAGTTTTTCTTATAAAAGGGTAAACTGTGCTGTTTTTAGAATTTCTCCTATGACTGCTATTTCTCAAAATAACCAGATTTTAAAAAATTATGCCAAAAAGGCATATTTTGATCGCCTATAGTCATATTTTAGGATGGCATATGTTGGAATCCTACACATCGAAAGTCCATAGTTATATTAGTCAATTTTCACACTGCTGTGAAGAAATATCTGAGACTGGGTAATCTATAAAGAAAAAGAGGTATAATGGACTTACAGTTCCACGTGGCTGGGGAGACCTCACAATCATGGCGGAGGGCGAAGGAGATGCAAAGTCACATCGTGCATGGTAGCAGGCAAGATAGAGCATGTGCAGGCAAACTGCCCTTTATGAAACAATCAGACCTCATGAGACTTATTCACTATCAAGAGAACATCACAGGAAAAACTCATCTCTATGATTCAATTACCTCCCACTCCGTTTCTCACACACGCGGGAAATATGAGAGCTACAATTCAAAATGAGATTTGGGTGGGGACACAGCCAAACCATATGAATAGTTTACATTAGGATTCACTCTTGGTGTTACACATTCTATAGGTTTTGACAAATGCATAATGACATGTATCTATTATTGCAATATCGTACTGAATAATCTCATTACTATAAAATCCTCTGTGCTTTGTCTATCCTTCCCTCACTACACAGTAACCCCTAACAACCACTAACCTTTTCACTGTCTTCATAGTTTTGCCTTTTATAGAATACCATATAGTTGGAATCATATATTACGTAGCTTTATTTCACTTAGCAATATGTATTTAGATTTCCTGCATGTGTTTATATACCTTGATAACTCCTTTCTTTCTTTCTTTCTTTCTCTTTCTTTCTTTCTTTCTTTCTTTTCTTTCTTTCTTTCTTTCTTTCTTTCTTTCTTTCTTTCTTTCTTTCTTTCTCTCTCTTTCTTTCTCTCCCTTTCTTTCCTTTCTTCTTTCTTCTTTCTTTCTTTCTTTCTTTCTTTCTTTCTTTCTTTCGTTCTTCTTTCTTTCTTTCTTTCTTTTTTCTTTCTTTCTTTCTTTCTTTCTTTCTTCTTTCTTTCTTTCTTTTCTTTCTTTCTTCTTTCTTTCTTCTTCTTTTCTTCTTTCCTTCCTTCCTTCCTTCCTTCCTTCCTTCCTTCCTTCCTTCCTTCCTTCCTTCTTCCTTCCTTCCTTCCTTCCTTCCTTCCTTTCTTTCTTTATCTTCTTTCTTTTCTTTTCTTTCTTTCTTTTTTATTTTTTTCTGACAGAGTCTCACTCTGTCACCCAGGCTGGTGTGTGGTGGTGCAATCTCGGCTCACTGCAATCTCTGCCTCCTGGATTCAAGCGATTCTCCTGTCTCAGCCTCCAGAGTAGCTGGGACTACAGATGTACACTACCATGCCCAGTTAATTTTTGTATTTTTAGTAGATGCAGTGTTTCACCACATTGGTCAGGCTGGTCTCGAACTCTTGACCTTAGGTGATCCACTTGCCTTGGTCTCCCAAAGTGCTGGGGTTACAGGCATGAGCCACCAGGCCTGGCCAGTTCATTTCATTTCAATGCAGAGTAACAATCCATTGTCTGAAGGAACAACAATTTATTTATTCATTCACCTACTGAGCAACATTTTAGCTGCTTTATAAGTTTTGACAATTTTGAATAAAGCTGCTATAAATATTCTTTTGCAGGTTTTTGTGTATACATAACTTTTCAGTTAATTTGGATAAATACTAAGTGGTGTGATTGCTAAATCATACACTAAGATTATGCTTAGTTTTGTAAAATACTGCCAAAATATTTTTCCCAATGGCTGTAATATTTTGCATACCCATCAGAAATAAATGAAAGTTACTATTGCTCCACATCTTCACTAGTATTTGATGCTAGTGTTTTTTAGTTTGATCATTCTAATAGGCCTGTAGTGGTACAATGGCATTTTGGAATCAATGCTTCATTTAAAGAGTAATGATTCTTGTAGAAAACTTAGGCCTCTGGAAATAATTCTGAAAAAAAATCAGACTTTGCACTACCACTCAAGTACTAAAACACTTTTAAAGTGTTATAAATGGTGTCATAATTAAGACACAAATTATCTTATGATGTGTTAAAGAAATTAACACTTAGAAGAACATTATCATATGTGTGTCAGGTGAGACACAATGAAAAGATGAAGTCAAACTGCATGAAATAAAAGATGTTCATTACTCACAGGTCAGGGAGATTAGAAGTGTGTACAAGGGGCGGGTGAGAAGTTCAGATACAGCAGGGTGCTCAACCTATAAGTAGTGAACAAGAAAGAGAGACAGAAAGAGAGAGACAGAGAGAAAACCTATAGAAGTATGCCCTTATTAAGGACCATAGGCATTATTTTTTACCCTTTTCCAAAAAGGTTGTAGAATAGCTAGTTTAAACAAACCTGCATGAAGCAAAAACATATTTATAGGACTCTGGTGGTGATCATTAGGTCTCACTGTAATTAGCATCTGTGGGTTGTGTGGGGTCAGTGAGATAAAAAAACAAGCAGGTGCTATTACAAACAATCATGTGGGAAGGGGAAGCTTTAACTAGATTAAAGCTGATGAGGCATGACTGGATTACAAACAACTTGTGTCTGTCCTAAATGGATGCTGAGGCAGCAACTATGTCAAACAAATTCATGACATCTTATTACACATTACTTATCTATATCTGCATGTAAATTTATATATAAATTCTGTATTTATATATAAATATATATGTAATTTATTTTCTACATCTTTATAATGTTACAACTACATTGTAAATCATCTAGGAATATGTACTGCTGCTTAGAACTTTTGAGTGAAACCAAAGGATCTAGCCCAGTGTCTTGTATATAGTAAGTGCTTAATACAGACTACTAATGATGACTGTGCTCATTTGTGTATAAAGGCATACTTACATGTATTTTATATGTAGTGAATATATATTTGCAAATAATTGAAGCAATAAAATGGAGTTTTAATATACATCTTTAAACTGCTATTTATAATACATATAAATCTAAGTAATTATTCAGTAAAGTTTAATAAAATATATTAATGTAATTAACAAATAACATTTTCTGTTGTTCTGACATTAGAATGTATTTCTGTGCTTTGTACAATATGGCCAGAATAATTAGAAATAGCTCTTCATTGTTTCATTTGTATGCTTATACTGCATTTACATCTGGAAGTCCAATTGCTTAGAATCTGCTATAGGACTTCTATGGATATATTTAAAAATGACAACTTGGTTATGATGAGCTTTAATTTTGAAATGTCTGAAGCAGATGGATTAGAATTTGTGGTTCATTCATTTATATATAAATACAGATTCCACCCCCTCAGAGACTCCTGTTTTACATTCTCAAAAAAACGTAAGAAAGAAAAGATCTAAAGCCACAGACCTTTTGAAACACGCTAAGTTAGCTTATAAAATAAAACAAAGCAATTCTATTTCCTAGGCTCATGTGGCTTTAAAAGTGCTATAAATTTCCCCGAAGCATGTTTGAAGCAAGCATTCCTAAGAAGCTTAATCAAAACTTTTTTAAAAATAAGTCTTTCCATCCGTCGCTATTTTCTATGATTTATTTTGTTTCTACTCATTTAGTTTTTCATTTGTCTGTGTATAAAATGGTTTTTCATTTGTCTGTGCATGAAAACCTTTTAATTCAGAATTTTCCATTGAAGATTCTATTAGGTACTTCTTTTATACTACTAATTATCAAGTAGGCACACAAATTTGCTCAATTTAAAATTTAGAAATATTTAATTTTCTGTTTTCCTGTTGCCATTATTTGCTTATAGTGTTACTAAGTTTACAAAAAAATTAGCTAACACAAAATTTATATTTTTGACAGGTATTCATAGAAGCAAAAAAAATGGCTGTATTTTAATGGCATATTTAAGTATATGTCTTATAATGTTTTTACATGTGGACTTGATTATTTGCATTGTGTATTATTGAATTATGCCTGATTTTGAGTTATAACATAATAAATCTTTTCTAAAAAGCTATGCATTTATCCACATACATTTCAAAGCAAAAAGGGATTTTTTTTCTTTTCTACCTATTATAGATCAGACAATAGAAAATCCGAATGAAATAACTGGACTTAATGAAACACATACAGTAGGATACAAATATTACAATCTTTAGTATAGTCTTTTAATTTCTCAACTTTGTAAGTTTGGCAACCATCTAATAATGTGAATCTAATATACAGCCAATTTCCTTGTTGCAGTCAAAATTTTGTAAGGAACGTTGGAAGTGAGAAAATAATGAATCAATTTTCTTAGCCTACGAACATTTTACAATAACATATTGGAAAATATTAGAGAAGAGTCAGTCTTGGTTTTGCTAAATTCAACAGGTAACTTTGAACAGTCAGTCACTTTTCTTCTGCTCTCATTTTCCTAATCTAGGAAACAAATTAACAATTATATGTCAACTCTGGACACACAAAATTTGAAATCAGGTCTATTTGGGAAAATATCACCTGAATATTTTGATATACAAGTAGGTTGACCCATAAATTTTAAGAATCTGTGTGAAAAGGCAGATAAGGCCTGGGAATTCTATCATATACTAAAGTGAATCTAGTGTAGGAACTAAAAATACACCAGAAAATAATGAGAAACAGAAACATTTAGAACAAGTGCAAAAGAAGTAAATCAAAGTTATTTATTGTGATAAAAAGATAGTTTTCAAATGTAGCAGGTAGATGCATTATGTGAAAATCACTCTTTGGAAGGAGCCATATTATGTATTTAAAATTATATATATATACTAATAATATAATGTTTATATAATAAAATATATCATTAAATGTATATTTAATAAGTTTTCAATTATGCATTTAATATACATTTTAATTATATATATAGATATATATATAATTTTTAAACAAACACAATTTATTTATCAGGTTACTAAATATTGCCCCAATACTAATGTTGCAGGACCTTTAGTTCAGCTAAAGACAAAGTTTTTTGTCCCACAGCCATGAAAATTCAGGCTGACAATTTAAATGGTGAGTGAGACAGGGTTTTCTTCGGTGAAAAGCAAGAAAAGGGGGAAACAGAGACTCTTGGTAGGCCAGAGTTCCTGCTAGAGAGCTTCCTGACCACTGCTCGAATTTCAGAATCCACACAGTTTTGTGGATATCTATCCGATCCTCTTCATGTAGCACTGAGTTCAGGTCCTGGATATCTTTCTTAATGTTCTGTTTCAATGATCTGTCTAATATTGACAGTGGGATGTTAATATCTTCCACTATTATTGTGTGGGAATCTAGGCCTCTTTGAAGGTCTCTAAGAATTTGCTTTATGAATTTGGTTGCTCCTCTGTTGAGTGTATATATATTTAGAATAGTTAGATTTTTTTTAGTTGAATTGAACCCTTTACCATCATGTAATGATCTTCTTTGTCTTTTTGATCTTTGTAATTTTACACCTGCTTTGTCAGAAACTACAGTTGCAACTTCTGCTTTTCCTATTTTCTATTTGCTTGGTGGATTTTCCTTCATCTCTTTATTTTGAACCTATATGTGTTATTGCATGTGAGATGAGTTTCTTGAAGACAGTGTACCAGTGGATCTTGGTTCTTTATCCAGCTTGTCTGTTTCTTTTAATTGAGACATTTAGCCCATTTACATTTAGTGTTAGTATTGATATGTGTGTATTTGACTTGTTTATGTGATTGGTTTATAGTGTTACTCATGTATTTAATTCAATGTGGTTTTGTAGTAGCTGGTAATGCTCTTTCTTTTCTATATTTAATACTTCCTTTAGGATCTCTTGTAAGGCAGCACTATTGGTAACAAATCCCCTCATCAGTTGCTTCTCTGAGAAAGATTTTATTTCTCTTTCACTTATGAAGCTCAGTTTGGATAAACATAAAATTCTGTGTTGGAATATCTTCTCTTTAAAAATGTTGAATATTCCTCCAAAATTTTTTTCTTGTTTGTAGGTTTTCAGCTGAGTGATCCACTGTTAGTCTGAAAGACTTCACTTTGTAGATGATCTGGCATTTTTTTCTAGCTATCTTTAACATTCCTTCTTTCATTTCCACTTTGGAGAATCTGATTATTGTGTGTCTAATCAAACAGCCATAAATTTGGTCTCTTTACATAATCTCGTGTTTCTTGGATTTTTTATTTCTTTTTATTTTTTATCTATTCTTGTCTATCTGTATTATTTCAGAAAGGCAGTATTCAAGCTCTGAGATTCTTTCTTGTGCTTGGTCTATTTTGTTACTAATATTTGTGATTGCATTATAAAATTCCTGTAGTGTGTTTTTAGCTCTATCAGATCAGTTACATTCTTTTCCTTACTGGCTATTTTATCTATCAGCTCTTGCAATGTTTTATCATAACTTTTAGCTTCCTTGCATTGGGTTACAACATACTCTTTTAACTCAGTGAACTTCATTTTTATCTATATTCTGAATTCTAATTCTGTCATTTCAGCTATCACAGCATCAGCCTGGTTTCAAAACCTTGCTGGAGTGGTGATGTGCTTTTTCAGAGGAAACTGATCATTCTGGCTTTTTGAGTTTTCAGCATTCTTACACTTATTCTTTTTCAATTTTGTGGGCTTCTCTGTCTTTAATCTCTGAGGTTGTTGGTCTTTGCATATATTTTTTTTTTTTTCAAAAGTCTGACCACTTTTCCATAAGGCTGCTGTGATAGGCTGGGGGTCCAATCCAGTCTGTAGTCACCTCATATTTTCTAGTATCTGAAGGTATCATCAGTGAAGGAGGTGAAACAGCAAAAATGGCAACCTTTTCCTTTCTCTGTAATCTCTGTCTCAGGGAGGTAAGCACCTGTTGCCATCTCGAATACACCTGTAGGAGGTTGTCGAAAATCCCAGATGGTTTTTTTGTTTTGTTTTGTTTTTGTTTTTGTTTTTGTTTTTGTTTTTGTTTTTTTTTGCCCAGTCAAGAGGAATGGGATTGGATGCCCATTTAACAAAGTAGTTTTGTTGAATAACTGTGGGGTACTGGGGGTCCACTTCAGTCCCTGATTACCTCAGACTCTCTAAAGCCTGAAGGATGAAACAGCTAAGTCATCCAAATAGCAAAGATGGTGGCCTTCCCCTCTTCCTGGGAGGCTTATCCTAGGAGGTCTGAAACCTCTGTCAGCTGGGGAACACCAGTGGGGGTAGCTGTATAACCTCATTAAGGGGATCCACCTGATGATGAGAAACAGTGTTGGGACCTGCTTACCAAAGCCATCTGGCCATATTTTCATGGGGCCACTGTGATGTGCTGGGTACTGTTTCACCCCCAGATGTCTTGGCCTCTCCAAATCCTGAAGGTTGGAACTACTAAGTCACTCAGACACCAAAGATGGTAGCCCACCCATCCTTCTCGGAGTTCCACCTGAGGAGTTTTCAAATTTCTGTAGGCAGGGGAACACTGGTAGGGATGGCTGTAGGCCCCAGTTGAGCGGTCCTGCCCAGTGAGGAGTAATGGCATCAGAGACCCACTTAGAAAAGCTGTCTGAGCCTGATTTTATAGAGCAGCTGAGATGTGTATGGGTACCACTTTTGCCCCAGCCAGCTTGGGCACTCCAAAGCCTGGAGGCTGGAATGACTAAGTCACCCAAACGGCAAAGATGGTTTTTTGCTTTTCCCTCTGGGAGCTCTGTCTCAGGGAGTTTTCAAATCTTGGTTGGCTGGAGAATACACACAGGGGTGGCTGGAGGCTCCAGTTGAAAAGTCTCACCCAGTGAGGTGGAACGGATTTGGGACCTGCTTAAAAAAGTAGTCTGGTCACGTTTTGGTACAGCAGCTGTTCTGTCCTAGGGGATCTCTTCCACTCGCAGTTAGCCTGGGTTCTCCAAAGCCTAATGGCTGGAATGGGTAAGTCTCCCAAACAGCAAAGAAGGTGACCTGCCCCTCCCACTGAAAACTCTTTCCCAGAAAGTTTTCAAACTTCCGTTGGCTGGAAAACACTGGTGAAGGTGACTTGAGGCTCTAGTTGGGAGGTTCCACCTAATGAGGAGAAATGAGATTGAGGAAAGATTAAGTAAACAGACTGGCCACACTTTCATAGAGCCGCTGTGCTTGTGCTGAGGTAACACTTTCACCCCAGTCAGCTAGGGTTTTGCAAAGCTCAAAGGCTGAAATGACTAAGTCACCCAAATACTGTGATTCAGAATCTTTCCTACGGGTATGTATGGAGGTCTAACCTTCTGCTTTGCAGGAGTTGCAGATACTTTTGTTGAGAAGCCAGGAGCTGGAGTACCTAAAGCTCCCAAGTATCTGCATGTGTCTGAGTGTTTTCTTTGTCAAGACTCCATGTAGTTCTGTGTGTCAGACTGATGGCCTTCATGGAGTGGATACAAGAGGGGATCTCCTAATTTAAGGGTTGAAAAGATCCGTAAGAGAAGTGTGGTTTTCCAGGGTCACATATTCACTCACCACTTCCCTGGGTCAGGGAGGTTTCCTCGGTTTTGCATCGCTCCCAGGTGGGCCGTTGTCTTGCCTTGCTTTTCTTCATTCTCCATGGGTCAAGTTGTTTCCTTGATTAGTCCCAATGTGAGTACCTGAATGTTTCAGTTGAAGGTGCTGTATTTATTTGCCCTTTTAGTTCCTCTCCATGAGAGTCACATACCCTAGCTGTTTCTAGTTGGCTGTCTTGGCCACCTGTCTCAAAAATTATACTTTAAACACGTTTGGATTAGTAAATGTGACTATAATGTAATAACAATCAACTTTATTTAGTTTACAACAAACCTAGTGAAGTAGGTAAAAGAGTTATTTTTCCTTATTTATAGACCAATGAATTACATTCAATAAATTGGAGATCCTTAGTTTCTTTTCAAAAATGCAATTAAGGAATACGTGTTAAGAAATACAAATGCAATTCTAAGCTGCTCAACTGACTGAATAGACCTCTCCTTGTCCAAAGGGACCCCAGAGAAACCGTGGAAGCTGAGTTACCAGCCATGAGGGGGATCAGTGGTCAGATATGCCTTATTATATCCCTTCTGTTGCTAACTGCCATTAGGCTGCTTTTTTCTAAAGGCTGAACATAAACCAGACCTTTAAAAAGACTCCACCACTAATTTCAATCAACCCAACTGCCGGACAGCTGCCCATCCCTGTTGCAGTTTTGATACAACAACTGGTCAGCATTATTTTCTTATAAGAGACTGCCAAACACGGAGTGATTCTGGCCAGTCTATGGAGAATGAGTAGTGAGAGTTTCCATGTCCTCTGCTTCACCTTTTGATGGCAGAGGCCCAAAAGCTCCAATCCCAGATTTTACTAAGCCCATCAGTTTTTAAACAGGGAACCCATGAAGGGGCATGGTGGTTTTTATTTGCATTTCCATTATACATCTTTTCATATACTTGTTGGTCATTTGTATGCTATTTTCGAGGACATATTCATTCACTTCCTTAGTCCATTTTTTAATTGTGCTTTCTTTTGCTATTGAGTTACACTAGTTATTTATTAATTTTAGATATTAATCCCCTAGCAGATAATGGCTTGCAAATATTTTCTTGCATTTGTTAGGTTGTCTCTTTATTCTATTGATTGCTTTCTTTGCTGTGCAGAAACTTTTTAGTTTGATATAGAATTGAAATCATAATATCTGTCAAAGAGACATCAGCACTTCCATGCTCATTGTAGTAGTATTCACAAAATCTAAGATACAGAAACAATCTAAATGTCCATGAACAGATGAATAGATAAAGTAAATGTCAAATATACATATAGTAAAAAAAAAATATATTCAACCAAGAAATTCTCTTATAGGTGACAGTATGAATGGGTCTGGAAAACATTGTGCTAAATGAACTAAGTCAGTTACAGAAAAATATATACTATATGTTGCATTTATATGAGACATTTAAACGAGTCAAACTCATAGAAACAAAAAGTAGAATAATAGTTAACAGGTGGTGTGAGGAGGGAAAAGTGGAGAATCGCTATTCAAAGTCTATAAGGTTTCAATTATGCAATATGAATAAAGTTCTAGAAGTTTACCATATAAATTTATGCCTATATTTAACAATACAGTAGATGCTTCACATTTATGAGTACTTCATCTGTGGATTCAACCAAGCAAAGATCAAAAACATTCAAAAACAATAATAATACAACAATAAAATGATATGCACTAAAAATGTAGTATAACAACTGTTTGCATACCATTTACATTGTATAAGGTGTTACAAGAAATCTAGAAGGATTATTTAAAGTATACGAAAGGGTATGTATAGTTTATATGCAAATATTATATCATTTTATATAAGAAACTTGAGCATCCACAATTCTGGCATTCACAGATGTGGAGTGGGTAAGGGACCTGAAATCAATTCCCCATAGACACTGAAACTACATTGTACTACGTTGTGTACTTAAAAATGTGTTAAAAGGGTAGATTTTATGTTAAGTGTCCTTACCACAATTTTAAACAAAAGAAGGAATAACATAAAAAAGAGTACATTTTTAGTATTTAAAAATAATAAAAGCTGCTATGGAAAAAATAACAGCAAAGTAAGGATAATAGGAAATATTTAGTTAACTAAAGAAAGATAATTAAGGAAAATTTGCTTGATAAAGTAATATTTGAGTAAAGACTTGAAGGCAGGGAGGGAGCTCTTTAGGTACATATCTTATATTTGGGGGAATAATATTTCAGGCAGAGGAAACTGCAAGTGTTAAGTGCCTGATGTGGAAGCACACACTGTGTTTTCATTGAACAACAACAAAATCAGTGTGAAAAGCAACTTAGTAAGAGTGGTAGTCAGATCACAGAGAGGTTTCCACACCTTTTTACATATTTGGTGTTTACTCAAAACGATATGGGAAGACATTTAAATGTCTTAAGCACAGAAGTAATATAATCTGTCCCATGTCCTAAAATGAAAATTCTGGAGGCTGTGTGGAAAATAAAGAGTAGTAGAGACAAGGACAGGAATAGGGAGACCAAATAACTGACTCCTACTTTCTGTCAGGCCAAAAAAAAAAAAAAAAAAAAAAAAAAAAAAAAAATTATGGTGACATGAACCAGAATAGTAGCAGTAAAAGTAGAGCTAAGGGTTGAAATTGGGATACATTCAAAGGCAGAACTTCAGGAACATGCAGATGGATTGAATATAGAGTTTCAGAGAAATAATGACAACCAGGATTACCACCAACGTTTTTGGCCTGAGAAATTGAAAGAAGAACATTTTTATTCCCTAAGAGTCAAAAGACTTTAAAAGGAGGAAGCTTAGGTGGAAACCAGAGTTGACTTTTATTATCTTTAGTAAAAAGTCAAGTAAAGTCAACTTAGTTGATGTTTACATGTGCTGATGTTGAAATGGCTAAGAGACATCCCAGTAAAGACATTGAATACACAGTTTCATAAATAATTTTGAGTTCAGGGGAGAGGAACACACTGAGCATGTAAATATGGTATGGTATTCAATTCCATGGGACTAGATGAGGTCACCTTATAGATGAGGTGACCAAAAAGAGTGGCTTTCACTTTTGATCACAAATTATAATCAAAAAGTACATTTTATATTGTGACCCAGCACATATGAAAAATACTTGTTTTTATTAAGTACAATGAAATCTTATATTTCCTGTTCTATTCCCCCACTCCTCATCAACCTATTCTGTCCTACAAGATTTATTTTATGACTCATTAATGGATGTCTACCTAGAGTATGAAAAAAAAAAAAAAAGCCACCTACCGAATTCTTGTCAATACAAAGAAAGGACTGTCTGAAGATTGTGTCTTGCAGCATTCTTATTTTTAAAGGTAAGGTTGATGCGGTACAACCAGGCAGAAAGATCTTTAGCAAGAAAAAGGAGCCTCTAATGAAGTAAGAGAAGAATGGCATCTAGAAGCCAAAAACAAAAATTTCTTAAGAAAGAGAAAGCTATGAACTGTGTCCAATGTTATTAATGTGCTGAGTAAGGTGGATAATGAGAATCAATCACTGGATATAGCAGCACAGAAACAATGGGTTTCCTTAATTAGAGCAGTTTCATTGTAATGCTGATTACAAGAGCCTTATTTGCCTGGGCATAAGACAGAATATTAGGAGAGAAAGTGGGGACAAAGAATGAAGATTCTTTTAGGAAAATTTTATGTAAAGAAGATAAGAGAAATAAAGCGGAAACTGAAAAAAAGGATGGGGAGTCAAGGGAAGTGATCTTTTTGGCGTGTTGTTGGTTTTTAACATGGAAGACACACACACCTAAAAAAGTCTTTGAATAGGCAAGAAGACATGGCACTTTTGCACAGAATTGATGTATAGTAGTAGGTGGCAAATGAAATTATGTGGAAACCAATAAAATAAGATGATAAGTGAGAAAGGATGAAAGCATGAAAGGTCTTTTTACATTGATTCTACATTCGCAGTAAGTAGAAAAGCATTTTCATGACCTGAAAATAGAAGGCGGAAAGATGTTGAAGGTTGAAATAGAGAGGAGAAACTGTGAAATAGTTATCTAGATTCTAGAACAATGGGTGAAGTAAATGGAGTAGGATTTCTAGACAGCATTAAGGTGCTCCCTTATGGTTAGTGGTTATGTCCATATTCATAATATAACTGTTCATCTACTTTTCTGTTTCCTTTCTCTTACTCTCTCATTCTCCACTTCTTCTTATTATATATTCATATATTCTTGCTACTTCCAAGTGTAATCTTAAAGCATAATTCTATCATGCCATTATCTTATTCATTTTTTTAAATTTTCTGACATGGATTACAGAATAAACAATAAAAAGATTATTGTCACCTCTTAATTTTCAAGGTTCATCTTTTACTTTTTTGACTATATTCATAGTGTTAGCTCAAACATGATTACTTACTCTTCATAAAAGTGCCACTCATTGGCTGGGCGTGGTGACTCATGCCTGTAATCCCAGCACTTGGGAGGCCGAGGCGGTCAGATCATGAGTTCAAGAGATTGAGACCATCCTGGCCAACATGGTAAAACCCCATCTCTACTAAAAATACAAAATTCGCCAGGCGTGGTGGCATGTGCCTGTAGTCCCAGCTACTTGGGAGGCTGAGGCAGGAGAACCCAGGATGTGGAGGTTGCAGTGAGCCAAAATCACGCCACTGCACTCCAGCCTGGTGACAGAGTGAGACTCCGTCTCAAAAAAAAAAAAAAAAAAAAAAAAAAAAAAAAAAAAATTAAAAAAATAAGCCAGTCATTATTACCTGCTTTGCTTACAGTGTCTTCTTATTGCTGGACATTTGACTTCTTAATATTAACTATGTCCATTGTCACCTCATATATATTATGCCTCACCGAATTACAAATCTTATTTACCTCCATTTTTATCCTAGCAACATCTGGAGAATAAAAATCAGCATGGATATTGAAACAAATGAACATAATCTCACAACATCTTGCTTTATGTCTGCAACACCCATCTGTTGCGATTATACATGGGATTTCCTTATTAATGCTGGAATATATGATATATAAGTACTGCTTACAACCCAGAGATTCAGGGGAAAGAATACTCCTTAGGGTAAATTATTGATCAGTAGTAGACTGGAAAATAAATTATTCTCCCTTCATATTTAGACAGATTGCTTTACTATGTAATAGTTGATTCAGCCCCCTTCGAAGACAGTCCTGGGTGATTGATTGATTTGTGTTACTCAGCTCAGTAGCATACACCTATATTAGTTCTTTCTTCTTTCCTGATTCCGTTTCTGCCTTTTCACTCCTGCTTCCCTGGTACTTTACTACCAAAGTAGTGACACCTATGTTTTTGCCTCACGTTCTGTTTCCTAAAAAACATAGGATAATACAATACCATTATTTGCTCTTTACAACAATCGTGTGAAGAAAGATGTATCATTATCTCCATACAATGCATAATCAAACTGAAGTACAGAATGTGTCACCGATTTTCCTAAATTATTCAAAGTATTCAAATATTAGAACTGGGTCTCCTGACTACAGCTACACTGCTATTTCTACAATTTCGACTATACATCTTCAAGGCCCACTTTTAGTGCTCTGGATTCTGCAGTAAGTAGTGATCACTTCTCTCCATAGGTCAAAAATAATTGACTTTTATTTTGCTAAACATGTTTTGAAGTATCAATCTATTTGTTGGTGAGGTTACTAGTCCCACTGTGTTGTTAACTGGGAGAAATATCTTTATTGCCTATAATGATCAGCACAGTAGACACTAAATTATTGTCTCAAAATAGAGAATGTGTTAGTGTCAAGGAAGTGAAATGAATGAATGAATGAATGAATGGATTAAATGTCCCAGTCTTTTCAACCCTTGACATATACACATGTAGAATTCAAATTTTCTTATATTGTTTTCAGAACAAGTAAACTAAAAATGTTTTATCTCAACAATATGAATATTAATCTTCTCAATATATCTCAATATTATTATTAATATTCTCAATATAGCTCAATAATATTAATATTATAAATATTAATGTAACAACATTCATATTAGTAATTTAGGAATCCATTCAAACTGGGATATTTATTCACTTAGAAGTCCATAAATGCTTCTAAAAATATCTAAGGTCTTAGATCCATTTCTTGGACATTTGTCCTAAGCAATTTATAAAAGGAAGTTTTATCTACAAACATCTTTACTGCCACAAGATTTATAACAATGAAAATTGTGAAAATAGTCCAAATATAAAACAATAAGTGAAGTAAACTAAATATTAATAAAACCAGTCAATTTAATATCATGAAACCAACAAAAAATGTTCGTATAAATTAAAAACTAAAGAAATATAAGGAATATTAAATTTTATACTTTGGAATCACAAGTATGTAAAACAAAAGTACAAGCAGGAGAGACAGAGAAAGATGGTTGTATAGAAGACTTCATTGATCACAAACCCCTTGCAGAATTGCCAAATTTAAAAACCATCTATGCACAAAAAGCACATTAATAAAAACTACAAATCAGGTGAGCATCCACAGTACCTGATTTTAATATTGTATCACTGAAATAGACACTAAAAATGGTAGAAAATGTAGACTGGAATCACTGATGCCACCGTTCCCCCTTTGCTCAGCAGCAACCATGGTGTAGAGAGAAAGCTATGCACATGGCAGAGAGAGAGTGCAGTGATTGTGAGAATTTCCATTGAACTCAGTGCTCTCAGTAGAAAGCAAAACCAGAAGAAACTAAACCAAACTAAACAGCATAGTCCCTTTGGTGGTGCCTACAGGGTTGCTTGTGTCATCCCATTCATAGCTCCAAGTGGCACAACACACACACACACACACACACACACACACACACACACACACACAGATGTCATTTGTTAGTCATGTTGACCATTTTTTCATGTACTTAATGGTCATTTGTATATCCTCTTCGGAGAAATGACTATTCAACTTTTTTGCCCATTTATTCCTCAAGCTGTTTTGTATTTTCTTGTTACTGAGTTGTAGTTCTTTGCATATTCTGGATGTTAACTCTTATCAGATATATGATTTGAAAATATTTTTCCCATTATATAGGTTGCATTTTTACTTTTGGGTAGTATTTTTAATGCAAAAATATTTTTAATTTTAAAAAACTTCAATTGATCTATTTTTTCTTCTTTCACCTGTGCTTTTGGTATCATATTTCAGAAATTATTGCCAAATCCAGTGTTACAAAGATTTCCCTTTTTGTTTTTTCCTGAGAGTTTTATGCCCTTAGCTCTTACATTTAGACATTTGATCAATTTTGAGTTAATTTTTGTACATGGTGTAAGGTAAGTATCAGACATGATCCTTTTTCATATAGATATCCAGCTTTCCCATCACCATTTGTTTTCTCAATTCAATGACTTTGTCTAAAATCATTTGCCCATAAAGGCAAAAGTTTATTTTTGGGCTTACTATTTTCTTCTATTGGTTTATTCTATAAATGGAATATTTCTTTTTCCTTCAAATTTATATATTGAAATTCTAACTCCCAATGTAATGAAATTAGTTGGTGGGGCATTTAGAAAATAATTATATCATGAAGCTCGAGCCCTCGTGAATGATATTGGGGCATTAGAAGAAAAGGTTATAAGAAAAAAAGTGAGAAGACTAGCTTGTTCTTCACCCCCCATTTCTCCTCTCTCTCTCTTTCTCTCTCTCTGTCTGCCACGCAGGATACAACAA
Organism: Rhinopithecus roxellana; assembly: GCF_007565055.1. Lineage (NCBI taxonomy): Eukaryota > Metazoa > Chordata > Mammalia > Primates > Cercopithecidae > Rhinopithecus > Rhinopithecus roxellana. The sequence continues at coordinate 38,622,002 of NC_044555.1, read as the reverse complement.
GAACCGCCTCTCTGCAAATTTAGAAGTGTGTCCTCCTAAGATACCAGTTTTGCTGGCACCTTGATATTGGGCTTCACAACCTTCAGACATATAACTAATAAATTTCAGTCATTTAAGCCACCCAGTCTATAGTATTTTGTTACAACAGTCCAGCAGACTAAGACAGAAATTGGTACCGAGAAATGAGCTGCTGCTGTATTAAACACCTAAAAATGCCTTTGGAACTGGGTAATGTATAGAGGCTGGAAGAGTTTTGAAGTACATGCCAAAAATACCCAAGTCTCCAAAAAGACTTTTAAAGGTGATTATAGTGAGGGATCAGAAAGAAAGAGGAGAGCTGTAGATAAAGCATTTATCTTCTTAGAGAATACATAAATAATAGCATACAAGATTTTTGTGGAACTGTGGATGGTAACAAGCCATCCTAATGAGGTTCACATGAAAAGGAGAACAACTGGACAATGGAGGAAAAGCAATACTTGTTATAAAGTAGCAAAGAACTTGGCTAAACTGTGTTTGAGTTCCAATGTTTTTTGAAAGGTAAAACTGATGAGCAATGAAGTTCAATATTTACCTGAGGAGATTTCTAAGTGAAGTGTTGAACGAGCAGTCTGTTTTTCCCGATTGATTGTAGTAATATGTGAGAAAAGAGAAATAAATTAGATTGAAAATTATTTTTTATATTTAAATTAGTTTTATTTTTAAGTTCCGAGGTACACGTGCAGGATGTGCAGGTTTGTTACATACGTAAACATGTGCCATGGTGATTTGCTGCACCTATGAATCCCATCATCTAGGTATTAAGCCTGGCATGAATTAGCTATTTTTTCTGATGCTCTTCCGCCTACCCACCCTCAACTGGCCTCAGTTTGTGTTGTTCCCCTCCCTGTGTCCATGTGCTCTCATTGTTCAGCTCCCACTTATAAGCGAGAACATGCAGTGTTTGGTTGTCTGTTCCTGCATCAGCTTGCTGAGGATAAGGGCTTCCAGCTCCATCCATGTCCCTGGAAAGGACATGATCTCATTCCTTCTTGTGACCCCATAGTATTCCATTGTGTGTATGTACCACATTTTCTTCGTCCAGTCTATCATTCATGGGCATTTGGGTTGATTCCATTTCTTTGATATTGTGAATAGTGCTGCAGTGAACATACATATGCATGTACCTTTATAACAGAATAATTTACATTCCTTTGGGTATATACTCTGTAATGAGACTACTGGGTCAAATGGTATATTTGATTCTAAATCTTTGAGGAATTGCCACACTATCTACCACAGTGGTTGAACTAATTTACATTCCCACTAACAGTGTGAGAGAATTCCTATTTCCCTGCAACATCGCCAGCATCTGTTGTTTCCTGACTATTTAATAATCATGATTCTGACTAGCATGAAATGATATTTCATCGTGGTTTTAATTTGCATTTTTCTAATGATCAGTGAAGTGGAGGTTTTTTCATGTATTTGTTGGTCACATAAATGTTTTCCTTTGAGGAAGTGTCTGTTCATGTCTTCTGCCCACTTTTTAGTGTCTTTTTTTTTTTTTTTTTTGTAAATTTGCTTAAGTTTCCTGTAGATTCTGGATATTAGATCTTTGTCAGATAGACTGAAAAAATTATCTTCCATTCTGTAGGTTGTCTGTACTCTCTGATGATAGTTTCTTTTGCTGCACAGAAGATCTTTAGTTTAATTAGATCCCATTTGTCAATTTTTGCTTTCATTGCAATTGCTTTTGGTAATTTCTTCACAAAATCTTTGCCCGTGACTATGTCCTGAATGGTATTGCCTATATTTTCTTCCAGGGTTTTATAATTTTGGGTATTACATTTAAGTCTTTAATCTGCCTTGATTTAGTATTTCTATAAGTTGTGAGGAAGGGGTCCAGTTTCAATTTTATGCATATAGCTAGCCAGTTTTCTTAGCACCATTTATTAAATAGGGAATCCCTTCCCCATTGCTGGTTTTTGCCAGTTTTTTTGAGGCTCATTTGGTTGTAGATGCATGGTTTTATTTCTGAGTTCTCTATTCTGTTACATTGGTCTGTATGCCTGTTTTTGTACCAGTACCATACTGTTTTGATTACTATAGTCTTGTAGTATAATTTGAAGCCAGGTAGTGTGATATCTCCAGCTTTATTCTTTTTGATTAAGATTGTTGTGTGGCTATACGGGCTCTTTTTTTTTTTTTTTTTTCTTTTTTTTTTTTTTTTTGGTTCCATATGAATTTTAAGATAGTTTTTTCTAATATTTTGAAGAATTTCAATGCTAGTTTAATGGAAATAGCATTGAATACATAAATTGCTTTGGATAGTATGGCCATTTTCATGATATTGATTCTTCCTATCTATGAACATGGAATGTTTTTTCGCTTTTTTGTTTTCTCACTGATTTCTTGAGCAGTGATTTGTAGTTCTTCTTGAATAAGTCCTTCATTTCCCTTGTGAGCTGTATTCCTAGGTATTTTATTTTTTTTGTGGCAATTGTAAATGAAAGTTTATTCTCAATTTGTCTGCTTGTTTGTTGTTAATAAATAGAAATGCTTGTGATTCCTGCACATTGATTTTATATCCTGAGACTTTGATGATGCTGCTTATTGAAGCTCTTGAAGAATGACAGTGGATTATCATAAGCTTAACCAAGTGGTGACTCCAATTGCAGCTGCTGTACCAGATGTGGTTTCATTGCTTGAGCAAATTAACACATCCCCTGATATCTGGTATGCAGGCATTGACTTGGCAAATGCCTATTTCTCTATTCTTGCCCATAAGTCCCACCAGAAGCAATTTGCTTTCAGCTAACAAGGCCAGCAAGGTACATTTAGTGTCTTACTTCAGGGGTATATCAACTCTCCAGCTTTGTGTCATAATCTTATTCAGAGAAATCTTGATCACTTTTTGCTTCTGCAAGATTTCACAGTGGCCCATTACATTGATGACATTATGCTGATTGGATCCAGTGAGCAAGAAATAGCAAACACTCTGGACTTACTAGTGAGACATTTGCATGCAAGAGAATGGGAAATAAATCCAACTAAAATTCAGGAACCTTCTACCTCAGTAAAATTTCTGGGGTTGTAGGGGTGTGGGGCTTGCTGAGATATTTCTTCTAAGGTGAAGAATAAGTTGCTGCATTTGGCCCCTCCTACAACCAAGAAAGGGGCACAATCTAATCAGCTGCTAGCATAACTAGAATATAAGCAGGCAGGAAAATGTGAAAAGAGAGACTGGCCTAGCCTCCCAGCCTACATCTTTCTCCCATGCTGGATGCTTCCTGCCCTCAAACATTAGACTCTTTCTTCAGTTTTGGAACTCGGACTGGCTCACCTTGCTCCTCAGTCTGCAGATGGTCTATTGTGGGACTTTGTGATAATGCGAGTTAATTATATATACATATATATATATATATATATATATATATATATATATATATATTCCATTAGTTCTGTCCCTCTAGAGAACCCTGATACATCAGCTTAAGAAGCTTTTGGGCTGAGTTGATGGGATTTTCTAGGTATAGAATCATTTCATCTGCAAAAAAGACAATTTGACTTTTAAGTATAAAAGAACCAATGACTGAACACAGTGGCTCAAGTCTGTAATCTCAGCACTTTGCGAAGCCAAGGCAGGAGGATTGCTTGAGGCCAAGAGTTCAAAATTAGCATAAACAACATAATGAGATCCCATCTTTATAATACAAAATATATTAAAAATAGCTGGGCATGGTGACACATGCCTGTAGTTCCAGCTACTTGGAAGGCTGAGGCAGTTGAATCGCTTGAGCCTAGGAATTCAAGGTTGCAATAAAGTTTGATTGTGCCACTGCACTTCTGCCTGAGCAACAGAGAGAGACTCCATCTCTAAATATATATATATATATATATATATATATATATATATATATATATAATTAAAAATAAATAAATAAGCCAAAACTTGAAGAAGTATAACGTTTTCAACCTGTTCACATTGCAAAAAATGAGAAAACATGATATACAACCTGTTATAGAGCACTGAAGGTGTGACAAAGAAAACATTTGATAAGGAGATTGAGATAGATGGATGTGAACCATGGAATTAATCAACCACCCCAGCAAGAAAACTGCTAGTTTGAAGCACAGATTCAATCAGTCAACTAAAATTACCCAGGAATAGATATCTGATTATACCATCAGAATCACTGCCAGCTGGAAATAAAAAATTAAAAAAAGAGAAAATGTGATAAAATTAAAAAGGCTGAAACTGTGTGCTAACTTCCAAGAAAAAGAGGACCTTTAAAGTAATTCAATGATCTATAAAGCAGACAGTGCCCAACAGAAGCTCAGGGAGTAGGGACACTCCATGCCACAGGGATAGCGCCATCCAGTAGAGCCTGTGGAGGCAATCTCCTCATGGCAGAGTGTCAGCATAGGCAGAACCCTGACAGAAAGCCCCATCATGGCCATAGGTCAGGCACTGCAGAGAGCCATGACGTAGGCAGTGCCCTGCTGAGCCATGAGGGCGACATTGCTACCTAGTGGGTCCAGAAGGCAGAGCACTGGGACAAAAAAAAATTTTTCTCCACCCTTAAGATTGTACAGAATTTGCCTAGTTAGGTTTTGGATGTGCTTGGACTCATAATCTTTTTCTTCTTTCCTGTTTTTCCTTTTTAGAATGAGAATGTCTATTCCCTGCCTCTCCCACCATTGATTTAGAACCATATAACTTTTTTAGTTTGACAGACTTACAGATAGAGAGGAATTTTGTCTAAGGATGAAACTCTTACTCACATCTGATTAGATGATATTTATATGAAATTAGGAACTTTAGATTTTAGAATTGATGCTGCAATGAGTTAACAGTCTTAGAAGTGTTAGAATGAAAGGAATTAATTTGACTTGTGATAAAAACAAGCATTTGGTGAGGGGCAGGGGTAGAATGCTGTGGACTAAATGTTGTTTTTCTCACAAAATTTATGTTAAAACCCTTAGCCCCAATGTGAATAGAAGAAGGGTCTTTGGGAGTTAATTAGGTTGTGAAAGTGAAGCCCTTACGGGTGGGAATAGTCCGTTTATAAGAAGAGGCATGAGAGAGTTTTCTCTCCCTCTCTCTCAACCATCATTTTGATTGGGATTGCATTGACTTGGTACATCAGCTTTGGATACTCTACACATCTTAACAATATTGTTTTCGAATTTATGAAAACAAGATTTATTTCCATTTATTAATATATCATTTAATTTCAGCAATTTTTTTCATTTATGCCATAAAAGTATTTTGCCTCCTTGACTAAGTTATTTCTAAGTATTTATTCCCTTTGATGTCATTGTAAATAAAATTGTTTTCTTAATTTTTATTTCACATTTTTCAATGTTAGTGTATAGAAAGGCAATTAGTTTTTTGCTGATTTTGTATCCTGCAGCTTTTCTAAATTTATTATCTTTAAAAAACTGTATGTGCGTGTGTGTGTGTAGTCTTTTCCAGTCACAATGCAATGAATAGAAGTCAACAGCTGATTGTAAATGAAAACATATGTTGTATGATTTAAATGTTTTTGAATTTATTGAGACTATTTGGCGGGGGCCTAAATATATGGCCTCTCCTTGAAAACAATCAATGTGTATGTGAAAAAATAATGTACTTTTCTGTTGTTGAGTGGAGTGCTCTCTATATGTCTATTAGGTCTAAATGTTCAAGGTATTTTTTAAGTATCCTTTTACTTTATTGATTTTCTGCCTGGTTTTGCTGTCTATTTTTGGAAGTAGGGTACTAAAGTCTCCTCATATTATTAAAGAGTTGCCTATTTTTCTCTTCAATTTTGTTAAGAATTGCTTCTTATATTTTGGAGCTCTGATGTATGGCACATGTATGTTTATAATTGTTATATCTTCCTTGTGAATTGGTTTTTACATCATTAAATAATATTGCTTTTTTCCTTCTTGTAGTAGTTTTTTTTTTTAATTTAAAGCTATTTTGGCTGAAATTGGTATGGCCACCCCCACTGTCTTCTTGTTCCTTTGTATTTGCCATCTTTTCTTTCAACACTTGTATTTCTTTAGATCTAAACTCTCTCTGGTAGACAGTGTATAGTTTGATCTTATTTTTATCCATTCTGTATTCAGATTGAAGACTATATTTTATATGCCTTTAGGATAATTATTGATAGGGGAGCACTATCAATACTTTTCATTTTGTAATTTGATTTGTGTGTGTGTTATAGATATTTGTCTTTTCTTCCCGTATTACTGATCTCCCTTGTGTATAGTTTATTTGATGTGAATATGTTTTGAAACCCTTCTTATTTCCTTTTGTGTATATTTTGTAGTTATTTTCTTTTTGTTTACCCAAAAAACATATGGTTCTTTGGTTACCATGTAAGTAATATATAAAACATCATAAGGCTATAAAAATCCATCCTAAATTAATACCATCTTAACTTCAATTGCATACAAAACTTTACTTCTTTGCAGCTTACCGCCTTTCCCAGTTGACGTTACTAATATCATAAATTATAATTGACACTTGAACAGTATGAGATAAGAGTGCCAAATCCCTACAAAGTTGAAAATCTGCATATAACTTTCTATTACCCCAAACTTCACTACTAGTTGCCTACTGTTGAACAGAAACCTTACTGATAACATAGTCATTTAACAGCTTTTGTATTTTATATGTATTATGTTCTATAAGTAGCTAGAAAATATATTTTATTAAGAATATCATAAGGAAGAGAAAATACATTTACTATTCATTAAGTTGGTTTAAGTCATCACAGAGGTCTTCATCCTCATCACTTCATGTTCAGTCCTGAACATGTTGCTGTCTCAGCAGTGGCAGAGGCAGAAGAAAATACATGTATAAGTGGAATCATAATTTAAATACATGTTGTTCAAGGCTAAACTGTATATCTTTAGATGTTATGTAACCATTACCATTATCATATAAAGATTCCATATTTATAATCTTTACTCATTTATACTTTAAATCCTATAGATAATATAAGTGGTGATACAAGTAAAAATTAAAATAATAATACTTATTTATATTTGTTATTTGTTCATCTATTTACCATTTTCATTACTCTGTTTTGTACTGACATAACAGAGTACCTAATACTGGGTAATTTATAATGAACAGAGATTTATTTCTTATAGTTCTTGAGACTGGAAAGTTTAAGATGGAGGGGCTTGCATTTGTCAAGGACCTTCTTTCTGCATCATCCATGGCAGAAAGCGGGCAGGAAACAGAGCACATCTTCTAGACAAAGCAATGGAGTGCAAAACTCATTTTTAAAAGATACACATGGCAGGTGCAGTGGCTCACGTCTGTAATCCCAGAACTTTGGGAGGCCGAGGAGGGCAGATTACGAGGTCAGGAAATCGAGACCATTCTGGCTAACACAGTGAAACTCCGTCTCTACTAAAAAGTACCAAATAAATTAGCCGGGCGTGGTGGCAGGCACCCGTAGTCCCAGCTACTCGGGAGGCTATGGTAGGAGAATGCCGTGAACCAGGGAGGCTGAGCTTGCAGTGAGCTGAGATCGCACCACTGCACTCCAGCCTGGGCGACAGAGCAAGACTCCATCTCAAAAAAATAAAAAATAAAAAATAATACACACTTTTCCAATAAGTAACCCACTCCCATTATAGTGATATTAATCTATTCATGAGGACAGAGTTCTCATATCCTAGTCTCCTTTTAAAGGTTCCAATTCTCAAAATTCTTGCATTAAAGGCTAAATTTCTAACACATGAATTTTTAGGGACACAGTCAAACCATATCACCTTCTCTGGAGAAGTTTACATTTTTTCTTATGCCTCTAAGTGATTGTCTAGGATTCTACTTGAAGGACTCCATTTAATATTTCTTGCAGGGAGGTCCGGGGTGGTAAACTACTTCAGCTTTTGTTTGTATGAAAATGTCCTGACTACTTATCTATTTTAGAAAGATAGCTTTGTCAGGTATAGAATTCCTGGTTGGCAGTTCTTTTCTTCAATTTCTTTAAATGTATCATGCCACTATTTCTGTTCTCCAAGGTGTCTGATAAGAAATTCACTAGGATAGTCATATTAAGAGCTCTTGCATATGATGGGTCCATTTTATCTTGCTGTTTTCAATGTCCTTTTCTTGTCTTTGCCTTTCAGCAATTAGATTTTAATGTGTCTTAGGGTCTCTGATTTTGTCCTACTTGGAATTCATTGAGCTTCTTGTAATTGTATATTTATATCTTTATTCAAATTTGGGAAGTTTTTCGTACTTATATCTTCAAATGATTTTTCTTTTTTTTCTCTTTCTCTTCACCTCCTGCAAGTTCCTGATGTAGTTTGCATGTTCATCACCTCTAAATCCCATGTTGAAATGTGATCCCTAATGTAGGAGGTAGGGCATAGTGGGGAAGGTTTGAGTCACGGAGGTAAGTTTCTCATGAATGGTTTGAAGCCCTTCTCACAGTAATGAGTGAATTCTCCCTCTATTATGTCATGTGAAAGCTGGTGTTGAAATAGCCTGATACTTCCTCCCTTCCTCTCTCACCATGTGACATGCTTGCTCTCCCTACACCTCCTGCCATGATAGTAAGCTTCCTGAAGCCCTCACCAGAAGCAAATGCCAGCAGTATGCTTCTTGTATAGTCTGCAGAATGGTCAGCCAAAATAAACCTTTTTTTCTTTATAAATAACCCAGCATTAGACACTACTTTACAGCAATGTAAAACAGACTGACCTACTACAAGATATATTTTGGTCTGCTTGATGATGTTTTACATCTCTCTTCCCTCCTATTCACTTAACTTTTTTCTTACTTCTCATACTTGATAATTTCTAAAGACTATCATTCAAATTGTATGATTGTTTCTTTTCCCTGTTTGAGTTTGCTGTTTAAACCCCCTGGTGAATTTTATAATTGAGTTCGTGCCTTTGCAGCTCCAGATGTAGTTAGGTTTTTTAAATAATTTCTATCGTGTTGTGAATATTTTTCATACATAGTTTTCTGATTTCCTTTTATGTTTAGTGTATGTTTCATTTTAACTATGTGAGTATATTAAGAAAGTAGTTTTAAAGTTGTTTTTTTAAATTCCAATTCATGTCTTCTTTTAGGGAAGCTGCCTTTTTTAGTTTATGTTGCTCCTTTAAATGGGTCATGTTTCTGTCTTCTACCTGTAATGTCTTGCCCTCAGGCATATGTGGATTTGCAGTTCTCCTGTAGGTTTTATGTGCCATGGAACTGGCCCTGTCTTTTGAAGCTTCTGTCAACTGAAGATAGAATTTATACTTAATGTTCTTCATATGATCTTTGATGGAGATCATATTCCCATAATATATCAGAGTAATGCAGAGAATAATCTTTTAGGTAACCCATAGATGAGTCAGAATGTTGCAAACATGTTCTACTCTGCTACTTCTGCCTAACCAAAGGAACACATGGTTGCCTCATTTTCTGCTGATTACACTACTACGCCAGGAACGAGATGAAGCAAGAGTGAATAAAAATACCACAGAATTTTCTAACATACTGAATGTGTCTCTTTCTTGACTGTGCATTCAGTTGGTGGTTATCATTCTTTAACTGGTTGCAGAATTTCTGTAATATTATTTTAGTCAGTCTATAGCTGTTTTCTTAATGTTTTCATGGGGGAATGACGAACTGTGACTTCCTAGACTGTACCTTTTAGACATCACTTTCAAAGGCATATTTTAAGATCTAAAAAGTGCTTAGCATGACTCTCATCTTTTCAAATACATTGAATATATTAACTTAAGGCAAAAATTAGCATATTTAGAAATGGTTTAAAAAGGAGAAAATATGAGAGCATTCTCAAGAAACTCACTACTATGCAGACATCTGGAATTTTTAAAAAGTTATCCCCCGCCTTGGCCTCCCAAAGTGCTGGGATTACAGGCATGAGCCACCACACCAGGCCTACATTTTTAATGTGGTTGTTTGGTTTTATGCTTGTTAATTTCCTTTAGTTTCTTATAGATGCTAAATGTTAGGCCTTTGTGAGTTGCATAGTTTACAAACATTTACTCTCATTCTGTAGGTTGTCTGTTTAATCTGCTGATAGTTTCTTTTGCTGTAATGAATTTCTTTAATTACGTCCCATTTGTCATTTTTTGTTGTTGTTGCAATTGCTTTTCATGTCATTGTTATGACATCTTTGCTGGGTCCTATGTCCAGAATGATATTTCCTAAGTTATCTTCCAGGGTTTTTAAAGTTTTAGATTTTACATTTAAATATGTAATCCATCCTCAGTTGATTTTTCTATATGATGTAAGGAAGGAGGTCCTGTTTCAGTCTTCTACACATTGTTAGCTAGTTTATCCCAGCACCATTTATTGAATAGGAAGTCCTTTTTCCATTGATTAATTTTGGAAACTTTCTCAAAGATCAGATGGTTGTAGTTGTATAGCATTATTTCTGGGCTGTCTATTCTTTTATTGATCCATGTGTCTGTTTTTATAGCGGAAGTATGCTGTTGTGATTACTGTAGCCTTGCGATATTGTTTGAAATCAGGTAATATGACACATCCAACTTTGTGCTTAGGATTGCTGTGGCTATTTGGGGCTTTTTTTTTTTTTTCTTTTTTTTTTGGTTCCACAGGAATTTTTTTAAGTTTTTTTTTTCTTTTTTTTTTTTTTTTTTTGTAATTCTGTGAAGAATTCAATTTGTAGTTTGAAAAAGATACTATTGAATCTGTAAATTGCTTTGGGCAGTAAAGCCATTTTAACAATATTGATTCTGTCTTTCATGAGCATGAAATGTCTTTCCATTCATTTGTGACGTCTCTGATTTTTTGAGCAGTATTATGTCATTTTCATTGTGGAGATCTGTTACCTCTCTGATTAGCTGTATTCCTAGGTATTTCATTTTTCTCATTGTGAATGGGATTGCATTCTTCATTTGGCTCTCAGCTTGGATGTTGGTGGTATATAGAAGTGCAACTGATTTTCGTACATTGCTCTTGTATCATTTAACTTTGCTTACATTGTTTATCACATCAAGAAACTTTTGGGCAGAGGCTATGGGGTTTTCTAGGTATAGAATAATATAATCTAAAAAAAAAAGGATAGTTGGACTTCCTTTCTTTCTATTTCAATGCCTATTATTTCTTTCTCTTACCTAATTTCTCTGGCTAGGACTTCCAGTAAAATGCTTGAGTGGTGAGAGAGAGCATTAATGTCTTGGCCTGCTTCTCAAGAGAATGTTTCCAACTTTTGTCTATTCAATGTGACGTTTGCCATGGATTCATCATAGATAAATTTTATTATTTTGAAGTACGTTCTTTTAATTATTTTGAAGTAAAGTTTCTAGTTTGTTGAAGATTTTTAACAAGTAAGGAGTTGAATTTTATCTAAAACCTTTTCTGAATCTATTGAGATGATCATGTAGTATTTGTTTTTAGTTCTATTTATGGGATGAATTAAATTTATTTATTTACATATGTTAAAATAAACTTGCATCTCAGGGGGAAAAAACAACTTGATCATGGTGGATAAACTTCATCAAGTTTAAACTTGATGTGCTGTTTAGTTTGGGTTGCTAGTAATTTGATAAATATTTTTGCATCTATTGTTCTTCAAATATATTGGCCTGATATGTGTGTGTGTGTGTGTGTGTGTGTGTGTGTGTGTGCGTCCCAGGTTTTGTTATCAGGATGTCCCTGGCCTCATAGAATGAGTTAGAGAGGAATGTCTGTTCCTCAAGTTTTTTGGAATATTTTCAATAGAAATGGACCCTCTCTTCTTTGTATATCTAGAATAATTTGTCTATGAATTTGTCTGCTCCTGGGCTTTTTCTTTTGGTAGGCTTTTTATTACTGATTCAATTTTGGAACTCATTATTGATCTGCTCAAGAATTCAATTTACTCATGGTTTAATCTAGGAAGGTTGTGTGTTTCCAGGAATTCATCCATTTTTTTTTCTAGGTTTTTTTTTAGCTTATGTTCATAGAGATGAAAGGAAGAAAATAGAGAATGTGCCAACTTCTAAATCCATGGATTATTCATGCTCATAATGTAGAAGATGTACAAACAATCTCTAGACAAGTAATTTTCAGACAGCATATGTTTTCCTGAAAATTCTCAGGCAAAAATGTAAAGACTACCAAGCAAGATGAGCTCTTTCAAATAGCCTTTCTAAAATTGTGAATGAAATTCTAAAATTTAAACTCACAATAGGGTTTCCCCAACAGCTTGATTTTCTTCTTCTATGTGTATCTGTAAATAGAATTCTACATAAATGCTTTAATATGACTAAATCCCTTTGACAACTTTTCAAAATGTTATAAAGTGTGTGTGTGTTTGTGTGTGTGTGCACATGTGCACGTGTGCGTGTATGTGTCAGAGGGGAATAAAGAAGAATAGAGAGAAAGAGAGAGGAATAACAATCCAGTACCATATCTGATTGTAATTGGCTATAATATGCATTATCTTTATTTTCTAAGGGGTTGTGTTTTTTAACTATTATAATACTATGTATAGGCCCTTAGCCAAATTTTGTGTGCAGAGTATGGTAGTAGAAATTTATAGATATAAAGATGCCCAATTTTATAGAGTGAAATGTTAAAGATTATTTACTTAGTAGCAGAACTATTGTTAGAATACAGATTTGCTCCCTTTTAATCTTGACCTTTTCACCTGCCAATGGATCATTTGTTGCTTTCCTTGTACCATGAAATATGTCTTTTTAAAGTAGATATTGGTACAACCAGGAAGAACTGAGTTTAAGGAGTAATATATTGCTTACACCCAAAAATGTTGAATTTCAAAAGGCAATAATATCTGGTGGCAAGTACTAGTATCTCAGTGGTTTTGTTTGTGTGATATTATTCTTAGTTAGTTGAAGATGACTAAAATAATATAATCTCCATAATTTTAACTGACTGAACTCTTACAGAATAAATTAAGAGTGTTTTTAGTATTATTCAAGAGATTTTAGTGCATGAGCAAGTGAAATCAATGCGTAGATGTACTAAGATAGTAACGCCTGACTTTAAAGGACCAGCACTTCAACTTTTATTTTATTTTCTGTATTGTTGTATCAGAGTGTCTTAATATTTCTGACAAATGGAAATTACTGGTTAGAATTTCAATTCTAACTATATGATGAATGATCAAATCATATGAAAGTCATTAGGTCAAAATATTATAACAGATAGGAGCAATTCCATGTCTAGTTCTAGTCAAGTCTTTGGCAGATCTGTCATTTTAGTTCAACAGAAAAAAATATAGAAATTATTTTTTATGTAGCAGTTTTTGACAATTTGAAATTGGGGATCCAAGTGGATTTCACTATTCATAGTATATATGTCACATTTTTACTCCTGGCTGTTGGCAATGCTTGTCAGTCTTAGCCCTATGATTTTACTGCATGCACATTTTGATACAAAATGTAGATGGTGATACTGGTTGTTGTGGTGATACTGCTGGTGGTAGAATATTGTTGCTATTATTCCTCATATGAGGAATATGTAATACAAAATGTTTAATGGACTATTTTTTTCTTTAGAGATTTTAAATAACACACTATAATTTTCATTCTGAAAATAACTGTCTTTTAATTTTTTCTTAATTTATTAAAAATATTTTACAGTTTTACCTGGATACTAAATTTGGATAAGCTAATTTATAGAAAGAGTATGTGTGGTATCTAAATGCCAAGAACAACTTAAAATATATGATGTGTTTGGCTGAGTGCCAAAATTGCAATGTGCCAATTTTCTATGAAATAGTATACGTTCATGTGTGGGGTTGGGGGGATGATGCATTTAAGATGCCTCTTTTCTTCTAAGTACATTTATGTGAAAATTGTTGTTGGAGACAGCAATCTTAGTTTCCTGTCATCTTGAATGAGTAATAGTCTATTATTCAGATATACAGTGTAGAAAAGAGGCCATTCCACAACCCAAATATAGTTTGATGAGCTGCAGTATGATTGGTTAACACGTCAAACATAAAAGCTTTTGATGCATTGATTTCTCTACATTCCTTGCAATAATTTATCTAATTTGTTTGATTGATTGATTCTTTGTATTGCAGTATGCATTTATTCAATAAAGTACCTACATCATAAAATCAATATATAGTTGCATTCCTGCATTAAGTACCATTTTAGAAAGTGTGATTGAATTTCCACAGAAATTAATAAATGTGATAGATGCATTTATTATTTGGATTAGACAGAAAATAAGAAAAAGTCATGTAAGTGTGTCTTTTTTATTATAAAAATATATATTTTTTATTTTGAAGCTCTTATTAGCCCTTAAATTTTATAAATTTTATATAAGGTAGTTTTCAAGAGCACAGTATCTAGGTGATAAAAGTTAATTATTAGTATTTTGCACCAAATAGGTCAAAAATTATACACAGTTTTTCAACTGAATGGGGAGTTGGTGCCCTTAACCTTTATGTTGTTCAAAGGCACATATACATATGTATATGTACACACACGCAAACACACACACACACACATACATAGATGAAGAGTGGGAGGGAGAAAGAGATAAATTTTCAGAAATTGACTCAAGCAATTATGGGGTCTGGCAAGTCTGAAATCTGTAAGGCCTGTCAGCAAGCTGGCAAAGGAGACAAGATTTTCAAATTAATGTTGAGGCAGAATTTCTTCTTCTCCAGGACAGCTCAGTTTTAGCTCTTAATACCTCCAACTAATTGTATGAGACCCACTCGTGTTATTAAGAGTAATATACTGTGCTTAAATTTAACTGATTACAAAAGTTAATCACATCTACAAAAGATAGGTTGTGCAATTTGGCACCAAAGCCTGGCTAATATGACATAAAAATTAATCATCAGCGCATCATTTAAATAAAAGAGATCATTGTTTTCCTTTTCCCTTTTTAAAAAGTCAGTTATTAGTTATCAGTATATTGTGTAAGAATAATATTAATTATATGGTTATAATAAATATATAAGAAAATACCTCATTAGAACAACTGACTGGTATTTGGCTAAGTTGTTACATTCTGGATTACTTAATAACTAGCCTATAAATAGAAGCTATTAATTTTACATCACATAAAAGTAGATTTATCAACCTCTTTTTGGGGTCAGATGGATAGATCAACACATATTTTAATAATCTCTTTTAATCACTGATAATAACACTGGGATGTAAGGTTATTTCATTTTTTTAAACAAATTCCCTACTCAAACTATTTACAGTCTTATTTCTATAATGATATAATTGAAATTTTACCCAGTGGTTTATATAGTTTTGCATTTGATAGCTTTTTATATTTGAAACACATTAGAAATTAATGATAAATCAGCCACAAAATCAGCCACAAAATGTTACAGTTGTAATTTGTAAGCAAAGTAATATTTTAATTATCAAAATTAGTTGGATAATTGTTTTAGCATTTTTATATTAAAATACCTCCTAAGTGGTTGACTTCATAGTTGATTTTGAATAGAAATTTACATGTAAATTTTCAAATACAGTTTTTGAAAAATATATTATAAAATACACTTTTTGGGAAATGAATTTCCAGATAACTTCACATCTTGGAATCCAAAACATTAGAACTTCTCCTTGCTCACTTATGACCAGAGATTAATAATCCTTGTTGTTACCCCTATTTTTATCAGTTGTGTTGGATAAACATTTATATTTATAAACAATATCACACTTCCTACAGAGATTATGATCTTGATATTTTGGCTTATCCTTTATTGGTTCACACATAATCTTTGAATTGGGTGATATCACATATTTTTATTATATATTAGTGTAATAATCCTCCCTATTTTACTTTCAATCTCTCAAAGCTTTTGTTGCTTTTTCCAAATACTATTCATTTAGGCCAGTGTTTCTGAAAATTGTACACGCATCTAAATCAGTTGGAAGTCTTGTTAAAACACAGATTGCTGCACCCCACTCTAAAGCTTCTGATTTACTAAATGCAGGGTGAAGCCCCAAAGTTTGCTTTTCTAGTGAGCTTCCATATGATATTGATATTACTGATCTGGGAACCACAAGTTGAAAAACTATAATTTAGCCTTCCTGTTTCTTGAACTCCATGTTTTATGTCTGGTAAATGGGGAAAAGCTGAGAACACTAAAAAGGAATGAGAAAACATGAGAAAATTTTCTAGATCACTGATTTTCAATCTTAGCTACATGTTAGAAATACTTACATAGCTTTAAAAAATAAGGATGCCTGGATACTTCTTTCAGAGATTTTGAGATTTTTTAATTAATTAATTTTTTATTATACTTTAAGTTCTGGGAAACATGTGCAGAACGTGCTGGTTTGTTACATCGGTAATACAGGTGCCATGGTGTCTTGCTGCACCCATCAACTCGTCCTCTAGGTTTTAAGCCCCATATGCATTAGGTATCTGTCCTATTGTTCTCCCTCCCCTTGACCCCCACCCCCAGAAAGGTCCCAGTGTGTGATGTCCCCTCTCTGTGTCCATGTGTTCTCTTTTTTCAACTCCCATTTATGAGTAAGAACATGAAGTTTTGGTTTTCTGTTCCTGTGTTAGTTTACTGAGAACGATGGTTTCCAGCTTCATCCATGTCCCTGCAAAGGACATTAACTCATTCTTTTTTATGGTTGCATAGTATTCCATGTTATATATGTGCCACATTTTCTTTATCCAGTCTATCATTGATGGACATTTGGGTTGGTTCCAAGTCTTTGCTATTGTAAATAGTGCTGCAATAGACATACATGTGCATGTGTCTTTATAGTAGAATGATTTACAATCCTTTGGGTATATACCCAGTAATGGGATTGCTGGGTCAAATGGTATTTCTGGATCTAGATCCTTGAGGAATTGCCACACTGCCTTCCACAATCGTTGAACTAATTTACACTCCCACCAACAGTGCAAAAGCTTTCCATTTCTCCACATCATCTCCAGCATCTGTTGTTTTCTGACTTTTTCATGATCGTCATTCTAACTGGCATGAGATGATATCTCATTGTGGTTTTTATTTTTGTTTCTCTAATCACCAGTGATGATGAACTTTTTTTCATATGATTGTTGGCCACATAAATGTCTTCTTTTGAGAAGTGTCTGTACATATCCTTTGCCCACTTTTTGATGGAGTCATTTTTTTTTTTCTTGTACTTTTTTTTATGCTTCTTGTAGGTTCTGGATATTAGCCCCTTGTCAGATGGATAGATTGCAAACTTTTCTCCCATTCTGTAGGTTGCCTGTTCAATCAAAATATCCCAAAATAATAAGAGCTATTTATGACAAACCCATAGCCAATATCATACTGAATGGAAAAAGCTGGAAGCATTCTGTTTGAAAATTGGCCCAAGGCAAGGATGCAGTCTCTCACCACTCCTATTCAACATAGTATTGGAAGTTCTGGTCAGGGCTATCAGGCAAGAGAAAAAAATAGAGTATTCAAATAGGAAGAGAGGAAGTCAAATTGTCTCTGTTTGTAGATGACATGATTGTTTATTTAGAAAACCCTATCGTCTCAGCCCCAAAACTCCTTAAGCTGATAAGAAATTTCAACAAAGTCTCAGGATACAAAATCAATGTGCAAAAATCACAGGCATTCTTAAATGCCAATAATAGAAAAACAGAGCCAAATCATGAGTGAACTCCCATTCACAATTGCTACAAAAGAATAAAATACCTAGGAATACAACTTACAAGGGATGTGAAGGACCGCTTCAAGAACTACAAACCACTGCTCAAGGAAATAAGAGAGGACATAAACAAAATTTAAAAATTCCATGCTCATGGATAGGAAGAATCAAAACCAAGATAATGGCCCTACTGCCCAAGGTAATTCATAGATTCAATGCTATTCCCATCAAGCTACTATTGACTTTCTTCACAGAACTTGAAAAAACTACTTTAAATTTTATAGGGAACCAAAAAATACCCCTATACTCAAACAAACCTAAGCAAAAAGAACACAGCTGGAATCATTACACTGCCTGACTTCAAAGTATACTACAAGGCTACAGAAATCAAAACATCACGGTAATAGTACCAAAACAGATATGTAAGCCAGTGGAACAGAACGGAAGCCATAGAAATAACACCACACATCTACAACCACCTGGTCTTCTGACAAAAACAAGCAATGGGGAAAAAATTTCTTTTTTAATAAATGGTGCTGGGAAAACTGGCTAACCATATGCAGAAAACTGAAACTGGACTCCTTCCTAACACCTTATACAAAAATTAACTCAAAATGAATTAAAGAATTAAATGTAAAACCTCAAACCATAAAAAACCTTGAAAAAATATGAGACAGTACCATTCAGGACATAGGTATGGGCAAAGACTTCATGACTAAAACACCAAAAGCAATTGTAACCAAAGCCAACGTTGATGAATGGGATCGAATTAGACTAAAGAGCTTCTGCATAGCAAAATAAACTATCATCAGAGTGAACATGCATTTGAATTTTTTAAGTTCTTTGAGTACTTCTGATATAAAGCCAAAATTGAAATCCTATCTTCTATATCAACAGAGATTACAACTAACTCTTCTTACTATTAGATAGAAATGACAATGGGGTAAATCACATTTTTTTTGAGAGAAGACTTTTCTAGAAATACTCACATTCTTTGAAAAATATTTAACCAAATAATTTGATATCATGTGTAGAATTATTTAAGCTTTGAAGTCAGAAAGACTCTTTATTCATTCATGCAATGTATTTTTGAGATTGTCAGTTTTTAAGGTTCAGTTGTAGAACTAAATCTCAAAAAGAAAACAGCATAGTAACAATGTTTGCAAAAGAACTGCTACTCTTATCAGAATATTCTATCTTTATTCACTCTAGCTGGTAGACACCAACAAACTTCAGTTTCCATAAATAACCTGGAAAGTAGAATTTTCAGGTCCTGGTAGAAACTACTATTAACTAGGGCTTCAACAAGAAACAAAAAATTAGCATGAAGAACATCAATTATCTGAATATGAACATATATGAATGAACTATTTATTTTTTTCATCTTGGACTGCTAAAACCCCTATTTTTAAACATAAAATTTTAATAGTTTTGAGGAACAGGTGGTTTTTGACTACATGGATAAGTTCTTTAATGGTAATTTCTGAGACTTTGGTGCACCTGTTACAAGAGTGTGTACACTGTACCCAAGGGGTAGTCTTTTATCCCTCAGCACTCTTCCCCACATTTCCTTGAGTCCCCAGAGTCCACTATATCATTCTTATGCCTTTGCATCCTCATAGCTTAGCTCCCAATTATAAGTGAGAAGAGATAATATTTGGATTTTGATCCCTGAGTTACTTCACTTAGAATAATGGCCTCCAGTTCCATCCAAGTTGATGCAAAAGTCATTATTTCATTCCTTTTTATGGCTGAGTAGTATTTCATGTTGTATATCTATCACATTTTCTTTATCCACTCATTTGTTGATGGGTATTTAAGGTGGTTCCATATTTTTGTAAATAGGAATTGTCCTGCTATAAACATGCATGTACAAGTGTCTTTTTCATGTAATGACTTCTTTTCCTCCGGGTGGATACACAGCTATGGGACTGCTGAATCAAACGGTAGTTCTACTTTTAGCTGTTTAAGGAATCTCCATGCTATTTTTTCATAGTGGTTGTACTAATTTACATTCTCACCAGCAGTATAAAAGTGTTCCCTTTTCATCACATGCATACCAACATCTATTATTTTTTAATTTTTTAATTATGGCCATTTTTGCAGGAGGAAAGTGATATCTCATTGTAGTTTTAATTTGCATTAACCTGATAATTCGTGATGTTGAGAATTTTAAAAATATGTTTCTTGGCCATTCATACATTTTCTTTTGAAAATTGTTTATTCATGCCTTTGCCTATTTTTGATGAGATCTTTTTTTTTTTTTTTTTCTTGCTGATTTGTTTGAGTTCCTTGTAGATTCTGGATATTAGTCCTTTGTTGGATGCATAGTTTGGGAATATTTTCTCACCTAGTCTGTGGGTTGTCTGTTTACTCTGTTGATTATTTCTTTTGCTGTGCAGAAGAAATAATGTGATTAATTTAATCACATCTCATTTATTTATTTTTGCTTTTGTTGCATTTGCTATTGTGTTCTTGTTCATGAATTATTTGCCTAATCCAATGTCTAGAAGAGTTTTTCTGATGTTGTCTTCCGGAATTTTTATAGCCTCAGGTCTTCGATTTAAGTCTTTGATCTGTCTTGATTTGATTTTTGTATAAGGTGGGAGATGAGGATCCAGTTTCATTCTTCTATATGTGGCTTGCTAATTATCCCAGCACCATTTATTGAATAGAGTGTCCTTTCCTCACTTTAAGTTTTTGTTTGTTTTGTTGATGATCAGTTGGTGTAAGTATTTGGCTTTATATCTGGGTTCTCTATTCTGTTCAATCACTCTATATGCCTATTTTTATACCAGTACCAGGCCGTTTTGTTAACTATATCCTTGTAGTATAGCTTGAATTCGAGTAATGTGATGCCTCCAAATTTGATCTTTTTGCTTAGTATTTCTAGGCTATGTGAACTCTTCTTGATTCTGTATAAATTTTAGGATTTTTTTTTTCTAGTTCTGTGAAGAATGATGATGGTAATTTGATGGTAATTGCATTGAATCTGTAGATCGCTTTGGCAGTATGGTCGTTTTCACAATATTGATTCTACCCATTCATGAGCATGAGAAGTGTTTTCATTTGTTTTTGTTGTTGGTAGTTTCTTTCAGCAGTGTTTTGTAGTTTTCCTTGTAAAGATACTTTACCTACTTTGTTAGGTATATTTCTAGTATTTTTTAAAAATTTTTTGTAGCTCTTGTAAAAGGGATTGAGTTCTTAATTTGTTTCTCAGCTTGTTTATTTTTGGTGTATAGCAGTGCTATTAATTTGTGCACACTGATTTTGTATCCTGAAACTGTACTGAATTCATTTATCACATCTAGAAACTTTTTGGATGAGTCTTTAGGGTTTTCCAGGTATATGAGCCTATCATTAGTGAACAGCAACAGTTTGGCTTCCTCTTTCCCAATTTGGATGCTTTTCATTTCACTCTCTTGTCTAATTGCTCTGGCAAAGTCTTCCAGTACTATGTTCAATAGAAGTAATGAAAGTGGGTATCCTTGTTTTGTTCCAGTTCTCAGGAGGAATGCTTTCATCTTTTCCCCATTTAGTATAATGTTGACTGTGGTTTTGTCATAGATGACTTTTGTTACCTTGAGGTGTGTCCCTCCTATACCAATTTTACTGAGTGTTTTAATCATAAAGGGATATGCTAGATTTTGTCAAATGTTTTTTCTGCATCTATTGGAATGATTATATAATTGTTGTTTTTAATTTTGTGTATGTGATATATTACATTTATTGACTTGCATATGTACAAACATCCCTGCATCCCTGGTATAAAACCCAATTAATCATGGTGAATTATCTTTCTGATATGCTGTTGGATTTGGTTAGCTAGCATTTTGTTGAAGATTTTTGTTCTTTAGGGATATTGATCTGTAGTTTTCATTTTTTGTTATGTCCTTTTCTGGTTTTAAAATTACAGTAATACAAACTTCATAGAATGATTCAGGGAGGAGTCCCTCTTTCTCTATATTTTGAAATAGTTTCAGTAGGATTGGTACCAATTCTTCTTTGAATGTCTGATACAATTCAGTTATGACTCCATTTGGTCCTGAATTTGACAGCAATTTTTAAAATTCCTGTTTCAATCTAGCTACTTGTTATTGCTCTATTCAGAGCTTCTATTTCTTCCTGATTTAGTCTGGGGGGGAGTTATATATTTCTAAAAATTTATCTGTCTCCTCTAAATTTTCTACTTTATGTGTAAAGTTGTTCATAGTACCCTTGAACGAGCTTTTGTATTTCTCTGGTATCAGTTGTAACATCTCATTGAGCTTATTTGATTCTTCTCTTCTCTTTTCTTGGTTAATCTCACTAATGGTTTATTAATTTTATTTGTCCTCTCAAATAAAATTCAGGCCTCCTTGAGCTGCGGTGGACTCCACCCCGTTTGAGCTTTCCAGCCGCTTTGTTTACCTACTTAAGCCTCAGCAATGGTGGGCGCCCCTCCCCCAGCCTCGCCACCTTGCAGTTAGATCTCAGACTGCTGTGCTAGCAATGAGGGAGGCTCCATGGGCATGGGACCCTCTGAGCCAGGCACGGGATATAATCTCTTGGTATGCCCTTTGCTAAGACCCTTGGTAAAGGCAGTATTAGGGTGGGAGTGACCCAGTTTTCCAGGTGTTGTCTGTCATGGTTTCCCTTGGCTAAGAAAGGGAATTCCCTTCCCCCTTGCGCTTCCTGGATGGGGCGATGCCTGGCCCTGCTTCGGTTCTCGCTGGTTGGGCTGCACCCACTGTCCTGCCCCCACTGTCCCACACGTCCCAGTGAGATGAACCTGGTACCTCAGTTGGAAATGCAGAAATCACCCATCTTCTGTGTCGCTCACACTGGGAGCTGGAGGCTGGAGCTGTTCCTATTCGACCATCTTGGCACAGATCCCACAATGCCTTCTTTTGTTGACTTTGTCAATTATCAGTTTGTTGTAAGTATGTGGATGCTTTTCTGGTTTCTGTATTGTATACCTATAATTTATATGTTCATTTTATACCAATACCATGCTGTTTTGATTTCTACAGCCATGTAGTATAATTTGAACAATGTAATGTGATTCTTCCCTTTTTGTTCTTTTTTCTTAGAATTTATTTTTCTATTTGGGTTCTTTTTTGGTTCCATATGATTTTAGGATTATTTTCTCTAGTTCTTTGAAATATCACATTGATATTTTGATAGGATTTGCATTGCATCTGTAGATTGTTTTGGGCAGTATAGTCGTTTTAACAGTACTGATCTTTCTGATTAATGACCATGTGGTGTTTTTCCATTGGTTTGTGTCATCTACAATTTATTTCATCAGTGTCTTGTATACTTCCTTGTAGAGGTCTTTTACTGCCTTTGTTAAATATATGTCTAGATGTTTTGTAGCTATTATAAATGAGGTTGTCTTCTTGATTTGGTGCTTAGCTGAATTATTATTGGTAAATGCTGCCAATGGTTACACATTGATTTTGTATCCAGAAAATTGATTGATTTATCAATTCTCAGAGATTTTTTATTGGAGTCTTTAGGGTTGTTTAGATATAAGTTTATGACATCAGTGAACAAGGATAATTTTATTTTCTCTGTTCTACCTAGAATTTCTAGCACTGTGTTGAATAGGAATGGTGAAAGTGGGCATCCTTGGTTTGTCCCAGTTCATAGAGGGAATGGTTTCAACTTTTCCTTATTCAATGTTATGTTGGCTATGGGTTTGTCACATAATGCCTTTATTTGTTTTGATATATGATTTTGTTCATGTGGATCTTCTTTCTTATTTTCTTGATTAGTCTAGCTAGAGGTTTACCAACTTTTAAAATCTCTTTGAAGAACCAACTTTGCATTTCATTGATTCCTTATATTCCTCTTTGTATTTTTTGTCTCAATTCAATTTAAATCTGCCCTGATTTTTGTCATTTCTTTTATTTTCCCCACTTTGAGTTTGGTATTTTCTTGTTTTACAAGTTTGTTGAGATGCAATGTTAGATTGTAAACTTGTGATCGTTCTACTTTTTGATGTAGGCATTTAATTCTATAAACTTTCCCCTTGATACTACTTTTGAGGTATTCCAAAGATGTGGGTATGTTGTGTTTCCATTTTCATGTGTTTAAAAAAGTTTAATATGTACCTTAATTTTTTGTTTACTCAAGGATGACTCAGGAGCATGTTGGTTAATTTTTATGCCTTTGTATAGTTTCCAAAGTTTCTCTCAGTATTGATTTATAGTTGGATTTTGTTGTGGTCTAAAAAGACACTTTATATGATTTCAAGTTTTAGGAACTTTTTGAGACTTGTTTGGTGGCCTAATATATGGTCTATCTTATAGAATGTTTCAAGTGCTGATAAGAAGAGTGTATAGTCTATAGTTGTTGAGTAGAATATGCTGTACAGTTTGTTAGGTCTATTTTACCTAAAGTCCAATTTAAATCCAAAAATTCTTAGTAGATTTTATCTCCTGGTGATTTCTCTGTGCTGTGATGGGAGTTCTAAATTCTCTCAATATTATCATATTGTTGTCTATGTCTCTATATGGGTCTAGTAATATTTGTTTTATAAATTTGGGTGCTGTGGTGTTGGGTGCACACATATCTAGAATGGTTATGGGTTGTTTTTTTTTTGAAAATTTGCAGCACCTCCCCCTTCTCTTCCTCCTGCTCTGGCCATGTGAAGTGCTGGCTTACCCTTTGCCTTTCTCCATGATTATAAGTTTCCTGAGGCCTCCCCAGAAGCCAATCAGATGCCAGCCTTAGGTTCCTGTACAGCCTGTGGAAATATGAGCCAACTAAGGCTCTTTTCTTCATAAATTACCCAGTCTAAGGTGTTTCTTTATAGCCAAGCAAGCATGACCTAACAGAAAATTGGTACTGAAGAGTGGGATATTGTGACTGGAACTTAAACATTTAAAAGGGAAGCAAAGCATGAAAGTTTGAAAAACATGCCGCTTGATTTTGTGGTAGGAAAAAAAACAAGGCCCATTTTCACGGGAGAAACTCAAGCAGACTGCAGAAATTTGCATAAGTAAAGAGGAGCCAAGTAATAATGGCCAAGATGATGGGGAAAAGGACTAGAAAGCATTTCAGAGATTTTGTGACAGTCTCTCCCATCATAGGCCAGGAGGATTAGGAGGAAAGAATGGCTTTGTGTACCAGGCCCAGGGCATCACTGCCCTGTGCAGCCTCAGGTCACTGCTTCCCACATGCCAGTTACTCCAGCTCCAGCTCTGGCTAAAAGGGACCCAGGTACAGTTCAGGCCACTGCTTCAGATGGTGTAGGCCACAGACTTTGGCTGCCTTCACATGGAGTTAAGCCTGTGGTTGCACAGAGAGCGAGAGTTGAGGCTTGAGAGACTTCAACTGGATTTCAGAGAATGTGTGAAAAAGCCTGGATGTCTAAGCAGAAGCCTGCTGTAGGGGCAGCACCCTTACAAAGAATCTCTGCTATGGCAGTGTGGAAAAGAAATGTGAGGTTTGAACCCCCACACAGTATCCCAACTGGGGCACTGCATAGTGGAGCTGTCAGAAGAGGGTCACCATACTCCAGACCCCTCCAGAATGGTAGACCCAATGGCAGCTTGCATCCTGCACCTGTAAAGGCTGCAGTCACTCAATGCCAGTCCTTGAGAGCAGCTGTTGAGGAGCATGAAGCTTCCCAAGGCCTTGGGAGCCCATCCGTTGTACCACTGTGCTCTGGATATGAGGCATGGAGTCAAAGTAGATTATTTTAGGGCTTAAGGTTTAATGGTTGGCCTGCTGGATTTTGGACTTGCATAGGGCCTGCAGCCCCTTTCATTTGGCCAGATTCTGCTTTCTGGAATGGCAATATTTACCCAATGCCTATACTACAAGTGCATCTTGGAAGTAACTAACTTGTTTTTGATTTTACAGGCTCATAACCTGGGATGAGAATTTTGAGTTACTGATGGAAAAAGTTTACATCTTTGGAATTATTGGGAAGGCACAACTGTATTTTGAAATGTGAGGACATGAGATTTTGGAAGGGCCAGGGGCGGAATGATATGGTTTGAATCTGTGTGCCAATCCAAATTTCATATTGAAATGTAATCCACAATGCTAGAGGTGAGGTCTAATGGAGGATGATTGGATCATGGAGGCAGTTTCTCTTGAGTGGTTTAACACCATCCCTGTGGTGCTGTTCTTGTGATATTGAGTGAGTGAGTTATCACCAGATCTAGTTGTTTGAAAACGTTTAGCACCTCCCCTTCTCTTCCTCCTGTTCTGGCCATGTGAAGTGCTGGCTTCCTCTTTACCTTCTGCAATGATTGTAAGTTACTCGAGGCATCTCCATAAGCCAAGCAGATGCCAGCATCATGCTTTATGTAAAGCCTGTGGAACCATGAGCCAATTAAACCTCTTTTCTTCATAAATTACCCAGCTTTAGGTATTTCTTTATAGAAATGTGAGAACAGCCTAATACACTGTTTATAAAATTAATTCCTTCATCTTGACTTTAGATAGTCTGATATCAATCAGCCATTTTGAAATCCTTTATGTAATATATTTTCTTGGCATCATTAGGCCTCTTGGGTCTGGATATTTATATGTCTTGCTAAACTTGGAAAGTTTTCATCAAATATTCTCTTAAATATATTTTCTAAATTTTAGATTTTTCTTTCCCATCAGGAATACCAATAATTTATTAGTTCAATTACTTTAGGTAGTCTCATATGTCTCTAATGTCTTGTTCATTCTCTTTATTCTTTTTTTCTTCATTTTTGTCTGACAGTATTATTTCAAAATACCTGCCTTCAACATCTGAGATTCTTCCTTCTTCTTGGCCTACTCTATTTTTGAAGGCTTTGAGTATATATTGTAATTCCTTCAGTTAATTTTTTATTTTTATGTTATATTTACCTTTTTAAAAGATATCTCTCTCCTTAGTAAATTTCTTGTTCATATCTTGAATTGATTTTCTGGTGTATTTGTATTGGAATCACATTTCTTGTATTTCATTGAGCTTTTTTAAAATAAATATTTTGATTTTTACATCTAGTATATCAAAAATTGTTATATTTATTTTTTTAGAATCTATTGCTGGAGAATTGTGTTTCTTTGGTGGTGTCATAATACCTTGCTTTTTAATACTTTCTGCATCTTTATGTTAATTTATGTGCATCCAATGATCACTTCTTATTTTGCAACTTAATTTAGTGGGAGTAAATTTTCTTTCTTGAAGATATGACTATGCTGTATGTTGGGTAGGGCAATTTAGTTTTGCTTCTGGGTGCCTGCATTGGCAAAGATTCTGCAGGATTTTATCAATTATAAATAGCATTAGTTTGGTGGTTTTCTCAAATGCCAGTTGTAGCAGCAGTGTACCACATGGGTGAGCTTGCTGATGACCTTCTTTGTAGCCAGTGTGGTGTGGGTGAAGGGGTAGCAGTGGTAATGAGAAGCTTTTCTTGTTCAAAGGGCTTTGCTCTGGTGTTGGCGGTTGTTCTAATGGGTTGCATAAGACAACCCCCAGGCTAGTAGGTGGTACTCTCATGTAAGAATTAGCTGTAGTGGTGGCAGTAGAACTTACTCTTGACCTCTGTTCCCCAGGAAAAATGCTCTGCTTTCCAGGTGATGGATTGGGCTGTGGACTCTCCAGAAGCTTGGATCCTATGCTCTGTTTCACAGAGGTAGGTGAAGCTTTGTAGAATTGGACTGGGCAAGCGAGGGATCAGGCACTCCTATGGAAGATGTGAACTCCAGCCTTGACAAGGGTGGCAGAAGATTTCTCAGGCCCCTGGCAAAATATTTGTGTGAGGGTTGATTGCTACTGCACTGAAGTCTCAGCATAGAGAGAGAGGGCCTGTCTCAGAGCCACAGGCTTGGTAGGCAGAAGTATAACCTGCTTACCTCTCATGCCTTTGTCCTGGCAGAGCTCACTTTCCTGTCCTGACTATGGCCATATTTAAGTTAATCTATGAACTGCTGAAGTTTACTTCTAGTCTGAAATGTAACCCAATGTCATAGAAGTCACTAGCCTTATTGCTCAGTACTAAACTTCTGAAGTAGCTGGCAGTGGCTACACTGCAATCTTCACTCACAGCTTCAAACACACAGCTCTCAGGTTCTCCTGCTTTCTGTGGTAGGAACACTGTAGCTCCGTACAGACAGTGGGAGAGACCCCAACCCATACATGAGCCTAAGCTCCAAGGACACGCAACCAGTGAAGTCACAGTTGCCACTCACAGTCCCAGACTTGCAGCACTTCAGCTCACCTACACTTCAGCCTCTAACTACAGCAGCAACAGCAGCTATGCCTGCAACTATATGCAGTGGGGGAGAAAGGATTTCATTCTCCATTCATAATCATAAGCAAAAAGGTTGCTTGGCAGGTAGGAGGAGATGTTGTATGTCCCTTGAAAAGCCAAGCACAGAGTTTGTGCCACTGCTGGGGATGGAGTCATTTTGTAAAATGCCAAACAGAGAGCTTTCAGGTTCTGGAACGCATACATGCCAGTTTTCTCTGGGCCAGGGACTGCCTTTTTGGTGTGCTGCACTGCCCTTTCCCCAGGGAGGAAAACTCCCTCTAGGCTATATTACTGGGGACCCTGAAGCACCTTTTGGTTCAGCCAATGCTGTGCCACTGCAGCTCTCTGGGTAGATATTGGGGAATGTCAGCAGTAGCTTTCAGAATGTAGAAATGGAGTGCTGTAGTTCTCAGGACAGGATGCAGTCCCATGATAGCTGCACTTCACAATGGTGCCCTACCACAGCCTCTCAGGTCCGAGGGGAGGGGAGTGACTTGGCATGAGTTCCCAGTCTGGAGCAATGCTCTCTAAGGTCTCCAAATTACCACTCATACTAATGCCAAGGTTTGTGGCGGTAGATGAACTCTCCTGTGGTATGGATCCCAACAGTCTATGGCAAGAATGTGAACATCAAAACTTTCCCACTCACCCTCTCCACACAACACCAAGCCTCTATAGGCGCTTGACCAATTCTCAGACAAATTGGCTTCTTGTTTCCTCCTACTTCTGTGCCTTAGGCAATTTCCCCTGAGTTCTCTGTTGGACTTTAATATTTTCTTCTTTAATACTCTATTCAAAATGCGATTATCTGTTCATAATTTTGGTTCTTTTTTCTAGAAAAAACAGGCATCTGATGTCTTCAGTCAGCCATGTTGAACTGGAACCTCCCAACATACAGCATTTTAAACTATTATTCTACAGATGTACATAAATTTTTTGCAACATTTCACTATTAAAAATATAATACTACAATAAAGAGATTTGTGTTTAGTGTGCATATATGACTATTTCCTTAAAACAAAGAGACTCTTATAATAATATTTAGTTGAAATGTATGCATATTTAAAATTTTGATATTTTTAAACCAAATCCCCCAACAATATCCTTAATTATTTATACTACCACTCCTGATGCACATGTGTAAGTATTTTACTGCCATACTAATCACCACTGCTTTTTGCTAATTCCCCCAAGATTGACAATTTAAGAAAAAGACCTGTTTGCACATGAGTGCATGTGTTTGTGGTGGGAAGAAGTGACAGTGTAAAAATCAATTGCTTTGAATCTGTCTAGTAGGAATATCTGCATGGCAAGACTTAGAAACTAGAGGTAGAGCTTTGGGAATATTTGAAATATTAAAATCAGATGACTACACAGAAATTCCATGCCCAGTGGGTTATGGTTTTATGCAATTCCAATGCATCACTATATGTATATAATTTAATATGAGGATATATTTCTTAACAGGATGAGATTGCTAAATTATTTTATTAATTTGGCTTTACCTGAAAGCAGAACTTGAGACAGCGATTTGAGGCAGATGGTTTTGGGGAAAGGTAGTTCCAGGAAGCCAAAATGAGAAGGCAGGAGGGTGAGAAAGAGAAAAAAAGTGAAAGTCGATATATAGCAGCATGTTAGAGCTGCTTACCACTGTGGAAAAGTGGAACATAACCCTGTTGGAAACCCAGTGAGGAATAAAGGAAAATGCAACTCATAATTGTCCCTCCATACTCTCATCTTCAATTGATTTGAGTGTTTACTCTCTAAAATATTAATACCCTCCCCTCCACCTCATCCCCCACACACACACTTCTGGCCTATATTTGCTGGCACATTAAGTGAGATTTTACCTTTAGGAAAAGTCTGGAGGCAGAAATTCAGAAAGCAGGGGTCAGAAGTAAACTTTGGGAATGTGTCTGCTGTCAATTTCTTCACTGGATTTTCTCACTAAGAGGAAAAAAAATGACCTCATAATTCTTGTTCTATAATAATAACCTTCATTTGCAAAATTTGAGGTTACTCAGTAAAAATTTTCTAAATTCTATTATGCTCCGAGATTTATAGACTGCCCATTCAAGAGTATAGAGTAAGTTGAACTGATAATAATAAATAACAAACAATAAAACTAATAAAATATTTATCTCATTTTAGGATGTGAAATACCTATGATAATGCATTATTCTTAACTGTTAATCTTCCAGTAGAGAAGTTTTTAAAATAGTAGCCACATTTGAGATTATTCAAATACATTCTGTGTAAGTGCTACATCCCTGCCAATTATAAAACATGAGGTAAAACAGCAAGGAAAAGACAATTGAAAAGTTTAACAAGTGTATTCATAATATTAAGGTGTCACTAATGCCTCCTTATGTGTTGCTAATTGTCTATATCTTGGGGTGAATAGTGACAGTGTTATAAAGAGGTTTACTCTTTAGTAAGTATTATTTTACCCCTTACTGTGGGAAAATATTAATTCAGTAAGTCTCTTATGAGGTTTAGAAATAGTATAAGGTTAACTTGGTTATGTCCATACTTTGTAAATTACTTTTTTTTCCTGCTGTAGAGTTTCCTGAATACGTTTTTGTCCTCAGTATTTCTGTCTTATGTCATGTGAATAACACTCACTACACAGACTGCTTTTTTCTAAACAAATGTTTAATTTGTAGCAGTTCTCGGAGAAAAGCTACTCATCTTTGTATTTAATTTTCCTCATATCAATTAGAATCTGAGGCACATTATGTTACTTCCACAGGCTGTATGTGCCAAGTGGGATAAAAAGAAACAGTAAAACTTTAACAGGTTCTCACATCTCCCTTAGAAATTTTTTGTTCCAATACAGTCTATAAAGTGACGGTAGAAGCAGTTGTTACACGTTGTTATTAAAATATCAAAAAGTTGAGGAACAATTACATCCAAGTCTGAAATTCTGTGGTAAGTCTCAAGAACCCTTCTCTTTTTTCTCAAATCACCAACATTTCTTTCTTCTCTCACATAAATAATTTCTGCAATCATTTTTTTACAAAGTCTCAATAGACAGATATGAGTAAAGAAGAAATTATTTTCTAAATTCCATACCAAATTCACTGTAAATAAAAGTCACACTATCCTACCTCCTTGATGCACTAGTAAAACGTGTATTATATGCAAACAACTAGATTATTGACAGCCATTCTGTTTCTACTCAGCTGGACAAATAATACTTGATTCCAACAAATTTAATTCCAAGTATACATATCTCAATCATTTTAAATACTATAATGGAATATTAGAATATTCCATTTTAATATTGAGGATGACAGATCCCAATTCATTTCTCAAGCGGATTGTTTTGCCATCTTAAGGGTGAAAGCAGTATTTCTTACTTAATATAGAGGGAGGAAAATTTTCTCTATTTTCCTCAAAAAGTGCATTTCCAAATTGCTTCCTTGGAGCTAGAATCCTCTGTGGTTTCTGGCACCAAAAATTTCTAACAATGCTCTAAAAGAAACATAGGAAACAGACATGGTTATGGAAAAAATAGCTACTGTAAGGTCAAGAGTCTAGTGCAGTCCTTAACTCATTTTTTCAGCTACATAAACTCTTCTTTGCAATAGTTTTACGATTGCACTCAGAAGCAGTTGGATATTTATTGAACTACATCATAATGGTAGGTTTCAGGGAGTACTGTGACTAAAACTTTGAATATGTACAAAAATATTTTTGCAGTGGAGAAAATAATAAAGAAAAATTGGGGGCCTGGCCAAAATGGCAGACTAGAAACAGCTGCAATCGGAGGCTCCCACCTAGAACAAAAACAGGGTGAAAATTCTGAACTGGCAACAGAGGTATCCAGGTTCTCTCATCAAGACTAACTAGGCACTTGGCATGACCCTCGGAGAACAAGGAAAAGTAGGGTGGGGCAACGGCCCACCTGGGAGCCACACAAGGCAAGGTGAGCCCCAAACTTCAGCCAAAGGAGGTGGTGAGTGATTGTGCTATTCAGCCTGGAAAACCATGTTTGTTTGTTTGTTTTTTTCATGAATCTGTGTAACCCATGGATGAGGAGATCCCACTCATGAGTCCATGCCACCAAGGCCTTGAGTCACAACCGCAGAGCTGTGCAGATTCTCAATGGCCACTTGGCTGGAGACCGCTTAAGACTACCAAGTTGCTGGGGCGAGGGGTGGCCATTATCACTGCAGCTGACTGCTGCCTGAGACAACTGAGTTCCCCGGGGGAGGGATGCTCATCGTCACAGCACCTGCCTGCTGCCTAAGGTGACTGAGCTCCCCAGGGGAGGGGTGGCAGCCATCACTGTGGCTGCATACTGCCTAAGACGACTGAACTCCTGGGAGGAGGGTTGGTATCCATCACTGCAGTTCCAGGCTGCCATTTTTTTCCCTGTTGGTGCCAGGGAGACTAGACAATTTGAACACAGGATGGATTCCCCATGGTGCCTCACATTGGCTGTGGCAGGTTGTGGCCAGACTGCCTCTTTAGGACAGACACCAACCTATCCCTCCTCAGTGGGGCCTCCCTGCAGGAACTTCAGCAACTCCAGCCAGGGGTTTAGGGACAGAACTTCAATCACTCTGGGCCTGAGCCCCCAGTGGGAGTGGGAATCTGGTCAACCCAGATGAGTTGGGTTTCCCCCAGCACAGCACATCCCCTCCACCAAGGGGCAGCCAGTGGGCTTCATTAAGCAAGTCCTGGATCCTGAGGACTCTGACTGGGTGAGACACCCCAACAGACGTCACCAGGAACGTTATACAGGAGCATTCCTGCTGGCATTAGCTCTGTGCCCCTCAGGAACAGAGGTTCCAGAGGAAGGAGCAAGCACCAATCTTTGCTGCTCTGCAGCCTCCTTGGGTGACATCTAGGTGCAGGGGGGACCCAGGTGAATAGGGCCTAAAGTGAACTCCCAGAAAACTGCAGCAGCCCAGCAGAAGAGGGGCCTGACTATTAAAAAACAGACAAACAGCAAGCAAAAACAACAGCATCGATAATAAAGTCCTCACAATAACCACATCCAAAGGTCAGGAGCACCAAAGAACAAAACTAGACACACTAATTAAGATGAGAAGGAATCAATGACAAAATGTTGAAACCTCAAAAGGCCAGAGGGCCCCTCCTCCTACAAATGATCATACCTCCTCTCCAGCAAGGGCACAGAACTGGGCGGAGGTTGAGATAAATTGAAAGAAGTCGGCTTCAGAAGGTGGGTAATAATAAACTTTACTGAGCTAAAGGAGCATATTCAAACCCAATGCAAGGCATCTAAGATCCTTGACAAGAGGTACAGGAGCTGCTAACTAGAATAACCAGTTTAGAGAGAAACATAAATGGCCTGATGGAGCTGAAAAACACAGCATGAGAACTTCCTGATGCACACACACAAATATCAGTAGCTGAATTAATCAAGTGGAAGAAAGAATATCAGAGCTTGAAGATAATTTTGCTGAAATAAAGCAGGCAGACAAGAATAGAGAAAAAAGAAAAAAAAAAAAAAGTATTGAATGAAACCTCCAAGTACTATGGAACTACGAAAAAAAGACCAAACCTACAACTGTTTGTAGTACCTGAAAGAGATGGAGAGAATGGAACCATGTTGGACAACACACTTCAGGATATCATCCAGGAGAACTTCCACAACATAGCAAAACAGGCCAACATTTAAATTCAGGAAATCCAGAGAACTCCAATAAGATATTTCTTGAGAAGATCACCACAAGACACATAATCATCGGATTCTCAAGGTTGAAATGAAGAAAAAAAAAAAAAAATGTGAGGGACAGCCAGAGAGAAAGTCCAGGTCACCTAAAAGGAAAGTCCATCAGACTAACAGCAGACCTCTCAGCAGAAACTCTACAAGCCAGAAAAAAGTGGGGGCGAATATTAAACATTCTTAAACAAAAGAATTTCCAACTTAGAATTTCATGTCTGACCAAACTAAGCTTCATAACTGAAGGAAAATAAAATCCTCTTAAGACAGTCAAATGCTGAGGGAATTCACCACCACTAGGCCAGCCTTGCAAGAGCTTACGAAGGAAGCACTAAATAAGAAAAGACAAACTGGTACCAGCCACT
Source organism: Rhinopithecus roxellana (assembly GCF_007565055.1). Taxonomy (NCBI): domain Eukaryota; kingdom Metazoa; phylum Chordata; class Mammalia; order Primates; family Cercopithecidae; genus Rhinopithecus; species Rhinopithecus roxellana. The sequence goes on along the minus strand of NC_044555.1, from coordinate 38,588,157 downwards.
GCAAAAACACACTGAAGTACAAAGACCAATAACACTATGAAGAAACTGCATCAACTAGTCTGCAAAATGACCAGGTGGCATCATGACGACAGGATCAAATTCACACATAACAAATATTAACATCAAATGTAAATGGGCTAACTGCTCCAATTTAAAGACACAGAAAGGCAAACTGGAACAGAGTCAAGACCCAGTTTTGTGCTGTATTCAAAAGACTCATCTCATTTTGAAAGACACACATATGCTCAAAATAAAGAGATGGAGAAAATGTACCAAGCAAATAGTAGAAAAAAATCAGGGGTTGCAATCCTAGTTTCTGACCAAATAGACCTTAAACCAACAAAGATCAAAAAAGACAAAGAAGGGCAAGACATAATACGAAAGGAATAAATTCAACTAGAAGAACTAACAATCCTAAATATATATGCATCCAATACTGGAGCACCCAGATGTGTAAAACAAGTTCTTAGAGACATAAAAAAGACTTAGACCCCCTGGCAATAACAGTGGGAGACTTTAACACCCCACTGTCAATATTAGAGATATCATCAAGACAAGAAACTAACCAGGATATTCAGGACTTAAACTCAGCTCTGGATTACATGAACCTGATAGATATCTAAAGAACTCTCCACCCCAAAGCAGCAGAATATACATTCTTCTTAGTGCCACATGGCACTTACTCTAAAATTGATCACATAGTTGGAAGTAAAACATTCCTCAGCAAATGCAAAAGTACTTAAATAATAACAAGCAGTATCTCAAACCACAGTTCAATCAAACTAGAACTTAAGATTAAGAAATTCACTCAAAAGCACACAACATTAAGGAAATTGAACAACTGATCTTGAAAGACTCCTAGGTAAATAATGAAATTAAGACAAAAATAAAGAAGTTATTTGAAATCAATGAGAACAAAGAGACATTGTACCAGAATCTGTGGGATGCAGCTAAAGCAGTGTTAAGAGAGAAATTAACAGCACTAAATGCCCACGTCAGAACACTAGAAAGATCTCAAATTGACACCCTAACATTATACCTGAAAGAACTAGCAAACCAAGAGTAAACGAACCCAAAAGCTAGCAGGAGACAAGAAATAACTAAGATTAGGGCACAACAGAAGGAGATAGAGACTAGAAAAACCCTTTATAAAATAAATGAATCCAGGAGCTGTTTTTTTTTTTTTTTTTTTTTTTTTTTTTTTTTTTTATTCATAAAATAGACTGCTAGTTAGACTCATAAAGAAGAAAAGAGAGAATAATGAAATAGACACGATAAAAATGAAAAAGGGAATATCAAGACTGACTCCATAGACATGCAAACAACCATCAGAGAATACTATAAACACCTCTAAATAAATAAACTAGAAAATCTACAAAAAAAAAAAAAAAAAAAAAGGATAAATTTCTGGACACATACACCCTCCCAAGACTAAACCAGGAAGAAATCAAATCCCTGAATAGATTAATAACAGTTTCTGAAATCAAGGCAGTAATAAATAGACTACCAACCAGAAAAAGCACAGGATCAGATGGATTTACAACCAAATTGTACCAGAGGTACAAAGAGGAGCTGGTACTGTTATAGGAAATAGAAAGAAATTATTGAGGTATACAGTTAGGTTAAAGAGCATCCGCAGCAGAAAATTTTCCTTCTAACAAAAAGCAGATCGGAAATTGATGCCTTTCTAACCACATATAGTTCAAAGACTAACAAAGAGCAATCTGGAAGATCAGGCTATAAAACACAGATAAGCAAATCAGGCACACAGGAGGAGCTTCTTAGGTAATTACTAAACTTCACATACACATGATGGGCTCCAGTAAAGACAGTAGGCCTTAATAAGCACATTCCTTTCCCTTTCTTTAGGCACACTAAAATGGGGAAGCTGGAAGCTTACAAGGTGGGGGAAGTAGTGGGGGATGCCTGCAGCTGCAAGAAGGTTCCTGGAAACAGACACAGAAACTCCCCGCTTTTCTTTCAGCGCATGTAGATAAGCAGTTCAAACTAAAGACCTGCCTACATGATCAAAGAATAGGGTGGGGGCTGCTAGAAACACTGCTCTATACAGATAGCACGCCTGGTCCTAATGGGTTCTTCAGTCCCTATAAAGATAAGATGCCCCCACTTCACTACTTATTTATGAAAATTCTGATATTTTTACTACAACCTGCAAACCTGTCCAGGACCCCTGTGTGTGTGACAAAATTGTTCTTTCTTTTTGCCTATTAAAATCCTGCTCCACTCTCACTCTGTGTGCATGCATCCATGTCCCTGATTTCCTCAGCTGTGAGAGCAAGAACCTTAGTATTTACTCCAAACAACAAGGCTGTTTTAGTACCATTCCTTCTGAAACTATTCTAAACAATTGAAAAGAATGGACTTCTTTGAAACTCATTTTATGAAGCCAGCATCATCCTGATAACAAAGCCTGGCAGAAACATAACAAATAAAGAGAACTTTAGGCCAATATCCCTGATGAACATTTGACATGGTTTAGCTGTGTCCCCACCCAAATCTCATCTTGAATTTTCGTGTGTTGTGGTAGGGACCCAGTGGGGGGTAACTGAATCATGGGGTCAGATCTTTCCTGTGTAGTTCTTGTGATAATGAATAAGTCACAAGGAATCTGATGGTTTTATAAAGGGGGGTTTCCCAGCACAAGCTTTCTGTCTTTGCGTGCTGCTATCCGTATCAGACATGATTTTCTCCTCCTTGCCTTCTGCCATAATTTTGAGACCTCCCTGGCTACATGGAACTGTAAGTCCATTAAACCTCTTTCTTTTGTAAATTGCCCAGTCTCAAGTATGTCTTTATCAACAGTGTGAAAATGAACTAATGTGGTGAATTGGTACCAGTAGCATGGGGCACTACTGTAAAGATACCCAAAAATGTGGAAGCAACTTTGAAACTGGGTAACAGGCAGAGGCTGAAATAGTTTGGAGAGCTCAGAAGAAGACAGGAAAATGTGGACAAGTTTGAAACTTCCTAGAAATTTGTTGAATGGCTTTGACCACAATGTTGATAATGATATGGACAATGAAATCCAGGTTGAGGTGGTCTCAGATGAAGATGAGCAATTTCTTGGGAACTGGAGTAAGGTGACCCTTGCTGTTTTAGCAAAGAGACTGGGAGCATGTTGTCCCTGCCCTAGAGATTTGTGCAACTTTGAACTTGAGGGAGATGATTTTGGGTATCTGGCAGAAAAGCAAAGTATTCAAGAGGTGATTTGGGTGCTGTTAAAGGCATTCAGTTTTAAAAGGAAAACAGCATAAAAGTTCAAAAAATTTGCAACCTGATGATGTGATGCAAAAGAAAAACACATTTTATGAGGAGAAATTCAAGCCAGCTGCAGAAACTTCCATAAGTAATGAGGAGACAAATGTTAATTTCCATGACAATGGGGAAAATGTCTCCAGGGCATGTCAGAGACTTTCACAGCAGCCCCTCCCATCATGGGCCCAGAAACCTAGGATGAAAAAATGGTTTTGTGAGATGGAGCCAGGACACCCCTGCTGTTCAGCATGGGGACTTGGTGCCCTGCATTCCAGATCCTCTGTGCAGCCTAGGGACTTGGTGCCCTGCATCCCAGCCACTGTAGCCATGGAGAAAGGGTACAAGCTCCAAGCCTCTGTAGCTTCCATGTGGTAGTGATTCTGAGGGTTCACAGAAGTCAAGATTGAGGTTTTGGAACCTCCACCTGGATTTCAGAGGATGTACGGAAATGCCTGGATGTCCAGGCAGAAGTGTGCTGCAGGGGCAGGACCCTCATGGAGAACCTCTGTGGAAGGGAAGTGTGGGGGTGAAGCTCCCACGCAGTGTTACCACTGGTTGCCTGCCTAGTGGAGCTGTGAGAAGAGGGCCACCATTCTCCAGACCCAAGAATGTTAAGTACCCTGACAGCTTGTACTGTGTGCCTGGAAAAGCCATAGACACTCAACACCAGCCCATGAAAGCAGCCATGAGGGTAGCTGTACTCTGAAAAGTTACAGGGTGATGCTGCCCAAGACCATGGGAACCCACCTCTTGCATCAGTGTGACCTGGACGTGAGACTTGGAGTCAAAGGAGATCATTTTTGAGCTTTAAAGTTTGACTGTCCTGCTGGATTTTGGACCCTCTAGATCCTTTAGCTCCTTTATTTTGGCCAATTTCTCCCATTTGGAATGGCTGTATTTATCCAATACCTATACTCCCATTTTATCTAGGAAGTAACTAACTTACTTTTCATTTTACAGGCTCATAGGCAGAAAAGACTTGCCTTGTCTCAGATGAGACTTTGGAGTGTGGGCTTTTAAGCTAATGCTGAAATGAGTTAAGACTTTGTGTGACTGTTGGGAAGGCATGGTTGTTTGAAATCAAAGGACATGAGATTTGGGAGGGGACAGGAATGGAAGGATATGCTTTGGCTGTGTTCCCACCCAAATCTCATCTTGAATTCCCATGTATTATGGGAGGGACCCCGTAGAAGGTAACTGAATCAGGAGGGCAGATCTTTCCCATGTTGTTCTCATGATAGTGAATAAGTCCTATGAGATCTGACAGTTTTATAATGGGTAGTTTCCCAACAGGAGCTCTCCCCCTTTGCCTGCTGCCATCCATGTAAACTGTGACTTGCTCCTCCTTGCCTTCTGCCATGATTGTGAGGCCTCTCCAGTCATGTGGAACTGTAAGGCTGTTAAACATTTTTCTTTTGTAAATTGCCCAGTCTCAGGTATATCTTTATCAGCAGCAAGAAAATAGACTAATACATCATTGATGTGAAAATCCTCAATAAAATACTTGTAAACCAAATCCAGCAGCACATCAAAAAGCTTATCCACCATGATCAAGTTAGCTTCATCCCTGGGATGCAAGGCTACTTCAACATACACAAATTAACAAATGTAATTTATCACATAAACAGAACTAAAGACAAAAACCACATGATTATCTCAATAGATGCAGAAAAGACCTTTGATAAAATTCAACATCACTGCATGTTAAAAACTCTCAATAAGCTAAGTATTGATGGAACATATTTCAAAATAATAAAAGCCATTTATAACAAACCTATAGTCAATATCATGCTGAATGGGCAAAAGCTGGAAACATTCCCCTTGAAAACTGGCACAAGACAAGAATGCCCTCTCTCACCACTCCTATTCAACATAGTATTTCAAGTTCTGGCCAGGGCAGTCAGGCAAGAGAAAGAAATAAAGGATATTCAAATAGGAAGAGAGGAAGTCAAACTGTCTCTGCTTGCAGATGACATGATCCTATATCTAGAAAACCCCATCATCTCAGCTCAAAAGCTCCTTAAGCTGATAAGCAACTTCAGCAAAGTCTCACGATATAAAATCAATGTGCAAAAATACGTGCATTTCTATACATAAACAATAGACAAACAGAGAGCCAAATAAGAAATGAACTTGCATTTGCAATTGCTACAAAGATAATAAATTACTTAGGAATATTGCTAACAAAGGAAGCATAAGACCTTTTCAAAGATGACTACAAACCACTCGTCAAGGACATAAGAGAGGACACACAAACAAATGGAAAAACATTCCATGCTCGTGGATAGGAAGAATCAATATCATAAAAATGGCTATACTCTCCAAAGTAATTTGTAGATTTGATGCTATTTCCATTAAACTATCATTGACTTTCTTCACAGAATTAGAAAAAAAACTACTTTAAAGTTCATATGAAACCAAAAACAAGCCTGTATAGCCAAGAAAATCCTAAACAATAACAACAAAGGTGGAGGCATCATGCTACCTGACTTCAAACTATACTACAAGCCTACAGTAACCAAAACAGCATGGTACTGGTACAAAAACAGACACATAGAGCAATGCAACTGAATAGAGATCTTACAAATAAGACCACACATCTACAACTATCTGATCTTTGACAAATCTGACAAAAACAAGCAATGGAAACATGACTCTCTATTTAATAAATGATGCTAAAAAACTGGCTATCCATCTGCAGAAAACTGAAACTGGGCCCCTTCCTTACACTTTATACAAAAATTACATCAAGATGGATTAAAGATTTAAATGTAAAACCCCAAACCATAAAAACCCTAAAAGAAAATCTAGGCAATACTATTCAGGACATAGGCATGCACAAATATTTCATGAAAAAAAAAAAATCAGATGTAATTGTAACAAATTCAAAAATTGAGAAATGGAATCTAATTAAACTAAAGATTTTTGGACAGCAAAATAAACTATCATCACAATGAACAGACAACCTATGGAATGGGAGAAAATTTTGCAATCTATCCATCTGACAAATATCTTATATCCAAAATCTACAAGGAAGTTAAACAAATGTAGAAGTAAAAATCAAACAACCCCATTAAAAAGTGGGCAAAGAACATAAACAGACATTTCTCAAAAGAAGACACTTATCTAGCCAACAAATACATGAAAAAAAGCTCAACATCACTGATCATTAGAGAAATGCAAATCAAAACAACAATGAGATGCCATCTCATGTCAGTCAGAATGGTGATTATTTAAAAGTCAAGAAACAACAGATGCTGGTGAGGCTGTGGAGAAATAGAGATGCTTTTACACTGTTGATGGGAATGTAAATTAGTTCAACCATTGTGGAAGACAGTGTGGCAATTCGTCACAGTCTAGAACCAGAAATACCATTTAACCCAGCAGTCCCATTACTGGATATATTCCCAAAAGAATATAAATTTTTCCATTATAAAGATACATGCACACATCTGTTAATTGCAGCACTATTCACAATAGCAAAGACATGGAATCAACCCAAATGCACATCAATGATAGCCTGGGTAAAGAAAATGTGGTACATATGCATCATGGAATCCTATGCAGCCATTAAAAAGAAATGAGATCATGTCCTTTGCAGTAACATGGATGGAGCTGGAAGCCATTAGTCTCAGCAAAATAAGATAGAAAGAGAAAACCAAACATCCCATGTTCTCATTTATTAGTGGGAGCTGAACAATGAGAACACATGGACAAAAAGAGGGGAACAACTACACACTGGTTCCTGTCAGGAGGGCTGGGGAAGAGAGAGCATCAAAATAAATAGCTAATGCACGCAGGGCTTAATACTTAGGTGATGGTTTGACAGGTACAGCAAACCACCATGGCACATGTTTACCTGTGTAACAAACCTGCATGTCTTGCTCATGTATCCTGGAACTTAACATAAAATATAATTTTTTTAAAAAAGTAAAATTCAGAAATTGTTTTGATAGACACTTTTGTGGCTTACCAACAGATGTATGTATTCAGTTGATAGTTTAAAATACTATATCCTGTCTTCCTTGATTTGTGAATTAAACTGTGAAAGTAAATTTTTAATGACAATACACATACTACTTGATTTGTCTTTAAACTTAGTTAAATTGTGGATAATACTAATATCTTAAAGTGATATTGACAGAACAAGCTGATTAACCACATAACATTATTAACATTATTTTAAAACTAAATTTACATAGTATGCTTTATTTATATCAAGGGATTGTTGAATAGATTAAAGTGTTGAGAATGTTTAAATAGCCAGTGAAAATAATTTGAAATAATAGATTGTAAACACACACAGTGCATTACTTTGTGAAAGGCAAGTTACAGACTGAAATAGCTGATTTGACTTTTTCAGCAGCTTTTTCAAATAAAATGTAATTATACCATGATTTTCATTTATAAAAAGGATGATAATATTATCACACATTTCTACTTTACTGACATTCATCTGTTTTATTATAAATGGGTAATGGTTGTTGTTCAATGCTTTGCTGCATGTTTAGAGAAGAATACATGGTATTCCTTTTTTATTCTTTAAACATGGTAAATTAAATTGATTGACATTTGAAAGTTAACCTGGAATTTCTCATATAAAACCCACTTTTTCATGCTGTGTTATCATTTTAACTTTGTTTAAATTTGATAATATTTTGTTAAAAATTGCATCAATACTAACAAACAATAGTTGTACACAGCTTTTGCTGTTGTTTTTGTTTAGAATATGTATATCTGGTTTTGACATCTGGATAATGCTGGCCTTATAAAAACAATTGGAAAATGTTTCCCCTCTATTTTTTGAAATAGTTTTCATAGCATTTTTTTCTTAAATATTTCATAGAGTTCAACAGTGAAATAGGCTGTAAGAATGTTTTAAATAATTCATTTTAATAGTTGTAAGTCTATTAAGAAATCTGATTACTTGTTCAGTGTATTTTGGCATTCTGTGTCTTTCAAAAAATTCTCCATATCATCTGAGTGGTAAAATTTAGTGGTTTGAATTATTTTTGTTATTTTTTTAATGTCTGTAGAATTGGTATGTTTATTCTTTCATTTGTGATGTTGATTGTGTTTCTCCCATTTTTCTCTTAATTGGCAAACGTAGACTGTATCAATTTTTACTGCTTATTTATTTATTTATTTTATTTATTCATTTATTTTGAGATGGCGTTCCACTCTTGTTTCCCAGGCTGGAGTGCAATGGCGTGATCTCTGCTCACTGCAACCTCTGCCTCCTGGGTTCAAGCGATTCTCCTGCCTCAGCCTTCCGAGTAGCTGAGATTACAGGCACACGCCACCACGCCAGGCTAATTTTTGTATTTGTAGTAGAGACAAGGTTTCACCATGCTGGCCAGGCTGGTCTCGAACTCCCGATCTCAGATGATCCACCTGCCTTGGCCTCCCAAAGTGATGGGATTACAGGCGTGAGCCACCACACTTGGCTGCTTTTTAAAAACAAAGCCTTCTTTTGGTTTCACATTTGCTTTACTTTATTTTTCAGTTTTTCATTTTATGCTTTTATATTTTATTTCCTTACTTCTGCTTATTTTGGATTTAATGTGATATTTTTTAGGTTTTTTTGGGTGGAAACAGATTATTTAAGATTTTTTAGAATTTCTAATAGAGCATTGAACGTCACTATTTTCCCTATAATCATTGCTATAGCAGCATTTCAATACATATTTTTATGTTATGTTTTTATTTCCATTTAATTTGAGATTATTTTATAATTTTACTTATAATTTCCTCGTTGATCCAAGGAATTAAAAAATTATTATTTAATTTCCTATTATTTGACATTTTTATCAGATAGTTTCTATTGTTTCCAATTTGACTGCATTGTAGTAAAAGAATATGTATGATTTCAATCCTTTAAACATACACTGGACCTTGCTTAATATCTGGTATATAATCTATTTTCATGAATATTTCCTATGAATGTTAAAAGAATATGCACTGTAGTTTGTTGCTGTTGGATGGAGTGTCCTATAAATGTCAATTAGTCTTTCATGGCTGATAATGTTGTTCAGGTGTTTTGTATTCTTACTGATCTTTCTGTGCACTTGTTCCTATCGATTACCGAAAGAATAGTATTTCAATTTTCAACTATTACGGTAATTTTGTCCCTTTAATCAGGCTTTATATTAGCGATTTTGAAACTATATATTGTGCAGACACATTAGGATTTTAACGACTTCTTAACTGGTTGACTTTTTCATTATATGAAATGACCCTGTTTACTACTGGAGTTATTTCTTATTCTGAAGTCTACACATTTCATTTTTACATCAACATTACAGCTTTCTTATACTTAGGGCTTGCCTTATATATCATTTTCTATGTTTTTTGGCTTTAAGCAAATCCATTACTGGTATTTAGAGTCAATTCCTTGTAAACAATATATAGTTAGGTCTTATTTTTTGAAACAGTCTGTTAATCCTGACCTTTCATAGATATGTTTATACAGTTTACATTTAATATACTTACTGATATGTATTGATTTAAATTAATCATTTAGTTATTTGTGTTCTATTTGTCCCACCTGTTCTTCCTGCATTTTTCTATTTTCTGCCTTCCTTTGAATTAAGTAGTTTTGGTATTTTAATTTAACCACCATTATTTGCCTCCTGCTTAATTTTTAGTGACCAATCTTGCATTTATAATATAAATATAATATGAATTCACATACAGGTTTTACTCTATTCTTTATGTATAATATCTGACTGTTTAACACTTTACATTCATTTGCCTTCTTCTGACTATTATGTTGTTATTGTCATAAAATTTACTACCACGTATGCTGTAAAATACACAATACATTGATAATGTTTTGTGCTTTGAGTAATTTTAGTTTAAAAATTATTCAGTGAGAAAATATATCTTTTGTATTTGCCCACAAATGTATTTTTTTTTTTTCAACACCCTTCATCGTTTAGAATAGATAAAAGCTTCCATCTGGTGTCATTTTTATTCTGTCTAAAGAATGTCCTTTAAGAGTTTATGTAGCTCGGGTCTGCTGAGGAGGAATTTACTTTAGGCCCAATATAGTTTTACTTCTAAGGAACAACACTTGAGGGATCTCTATTGAGAGACATCATGTATTCAGAAGGTCTCCTCATGTTGTACTTTTTTAAATTATAAGTTTCATTTTAGGTTTAGGGATACATGTGCGGTTTTATTATATAGGTAAACTGCATGTCATTGGAGCTTGGTGTAGAGATTATTTTATCACCCAGGTAATAAGCATAGTACCCAATAGGTAATTTTTCTGATTCTCTCCCTCTTCCCACCTTCCATTTTCAAGTGGGCCCCAGTATGTGTTGTTCCCCTCTTAGTGTTCATGTGTTCTCATTGATTAGCTCCTACATATAAATGAGAATGTGTGGTATTTAGTTTTCTGTTATTGTGTGAGTTTGCTTAGGATAATGGCCTTTAGCTCCATTCATGTTGCTGCAAAGAACATAATCTAATTCTTTTTCTGGCTGTGTAGTATCCCATGGTGCATATGGATCACATTTTTTAATTCAGTTTACTGCAGATAGGCATCTAGGTTGATTCCATATCTTTGCTATTCTAAATATTGCTGCAATGAAAATACATGTGCTTATGTCTTTATGGTAGCACAATTTGTATTATATTAGGTGTATACCCCAAAATGGGATTGCTGGGTTGAATGGTAATTGTGTTTCAAGTCATTTGAGGAATTGTTATGCAGGTTTCCACAATGACTGTACTAATTTATAGTCCCACCAGCAGTGTAAAAGCATGCCACTTTCTTCACAACCTCATCAGCATCTGTTATACTTTAACTTTTTAAAATAATTGCCATTCTGACTGGTGTTAGATAGTATCTTTTTTGCTTTTGATTTGCATTTATCTAATGATCAGCGATGTTGAGTATTTTTTTCATATGCTTGTTGGCCACACATATGTCTTCATTTGAAAAGTGTCTGATCATGTCTTTTGCCCACTTTTTATTTTATGTTTTATTTATTTATTTTTTTATTTTTTATGTTTTAAGACAGAGTCTCGGCTCTGTCGCCCAGGCTAGAGTGCAGTGGCATGATCTCGGCTCACTGCAAGCTCCACCTCCCGGGTTCCATTCTCCTGCCTCAGCCTCCCGAGTAGCTGGGACTGCAGGCGCCCACCACCATGCCCGGCTAATTTTTTGTATTTTTAGTAGAGACGGGGTTTCACTGTGTTAGCCAGGATGGTCTTGATCTCCTGACCTCATTATCCACCTGCCTCGGCCTCCTAAAGTGCTAGGATTACAGGTGTGAGCCACAGCACCTGGCCACCCACTTTTTAGTGAGGTGATTTGGGGTTTTAGTGAGGTTTTGGGGGTTTTTTTGGCTTGTAAATTTGTATAAGTGTCTTATGGATTCTGGAGTTCAGATGTTTTCTGGATGCATAATTTGAAAATACTTTTTCCCATTGCATAGGTTGTTTGTTTATGCCGTTGGTAGTATCTTTTGCTGTGCAGAAGCTCTTTAATTGAATTAGGTCATTTCTGTCCATTTTTGCTTTCGTTCTAATTGCTTTTGGTCTCTTCTTCATAAAACTTTTATCAGTTCTTATGTCCAGAGTGGTATTTCTTAGATTACCTTCCAGAGATTTTCCTTCTAGGTTTTATGTTTAAGTATTTAATCTATCTTGAATTTATTTTTGTATGTAATGTAAGACAGGGATCATATTAATATTTTGCACATGGCTAGCCAGTTATCCCAGGATCATTTATTGTATAGAGAGTCCTTTCTCTATTGCTTGCTTTGATGAACGTTGTCAAAGATCACATGATTGTAGGTGTGCAGCATTGTTTCTAGGCCCTCTATTCTGCTCCATTGGTCTATGTGTATATTTTGGTACCAGTCTCAGTCTCTCTTTCTTACTGTGGCCTTCTAATAGAGTTTGAAGTCAAGTAGCATAATGCCTCCAGCTTTGGTTGTTTGTTTTTGTTTTGCTTTTTGCTTAGGATTGCCTTGACTATTCAGGCTTTTCTTTGTTGTTGTTCCATATAATTTTAAAAACGCATTTTTGCTAATTCTGTGCAGATCATCATTGGCGGTCTGATGGGAATAGCATTAAAAATATAATTGCTTTGGGCAATATTGTCATTTGAACAATATTGATTTTTTTCCTCTCATGAGCCTGGAATGTTTTTTCATTTGTTTGTGTAATTTCTTATTTCTGAGAGCAGTGTTTTGTAGTTCTCTTTGTAGACATAATTTACATCCCTGGTTAGCTGTATTCCCAGGTATTTAGTTCTTTCTATGGCAATTTTGAATGAAAATACATTCCTGATCTGAGTCTCAGCTTGTATGTTGTTGGTGTTCAAAAATGCTACTAATTTGTGCACACTGATTTTATATCCTGAAACTTTGCTGAAGTTGTTTCTCACCTGATGGAGCTTTTGAATCAAGACTATGGGATTTTCTGGATATACAATGACATCATCTTCAAAGAAGGATAATCTGGCTTTTTATTTTCCTATGTGGATGCCTTTTGTTTCTTTATCTTTCCTGATTGCCCTGGAAGGGACTTTCAGTATTATGTTGAATAGGAGTGGTGATAGAAGCCATCCATCTCCTTTTTTTGTTTTCAAGAGGAATGCTTCCAACTTTTTTCCATTCAATACAATGTTGTCTGTGGGTTTGTCACAGATAGTTTTTTATATTTTGAAATATGTTCCTTTAATGCCAGATTTATTGAGAGTTTTTAATATAAAGGGATGCTCAATGTTATTGAAAGGCTTTTCATCTCTTTAGATGATCATGTGGTTTTTGTTTTTAGTTCTATTTATGTGATGAATCACACTTATTGATTTGTGTATGTTGAATCAACCTCACATCCCAGGTATAAAGCCTACTTTATCTTTCTGGACTTGTTTTTGATGTGCTGCTGGATTCAATTCACTAGTATTTTGTTGAGGATTTTTGTATCTTTGATCATAAAGGATATTGGCCTGACATTTTTGTTTGTTTGGTCTCTGCCAGGTTTTAATATCAGAATGATGGTGGTCTCATAGAAGGAATTGGGGAGGAGTACCTGCTTGTAAACTTTTTGGAATAATTTTAGTAGAAATGTTATCAATTCTTTATATATCCGGTTGAATTTGGCTGTGAATCCATCTGGTCATGGGCTTTTTGCAGTTGGTAGGCTTTTTACCACTGATTCAATTTTGAAACTTGCTATTGGTCTGTTCAGAAATTAAATTTCTTTCTGGTTCAGTCTTGGGAATTTGTACGTGTCCAATAATTTATTTTTTTTCTAGGTTTTCTTGTTTGTGTGCATATAGATGTCCGTAGTAGTTTCTGAGGGTTCTTTGCAATTCTTAATGTCCTCTTTGGCATTTCAAATTGTATTTATTTGTAACATCTCTCTTTTTTATTTATTACTCTTGCTAGTGGTCTATTTTATTGATTTTTTCAAAGAATAAACTCCTAATTCATCAGTCTTTCATATGGGTTTTCATGTCTAAATTTCCTGCAGTTTGGCTCTGATGTTGGTTATTTGTCATCTTCTGGATTTGGGGTTGATTTGCTGTTGATTCTTTTAGTCCTTTAGTTGTGATATGAGGATGTTAATGTGAGATCTTTCTAAATTTTGATGTGAACATTTAGTGCTATGAAATTCCTTCATAACTCTTCCTTAGCTATGTCCCAGAGATTCTGGTGTATCTTTATTCTCATTAGTTTCAAAGAACTTCTTGATTTCTGACTTAATTCCATTAGTTATTCAAAGTCATTTCATAGCAAGTTATTTAATTTCTATATAATTCTATGATTTTCAGCAATTTTATTAGCATTGAGTTTTATTTTTATTGCACTGTGATCTGATAATATGTTTGGTATGATTTTGATTTTTTTTTTGAATTTGCTGAGGTTTGTTTTATGGCAGATTATGTGGTTAATTTCACAGTAGGTACCATACGATAATAAGAAGAATTTATATTTTGTTATTTTCCAGTAGAGAGTTCTGTAGAGTTCTATAAGATCCATTTGGTCAAGTGTTGAGCTCAGCTCCTCAATATCTTTGTTAGCTTTCTGCCTTGACGATCTAATAATTTAAGTGGAGTGGGTCACATTGGAGACAGAACAGCTTCTTCTCTTTAGGGCAACTGAAGATTGCTGGAGGTATGATTAAAATACTCAGGGTCTTTGCTCCTTTCTAAGTCTGAAGACAGCAAGGGTGGTAGCACTGCAGTGGCAGTGGCAGAGTGGCATTTGTTTGCCTCTGGGAGTTTCACCTCGGAGAAATGCGGAACCACTGCTACTGCGAATGTTCAACCACGGGTTGAGGCAGCTGCTCTGCTGGCCTGAGCTGGGGCCTCTGGTTGTTGAAGAGCAGAAGATCAAGGGCTCACAGGGATGAGAGACTGGGCTCCTCTCTGTATCGTGATTGTGGCATGGTGGAAGTTTGACTGAAGCCCTCAGAGTCGATGTTTCTTCCTCAGACAGTGGGCAGCAAGGGCAGAGCCTCTGCTGTAGCAGTGGCAGAGGAGCTGTTGTTTGCCTCTGTGAGTCCCTACCTAGAAAACACAGTGCAAGTGGGCGTGCTCAGCTGTGGGTGGAGTGTCTGTTCTGCAGTCCTGAACCTGGGGCCCTGTCTGGTGAAAACGGGGGTGTTGGGGCTCACAGGGAAAAGAGACTGACTTCCCCTTCATATGGCGGCTGCAATGTGCTGGTGGTGCCAGCATAGCAACTTGTCCCTTTTTTCCTTCTGGCAGAGGGCAGTTAGGAGGGTACCACTGCAACTACAATGGCAGAGGGGTTGTAGGTTATCTCTGGGATTCCCTCTTCAGAGAAATGCACAGCCACTTTCAATTGAAGTGTTCAGGCAGGGGCAGGGTAGTTGTGCTGGCGTCTCAGGTCAGGACACCCTGCCAAGCGATGAGGAGCCAGCATGAAGGCCCATGTGGAGAAAAAACTGACCGCTTTTCTGCGGGAAGGCTGCACTGTGCTGGAGAATCGGCTCACTTCCTAATGATCACATACTCTTTAGAGCCTGGAGACAATAGTGGCAGGTGCTTAGAGACAGCCAAAATAGTGGCTGGACTCTTTTTCAGGAGCTCTGTTCCAGGGAGGTTCAGAACTACTACCAGCCCAAGAGCCTCGGCAAGGTTTGGCTAGAGTCTCAGTTTGGGGTTCCTATTCAGAGAGGAGAAACAGGATCAGGGACACACTAAAAAACAGTCCAGCTGCTTTTCCATGGGACAGCTGCACATTGCTGGAGATCTACACCACTCCCTAATCCCCATGTACTTTCCAAGGCCTGAACGCTATACCAGCAGAAGCTGCAAGGCAGCAAAAATGGCAGCTGGCCTCTCCCTCAGTGAGCTCCATTTCAGAAAGTGCAGAGCTGATACAGGCTCAAGAGCCCCAGTGGAGAATGGCTGGAGTCCCAGGTCCGGGATTCTGTCCAGTGAGAAGTGGGATCAAGGATCCAAACACACACACACACACACACACACAAGCCTGGCCACTTTTCCATGGGATGGCTGCGTTGTGCAGTGAATTCGTGCCACCCCCTTATCACCATATACTCCCCAGAGCCTGAACTCTATAGCAGTGGAGGATACAAGACAGCAAAAATGGTGGCTAACCTCTCCCTCTGGGAGTTTTATTCTGGGGAACTGCAGAGCAGCTACAGACCAGAGAGCACAGACCGGGTGGGGGCAGAGCTGTAGACCCAGGACAGTGGGCCTTAATCTTCAAAATGCATTGGCAGTGAGGCATGCGGTCTGTTGCTGGTCAGCTTCCTGGATTCAGTCCCTTTCTGGCTGCATGCTAGGGATACTCACCTCCTGCACCGCCAGAACTGCAACCACTAGTACCAGGATGCCCAGGGATTCAAAGCTCCCAGGACTTTAGGTGTAACTGAGCAGTGACTCTGCCCAGACTCTACGTAGTTCTCCACGTAAGTCTGGTGGCCCCAGTTGGGTGGGCTCATGGGAGGATCACCTGAGCCCAGGGTTGCAAAAGTTCATGGCAGAAGTGTAGGTCCCTTAGGAGTCTTACTCACTTACCATTTCCCCATGGTGGGGAAGTGTCTCCTGGTTACATGTCATTTCCGGGTGGGCAGTCATCCTGTCTCACTCCCCTCCATTCTCTGTGGGTCAAATTGCTTCCTTGATGAATCCCAGTGTATTCTCCTGGATGTTCCGTTTGAGTATGTAGTAATTACTCATACTCTTTCTTCTCTCCATTTGAGTGGTGTACACTAGCTGCTTCTAGTCAGCCATCTTGGCCCCTCTTCCATGATGAATATTAATAAGTTTTTCTCAGAAGTGTGAGTTTGTGAATTGTATATTTCTTACACTTCGTTGATGATCATACTTAAGTTTTTTTTTTGTTTTGTTTTGTTTTTTTTTTGGGGGGGGGGTTTGTCTGATCTCGTGGGATGTCATCTACACGTGTACAGATTGGCATACAGAAAAGGCTCAAAGGAACGCTTACACAGATTTATAGAACTCTTTCCCTTCCTAAATCTCTCTTAAGGATATGCTGCATCTTAAAGTTTGGCCACCTTAATCTCTCCAAACTCCACTGTCTGTTTGCTTAGCTAATCAAGATTCTGCGCCTTTTTTTGGTCTTTCCTTTTTGCCCTGCAATGCAAAAATTATTTCCAGCACAATTTTTGATGAGACAGCCAGCTCCTCTTTGAATTTCCATGACATTTTTATAGTATAAAATGACTAAATACATGTGGTTCTACTACAGGATTCTATTCTATCTCACTGGTCTCTTTGTCTATAATCAGTGGCAACAAGATACAATCTAAGATACTATAGATTTATATTATGTCTTGAAATATTGCAGTGTAATCCTTCAATTTTGTTTTTTTAAGTATGTCAGGTGTTCTAAGTGCCTTACACTTCTATATACATTTTAATTTGTTAATTTCTTCAGAACTCTGGAGATTTGTTTATTAACTTTTTACCTTTTAACTTTATCAGGGTATAATTTGCAAGTGGTGAAATACAAAAATGCTAAATACTGTTGTTTCATGACATCTGTAGAAAATTGTTTCAACAACATGTCCCTCATTCAGATAAAAAAATTTACAGATGCACAACTTTTTATAAAAAATGGCATAGTATTTGTAGATAACCTACACCAATTCTCCTATAGACTTTAAATAATCTCTACATTACGCATGATTCCAAATGCAATGTAAATATGATGTAAACAGGTTTTACATTGTATCGATTTTTAAAATTTGTATTATTTTTATGGTGGTATTGTTACTTTTAGGGTTTCTTTAAAACATCTTTGAACTGTGGTTGGTTGTATCTACAAATGCAAAATTTGTGGATATGAAAGACTGACTACACATAGTTTGTTCATTTTTGACAAATTAATATATTTATGCCACCCACACTTTTATCATGATACGGAGAATTTCCATACTCTCAGAAAATGTCTTCATGTGCCTTCCCAGGAAATCTTGTTCTGAAGCTAACAATTATATGTGTTTGGATGAACGGAGGCAAGATGGCGCACTTCCGGGTTCTTCATCCCCCCCAACTTTTCCCGCGCGCACGAAAATCCAGCCGGTGACCTGGGAAGGTGCAGACCAACTAGGCATGCGCCAGGTGATGTCAATCTGAAGAGACCAAGATTTACCTGGTCGCACCTGTGGAACGCCCCCTGACACGCCCGTGCCCCGCCTATTGCCCTCCCACTCCTAGAAAAGCCGCTCCGGAGGCACGCCACGCGCGGCCTTCCTCAGTCCTCCACTCCTGTCGGGATGTCAGGACTGTGGGAACTCCGTCCGAGAGCTGTACGGGTGACTCTGGGGGCCCCTTTTGTCGGGGGGCCAACAGACCTCTCCCTACCCACCTTCTTCCCTTGAAGCTAGGTGACCAAAATAAACTTGCAGTTTTGCTCCTACCCTTGCCTAGTCGCTGGTTCTTTTGTACCCGCTCTGGTGGTCTTAGAAAAACAAAACAGTTGGTGCCGAAGACCCGGGAGGAGACCCCTCCTCAGGCCTCTAAGGGTTGAGGAACCTCCTCCTGCTCCCACGCAGCAGACGGACCAGGACCTGAGACCCGCTTCCCTCACTCCCACGGCCTCTCTGGGGTAAGTGCCCTTGTCTCCTCTTTACCTCCCTCGGCCAGAAATCCTGCGCAGGTCCGGGGTCCATTTGGAGCCACCAAGTGGCTCGGGAGCCACCACGTGGCTCAGGAGACCCGTCCAGGACGGAGACGTCCGCCTGAAGGTAATCTCCACTTAGGCTTCAAGAGCCTCTCGTCTGTCTCTGCTGGTTCCAAAGGACACTTTGAAGCCAGGCAGGGATCCATTCCCATGTCCATTGGTCCATTGTGTCGGTAAAGAGGAAACAAATGGGAAACCCCCAGTCCAAATTTCCAAAGAGCACCCCCTTAGGGTGCCTCCTAGCCAATTTAAAAACCTTACAGCTTGAACAAGACCTTAGGAGGAAGCGGTTAATTTTCCTTTCCACTGTGGCGTGATCGACCTCAGCAATTTCTGCCAGCGGCTCGGCAAGTGGTCTGAAATTAATTACGTACAAGGCTTTTGGGCCTTACGCTCTCATCCCGACCTGTGTAGCCAATGCTCTTTGGCCCAAGTTATGCTAGCCAAGGACGCCGGCTCACAGGAACCCGAAAAAGAGGAGTCCTCATTCCTTTCTGTTCAGCCGGAGGATCTAGGGTTTCCCTCACTTCCGCCCTATACTTCTCCTCCCTCCGCTTGGACTCCTCCTTCCTTTTCCTTACCTACTAGTAATCCACTTAGTCCCGTGCTTCCTTCGGGGCCCCCAACTGGCTGTCTTGAGTCTCCTGTCTCTGCACACACCCGCTCTAAGTGCCCTGCTGATGCCTCCACTCCTGCCCCACACCCTCCTACAGTGTTAGCACCTTTGCGAGAGGTGGCTGGGGTGGAGGGGGTAGTCAGAGTGCATGTCCCTTTTTCATTGGCCAATCTTTCCAAAATTGAGAAGCGTTTAGGGGATTTCTCAGCTAATCCCACCGTCTACATAAAGGAATTTAGATACCTTTGTCAGGCCTATGACTTAACTTGGCATGACCTCCAGGTTATCCTAACCTCCACCCTAAACCCTGAGGAGCAAGAGCGCATCCTAGCGGCCGCCAGGCAGCACGCCAACCAACTACATTTAACTGACGCCACCATCCCACTAGGGGAGCAAGCAGTCCCCTCGGCAGACCCGGACTGGAACTATCAAGCAAACCAGCCTGGGCGCCGTAGGCGAGACATAATGGTTCAGTGTTTGTTGGCTGGTATGCAAACAGCCTCAAACAAAACTGTAAATTTTAACAAATTAAAAAATTATTCAAAATCCAGAAGAAAATCCAGCCGCATTCTTAAATAGGCTGACTGAGGTTCTAACCCAATATACCCGGTTAGATCCGGCCTCCCCTACAGGGGCCACCATTTTGACGTCTTATTTCATTTCTCAATCAGCTCCTGACATTCGCAGAAAACTTCAAAAGGTAGAGGATGGTCCTCAGGCACCAATACAAGACCTGGTTAAATTAGCCTTTAAGGTCTATAACTCCAGAGAGGAGACGGCTGAGGCAGTGCGACAGGCACGCCTCAAACAGAAGGCCCAGCTCCTAGCAGCGGCTTTACGGCCCAGTTGTAACCCCAGACCAGAGAGCACATACTCCGCAGACTCCAAGGCTACGAAAGGAGCCTGCTATAAGTGCGGCAAGGCGGGACACTATGCCAACAGGTGTCCGCAAGGTCTCCGAGCCCCAACGCAGCCTTGCCATAAGTGCAAGGCGTCAGGACATTGGGCCAATGAATGTCCTAAGCCTCGTCCACCAGCAACCCCCTGCCCTGCTTGCCAGCAGGGAGGACACTGGAAGTCTGATTGCCCCACCCTGAGAACAGGTGCTGCGTCTCCACGTGACCCCCTTTCCCAGGATCCTGGGAGCTCCTTCCAGCTCCTACATCTGGACGATGACGACAACTGAAGGTGCCGAGACTCGGGGACCCCCATCACCCTCGCCGAGCCGCGGGTAACTCTCCTGGTAGCGGGTAAGACAATTGATTTTTTAATAGATAGTGAGGCTACCTATTCTGTTTTGCCGTCCTTCTCTGGACCTAGCCTTCAATCCGATATCTCTGTAGTAGGAGTAGACGGAAAGCCATCCACCCCCACGAAAAACTCCACTCCTTAATTGCTGCCTGGCCAACAACTACTTTGCGCACTCGTTCCTCATTATACCCTCATGCCCTACCCCCTTACTAGGCCGAGACATCCTGAGCACCTTAAAGGCCTCCATATACATTCCCACCAACTCATCCACTCCCCTTCAACCCCCTCATGACCTGTTGCTCATGCTTTGTGCAAGTGCACAGGCTCCTCCTATGTCGCCCCCACCCCCCATCTTCCCTATTTCTGTACACCCTCAAGTGTGGGACACTTCCACCCCGGTCATAGCTGCTCACCACCCACCAGTTCTCGTCAAGCTCAAAGATCCCACTCGTTTCCCAAACCGCCCCCAATTCTCTCTCTCTCCGACACATCTACAAGGTTTAAAGCCAATTATCACGCGACTACTTAGCCAACATATTCTTGTCCGCACACATTCCCCCTGTAACACTCCAATACTTCCAGTTAAAAAGGCAGATGGAACGTATAGGTTAGTACAGGATCTTCGGCTAGTCAATGAAGCCACCCGTCCCACGCACCCTGTAGTTCCCAACCCTTACACCCTTCTGTCCCATATCCCCACCAATTCTACTTATTTTACTGTGCTAGACCTTAAGGATGCTTTCTTTACCATACCCCTACACACAGACTGCCAGTTCCTTTTTGCTTTCACATGGGAGGACCCAGACACATCTCCAGTGGCAAGGGACACTCCGTGACTACACTGAAAATGAAGTCTCATTTTATACTTATATTGCTGTTTCACTCATACACTCAGACCTTTGCTAGTCCGCCTACTGTATGGCAAAAGACAGCCGAACACACTCAGTAGTACATAGTTCTGCCAGTTGTCTTCCTTAAGGCTATTTCTCGTGCTACTGCCCAATCCTTCCTTTCCGTTATTCAACTCCAAATTCATCCTGAGGTAATCATACTCAGGCACCCAATGGAGGCCAAAACGGCCCCCATTGAAGGCTATTTCTCGTGCAACTGCCCAATCCTTCCTTTCCGTTATTCAGCTCCAAATTCATCCTGAGGTAATCATACTCAGGCACCCAATGGAGGCCAAAACGGCCCCCATTGAAGGCTATTTCTCGTGCAACTGCCCAATCCTTCCTTTCCATTATTCAACTCCAAATTCATCCTGAGGTAATCATACTCAGGCACCCAATGGAGGCCAAAACGGCCCCCATTGAAGGCTATTTCTCGTGCAACTGCCCAATCCTTCCTTTCCGTTATTCAACTCCAAATTCATCCTGAGGTAATCATACTCAGGCACCCAATGGAGGCCAAAACAGCCCCCATTGAAGGCTATTTCTCGTGCAACTGATCTCTCTCTAAAACTCTTAACCATACAGCCACTAACTGATCCCTCTATGTCCCCGTGTCCTTGGTCCCCAGTCTAACTCTATACAGCCAGGCAGAAGTAGCAGAGCTTTTCCAGCAACTTTCCATGCCACTACGCCACTCCCGTCAAAACGGGCTCTTTTTCCTCCCTCTAGTTATTGAAATCAGCTGAAAGCCTGGCCTCCCTGCAGCGCCGAACTACCTCAATAGCCTAAGTAGCTGCCCAAAACAGGCAAGCCCTAGGCTTGTTTACAGCTGAAAAAGGAGGCACTTGTCTCTTCCTTAGAGAAGAGTGCTGCTATTATGTTAGCAAGTCAGGCCTAGCAGACACTAACATTCAAACCCTCAAATGCTTCCATACCTCGTTCCTATACTAATACTGTGCTTTATTTTATTCTTCATCCGTACGTCCAAATGCCAACCATGGGCCCCGACCTTAACAGTGCCCCTTAACAGCAGGAAGTAGCCAGACAGACCACGGCGCCCCTTATCACTATTATCAATAAAAGGTTGGACTGTTTGGATGAACGGAGGCAAGATGGCGCACTTCCGGGTTCTTCATCCCCCCCAACTTTTCCCGCGCGCGCGAAAATCCAGCCGGTGACCTGGGAAGGTGCAGACCAACTAGGCATGCGCCAGGTGATGTCAATCTGAAGAGACCAAGATTTACCTGGTCGCACCTGTGGAACGCCCCCTGACACGCCCGTGCCCCGCCTATTGCCCTCCCACTCCTAGAAAAGCCGCTCCGGAGGCACGCCACGCGCGGCCTTCCTCAGTCCTCCACTCCTGTCGGGATGTCAGGACTGTGGGAACTCCGTCCGAGAGCTGTACGGGTGACTCTGGGGGCCCCTTTTTTCGGGGGGCCAACAGACCTCTCCCTACCCACCTTCTTCCCTTGAAGCTAGGTGACCAAAATAAACTTGCAGTTTTGCTCCTACCCTTGCCTAGTCGCTGGTTCTTTTGTACCCGCTCTGGTGGTCTTAGAAAAACAAAACAATATGATTTTTACATGTACAGAGTTTTATTTATTTTAGAATTAAAAAAAAATTGCAGTTTATCTCTATTTTGTCTGGTTTCTCTATTCAGCATGACTTTTCTGAGATGCATCTCACTTTATACCTGGTAGTGCTTTTTTTCATATTGTTGCTATGTAGCATTCTATTAAATAAAGAAACTTCAGTTTATTCATTCTACTTTTTGTTTTATTTAGGTATAATTGAAAAATAAATATGACATAGGTATACATGGTGAAATGCTTACCACAATCAAGCTAACTAACATATCCAGCACCTCACACAGTTACTCTTTTGTGGTGAGAATAAAGATCTACTTACTCTCTTAGCAAATTTCAAGTGTACAATACATTGTTACTAACTATAGTGACCATGCTGTATATTAGGTCTCCATAATTTATTAATCTTACAATTGAAGTCTTTTCTCTCTGACTTCTTACATTTTCCCCATTCCCTGGCCCTTATAGCCAGCTTCAACTCTCTGCTTCTATTGGGTTGGTGCAAAAGTAATTGCAGTTTTTACCATTACTTTCAATTGGAAAGCAATTACTTTTGCACCAACCTAATATTAACTTGATTTTTATGTATTCCACACATAAGTGGGATCATGCAGCATTTGCCTTTCTTTGATTGGCTTATTTTACCTAGCAGAATATCCTCCAGTTTCATCTATGTTATTGCAAAGACAGGATATTGTTATTTATAAGGGTGAATAATATTCCCCTGTGTGTGTGTATGTGTGTGTGTGTCACATTTTCATTATTAATTCACCCATCAGTAGACACATAGTGTGTCTTCATACCTTGTGAATAATGGTGCAATGATGGTGGGAGTGCAGATAACTCTTCAACATGGTGTTATTATTTCCTTCGCACTTATACCAAGAAGTAGGGTTGCTGGATCACATGGTAGTTCTATTTTTTTTTAAAAACCCCGTAATGATGTCCATAGTAGTTGTATTAGTTTATGTTTCTACCAACTTTGTACAAGAGTTTTGTTTTCTACAACACACCCTTGTCAACATTTGTCGAACAGCTCCAGTCTCCAACTCCCAGCGCGAGCGACACAGAAGACCGGTGATTTCTGCATTTTCAACTGAGGTACTGGGGTCATCTCACTAGGGAGTGCCGGACAATCGGTGCTGGTCAGCTGCTGCAGCCTGACCAGCGAGAGCTGAAGCAGGGCGAGGCATCGCCTCACCTGGAAGCGCAAGGGGGAAGGGGATCCGTTTTCCTAGCCAGGGGAACTGAGACACACAACACCTGGAAAATCGGGTAACTCCCACCCCAATACTACGCTGTAAGCATACAGGCATTCCAGGAGAATATATCCCACACCTGGCCGGGAGGGTCCCACGCCCATGAAGCCTCCCTCACTGCTAACACAGCAGTCTGCCGCGATCTATCCGCAAGGCAGCAGCGAGGCTGGGGGAGGGGCGCCCGCCATTGCTGAGGCTTAAGTAGGTAAACAAAGCCGCTGGGAAGCTCGAACTGGGTGGAGCTCACAGCAGCTCAAGGAAGCCTGCCTGTCTTTGTAGTCTCCACCTCTGGGGACAGCGCACAGCTGAAGACCAACAGGGGAAGTAGCGGGAGCCGGTGCAGACGTGAACGACTCTGTCTGACAGCTTTGGGGAGAGCCGCGGATCTCCCAACGCGGAGGTTGAGATCTGAGAACGGACAGACTGCCTGCTCAGGTGTGTCCCTGACCCCTGAGTAGCCTAGCTGGGAGAAATCCCCCACTAGGGGCAGTCTGACACCCCACACCTCACAGGGTGGAGTACACCCCTGAGAGGACACTTCCAAAGGAAGAATCAGACAGGTACACTCGCTGTTCAGCAATATTCTATCTTCGGCAACCTCTGCTGCTGATACCCAGGCAAACAGGGTCTGGAGTGGACCTCAAGCAATCTCCAACAGACCAACAGAGAGTCCTTCTGACTGTCAGAAGGAAAACTATCAAACAGGAAGGACACCTATACCAAAACCCCATCAGTTCGTCACCACCATCAAAGACCAGAGACAGATAAAACCACAAAGATGGGGAAGAAGCAGGGAAGAAAAGCTGGAAATTCAAAAAATAAGAGCGCATCTCCCCCTGCAAAGGAGCGCAGCCCATCACCAGCAACAGATCAAAGCTGGTCAGAGAATGACTTGGACGAGAGGAGAGAAGAAGGCTTCAGTCCATCAAAATAATCAGAGCTAAAGGAGGAATTACGTACCCAGCGCAAAGAAACTAAAAATCTTGAAAAAAGAGTGGAAGAATTGACAGCTAGACTCATTAATGCAGAGAAGATCATAAACGAAATGACAGAGATGAAAACCATGACACGAGAAATACGTGACAAATGCACAAGCTTCAGTAACAGACTCGATCAACTGGAAGAAACAGTATCAGCGATTGAAGATCAAATGAATGAAATGAAGCGAGAAGAGAAACCAAAAGAAAAAAGAAGAAAAAGAAATGAGCAAAGCCTGCAAGAAGTATGGGATTATGTAAAAAGACCAAATCTACGTCTGATTGGGGTGCCTGAAAGTGAGGGGGAAAATGGAACCAAGTTGGAAAACACTCTTCAGGATATCATCCAGGAGAACTTCCCCAACCTAGTAGGGCAGGCCAACATTCAAATTCAGGAAATACAGAGAACGCCACAAAGATACTCCTCCAGAAGAGCAACTCCAAGACACATAATTGCCAGATTCACCAAAGTTGAAATGAAGGAAAAAATCTTAAGGGCAGCCAGAGAGAAAGGTCGGGTCACCCACAAAGGGAAGCCCATCAGACTAACAGCAGATCTCTCGGCAGAAACTCTACAAGCCAGAAGAGAGTGGGGGCCAATATTCAACGTTCTTAAAGAAAAGAATTTTAAACCCAGAATTTCATATCCAGCCAAACTAAGTTTCATAAGTGAAGGAGAAATAAAATCCTTTACAGACAAGCAAATGCTTAGAGATTTTGTCACCACCAGGCCTGCCTTACAAGAGACCCTGAAGGAAGCCCTAAACATGGAAAGGAACAACCGGTACCAGCCATCGCAAAAACATGGCAAAATGTAAAGACCATCGAGGCTAGGAAGAAACTGCATCAACTAATGAGCAAAATAACCAGTTAATATCATAATGGCAGGATCAAGTTCACACATAACAATATTAACCTTAAATGTTAATGGACTAAATGCTCCAATTAAAAGACACAGACTGGCAAACTGGATAAAGAGTCAAGACCCATCAGTCTGCTGTATTCAGGAGACCCATCTCACATGCAGAGACATACATAGGCTCAAAATAAAGGGATGGAGGAAGATCTACCAAGCAAATGGAGAACAAAAAAAAGCAGGGGTTGCAATCCTAGTCTCTGATAAAACAGACTTTAAACCATCAAAGATCAAAAGAGACAAAGAAGGCCATTACATAATGGTAAAGGGATCAATTCAACAGGAAGAGCTAACTCTCCTAAATATATATGCACCCAATACAGGAGCACCCAGATTCATAAAGCAAGTCCTTAGAGACTTACAAAGAGACTTAGACTCCCATACAATAATAATGGGAGACTTCAACACTCCACTGTCAACATTAGACAGTTCAACGAGACAGAAAGTTAACAAGGATATCCAGGAATTGAACTCATCTCTGCACCAAGTGGACCTAATAGACATCTATAGAACTCTTCACCCCAAATCAACAGAATATACATTCTTCTCAGCACCACATCGCACTTATTCCAAAATTGACCACATAATTGGAAGTAAAGTACTCCTCAGCAAATGTAAAAGAACAGAAATTATAACAAACTGTCTCTCAGACCACAGTGCAATCAAACTAGAACTCAGGACTAAGAAACTCAATCAAAACCGCTCAACTACATGGAAACTGAACAACCTGCTCCTGAATGACTACTGGGTACATAACGAAATGAAAGCGGAAATAAAGATGTTCTTTGAAACCAATGAGAACAAAGATACAACATACCAGAATCTCTGGGACACATTTAAAGCAGTGTGTAGAGGGAAATTTATAGCACTAAATGCCCACAAGAGAAAACAGGAAAGATCTAAAATTGACACTCTAACATCACAATTAAAAGAACTAGAGAGGCAAGAGCAATCACATTCAAAAGCTAGCAGAAGGCAAGAAATAACTAAGATCAGAGCAGAACTGAAGGAGATAGAGACACAAAAAACCCTCCAAAAAATCAATGAATCCAGGAGTTGGTTTTTTGAAAAGATCAACAAAATTGACAGACCGCTAGCAAGGCTAATAAAGAAAAAAAGAGAGAGGAATCAAATCGATGCAATAAAAAATGATAAAGGGGATATCACCACTGACCCCACAGAAATACAAACTACCATCAGCGAATACTATAAACGCCTCTACGCAAATCAACTAGAAAATCTAGAAGAAATGGATAATTTCCTGGACACTTACACTCTCCCAAGGCTAAACCAGGAAGAAGTTGAATCCCTGAATAGACCAATAGCAGGCTCTGAAATTGAGGCAACAATTAATAGCCTACCCACCAAAAAAAGTCCAGGACCAGATGGATTCACAGCTGAATTCTACCAGAGGTACAAGGAGGAGCTGGTACCATTCCTTCTGAAACTATTCCAATCAATTGAAAAAGAGGGAATCCTCCCTAACTCATTTTATGAGGCCAACATCATCCTGATACCAAAGCCTGGCAGAGACACAACAAAAAAAGAGAATTTTAGACCAATATCCCTGATGAACATTGATGCAAAAATCCTCAATAAAATACTGGCAAACCGGATTCAGCAGCACATCAAAAAGCTTATCCACCATGATCAAGTGGGCTTCATCCCTGGGATGCAAGGCTGGTTCAACATTCGCAAATCAATAAACGTAATCCAGCATATAAACAGAACCAAAGACAAGAACCACATGATCATCTCAATAGATGCAGAAAAGGCTTTTGACAAAATTCAACAGCCCTTCATGCTAAAAACGCTCAATAAATTCGGTATTGATGGAACGTACCTCAAAATAATAAGAGCTATTTATGACAAACCCACAGCTAATATCATACTGAATGGGCAAAAACTGGAAAAATTCCCTTTGAAAACTGGCACAAGACAGGGATGCCCTCTCTCACCACTCCTATTCAACATAGTGTTGGAAGTTCTGGCTAGGGCAATCAGGCAAGAGAAAGAAATCAAGGGTATCCAGTTAGGAAAAGAAGAAGTCAAATTGTCCCTGTTTGCAGATGACATGATTGTATATTTAGAAAACCCCATCGTCTCAGCCCAAAATCTCCTTAAGCTGATAAGCAACTTCAGCAAAGTCTCAGGATACAAAATTAATGTGCAAAAATCACAAGCATTCTTATACACCAGCAACAGACAAGCAGAGAGCCAAATCAGGAATGAACTTCCATTCACAATTGCTTCAAAGAGAATAAAATACCTAGGAATCCAGCTTACAAGGGATGTAAAGGACCTCTTCAAGGAGAACTACAAACCACTGCTCAGTGAAATCAAAGAGGACACAAACAAATGGAAGAACATACCATGCTCATGGATAGGAAGAATCAATATCGTGAAAATGGCCATACTCCCCAAGGTTATTTATAGATTCAATGCCATCCCCATCAAGCTACCAATGAGTTTCTTCACATAATTGGAAAAAACTGCTTTAAAGTTCATATGGAACCAAAAAAGAGCCCGCATTGCCAAGACAATCCTAAGTCAAAAGGACAAAGCTGGAGGCGTCACGCTACCTGACTTCAAACTATACTACAAGGCTACAGTAACCAAAACAGCATGGTACTGGTACCAAAACAGAGATATAGACCAATGGAACAGAACAGAGTCCTCAGAAATAATACCACACATCTACAGCCATCTGATCTTTGACAAACCTGAGAGAAACAAGAAATGGGGAAAGGATTCCCTATTTAATAAATGGTGCTGGGAAAATTGGCTAGCCATAAGTAGAAAGCTGAAACTGGATCCTTTCCTTACCCCTTATACGAAGATTAATTCAAGATGGATTAGAGACTTAAATGTTAGACCTAATACCATAAAAACCCTAGAAGAAAATCTAGGTAGTACCATTCAGGACATAGGCATGGGCAAGGACTTCATGTCTAAAACACCAAAAGCAACGGCAGCAAAAGCCAAAATTGACAAATGGGATCTAATTAAACTAAAGAGCTTTTGCACAGCAAAAGAAACTACCATCAGAGTGAACAGGCAACCTACAGAATGGGAGAAAATTTTTGCAACCTACTCATCTGACAAAGGGCTAATATCCAGAATCTACAAAGAACTCAAACAAATATACGAGAAAAAAACAAACAACCCCATCAAAAAGTGGGGAAAGGATATGAACAGACATTTCTCAAAAGAAGATATTCATATAGCCAACAGACACATGAAAAAATGCTCATCATCACTGGCCATCAGAGAAATGCAAATCAAAACCACAATGAGATACCATCTCACACCAGTTAGAATGGCAATCATTAAGAAGTCAGGAAACAACAGGTGTTGGAGAGGATGTGGAGAAATAGGAACACTTTTACACTGTTGGTGGGATTGTAAACTAGTTCAACCATTATGGAAAACAGTATGGCAATTCCTCAAGGATCTAGAACTAGATGTACCATATGACCCAGCCATCCCACTACTGGGTATATACCCAAAGGATTATAAATTAGTCTACTACAAAGACACATGTACACGTATGTTTATTGCGGCACTATTCACAATAGCAAAGACTTGGAATCAACCCAAATGTCCATCTGTGACAGACTGGATTAAGAAAATGTGGCACATATACACCATGGAATACTATGCAGCCATAAAAAAGGATGAGTTTGCGTCCTTTGTAGGGACATGGATGCAGCTGGAAACCATCATTCTTAGCAAACTATCACAAGAAGAGAAAACCAAACACCGCATGTTCTCACTCATGGGTGGGAACTGAACAATGAGATCACTTGGACTCGGGAAGGGGAACATCACACACTGGGGTCTATCATGGGGAGGGGGGAGGGGGGAGGAGGGAGAGATTGCATTGGGGAGTTATACATGATATAAATGATGAATTGATGGGTGCTGACGAGTTGATGGGTGCAGCACACCAACATGGCATAAGTATACATATGTAACAAACCTGCACGTTATGCACATGTACCCTAGAACTTAAAGTATAATAAAAAAAAAAAAAAAAAAAAAAAAAAAAAAAAAAAAAAAAAAAAAAAAACTTGTCATTCTTTGTTTTTTTTTTGTTTTTTTTTGTTTTTTTTTTTTTCATATTAGTCATCCTAACTAATGTGTGGTGATATCCCATTGTGGTTTTGGTTTGTATTTTCCTAATGATTAGCAATATTAAGCAACTTTTCAAAAATCCGTTGGCCATCTGTATGTCATCTTTGGAAAAATATGTACTCAGGTTTTGGCCTATTTTTAATCAGGTTGTTTTTTCTTGTTTATTCATGTGTTTGGTGCTATTGAGTTGTATGAATTTCTTATATATTTTGGATATTAACTTGTTATTGGATATATAGTTTATAATTTTGTTACTTATTGTATAAGTTGCCTTTTCATTTTGTTGAATATTTTCCTTCTGTGCATAAACTTTTAGTTTCCTGTGATCCCACTGATTTGTTTTTGCTTTCGCTACCTATGATTTTGGTGTCATATCCAAGAAATTGCTCCCAAGACTGATACCATTGAGCTTTTCCCCTGCTTTCTTCCAGAAATTTTATGGTTTCAGAACTTACACTGAAGATATTATCTATTTGGAGATACAAGATAAGAATTCAACTTTTTTTTTTTTGCATATGGATATTCAGCTTTCTTGGCACTAATTATCAAAGAAACTGTCCTTTCTCCCATTGTGTGGTCCTAGCAGTTTGTTGAAAACCAAATGACTTTAAATGTGTGCATTTATTTCTCAGCTTTCAATTCTATTCAATGTGTCTTTATTTATGCTAATACAATATTGTTTGGATTTCTATAGCCTTAAGTGGGTTTTGAAATCAGGCAATGTGATACCTCCAGCTTCCTTCCTCTTAGTTAAGATTGCTTTGGGTATTTAGAGTATTTTGTGGTTTTATATAAATTTTAGAATTGCTTTCTCTATTTTTGTAAAAAATGTCACTGAAATTTTGAAAAAAAAAATTACATTGACTCTGTAGACTTCTTTAAGTAGTATAAATATTTTAACAATATTAATTCTTCCAATACGTGAACATGGGATATCTTTTCATTTATTTATGTCTTCTTTATTTTCATATATCAAAGTTTTATACTTTTAGTGTACAGATCTTTAAACTATTTGATTAAATTCTTAAACATTTTAGTAGTTTTGATTCTATTGTAAATGGGGTTGCTTTCTTAATTTTTTGGTCAGTTTTGTTTTCAGTGTATATAAATGCAACAAATTTTGTATATTGATTATGTATCCTGCAACATGACTAAAATTGGTTATTATTTCTAATAATTTTTTTCATGTAATCTTTTTGATTTTCTACATATAAGATTTTGTCATCTATAAATAGAAATCATTATACTTACTTCTTTCTGATTTGGATGACTTTGTTTTCCTTGACTAATGCCTCTAGCTAGGATTTCCAGTATTATGCTGGATAAAAGTAGTGATGAGAATAAACATCCTTGTCTTCTTTCAGATTATGGAGGAAAAAGTTTCAGCATTTCATTATTGAGTATGATGTCAGCCATGGGTGTTTTTTATATGGTTTTTATTGTGTTGAAGTACATTTCCTTTACAGTTAAATGATTAAGTTTTTAATCATAAAATGGTGTTGAACATTCTCCAGTGCTTTCTCTGTGTCTGTTGACATACTAATGTAATTTTTATTCTTTATTCTGATAATGTGGTGTATCACAGTGATTGGCTTTCATATGTTAAAACATCCTTGCATCCCAGAGATGGATCTCACTTGATTATGGTGTATAATTATTTTAATATAGTGTTGAATTTTTTCCTAGTATTACGGAATGATTTCTTTTCATCTAGGTTTATCAGGACTATTGGCCTTCAAATTAATTTTTTTGTGTGTATATCTGTCTGATTTTGAGAATGAAGTAAACTGCCCTTGTTAAATAAATAAAAATGTTCCCTTCTCTCCAATTTTGGAAGCATTTAAAAAGTATTGGTATTAATTATTCTCTAAGTATTTGGTAGAATTCACCAATGATATTGTCTTGTCTTGGAGTTTTCTTTGTTGGGAGATTTTTGATAACTCCTTAATCATTATTGGTAGGTAAAGGTTTTTTATTTATTCATTATTTAATCTTGGTAGGTTTTACATTTCTTGGAATTTATCCATTTCTTCTAGGTTATCAACTCTGTTGGCATAGAATGGATCACAACTGTATCTTACTATCCTTTGTATTTTTGTGGAAGCAGTTGTAAAATTTCTCTCATTTCTGATTGCATTAATTTAAGTTTTTCCCTTAGTCTAGATAATGATTTGTGTATTTTATTTATTTTATGCAAAAAAAACATAGTATTGTTTATTTTTTCTACCATTTTTCTATGACCTATTAGATTTATTTTTTTCTGATTCTTATTATTTCCTTTTTTCTACTAGCTTTTGATTTAGCTTTCTCTTGTTTTCTTGATCCTTGATGTGTAAGTTAATTTATTTGAGATCTTTCTTTTTACTATCAACTCACCCATTGACTAGCATAGAACTTTGAGAACACTAGGAATTATGCAAATATTCAGTGAAATAATTATATAATTAACTGATACTGTGTTAAAGAAAGGACATGTAATTCCATATTAACAAAATTCTAAGGAATTTCACAGGCTTTTATCTTAATGTATACTAAATAATGCTGATAATTAATTGATTAATCAATTTTTTTTGAGTGCTGCTATGTGCTAAACAGTGTGCTAAGCATGAATACATAGAGGAGGATTCCCTCATGATTCAGAGTTTCAAAGTGTTAAGTTGAAGTATCACAATCATTAAATAATACCATCAATTAAATTAGTAACGGTGAGAGTGCCTCATCCACTTGGAAATAGTAAAACAATGTGTTGAAATTCATGCTGTGAACTTTTACCTAGAAAGAAACATGGACGTTTAACATAAAGGTAAAATAAACTTTGGATACTGGGAAAAATATGGTGGGCAGCAACCCACATAGGGGATACAGGTAAAAACCATGAGTACATTTACAATGCAAAAGAGGAAGAGTATCTCTGTGATACACATTCCCATTGGGGAGTCAGGCAATCCAGACAATGGGAGAAGTTTTTGACCATAACTAACACTGGATCTGACTTGGTGAGCAGTTGGGAGACAATGAGAAGGAATAGCACTGGGAAGTTCTCCAAGCATGCTCCAAGATCCCAGTACCAATAGAAGGAGACAATTCCTAATTGATATTGGGCTGCTCAGAAGCCTATTAGCCAGCACAGGACATAATCAGTTATTTAGAGAATCTAGGGATGAGGTTTTGTCATCTAGTCTCAAGCGGGAGAGGAGCCCCCATGGCCAGAACTGAGAGGTGAGTGTAGTTTGGGCTCCAATTGTGCGCATAAAAGTTGTGCATTCCCCTTTGTGGGACTGCACTAAAAGAGGTTTGGCCCGGGAGCAGAGACTGTGACCCAGACAGTGAGTTTTATGGCCTGGGGCAGTTTTGCAGTCTGAAGACAAACGGTTTGTGACTTGGCTGGCTGTCCCAACTTTCATGCAGCAACAGTCCATGAGAGGGATCTTTGCTGGATTAGGAAGCATGAGAGCAAAGTGAGTCTCACAATTGCCTGATTGACTGTAGAGCCCAAGCCCCACCTCTTTCTCTGTAATGACTGGTATGGCAGCAGTTGCTCCGCTCCTCCCTGTAGCATTGCTCCAGGGACTTCAGAACTGCCTTCCAGCCCCCACTGGGGTTATTGTTTGCACCTACCTTTGGAGGATCAGAATTCTGGCTTGCCTGTTCTAGCCCTGCCCAACTTTGCCCCTCTCCCCATCTTAGAGGGAGAGTATGGTTTAAAGACCAATGAACATTCTGTGGCCTTGCTTGTGTCCTGGAACACCTGAGTATTTCTCCTAGTTAAAGAAGGTCAAGCATAAACCCTACTGCCACCACTGCATGTGACTCTCACCTGCAAGTGCCATCTACAAGTTCGGAGGTACATCTATACAGCCAACGAGAAAGTCTGCTGACACAATTGCAACCTAGAAGCAAAGAACATTGCAGCCCACAAGTAAACAGCAGTGCCTAGCCTAACTAAATATCTAGAACATCAGATCAAGGGTGTGAGAGAAAAGCAGATTCCACTCTTGCTTGCTGAGAACTTAGCACTGGAATTGCCCTATCCTCTGCCATATGAAAATCTCAGCAATTTTGCCAGTGTCCTAAGAATTTTCCCCACCACCTCTGTCAGGACTGCTGTTTCCACTTCCAATTTAGGAATGTAAATTCCCAGTCTAGCTCTGTCCACTATAGAAGCTACTCCTAGATGGTGAAAGAGATGAACTGGAAAAAAACTAAAAGGCAGAAATGAAGTCCACAGGCTCACAGCCTGGGTGGCGCCCTGACAGCCCGGGCGGCGCCCTCAGCCTAGTTAAAGATCGACCCCGGACCTAACCGATTAGGTTAATTAGGTTGTCTATAGACTCCGGACATTGTAAGGACAAACGTTGTGAAAGTCTCTGTCCTGCTCTAATTACCGGTGTCTGCCACATATCTTAGTCCTGGGCCCAGTAGAACACAATCCTCTATTTTGTCCCAACTTCCTGAGCCCAACACACCCCCCCCACACACACCACCTAGAGAGCCCCTGATAAGATCACAACCATTTGTAGTTTTACTAAAAGCGTGGGAACAAATGGAAAACTGTTAATTGTATTAACCAATTACCAGTTGTAATGCTGCAACCAAAAGAATTCCTTTGTACCTCTGTAACCTTGCATATCCTGTATGCATCGGGCTATAAAGAGCGGCCACATGCATCATTCGGGGCCCTCTTGTATGTTGTAAAACAGAGGGACCAAGTTCGAACTTGCATTAAAGATCCTTGCCGCTTGGCTTTGACTCCGGATTCTGGTGGACTTCTTCGGGGAATAAAGGGTCTGGGCATAACAATGGAAGGTGGGACCCAAGACCTTCAGCACTTTAGGGCCCAACCAACCACCTGGGATGCTGAAACACTTCTGTGAGTGTTAAGAAAGGTGAAGCATCAACCCCACTGTTACCACTGCAGTTAGCTCTTACCACTAAGCACCACTTACTGACCAGGTCAACCTGCACAATCCAATGTAAAATCTGCTGACACAAGTGCACAGTGCTAAGGAAGGAGACAAGCTTCGCTTTACCTCTACTTCCACCATTGCATATACCAACCCAGCTTCTCTGAAGGCAGCAAGTCCACTTATCAGCCAAGCACACCACTACTATGATTGACATTTAAGTAAGCCACCACAGAAAGATTATATAAAACCAAGAAAATCATATAGCGTTTGCTACTGAACACACACAGAAGCAAAACCACAGGACCCTACTCAAGATACATTATATTTATATCATCAAGGAAAAACAGTCTAGTACCAACGAAAGTAAATTTAAAAATAAGAAGTGATTGTTTCCCTAAATGCAAAGAAATTAGTGAAAGAATTCCGGAAGTATGAAAAAGTAATGTGTTATGACACCCACAAAGGAACAGAGTAATACTCTAGCAATAAATTTTAATCAAAAATAAATATTCAAAATGTCAGATAAAAATTCAAAATATTGAATTTTTAATATCTCCATGAAATACAAGAGAAATCAAAACACCAGTATGAAAAAAATAGAAAATTAATTCAGGACATACATGAGATATTTACCAAGGAGATAAATGTCTTTAAAAAAAACTGAGAACAAAAATTCATTGAAGGCATTACAAAATGCAGTTGAAAGCTTCAACAATAGACAAGGCTGAGCAGAAGAAAGAATCTCAGAACTTGAAGGCAAGTCTTTTGAGTTGGTCTAGCCAAACAATTTTAAAAATAAAATAAAATAATAGAAAAGAATGAACAAAGCTATTGAGAAGTTTGAGATGACATAAAATATCCATACTTACAAACTGTCAGTATTCCCAAGGAAAAAGAAAAAGCAAAAGTTTCAAAATTTCTTTTTTTGAAACCTGGGTCTTACTTCATTGCCAAAGCTGGAGTGCAACAGTGTGATCAAAGGTCACTGCAATCTTGACCTCTTAGGCTCAAGTTGTCCTCTCACCTTATCTCCTGAGTAGTTGGGAATACAGGCACATGCTTGTCTAACATTTTTTTTCCTTTGGAGAAATTCAGGATCTCACTATATTGCACAGACTGGCCTTGAACTCCTGGGATCAAAGTATCCTTCCCCCTTAGCCTCCTAAAGTGATGGTATTACAGGCATGAGCCACTATGCCTGGCTTGAAAAATTAGTTAGGCAAACAATTGATAAAAACATCCTTAGTCTTGCAAGGGATTTAGACATCCAGATACAAGAGACCCAACAGACACCAGAATAAAAAGAAAGAAAAAAATAAAAAAACATTGCAAGACAAACTACACCATAACATATTGTCATCAGACTGTCTAAAGCCAACATGAAGGAAAAGATTCTTAAATCAGCAGGAAAAGTGTCTAGTCACCTACAAGGAAACTTTATTAGACTAACATCAGACTTATCAGCAGAAACCTTGCAAACAAAAGGAATTGAGTCCTTATTTTGGGGGCCCTTAAAGAAAAAAAAATTGTTAACTGTGAATTTTATACAGTACTAGATTCAGGTTCACAAATGAAGAAGAGATAAACTCTTTCCCAGAAAAAAACAAATCCCAAGTGAATTCATCATCCATAGATTGATACAATAAATGCTCAAATAAGTTCTCAACATGGAAATGAAAGGTTAATATTTGTCATCATAAAAACACATACAAGTATACAACCTGCAGGCCTTATTTTTAAAAGTACAGAAATGAAGATGAGAAATAAATCAAGTGGCAACATGATAGAACTTCACCAAACTACAAAGACAGAACGGGGGAAAAGAAGAACCAAGTAATTTACTAATTAACAACATAACAGTTAATATTATGAAAAAAAGAAAACTTCGCTTATCGACTTTAACCTTGAATGTAAATGAATCAAATGCTCCACCTAAAAGGTATAGATTGGCAGAATGTTTAAAAAAAAAAAAAAAAAGAACTATGTGCTGCTTATAAGAAATGCACCGTAGTGGTAAAGACACCTATAGACTGAAGGTAAAAGAGTAGAAAGAAATATTCCATGTAAATGGAAGCCAAGAGTGAGCAGGGCAGGTATGTATACTTATATCAGATAAATCAGACATCAAATCAAAAAGAGTAAAGAAAAAGACAAATAAGGTCAGTATATAATGATAAAAAGATCAATTCAAAAAGAAGACAGGACAATCTTAAATATTTATGCATCCAACAGTAGAGCATCCAGATTTATAAAATAAATATTACTAGACCTGAATGAAGAGATAGACAGCAATACAGTAATAATGGGGAACTTCAACATCACACTGACAGTATTCAACAGATAATTGAGAGAGAAAATCAACACAAAATGATGGGATGTAAATTGCGCATTAGTCTAAATGAACCTAACAAACATTTACAGAACAATCTATCTAAAAACTATGAATATACATTCTTCTCATCAGAAGATGGAACATTCTTCTTGATAGAACATATGATATACTGTGAAATTAGCCTCAATACATTTCTAAAAATTAAAATTGTATCAACTATTTTTCAGACCACAGTGGAATAAAACTAGAAATTAAACCCAAGAGAAATCATCAAAACTATATAAATACTTGAAATTAAACAACATACTCCTGAACAATCTTTGACTAACAACAAAGTAAACAACTTTAACATTTTTTTGAAATAAATGAAGACACAATGTACTAACACTTCCAAGATACAGCAAAGATGGTACCGAGAGGGAAGTTTATAGCATTAAATGCCTACATAAAAAAAAAAAAAAAAAAAAAAAAAAAAAAAAAAAAAAAAAAGATCACAAAAGAACAGCCTAATGTCAACCTCAAGAAACTTGAAAAACAAGAGCAAACCAATATCAAAGCTAACAGAGGGAAATAAATGACAAATAGCAGAGTAGAACCAAATTATATTGAGACCAAAAATAATACAAGAAATGACCCAATACAAAGTATTTTTAATATAAAAAAATTGATAAATTATTCACTAAACCAACCAAGAAAAAGAGAGGAGTCAACAGCAATCAATCAGAAATGAAAAGGAAAACATTAGCATTGATACCAGAGAAACTCACAAACTAGAAAATTGATAGAAAATGGATAAATTTCCAGAAACTTAAAACCTCTGAAGACTGAACTAGGAAGAAATAGAAATTGTGAACAGACTAATACTGATCAGCAAGATTTAATAAAACCTCCCAACAACAACAACAGCCTAGAACCAGAGACATTCAAAGACAAATTCTACCAAATATACAAAAAAGAAGAGGTATCAACATCGCTGAAACTGTTTCCAAAAAATCAAGGGGTGGGGAATACTCCCCAACTCACCTTATGAATCCTGTATCACCTTGCTACGAAAACCAGACAAGAATAAAACAACAACAAAAAACTACAAACCAGTATCCCTGATGTACATACATGCAAAACTCCTTAACAAGAATAAAAGCAACCCAAATCCAATAGCATATCCTAAATATAATTAATTATAATCAAGTAGGTTTTTTCAAGTGATGAAAGTATGGTTCAACAGATATAAATTAGTAAATGTGATTCATCACATACACAGAAATAAAAACAAAAAGTATGTAGTTATTAGATGAAGTAAAAAGCTTTGATAAGTTCAGCATCTCTTTATGATAAACACCGGCAACAAACTAGGCATAGAAGGAGCATACCTCAAAATAACAAAAGCCATATATTAAAACCCCACAACTAATATCATACTGAACAGCGAAAAGTTTAAATAAATCACTCTAAAAACTGGAACAAGATAAGGATACCTACCCTCACCATGCCTGTTCAGCACAGTGCTGTAAGCCCTAGCCAGAGCAATCAGGCTAGAGAAAGAAAGAAAAAGGTATCCAAATAGGAAAAGAGGGAGTAAAACTAGCTCTGTTTGCCGAAGGTAGAGTCTAGAAAAATGCTATAAACTCTTCTCAACAACTCTTAGATTTGATATAAATTCACTAATGTATTAGGATACAAAATTAACATACATCTTTCATAACATAGGTAAGCAGAGGAAAGAATCTCAGAACTTGACGGGAAGTCTTTTCAATTAGTCTAGTCGGACAATTTTAAAAAATAAAGTAATAAAAAAGAATGAAGAAACCTACTAAGAAGTTTGGGATGACATAAAATGACCATACTTACAAACTATCTGTATTCCCAAGAAAGAAGAAAAAACAAAGTTTGCAAAATTTATTTTATTTTTTTTTTTGTCAATGCCACATGCCAAATCAGTGGCATTTTTATACACCAGTGACAATCCAGCTGAGAAACAAATCAAAAAGGCAGTAGTACTTAAAATAGCAACAAAAATAAAATAAAATACCTAGGAATAAACAGTCAATGAGGTTAAAGATACCTACAGGCACAACTACAAAATACTGATTAAATATATTGTAGATGACACAAACAAGTGGAAAAACATCCCGTGCTCATGGAACAGATAAATTAATAGCATTTAAATGACCTTACTGCCCAAAGCAAGTTTCAGATTCAATGCAGTCTCTATCAAAATATCAACATAATTTTTCACAGAGTTAGAAATAACTATCCCCAAATGTACATGAAACTAAAAAGGAGCTCAAATAGCCAAAGCAACCCCTAGAAAAAGCACAAATCTGGAGCCATCACATTGTATGGGCTCAAATTATGTTACAGGGCTACAGTAACCAGAACATGTATAGTAAATACTGATATAAAAATAGACACATAGATAAATGGAACAACACAGAGAACCTAGAGATAAAGCCACATATCTAAAGCTAATTGATTCTTGACAAAGTCAACAAAAACATGCACTAGAGAGAGGATACCCTTTTCAATAAATGTTACTGGGATTACCACATACATATTGAATCTGGACCCCTTTATCTCACCGTATATAAAAATCATCTCTAGATAGAACAAATATTTAAATGTAAGACCAAAACCTATAAAAATATTAGATGAAAACCTGGGGGAAATGCCTCTGGATAATGGTCTAGGCAAAGAATTTATGACTAAGGCCACAAAATCACAGGAAACAAAACAAAAATAGACAAGATTTAATTTAAATAAAAAAATTCTGCACCAGAAAAGAAATATTCAACAGAGTAAACAGACCACTAGAAAAATGGGAGAAAGTATTTGCAAACTATGCATCTGATAGGGCACTGATACCTAGAATAGACAACTGACTCAAACTAAACAACAACGAAAAAATAAATAACCCTATTAAAAAGTGCACAAAGGACATAAATGGTGTATTAGTTCATTCTTACATTGCTATAAGGAGTTACCTGAGACTGGGTAACTTATAAAGAAGAGAGGTTTAATTGACTCACAGTTCCAAAGGCTGTACAGAAAGCATGGTTGGGGAGGCCCCAGGAAACTTACAATCGTGATGGAAGGCAAAAAGGAAGGAGGCATGTCCTACATGACTGGAGCAGGAGGAAGAGACAGCAAAGTGGAAAGTGCTACACACTTTCAAACAACCAGATCTCATGACAACTTACTCACTATCGTGAGAATAGCAAGGGGAAAATCCACCCCCATGATCTAGTCATCTCCCAGGAGGTCCCTCCCCCAACATAAGGGATTACAATTCAACATGAGATTTGGGTGGGGACACAGAACCAAACCATATCAAATAGACCATTTCTCAAAAGAAAACCTGCAAATGGCCAAGAAGTATACAAAGAAAATATCAACAGCACTAATCATCAGAAATTGCAAAATAAAACCACAATGAAATATCATCTTACACCAGTCAGCATTGCTATTATTAAAAAGTCAAAAACAAAGACATGATGGCGAGGATGTGGAGAAAAGAGAAAGTTGATGATGGAAATCAAAATTAGTACAATCTTTAGAAAAAAGTATGGAGTTTTCTCAAAGAATGAAAAATAAAACTATCATTTGAGTCACCAATTCCACTACTGGGTCTACCCACAGGAAAAGAAATTATTATATTAAAAAGATTCCTGCACTTGTGTATTTATTGCATCATAATTTACAATAGTAAAAACACAGAATAAACCTAAGT
Source organism: Rhinopithecus roxellana (assembly GCF_007565055.1). NCBI lineage: Eukaryota > Metazoa > Chordata > Mammalia > Primates > Cercopithecidae > Rhinopithecus > Rhinopithecus roxellana. The sequence continues at coordinate 38,547,122 of NC_044555.1, read as the reverse complement.
ATTCATTAATGGATAAGTTCATAAAGAAAATGTAACATATATATCCAATATAATAGTATTCAACCATAAAAAAGAGTGAAGTTATGTCTCTTGCAGCAACATGGATGGAACTGGAGGCTGTTATCTTAAGTAAAACAACTTAGAAACAGAAAGCAAAATACCACCTGTTCTCAGTTATCAGTGGGGGCTAAATGTATATAGAGTGCGGAATAAAAATCATTGGAGACTTGAAAAAGAGGGAGTGTGGGAGGAAGGTTAGGGCTGTGAAATTGCTTAATGAGTACAGTGCACACTGTTCAGATGTTAGTTACAGTAAAAGCAGGGACTTCACGACTATGCAATGAATTGATGTAACAAAATTGTACTAGTACCTCTTAAATTTATACCAATAAAAACTTAAAAACATGATAACAGTGATAGTGTACAGAGTACTTCTTAGGATGCAGGTAAATGCACTGAGTTCCTAGAATCAATCTTTCCTGATACCATTAACATAGCAATCCATTTCATAGATTCTCTTATAATGGCTACATATGTGAACTTGCTTATAAATTTCATTAAGACAAACACACCTTAAAATTTTTGTACTTAATGTGATGTCTAATTAATTATCATTACCATAAGGGAGGCCATTTTTTAAGTAGTCATGGTGCTTTTTTAGGTGTGTATGGAGAGAACTATGTAGAATTAAAGTTTGTTTCCTTGCCACTTATTAATCTAAGGGAAAAAATTGGTTGACATAGATAAAACTATACAGGATATAACAGGAGTTCATTCATTAAGCAAATACATAAATAGTAAGTTATTTGTATTATAAACAGGTCAATGGTAACTAAATTTTAGTGTCCTAAGTGAAAGAATTACAGTAAGCAAACACTTGAGGCAGAAATTTAAAAGAATAGTGCTATTCTGATAGAGTCGTAGCATGAAAAAAATTCATATCCTTTTAAAGAAATATAGTGCAGTCCACTATACTTAAAATAAAGAAATTTCAATCCAGTGCTGATTGCCACTAGGTAATCAAAGATTTTAAGGATCATAGAGGTGCTAAATCAAGTTTAGCCTAAACCTGCCTCCTTACATATTTAAGTTCAGCCTAAAGATTTTTCTGTACATCGTGAATTATCATGAGTGGAGGTATAAACAGACCATAGCCTACAGTTGTGCCAATCACTGAGTTCTGGGTAATCATATGTAGCCAACTACTCAAACCGTATTCAAACAAGGCAAATGCTGAGCTGGAACCAATTCAATTGTTTCTGTACCCGACTTCCATTTTCTGTACTTCACTTTCTTTTTGTTGTCCATAAATTTTCTTTCACCACATAGCTGTGCTGGAGTCTTTTTGAATCTGTTGTGATTCTGAAGACTGCCCATTTCATGAGTCAGTCATTGTTCAATAAAACTCCTTTAAATCTAGTTCTGCTGAAGCTTTTCTTTTAACAGACAGTGCTAGAAGCAGGGTCTGAAGTCGAGCTTCTAAAAACCCCCGGGATCACTGAGTGAGCAAGCAAGGTACATGCTAGATGCACTTGTGGCCACTGATCTCTCAAAACATCTGGGGATTATGTAAGTTCCCTCTCAGATTCTGAAGTTCCAGGGATTTGTGTGTTGAGCTCTTTGAGTTTTTTTTTCAGCAAATTCTGTTCCAAACTGGGTTTGGAAGTCATGACAGAAACTTGGCTGAGTTCAGGATCAGATTTGCCCCAGTAATTAACTGGCTTGGATCCAGTTAGAGGCCTCTTAAGTCTGACTGGGTAACAAAGAAACTGGTAGTAAATGGCAATACTGCAGGGGTTGTAAAATTTGGCTTTTGGAAATTTGGGTTTTTTTTTTTTTTTTTTGTTCTACCCCTTTGTTTCATTTTTCTTGCTTGCTTAGGTAGAAAAAAGAAATCACTGGCCAAGTTAATCAAGGGAACCTGAAATCAAAGTCAATATTTAAGGTAAAAATGGAATCCTTAATTTCTGAAGGACTGAGTTTCTTCTGACTTATACATGCGTAAGTGTCAGGCCGTGGAAGCAGCAAAGACTTACAGAAGTGGCAAAAATATTACTAAAGATAACTTATAGTGAGATGTTCTGAAGGAATAACAATTCACTGAAGTGTATGTAAAAAACATGAGGGCTCCCAAATCAGTCTCATCTAGGGATGTCTATTGGTATGCAGAAGTTTCTTCAAATTTTTCAATATTTTTATTTAAAGACTTTATGAAAGGCAAATAAAAAGTTTAAGCAACTAATTGATTTTAAAAATTAAAAATGTTTTGCACTTTTTACTAATGGCAATGGGTGACAAGATTAGGCATGTACAGAATCATCAGACATGGGGATCCCACCACCAAAGGGGGAAACTTGAGAGCTGATGGGAATGCTGGAAAGGGCCCCTTCACAACTGATAAGCAGCTGCCTGAATTATTGATTCAGCATTTCTGGGATGGGTGGATCTTTCTCTGGCCTCCCTGAGCTCCTTGCCCTCCCCATCCTGCCACAGGCAATGCTTTTCTCTCTCTCTTTCTCTCTTTTCCCTTTACTGTCTTTTCTGTTACTCAGGGCAACCATCTTGCCCAGAGACCACATGTTGAAACTCCTTTAATCCACTTTAAATAGATTAAAGATGACAGGGCCCCTTGGGGGCAATTTTGAGCCTTGCCAATTTGATATTGGGTGCGAAGTGGAGTGGCTAATGTCTGTTTTTTCACATGTATTTTGTTCTGGCCAGAATGGAAAATGTTAATTTGGTTCTTCCATGTAGCCGGTTGAGCAGCAGTTTGCAAAATTGAGAGGATTCTGCCTGTGGTTCCATGATTTTCCTCTGTGAATGTGGCTTGGCACCCCAGAACTGTGGTGGGGTGAGCAGCGTTGCTAGGGATACTCAGGGAAAGAGGACCTAGAAACCTAATGTGCCAGATAAAGGGTAAAGATTTTCCACCAGTCAGATTTCTGGCCTCTCTCTCACTCTCTCTGGGCAAGCCAGTTGAATGAATGATAAAAATCACTGTTTTTCTCCCCTATACAGTTTTGATTAATGGGAAATGGAATTTGTGAGGCTAGTCTTTCTGTGTTGTTCTATAATGGAGAAGGGCACCTTAAAATAAAATGCAGGCCTAGGATCCCATAAGCCCACTGTTCAACCAGCCCAGCAAACTGTTCAGTTACAAATGTTGCTGCAGGTCTCCCACCACCAGAAAAAAAAAAAAAAAACAAAACAAAAAACTTTCTCTTGGTCTCTGCCATTGAGAGGACAGGAATTTTGGAGTTCATGTAATGGCCCTAAAAATTACCTTGAGTAGTTAAAAGCCATTGCAAGCTGGAAATTGACTGTTCTAGACTCCTGGAAGGAACAATGAAAACTGCCCAATGCTATAGCTCAACAGCTAAGGCTTTGCCACTTTACAACAGTGGCCTGGGTTCAATCCTGGCTTAAGGAATGAGTGCCTTCTGCTTGATATTCATGTGACCTTTACCATTTGTTGATTCTCTTCCTCTTCATGAAGAATTTCTGGCTTCCTTTCTTGAATGTTCCTTTCTCTAAAGCCCTAGAACGTTACCCTTGGTGAAGTTCAAAAGCCAGGAATATTGGGTGTTTGGTGTGGCTACACAGTCTGCTAATAAGAAATTTAAAAGTACAAAAAAAAAAAAGAAAAGAAAAGAAAAGAGTGCTATCATTAAAAGTCAGCTGAATTGAAAGCAGATATTCAAGCTCTGACAGACTGGGACTCCTTGGGAAAAACAGAGGAGGTGCCACATACCCTGTTTGCGGAAAAACTTCTGTTTTCCTCATGAAAGCCCAGGAATTGAAAGTAAGCAGATTCCTCTCAAAATCTAAGTCTCTGTTGTAATTTGCATTGCATTATCTGACTTTGTTTGACTGTTGGGGGTGTCAGAAATTACTTCTCATTATGAGAAAGCTTAGGTGTGTAATAAGTAGGTAGGACATGTATTTTGGGGATGGCTAATGGCAGTTATGAGGGAATACCTGGCTCTTTTCATGTTCGGAGAGAAGAATGCTCCTGCTCACCTGGAAAGTATGGTAACATCTTCACCTTTACTGAGAGATAAGACTTCTATGGGGAATGGGCTAATCACAGGATGGGCTGATTGGCTTTGGACTGTTTTGCAATGAAATGCATGGTAAAATCATTGCACTGCATTTTTCTGTAGCATTTCTCTTTTTTGGAATCTAAGATCTGATATAAAAATAGGACTCTTAATTTTTGGGGATCTGTTTTGCCTTCCAGCTGTGCCTGCATATTAGGCCCTAAGAACTGCATGTTTTCCTGTCCCTGTTCTTCGAAGGACTCCAATCTAAAACCAGTGATCCAATTAAGAAACTTAAAAACTGACAAATCAGAAAGCCTACAACTGCTAGATCTTCTTCTGTCTGTCTGTATAGTTTTATATGTGTTGTTTGTGCAAGGGTTATATAAAAGTGTTCTAATTAATTGGCTCAAATGAAAATAAGCACTTAAATCAAATATTTTGAAAGAAAAATAAAAACTGTAGTGTCATTTAGTACATGTGACTTTAGTAAACAAGGAAATAAAGAGCTTTAAAGATTATTGGTAAAATAAAGACATTTGGTCTAAATTAGGAAGGTCAGATATTAGGTTTACTAAATGCTTTAAAATTATAAACTCTTGACTTTTAAAAATTGTTAAATTGCCTGCTTTAACAGCTGGGTAAGGCTTGGAGACATGTGGAGTTAGCCACGCCCCTAGCTATGCTGGAAAGAGTTGGACTTTATCTACATTTTTGTCTGGTGCCCTAGGCTCCACACCTAGTACATAATTAAAATAACCTACCACATTTTTAGCCAAAATTTAAAATTGTTAAAAGTTACCATTATGACATGTAATTGGAACTACTAAATAAACAGTTTTAGATGCAAGGTGCATGAGAAGACTGAAATGTGTTTTTGGTAAAAGATTATATAAAGACATAGGAATGCAGATTTTTGCTAGTTTAGAGGGTTAAAGGATTATTTTAAATTAAATAAGATAAAGCTAAAGGTTTGAGCAAGTTGCAAGAGGCTTGTAAAATCTTGTAAAAGAAATTCAGTGTGTGAACATACTGACTAAATGTAAAGGGTTATTCTCCAGTTTTTCCTTAAATTGAACATTAGAATAAAAGCAGAGTAGGGTTTTCTTAGAGCACTGATGTGCTCTTTAAAAAAAAATGTGTAAAGTGTTATAAAAGATTTATGAGGATCTCACCTTATGGTCAAACTGATTAAGACAAAATCAATTTGTCTATAACATTTTATTAAAAATTGGGGTTGATATTATTAGTACACTAGCACAAGGGAGAAATCTGGCTTTCTCTCTTGAACAAGATTTTCAGGTAATATTAAAGGATAATAAAATATGTCTGTTTGTCTTTTGAATAAACTACTAAAAAAAAGAAGGAAAAGGCAAGAGACAGATTGTTTGAAAAGCTAAGTCTTCCCTATATCAATGAGTAAATATTTGTGTCTTTTTAAAGTTATTCAGTCATAATTTTGGCTAAATGAATGACTTATGGTAACCTAGAATTCTACTTTATAATATCAAGTGTGTGGGTTTTGTTTGTTTGTTTGAGATGGAGTCTAGCCTTGTCACCCAGGCTGGAGTGCAATGGCACCATCTTGGCTCACAGCAACCTCTGCCTCCCGGGTTCAAGCGATTCTCCTGCCTCAGCCTCCTGAAACCTTTAACATATTTAAGAGGCTTCTCAAAATCAGATTTCAGCTTCAAAATGGTCTCTTCTGACCTCTAACTTTAGGATGCTACAACGGGTCCCCGAAGCATTCAAAAGAGAGAGAAACAGGATTATTTGCCATGTTAAGTTACATGAGAAGCATTGTCAAAATAAAAAATAATGTTTAACTTTCTTCAGGTTATATTTTAGTAAATGATATTAATATATGTTCCAAAATCATATGGGATTTCTAAAATTCTAATATGTCTGAGTATATGCTAGCAATCATAATTATGATTATTATGTTGTTATTGACCACGTTTCTTTGTCAATTGTATTTTTAACTATAACCACTTAAATTTATTTCCACAGTTAATTGCTTAATGATGATACGGTTTCTGAAAACTTCAAAAACTTCCAAAATTCTAGAATATGGTGTCTTTTAGGAGGTTCATGAAAGGATAGAAAGGACCCTGAAAATCATTCTTGAATGCAGGTTTCTAATCACTTTAAAATCATATCATTTGTACTGGGTAAGAATTCCTGAGACTTTAATTAAAAGACTGACTAGTTTTTAAAACTGCTAACCCAAGTAGAACAAAAATTAATTGAATACCAAGAAAATACTTTGCCAGATTTTCATACTAAATTAGCCAATACTGAAATTGTTTACATATACAGTTTGAATGAAGGCCATGGTCTAACTCAAATCGCCTATGAAAACCATCAGTTTTCAGTGCAATGCACCTAAATTGGAGAAACAACTGATATTCAAGAAACCATAAGTCCAATGTTAAACGTGAACTCATGGAGAACCAGGACAGCAACCTTGTCCTTCCTGAGTCCTTAAAGCTTTGTTATTAAATATTTCATATTCCATGACTCATCATGGAAAAGATAAAATTATCCAACTTAAATATGTGTTGGTGCTGTGACTTCTAAATTGCTAAAATAGTTTATGACAAATGTTTGGTTTTTCAAATTCATATTCCTGGGAAAACAATAAAAGTTTTGAGTACATTTGGCAACCTGATGGGCCATTTAAACATTTATAGAGGGATTTCATTCAATTGTCATTTTCAATGCATGTTTTCTGGTTATATAAAAGCTTTTCCATGCAAGAGGGCTGGTGTTATAATACTAAATTGTTATGCCACAGTGTATTTTCAAAGAAAACTCTTTATGATTTACTGACTGAGGACAATCAACCCCTTCACAATCTAGACTCCAAAGACTGGATCTTCTGAGAAAATTGGAGAAAGACTACCCTTGACATCCACACTGCAACAAACCTTCGGTGCCTTGAATTTTAGGCTCCTAATCGCACAACTGAGAAGAGCCCCCACACACTCATGGAACTGTACACTCATTGGAACCCTTAAGGTAAAGCTAGCCAGGAAAATTTCTCACCATAAGAAGATGCCATCCTTGATGTGAACAGCTTTTTTCCCAAGATCATGGATCAAGACTTCTCTATTCTCATGAGACTCTTATCTTTAAATATTTTTTCTTATTTATGCTTATATGAACAATAGAAGTAAAAAGAGGGTCTGTTGTGTACACTTTGGGGGAAAACCTATTTGCAAAGGATTTTGCAGTCAGCCTTATACATGGATAACCTTATACCTTGATAGATAAAAAATGAAGGGCCAAGGGAAGCAAGAAACTTAAACAGTACATACACGTTGCTTCACAATCAGTCAGAAACAGAACATTGGTTCACTACTCTTAACCCACATCATGGGTTAAAGAGAACATTGCCAGAAATCTTTCACTCTTCTAAAGAGCCATCATTTTTTAGGTCCTTTTGGATGGTTTCAAGTAAAGTAAGCAATGATTAGAAATGGATTCTCCATGATACGCTCTATAGCAGATGCTATTGTAAAGTCTATAGTTACACAACAGACTTTAAATTCTCTTGTAAAAGATGTGCTAAATAATAGAATTTGCTAAACAGAAAAGTATCTGTGCAGGTGCTGACACTTGTGGCCAGTGGAGAAATATATCAAGTGTAGATTACAGAGATTCAGTTGCAGTGGATTAATAAAGAGACTGCTTAGTTCAGTGAGCAGACTCTTTATCTAGCTTATTCTTTGATCTATTTTATTTTAGGTGATTTCGTTTATGGGTACCCTGGGTAAGGAGCGTACTCCAAACTCTTGGTATTATCTTCCTCATAGTCATAATAGTAGTCTCCCTTGCGTGCTGTATTCTCTCAAAGGTTTTAAATGTTTGCTTGCAGCCAGCTCTAGAATGTCAAATGATCTGTTTTCAACTGGAATGACAAGAGCTGAAATAAATGTGCAATCATGAGGACACCATGAGGACATCATGCAATCATGAGGACAACCTATGAATGACGTGCTGAGACTGAAAACCCAAAATGATGGTAACTGATGGTAATGCTAAGGTCCTAAATTTCAGTCACACTCTCACCTAATTGAGAACCTGACCAAAAAGGGGGAATTTTCTTTTGAACAATATTATGGGAGGCCATTGTTTTGGAATGAGCTTATTCATTCACTAGGCCCTAACAGACCAAACCAAACAAAAATTGAGTCACTCATGCTAAATGTGACATAATCAAACCAAGACTTTAAGGAAACACACAGATCCTAGCACAGACCAGGTTTTTGTTTTTCTCCTGCAAACAGGATGTTCTATCATAAGGAGGTACCCTCCACTCAGTTCTTGTTCTCACGTTTGCAAAACTCACTGTTCCACTGTTTCCCAGTGGGTTTCGAAATCAATGGTGATATTGACATCAATAACTAAAGTTGTCATTAATCTCTTATAATTGAGAAAATGACCTAAAGGGGAAATTGTTAAAAAGTTTAGCCTAAAGCTGCCTCCTTACATATTTAAGTTCAGCCTAATGGTTTTTCTGTACATCATGAACTATACCAAGTGGAGGTGTAAACAAACCACAGCCCACACCTGTACCAATCACTAAGCTTTGGCCAATCAAATGTAGGCAACTACTCAAACTGTGTTCAAGTAAGGCAAATGCTGAGCAGTAACCAGTCCAGTTCTTTCTGTACCTCATTTCCATTTTTTGGACTTCAGTTTCCTTTTGCTGTCCTTAAATCTTCTTCCACCATGTGGAGTCTTTCTGATTCTGCTGGAGTCTTTCTGATTCTGCTGTGATTCTGAGGACTGTCCAATTCTCAAGTAATTCATTGCTAAATTACACTCTTTTAAATGTAATTCGGCTGTATACATTTACAGTAGTCTTTTAAATGTATACTCTTTTAAATGTAACAAAGGTTAAAAGAAAAAGAGTGCCTTTTGTGAAGTAAAAGAATCATTAAAACACATCTGAGCCTGGGGCTAAATAAAATAAATATTTCTTGGGCAAGGAAGACAAATTACCCAACCAGAAGGTAAGGCACTTCCCTTGTTGTTGTCTTTTAAATAACAAAGATGAGATTAAAAATATAAAAATAAATGTTACTTTCCCCATAGTGCCTTGGAATACCCTTTAATCAGAAACTGAGGAACTCCTGAAGAAATGTAGAAATACAGGATCAGGCCGGGCGCGGTGGCTCAAGCCTGTAATCCCAGCACTTTGGGAGGCCGAGACGGGCGGATCACGAGGTCAGGAGATCGAGACCATCCTGGCTAACATGGTGAAACCCCGTCTCTACTAAAAATACACAAAAAAAAAACTAGCCGGGCGTGCTGGCGGGCGCCTGTAGTCCCAGCTACTCGGGAGGCTGAGGCAGGAGAATGGCGGGAACCCGGGAGGCGGAGCTTGCAGTGAGCTGAGATCTGGCCACTGCACTCCAGCCCGGGCAACAGAGCGAGACTCCGTCTCAAAAAAAAAAAAAAAAAAAAAAAAAAAAAGAAATACAGGATCAAATTTCTCAAATATCTCAATAATTGTCTTAGGAAACTGACTGATTCATTATAGACTTGTTGAAAAATTATAGTAAAGTGAGAGGTTAACAAAAAAGTAGTGCCTTTCAGTATAAGTATTCATACTTTGCAGCTCACCAAATGATAGGCTCCAAACAGGCAACTGGCAAGAAAAGATTCTATCATAGATTATTATCCCATATCTGGGAAAATTGATATAGTTTGGCTGTGTCCCCATCCAAATGTCAACTTGAATTGTATCTCTCATAATTCCCATGTGTTGTGGAAAGGATCTGGTGGAAGATAAATGAATCATGACAGCAATTTCCCCCATACTGTTCTCATGATAGTGAATACGTCTCCCAACATCTGATGGTTTTATAAGGGGGAGATTTCCTGCACAAATTCTCTTTCTCTCTTTGCCTGCTGCCATCCATGTAAGATGTGACTTGCTCCTCCTTTTGCTCACCATGATTGTGAGGCCTCCCCACCCATGTGGTACTGTAAGTCCCTTAAACCTCTTTCTTTTGCAAATTGCCCAGTCTTGGGTATGTCTTTATCAGCAGTGTGAAAATGAACTAATATAATTATATACATTTAAAAATAGATGTCTGATCCTTATTCAAGCTTAGACACTTAAAATCCATTTTATTTTTCTCATATCATTCTTGATATCTTCTAAGAACTTGCTGCACACATTTCATTTGAATACTAACAAGTTTAACAATTTTAAAATATATTTTATAGTTCTCACTTTGTTGTGGCTTTACCTAAAAAGAAAGGTATGGTTGATTAATCAAAACTGCCAAATATAAGTGAGCACTACCTAGTTGTTAGTCCTTCAAAATATGCATTTATGGCCTCAGGATCATAAGCAGAGTCTTAACATGTTTGTTTCAATTTATTTATAGCAACAATAGTTGGCATATTTCACCTCAATATTAATCGTTTTTTTCTTGGTTTTATAGATGTTTCACTTCACTGAAGAAAATTTCCTCTTTTAGCAGAATTGCAAAAAGATAGGTGGGGGAAACAAAGGGAGAAGAAGACGAGGGAGAGAGAGAAAGTGAGAGACAGAGAGGATAAATTTCATGTAATCTATATGTTTTAACAGAAATAAAGAAAATGGAGATAATTCAGGTATAAAATACTCAAATCTTTCTATAACTAATATGGGTAGGCCTGAATTTAAATGCTTCCTGTTAACCTTTTCATTCTCTTTTTGCTCAACATACTCACTCTGTCAGATTTTCCTCATGCCTGAACAATAAAGTATATGGAGCCAAGATATTTTGCCTTATGACAACCTGTTTAAGAATCTGCTGTAAGAAATACACTCTCTCTCAAATCATGGAAAACTTGTATATAATAGAAACTTACTGAAGCCCAGTGAAGTTTAGTAGAATGAAAGTTGTTCAAATGTACGTATAAATAGCATAAGTGAAAATAATGCACATTATCTAAGAGTTAGTTACACAAGTATTGCTCAGCAAATGCATCTGTTACTCCAGATATTTTCTAATTGCGTATACCCAGTCCGGTCAGGCCATTCAATATAAACTCACTTTGAAAAAATTAAAATAAAATATTAGATGAGGGATGACAAGCGGTTTTTAACTTATGTGCAAGTTCCAAATTACTAATAATGGATGCCTGAAGTTCTCATAAAAATAATTAAGACATTGCTTTTGATTTTAGTGAGAAAAAATGGTCATAATTGATTGGTATATCTGTCATTTGTTCAAAATCGGGAGTAATACATATGGTGTACTTACTCACCCTGTGTTAGAAAGTCATATATATTCATCCAAATGTGTTACATAATAGAATTTTCCTCCAGTATCGCTTTTTGCTCCATTATTTTTCTAAATTTAAGAACTGTAGTAAGTTGTCATGCTATTGTTATGTCATCACCAATAAACTCACTTCATAAAAAATGGCATTCACTATAAAATACAAAACAAGAGTTGATTTGATGTATTACTGAATAACTTTGCCCTTAGATACTCTTATTCTAAATATTATCGTTTGGTATCTCCATCAGATCCTCTTCTCAATTTCCCCCATGATTCTTCTTCAATTTATATTATCTTATGGTACTTGTAAAATAATTTCAGTTGATCTCCTTTGAGTCTATTTGCCCTATTTATCTTCCTCCTACTATTTTTGCTTGTAAAAAAAAAAAAAAAAAACAGAAATTTAAAGCTCAAATGTTGAGAAGCCATGTAGTTAACATAAGTCTTTGAATTTTACAGGGTGTAAGACAATACGTGCTAAATTCATTGTATCACCCTCAAGCATACCATATGCCCAGTTACTTTGCCTCTTTTTCCAAGATTAGTATTCAATCCCTGGGCTATATATAATCCACTTTATGGCCATTTTGCCATGCCTTAACTTAAGAAGTAATTACATTTAGTTATCAAGAAGTTATCTGCCTCACTATAGGCAACATTGGATAACCACAGGTGTAATACTTTTACTCAACTTCCACAAGATAAATTGATGTGTGAGGGGATGGACTGCAGTAACTGTCTCAACTAGTTGAAAAAAGAGAGAATTAATATTTTCTTTATCTTTTAAAAAGGTATTTAAGATGTACTTTAACTTATATAATGGGCATCAAAAGAGATACAAGCTTGATGTAAAATGTTTTATAAGACATATTTTGTGCACATATGTGTTTCTTATTTAAAGGCAAACCTGCATTACTGATATGCTATCAGATATCCTCCAACGCAAGTAGATAAAAATCTGTTTTGAATGCTTGGAGCTACTTCATATGTCTTGTCTTTAGCTCTATGTTTTTCTATTTTTTAAAAGAGTTTATTAGACAGAAACAAAGCAAGAATTAACACTCCAAGTTAACACCCTTTTCTTGGTGCTCTACTATAACATGACTTGCAGATGGTGGGAAGAGGAGAAAATTTAGGATTAGATAATATTTACATAGCTCAGGTTTGTATACATTTTACGACATGTAAGCTGTGTTTGTATTTCTGGTTCAATTAAAAGTATTTTGAAAACATTACATTTTGTGTTAAGCAATACATCTTGATGGGTTAAGTGAAAACGTTCGGAACACATTATTTGTATTTCATAGTGTTTCTATGACCTCCAGAAAGAAAATTGAAAGCATTTGGTAGTAATTTGTGAAGAATTACTTTTGTATTTTGGAAAGATTTTAATAGCTAGATATAGTGTAGATAAAATATTTCTGCAGAACTACTATTTCCAAAGAATATCTAGAGGATTTCTGGGTAGTTTCAGTAATAATGAAAAGGGATAGAAAACTATTTTTATCCAAAGTTCAAGAAAAAGCTGTTAAATGTATATTTTTTCTATAAATAAATAAGATCACTTTTAATTGGGCTTATTATATTTTCTAGGAAAGTTGATGACTCCAATATGACTATTCTTCATGTGGAAATATAAAATTTGAAAATTGTGATGCTTTTAGATATGTTGATATTTCTACACTGGTAATCATATATACATTATATATATATGTTTGCAAATACATTTACAACAAGAACTTAAAGAGAAAAATTTATTTTCATATATAAAAATATAAATTGACAGTATCACCTGGTGGTTAGGACATGTGATGTGGAGTTAGACTGTTTAGTTTGAATCCTGGATCAATCACTCCTTAATTTTGTGACCTTGGTCAGGTTACCTATTTTCTCTATATCTCAGTGATCATTGCATTAAATGAGAAAATAGAAAGCACATAGAAAATAGCTAAAATATAACAAAATATTATTATCTATAGTTCCATGGCTTCTTTACTATTAGTATTATATATTTAATTTGCTTTCTATCTCCTATCTCTCCTAATAATATTTTTTCCTAATGTTTAGTTCTCACTAAACTATTCTATGAGCCTGTTTTCTCTTCTACCTTTTTTTGTTGCCGAGTCCTCATTAATCAACATCATGGACATGCACAGCTCAAACTGTTCAAGAAGAGATTTACAATTCAGTTACAAAAGTGCCTTTTTCTGACAGCCTCTGTCAGTGTCTTCAGGATGAGCTTAGTGTTTGAGTCATGCCTTTCCTCTTTCCAGGTAGCCCCCAAGCCATAGCTGAGCATGACAGGTCTAGGGCCTAGGTATATCTACCTGATGAGATGCTTCATTAAGGGACAATATTTGCTACAGGTCACTCTGTAGGTTTGGTCAAAACCTTTCATCAGAGTCTGAGAGTGTCTACCCAATTTTGCTTCTTCCTGCCTTTCCCTCCATGCATATTGCATCCACATGAAATCACAAGAATACTGAATTTTGCTTTCTCGCCATTGTATCACACACAGGCATTGCTACCCCGCACCCCCAGTATTCACTTTGACACTCCAAATCTACCTCAGCTTAACTTAAGAAGTAATTACATTTAGTTATCAAGAAGTTATCTGCCTCACTATAGGCAAGACTGGATAATCTCAGGTGTGATACTTTTGCCCAACTTCCACAAGATAAATTGACGTGTGAGGGGATGGACTGCAGTAACTGTCTCAACTGTCTCTCAGCATCTGCCTTACAGGGTAACTGACAGACAAAATTGGTGACTGAAGTCAACTGAAAAAGCAGATGATAAGATGAGAATTGACAATTAGTATTTTATTCCAGGAGGTATGTGAGGCATGGAGTCCCTAACACAAGGTGATGGCTCAGTTTCTAAGACATTCACCAGTGGTGAATTGGGAGAAAGTTTCCAGTGGATGAAATTGTCTTCTCCTATGTGATGATTTAGCCTCTTGAAAAGTAAAGACATTGGGGAAATTATGTGTAAAAGTACAGTAGAATTTGTTGGTTATTACTAAGTTGCATTGGTGTTCTACAAGAGTAGTTAATATACAATTAAAAAATAAATCTAAAGACCAAGGGGCCTTTTTGGCAGTTCACCAAGTGGCCCTTATCTCCATAGAGGAAAACCAGAAAATCTACAAACAAAGCTCCGGTATAATAGTTACAGTAAGGAAGCTAAAAAGGTTAGTAAATGCATAACTAAGATCTGTTATGTCAAAGTCTGGAGACTTGTTGAGAAAAATCTGAGACTATGACTCACTAGATTGAGGCAACTGGGTAGCTAGCCATGAAGAATTTTACTCCTTAGGCACCTCTGATCCTCAGCACCCACAACAGTGACACTGATTTTCATAAGGACTACAATTCCCACCATTTGGGAAGATACTACAGAGTTGTTTTACCTGGAAGGATATAGTTCCCCTCCAAAACTGCACCTACATCTTTTGGAGATGCCAGGCCAAGTATTAGGGATGATCCACAGCATAACTCTACTATTGACATTCCATGGGAATACATATAGATTTAGATTTTTAGGTTCTCTCAAGATACAGAATTTATTGCCTGTCAGGGTCCCTAGTAAGGCAAATACACAGCTAAGATGGTCCCTAGAAAATTAGAGAAAGTGGTGATCCATGCTGAGTGAAGTGGAAATGTCTGATTTGTGCTGGCATGTGGTAAAGGAAGAACTAAAGGGCCTATGGACTTGGAAAATTTGGAATAGATACATTATGTGAAGACAGAAGACCTAGCAGAGTATTATATTCCATTGGAGGACCCAGAGGACACACCATTCATTGAAGCCACTGGGTATGCACCGAGGAGAGAGGTACTAGCTTTCCTAAGAACTTGAGGGGTGGATCTCCTCTGCAGACTGGGACTCAGAGTAGGATGGGTAGTCACAGAGCTGGGCTCATTAATATCCATACTAATATCCATGGGGATGATGTCTTTCACTCCTTCCACTCATGAGTAATAGAGATGAGGTGGTAGTAGAGATAGTTAAAAGAGAATGGCATCCCTAGGAGTAACAAGAATATTGCTTTATATACATATAAATACATATATAATAATATACAATATTATGTGTGTGTGTGTGTGTGTGTATGTATTCCAAATAAAGGAAAAGAGAATAAGCAAGAAGCTAAGGGAAAACACCTCAGCAAAACATCTTGGCTCCCGCTCAATTTCAGGACTTTAAGGATCATAACCACAGGCTCCAGGTTTTTTTTTTTTTTTTTTTTTTTTGCTGAGATAGTGTTCTTGCTCTCTTACCTAGGCTGGAGAGTGCAGTGGTGCAATCTTGGCTCACTGAAACCTCTGCCTCCCAGGCTCAAGTGCTTCTCCCACCTCAGTCTCCTGAGTAGCTGGGACTACAGGTGCAGCCACGTCAGGTTAATTATTTGTATTTTTTTTAGAGACAAGGTTTCACCATGCTGCCCAGGCTGATCTCGAACTCCTGAGTGCAAGCGATCCGCCCACCTCAGCCTCCAAAATGCTGGTATTAAAGGCATGAGCTACCACGCCCTGCCCAGGATTCAATATTCTTTTAGAAAAATTTCAGGGAAGACAAAAATACTTCATCTATTGATAAACCATCTATTCTTCTTAGAGAAGTGCACTTGTGAAAATAAGGACATGCCAATCATGATGAGCTAGACAATCATTTTTAAGAAATTGGGGATAACATCAGAAGAAGCAATGCCAAAAGTGCCATGTGCTCCTTCACTGTTCTCAACTATATTCTTATCAGTATCATGTATCCCACAGATACACTGAAGGCCATAATTCGCCAGTATCTAGTTAATAATGGTCATTTCATCAAAGGATTATGCTGCTTTTTATATCTAGGAAAAATAGGGAGAAATACAATCTATTCAGTCAAAATTTTAAGGACAATTTTCACAGAAAATAGTGTGATTATCACTGAGAACCAATGCACTCCCGAGAGAGCACTAATATACAACAACATCTGGCAAGCTTTACATCTCAGTTGGCTTTAATTTAATACCGTCTAACAAGAAAAATGGAAGGTATCACTTAAAACAGCTAATGGCCAGGTCATTCCAAAATCGTAGCTGTACCCATACTTGTGTTGAAGAGTACAGGTCTGGTGGGAGAAAAGGTTTGATAATATATGAGTTCAATGGAGAGCTGCTGACATTAAGTGTCTGCAAAGGACTATCTCATGAGTCCACAAGGCATATATGTTTCTTCTAAGGAAAACATTCTTTATTGCTCTCAAAAATCTTGAGGTTTACCTGTTTGTTGTAGGGTAGTCATAGTGCTTCCTTTCCCACCTTTCTCATTTTTGCTAATTCCACAATTATTTTCCCAAATTTTGGGGCCTAAAACTCCAAAGCCATTTTTTGATTGCTCCCTCTCCTTTAATCCTCATATCTAATTAGGGATATAGGAAATATTTAGAAAGGCCTGATTTGTCACTCCACAGTCATTCTGAAAACTCATATTTCTGACTACATGTTAATGACCAGTGCCAACACATGACAATGCTTCATTAAGTAAGTAGACAAAACTGAAAAGCCTGACTTGATCTGCAGTAAATGAGGTGATTGGTTTTGAAATAAAAGAGCAAGGACTTATTGAAGAAACATTTTACTGAAACCTCTCCTCCCATATTGAACTCAATTCATAGGTCGTTAGAGTAATAAAGACTTGCTGCAAGGATATTAACCAGGGATAAAAGCATATTCTTAGCACAAGTACACTAGAGTCTTATTTTAAAAAGCATAAGTCACTCCAGAGTATGCAGAAAAATATGTCTAAATAGCATGTGTTGTATATTTTTTTCTTGAATGCCTGATTTTCCATATAGGGGCTTAATTGAAATTCAAATGTTCTAAACTTGATGAATAAAACTTAATAAACATTTCTTTATTTTCTGTAACTGAAGAAAAAACATCTGTCAAGATGCTGGTCTCCAAAAGCATTCTATCCTACCCCAATTTGTCATATTTAATTTGATCTAGTCTTTTTTTTTTCTTTTTTGCAAAATTCAAATATTATCACAAGCACTGTGTAGATCAAACCTTATTTATTTGATGGTAAGATCTAATCTTTGTGGTTTCTTATTCTTTGAATAAGAAGAAATGGTTCTTTGAATGGTTCCATTCAAGAAATAATAGCCATTTGCAGAAACCTGCAATGGTTTCTTTTAAGATAACCTCTGAGAACAAGGGCAGTTTATATATTCTCATAGAATTATGGAAGAGTCATTTGGTATCATCTCTCTGTACTCACTGTATTGTTTTTTAGTTTACTTGAGCCCTCCTGCTTCTACCTTGCTCTTGGCCAAGGCGAAGCTATAATGCTCACCCTTTTAGTCATCTTGGTGGCTGTCTTAGAGACCAAAGATTTTTTGACTGCTTTCTTTGCATCACGTAGGAGCTTGAGGCTTTCCCTGAGATCTATGAACCCAGACCCTTACTTAGCTCTAGCTACGCTACTGTGTCTGCGCCATATTGAATTCAACAGTGTCAAACACAGGCTTCCAGAATACTCATGATATGGGCAGAAGAGCTGAATTTTATTATATTTTCAAAAACTCATTTGTGTAGCTTTATATTAACTTTTCCTTTTTATTTATTTTTGTTTTATTTGTATTGATTGATTGATTTTTCTGCATACACAGTACAGTAGCTGTATATATTTATAGGATACATGAGATACTTTGATACAGGAATGCAATAAGCAATAATCACTTATGGAAAATGGGGTATCCAGCCCCTCAAGCATTTTTTCTTTGTATTACAAACAATCCAATCATACCCTTTACTCATTCTTAAATGTGCAACTGGATTTTTATTGACTGTAGTCACCCTGTTTTGTTATCAAATACTAGGTCTTATTTACTGTTTCTAATTCTATTTTTTGTTCCCATTAACCATTTCCACTTATCCCCAAGACTCTCAATACCATTCCCAGCCTCTAATAAACATCATTCTACTCTCTACTTCCATGAGTTCAATTGTTTTGATTTTTAGCTCCCACAAATAAGTGAATACATGCAAAGTTTGTCTTCATGTGCTTCACTTATTTCACTTTACACAATGACCATCCATGTTGTTGCAAACGACAGAATCACATTATTTTTTTTTTTCAGCTGCACAGTACTCCATTGTGTGTAGGTACTGTATATTCTTTATCAAATTATTTGTTGATGGATACTTAGGTTTCTTCCAAATTCTGAGTATTGAGAACAGTGCTGTAATAGACATGAGAGTACAGATATCTCTTCTATACATTGATTTTTCTTTCTTCTAGGTATATACCCATCAATGAGATTGCTGGATACTATAGTAGTACTATTTTTAGTTCTTTGAAAAACCTCCAAACCATTCTCCATAGTGGTTTTACTAATTTACATTCCCACAAACAATGCACAAGGGTTCCCTTTTCTCCACATCCTTTTCAGCATATATTACTGACTGTCTTTCGGATAAAGGTCATTTTAACTGCAATGAGATAATATTTCATTGTAGTTTTGAATTGCACGTCTTTGATTATCAATAATGTTGAATACCTTTCCACATGCTTGTTTCACATTTGTATATCTTCTTTTGCGAAATGTCTATTCAAATTGTTTGCCCATTTTAAAAGTCAGGTTATTAGATTTTTTTCCTAGAGTTGCTTGAGTTCCTTCTATATTCTGGTTTATAATCTCTTGTCAGATGAGCGGTCTGCAAATACTTTCTCCCATTCTGTGGATTTTCTCTTCATTTCGTTGATTGCTTCCTTTGCTGTGCAGTAGCTTTTTAACTTGACGTGATTCCATTTATCAATTTTTGCGTTGGTTGCACGTGCTTGTGGGGTATTGGTCAAGAAATTTTTGCCCAGTCCAATGTCCTACAGAGTATCCCCAAAGTTTTCTTGTACTAGTTTTATAGTTTGAGGTCTTAGATTTAAGTACTTAATGCATTTTGATTTTATTTTTGTATAAGCTGCAAGATAGGAGTCAAGTTTTATTCTACTGCATATGGATATCACATTTTCCACCACAATTTATAGAAGAGACTGTCATTTCTTCAATGTATGTCCTTGGCATATTTGTGGAAAATTAGTTTACTCTAGGTCTATGGATTTCTTTCTGGGTTTTCTGTTATGTTGTATTGATCTATGTTTCTGTTTTATGCAAATACCATGCTATTTTGGTTGCTATAGCTCTATAGTACAATTTAAAGTCAGGTTATGTGATTCCTCCAGTTTTGTTCTTTTTGCTCAGGATAGTTTTGGCTAATATAAATCTTGTGGATTCATATAAATTGTAGGAATGGTTGTTTCTGTGAAGAATATCATTGGCAATTTGATGGAGACTGCATTGAATCTGTAGATTGCCTTGTGCAGTATGGACATGTTAACGATATTGATTCTTCCAATTCATGAACATGGAATATCTTTGCGTGTTTTTGTATCCTCTCCAATTTATTACCTCAGAATTTTATAATTTTTATTGTAAAGATCTTTTCCTTCTTTGGTCATTTTCTAGGTATGTAATTTTATTTGTAGCTATTATAAATGAGATTACTTTCTTGATTTCTGTTTTAAATTGTTTAATGCTCACATAAGAAATGCTACTAAGTTTACATGTAAATTTTGTATCCTGCAACTTCACTGAATTTGTTTACAAGTTCTAATAGCTTTTTTTTTTTTTTTCTAATAGCATTTTATTATGGCTTCAATCTTGTCACATGTTGGTCTGTTCGGGTTTTGGACTTCTTCACGGTTCAAACTTGGTAGGTCATATGTGTCTAGGAATTTACCCATTTCCTCTAGATTTTCCAATTTGTTGGCATACAATTGCTCATAGTAGTCATAATGATCCTTTGATTTCAGTTGTAATGCCTATTTTTTACATCTCTAATTTTATTTACTTGCGCCTTCTCTTGGTTTTCTTAGTCTGGCTAAAGATTTGTCAATTTTTTTTTTTTGTCTATTCAAAGACCAACTGTTCATTTTATTTATCATTTGTATTGTTTTCTTCATGTTGAATTTATTTATTTTTGCTCCTATTTTTATTATTGCTTTTCTTTTCCTAAATTTGGTTTTGGCTTGCTTTTTCTTTTCTAAGTTTTTAACATGCATTGTTAAATTATTTATTTGAAATTTTCCTTCTTTTTGGATGTAGGTACTTATCACTATAAATTTCCCTTTTTGCTTTCATTTTACCTTACAGCTTTTGGAATATTTTGTTTTCATTATCATTTGTTTCAACAAAGTTTTCAATTTTCTTCTTAATTTCTTTATTGGCCCATTGACCATTCGGGAACATCTTGTGTAATTTCCATGTGTTTGTATAGTTTTCAATATTTCTCTTATTGATTTGTAGGTTTATTTCATTGTGGTCAGATAAAATATTTGATATTATTTTAATTTTTTGAATCTTTTAAAACCTGCTTTGTGACCTAACATGTTATCAAGAATAACCTATGTCCTGAGAAGAATGTGTATTCTGCAACTGTTGGATGAAATGTTGTATACATATCCACTGGGTTCACTTTGTCTGTAGTGCAGATTAAGTCCCATGGTTTTTGTTTGTTTTCTATTTTTTTTTGTCTGGAAGATCTGTCCAATGCTTAACGAAAGGTCTTGAAGTCTCCAGTTATTATTGTATTGAGGTCTATCTCTTTAGCTCTTATAACACTTGCTTTATATATCTGTGTGTTCCAGTGTTGGGTGCATATTTATTTACGATTGTTACATCATCCTACTGAATTGACTCCTTTAATGTTATGTGGTGACCTTCTTTGTTTTTCATACAGTTTTTGTCTTGAAATCTATTTTGTTTGATATACATTTAGCTACTGCTGCTCTTTTTTTGTTTCCATTGACATGAAATATCTTTTTCCATCTCTTTACTTTTCACGTATGTGTATCTTTATACGCATTGTATGTGTGTGTGTGTGTGTGTTTTTTTTTTTTGCAGGCAACAGATTGTTTTGTCTTCCTTTTTTATCCATTCAGCCATCTCTGTATTTTGATTGAAATGTTTAGTCTGTTTTCTTTTAATGTTTTTATTGATAAGTAAGAACTTACTCCTGCCATTTTGTTATTTGTTTTCTCGTATGTTTTATGGTCTTCTCACTACATTCCTGTCTTCCTTTTGGTAAAGCTGATTTCCACTGCTGGTATTATTTAATTCCTTGCTTTTTATATTTTGTGTATCCATTGTATGTTTTTCAGTTTGAGGTTATCATGAGGTTTGCATATACTATATTATTTTTACTGGTGACAATTTAACACTGATAGCATAAACAAACAAGTAAGAAAACAAGTAATAAAAAGTCCACACTTTAAGTCTATCCCCGCCCCCTACACTTTTTAACTTCTTATTTTTTCTCTTTATGTCTTAGTGCAATGTTTCTTGAAAAATCATAGTTAATATTTTAATTGTTTCATTATTTAGTCTTTCTATGTAAGGTAAGAGTGTTTTACAAACCAAAATTACAATGTTATAGTATTATACGTTTTGCTCTGTGCTATTACTAGTGAGTTTTGTAACTTCAGATGATTTTTTTTATTGATCATGAACATGTTTTCTGTTTTTTCAGATTGCAGAACTTCTTTTATTATTTCTCATAGGACTGATCTAGTGTTGATGAAATCCCTCAGCTTTTGTTTGTCTGGAAAAGTCTTTGTTTCTCTTTCATGGTTGAATAAGGCTTTTGCTGGACATACTATTCTAGGGTAAAAGTTTTTTTCTTCATCACTTAATAAGTCATGGCACTCTCACTTCTCCCGTAAAGTCTCCACTGAAATGTCTGCTGCCAGATGTATTGGAGCTCCATTGTATGTCATTAGGTTTTATTAGTTTTCTCTTGCTGCTTTTAGGATTTTTTTAAAAAACTTTTGACATTTGGAAGTTTGATTACTAAATGCTTTGACATATTTCTTTTTGAGTTGTGTTCTATTACTTTCTTGTACTTAAATATGGATATCTTTCTCTAGGTTTTGGAATTTCTCTGATATTATCCCTTTGAATAAGCTTTTTACCGCTATCTCTTTTTTTACCTTCTCTGTAAGACCAGTAACTCTTAAATTTGCTCTTTTCAGGTTATTTTTTAAATCTTAGATCTTTAGGCATGTGTCTTTTTTTTTTTTTTTTTTTTTTTTTTTTTTTTTTTTTTTTTTTTTTTTTTTGTCTCTTCTGACTATGTATCTTCAAACAGTCTGTCTTGAAGCTCACAATTTTTTTCTTCTGTTTGACCAAATCGGTTAATAAGAGACTGATACGTTATTCGGTAAGTCAATTGCATTTTTCTACTCTAGAATTTCTGCTTGATTCTATTTATAAATTTTAATATATTTGTTAAACTTATCTGATAGATTCCTGGATTTGTTCTCTGGGTTATTTTGAATTTATCTGAGTTTTCTCAAGTTACTATTTTGAATTCCCCATCTGAAAAATCACGTATCTTTGTTTCTCCAGGATTGGTCCCTGATGCCTTATTTAATTTGTCTGGTGAGGTCATTTTGTCTTGATTGGTCTTGATGCTTGTAGAAGTTCATTGATGTTTCAGCATTTAAGGGTTAGGCACTTATTGCAGTCTTTGCAATCTGGGCTTCTTTGTGCTTCTTGGGAAGGCTTTCTAGGTATTTGAAGAAAGCTGGGCCCCAAACTCAATAATGCTGTGGTTCTTGCATACTCACAGTGATACTGCCTTGCTGGTAATGGATAAGGATTCAGAAGAATTCCCTGGATTATCATAATGCAGAAACTCTTGTTCTCGTATCTTATTTCCCCCCCCCCCAAAAAAAACACAATGTTTTTTTCTCTCTCTCTGCTGAGCCACCTTGAACTGGGGATATGGGGACATGAGCATTGCTGTGGCCACCACCACAGGGACTGTGCTGGTTCAGACCTAAAGCAAACACAGCACTGGGACTCTCTCAAGGCCTCCTGTAACCACTATCTCACTACCACCTAAGTTAACTCAATGCCCTAGGGCTTTATAGTTAGCAGTTGGTAAAGCCAGCCATGTTTGCGTCCCTTCCATCAGGGTTGCAAGTTCTTTCAGCCACCATTGTGTCCAGAGATGTTGTCTGGGAGTCACGTCTTAAAGTAAAAAACCTTAGAAATGTACCTGGTGTTCTATTCTGCTGCAGCTAAGCTGGTACTGAAACAAGACAAAATCTTTGGCACTCTTTCCTCCCCTTTTCATAGGCAGAGGAGCCTCCCCCTGTGGCCAGCACCACTACTGATTCACAAAGGGTTCTTCCAGTCCACTGCTGATGTTCACTTAAAGCCCAAAGACTCTCAGTCACCTTTCAATGAATGCTACCAGGCCTAGAATTTACCCTTCAGGGCAGTTGACTCCCCTCTGGCCCAGGTAATGTCCATAAACGTTGATGAAGAATCTAGGCCTGGACTCAGGGACACCAAGAGTGGTGGTGCTCTACTACTGTAGCTCAAGTCGTACCCAAGGTACGTGACAGAGTCCTCATTACTTTTTCCCCAGCTTTTCTCAAACAAATTGAGTTTTTAATTATAGTGAACCTTGCTGTAAATCTCCTGGGTTACATCTTAAGCCAGCACTTCTCAGAGCCCAAGGTCCATAGCATATTAACTGGGTGTTGATGTTGATTATTTTGGGGCCAGGGTCTCTTTAGTCCACAGGTGATGAATCCTGCCAGGTATCTCCTTTGACTGGGAAGCCTTGAGTTCCATGTAAAGTCCTCCAGTCGCTGTTCTCTCTCTGTACCAAGAGTCCTGATTTATCTGTGCCTTGCGGCAACTACCACTGAGTGAAGTAGGAATGGTGCAAGCATTCCCTTAGTCACCCAACCTGGTCTCTCATTAGGTCATGAATTCCCCTAGCCCATAGTCTCTGAGTCCAGTTCAGCAGTATGACTTGCTTAGGAATTGCTGTCTTTGTGGGCTTCAAGTTTACTTAGAGCTCCAGAGTATTCCAGCTCTCAGTGGTGAAGCTTGCCAGAACTCAAACTCTGAGTGATGAGATAGCAATTCCCCTCTGACTAGGGTTGGTCCAACTGTTTCCTCCATTGGTGGATATCAGATGAGTACAGACCAGTTCTGTTTTCTGCTGTGACAGTGCAGAATTTAGTTCAAGGTGAAGCCTCATGATTGCTGCACTCTCCCTCTGCCAAGTGCACAGATACTCTGCACTGCACAGCTATTGCCATGGGATGGGAAAGAAGTGATGTTGGTGATTCAAGAATGTCTTTCCCACTCTTTTCAGGGTGTCTTTCGGTGATATGAAGTTAAAACCAAATACTGTGCTTGTTCACCTAATTTTTGTTTCTTCTGATGGTGCTTTCTGTGTGTAGTTGTTAAAATTTGGTGTTCAGAGGGGGAGCAGGGCAAATGATGTAGGCTACTATTCATTTATCTTTCTCTGCCTCTGTTTCTTTCATTTTAACCTTAAATAATAACCTAGGTAATTCACAGCTGAAATTCTATTATTTTCTTCCTCCTTTTCTTTTCTTTTCTTTTTCTTTTTTTTTTTTTTGAGACAGAGTCTCACTCTGTTGCCCAGGCTGGAGTGCAGTGGTGCAATATTGGGTCACTGCAACCTCTGCCTCTACAGGTTCAAGCCATTCTCATTCCTCAGCCTCCTGAGTAGCTGGGACTACAGGTGTGTGCCACAATGCACGGCTAACTTGTGTATTTTTATTAGAGATGGGATTTCTCTATGCTGGTCAGGCTGGTCTTGAACGCCTGATCTCAGGTGATCCACCTACCTCAGCCTCCCAAAGTGCTGGGATTATAAGCGTGAGCCACCGCACCCTGTCTCCCTGTTTCTATTTCTGTATCTCCATGTTCTTTTTCCAACCATCAGAGAGGCAATATTTCTAGTATGTGACAATCTTCTTTACTTCACATTGCCACCTTTTTGATTCTGTGGTTTACTCTGGTAAAATTACAGCTTTGAGAATGTTAAGAAAGGCTTGGAACTTAAGCTGAGCAATACCTTTTACGCACTTACAAGAATTTAGCATCTTTTTCCTTCTTCATGGAAGGACTATTGATGAGAAAAACAAAAACGAACAACAATGTCTTCATTTGTACCATAAACTGGGTGGCTTATAAACAACAGAAATTATTTTTTCACTATTTTGGGGCCTTGGAATTTCAAGGTCAAGGGGACAGCAGATGTGCTGTCTGATAAAGGCCTGCTTTCTTGATCACAGAAGGGGCAAGGCAGCTCTTTGGGGGCTTCTTCTTCTTTTTTTTTTTTTTTTTTTTTTTAATAAGGGGACAAATCCCATTCATGAGGTTCCTGCTCTCATGATTTAATCACCTCCAAAAAGCCTCGCTTCCTCACTTTGGGAATTAGATTTCAACATTTTGGGGGAGACACAAAATTCATACCAAATCAAATAGTAAGAATGACCAAAGTGGAGAAATACATCAGACCTTATCTCTGTACTTATCTTTGTAAATCTATGCACTTTCATTTTATTTTCATTGATTCTTGTGATATATTTCTATATTTCTGAGCCAGACTGCCTTAGTCTAATTCCAGTTTTATCACTTGTAAGTATATACTTTTCAACTAGTTAATAATCTCTCAATGCCTCAATTTCCCATTTGTAAAATGGAAATACTAATAGTATCCACATCATAGGGTTATTGGAAAGATTACCTGGGTTAATATATGCATTTACATGTAAATCTTTAGAGCAGTACCTAGCATATAGCCAGCACTAGATCAGTATCAACCTTTCAAATCTAAAATGTGTGTTTGTATGTTTGTATTCATATACATCCTATGGTGATTAGAAATTGAGGAATTACTTAAAGCTAACTTATACAAAATCACTGATTTAAAATCTGGTGTTTTCAATAGCAAAGACTTGGAACCAACCCTAATGCCCATCAATGATAGACTGGATAAAGAAAATTGGCATATATACACCATGGAATACTATGCAGCCATAAAAAAGAATGAGTTCATGTCCTTTGCAGGGACATGGATAAAGCTGGAAACCATCATTCTCAGCAAACTAACACAGCAACAGAAAACCAAACACCACATGTTCTCACTCATAAGTGGGAGATGAACAATGAGAACATGGGCACAGGGAGGAGAATATCACACACTGGGGCCTGTCGTTGGGTGGAGGGTTGGGGGAGGGATAGCATTAGGAGAAATACCTAATGTAGGTGACTGGTTGATGGGTGCAGCAAACCATCATGGCACGTGTATACCTATGTAACAAACCTGCACGTTCTGCTCATGTATCTCAAAACTTACATGTAATAAAAAAAAAAAAAAAAAAAAGAAAGAGAAAAAAATCGTACAGTGACACTGGATTTAAAAAAAAAAAGATATTTACTTAAAAATAAAAATAAATAAAATCTTATATTTTTACATATTTATTTAAAATTACAATGTAGGTCCCAATTGGATAAGGGCACTTTTTCTGATTAAAAAAGTGAATACACGTTTTCCCAGAAAGAGCAGGCACAACAAGGTTACTTAGGCAGGAGTGGAAAATGAGACACTTAATATAGAATTAGTAAGTGGGATGCCTTGAAGTCTTGCTTTCTAGAGGACAGGCAGATGGGAATTAACTAATATTAAAAATATTGTGCATACTGCTAGTTATCACAGAAGAACAAGTTCAAACAATGACATCTCAAGTGTCAGCTTATCACTATAACATTAAAGAATCAAAGTACAGAAGAAAACAGAATGACAAAACCCATTGTAGTTCAGAAATATAACCTAGGGATTTGATAACGTTTTCTTTTTTTTTTTTTTTTTTTTTTTTGAGACGGAGTCTCACTCTGTCACCCAGGCTGGAGTGCGGTGGCCGGATCTCAGCTCACTGCAAGCTCCGTCCCCCGGGTTTATGCCATTCTCCTGCCTCAGCCTCCCGAGTAGCTGGGACTACAGGCGCCCGCCACCTCGCCCGGCTAGTTTTTTGTATTTTTTAGTAGAGACGGGGTTTCACCATGTTAGCCAGGATGGTCTCGATCTCCTGACCTCGTGATCCGCCCATCTCGGCCTCCCAAAGTGCTGGGATTACAGGCTTGAGCCACTGCGCCCGGCCTGATAATGTTTTCTTATGTAACAACTAACAATTTTTGTAACACTAACTGAGGATTTTGCAAAATTCAGTACTACGATATTGTAAAAATGGCTTATTTATAACTGTGATTATATTCTCTTGAATGAATACCCCATTTTAGATATTTCTTTTTTAATTAGAGAGTAAACAATGCAAAACAAAAATCATCAAATTTGGTTGTATGTGGAATTAAAGAAACCTATACTTGAGAGAACACAGTAGCTAAAATTAATCTCCTTGCTATTTTTAAAAATAAACTGTATTTAGATTAAACTCAAATGTCCTATGTTAGGTATGGCTTTTAATGGAGGCATTACTCTTGAATGTCCAGACCATAAATATTTTCTTTAAAAACTTTTAATCAACCCTGCGATACCAAGAAGAATAAAATTTATTTTTTTCTGTGACAAACTGAATTACAGATGTGTTTCTTTGCATTAGCAGATGATAAGAAAAAATAGCTTTCAACATCTTAGAAAACACAAATATAATTACAAGTGCCCCAAATAAATTAAAGAAAAAGCGATTCAAAAACGATGTGAATTATAATGAAGAAACAGGAAAACCTGTAATATTGAGTGAATTCAAGATGTGGATCCAGAAAATCAGAGTCAGGTCTCTGTTAATTTAGAAAGTTTATTTTGTGAAGGTTGAGGACACACGCCCATGATACAGCCTCAGGAGCACCTAATGACATGTGCCCAAGGTGGTCAGAGAACAGCTTAGTTTTTTACATTTTAGGTAGACATGAGACATCAATCAATATATGTAAAAAGCACATTGGTTCTGTCTGGAAAGGCGGGATAACTCAAAGCAAAGGCAGGAAGTCTTGAAGTGGGGAGGGGGCTTCCAGGTCACAGATAGGTGAGAGGCAAAAGGTTGCATTCTTTTGAGTTTCGGATTAGCCTTTCCAAAGGAGGCAATCACATATGCATTTATCTCAGTGAGCAGAAGGATAACTTTGAATAGAATGGGAGGCAGGTTTGCCCTAAGCAGTTCCCAGCTTGAATTTTCCCTTTAGTTTCCTGATTGTGGGAGTCCAAGATATTTTCCTTTCACAAAAAATAACATTGTGCAAAATGTCTTTCAGAAACAATATGGGTTTTATATGTGTAAATAAAAAAGAGCATATCGTATCAGAGATTGTCTTCTGCCTCCATTAAATATTTCCAATTGGAGATTTTCTTTACTTTGCTCCTGCCTCTATATTTTCTGTCAACTCCTTCTGCCAGCCTCATGAATATCTGTGCTCCATATTCTAATTATACGCTCTGCTCCAAGTGAACTCCTTATTCATATTATTGATGTCGATATTACTAAGATCAGTAATCGCTTTACCTAGAACTTACTTATACATTTACACTTATGCTTTAATGAATTTTGTTCATTTACCCAGTTATACTGTTTTCTTATGAACCATAAAGCTCAGAAATATGGAGCAAAGAAAAGATGATGGTAGAAATAAAAGTGCTTCCCCTGATAGGTATTTTGATTTCTCCTATCTTGTTCTTAGATCTGTCAGCAAGTGTTCCCTAAAATCTCCAACATTCAATACTCTCACAAGACTATGTTAAACAGTCTTCACTTCGGACCCGGAAAGAGAGAAAAAAAAAAGTTCCAAGAGAAAAATAATTCTAAACATTCTCACTTTAAATATGCATTGCTGCTTCTCAGATGAAGTTCTTGGAATCATAATTTGCAGAAGAGTTTATTTATCTTAAAACTTGAAACTTTCATATCGATCATATCTCATTAAAAACACATTTTCTTTCAAAGTCTTGAAATGCTAGCAAGCTTGTAGGTTCATATTTTACTTTATCTTATTCCCTTTGAACTCTCCCAAGTAATTTAATTTCTTAAATTCACCTTGAGCAAACTATTTTTTGCTATCTGCCAGAAAGCAGCTACCATAATCCAAGACCACCATGGTGGGCAATGCGATTTCTCTAAAGATAAATTCATTCTTATTATATGATCACCTCTGGAGTATGAATTCCCCATGCTGTATGAATCTAGAATATTATTCATTAAACCTATTGAGCCTGCAACATGATCAAATACAGATAGTACCTGTATAAAACCAATGGAACCGTTGGAGTCAGGAAAATATAGTTCGGTTCACCGCAGGATATTCCAATGACTATAAATTAATCAGCTTGCCTTTAGTACCTCCTCCAGATCCCAAGAGAGACAACACAGAGTAGGAAAAAATTGATTTGGGCCTAAGTTTAGAAATATCTCATTCTTGGTAGATTCAAACTTTATAATGATAGTTTAAAAAGACGATTTCACAATTCCCACATTTCTAAAATAATTTTAGACTTTTCTGAATTTGTGTATTTAAATCTCTAGAAGTTCAGAATTGAGGATGATTTGACTTAGGTGAAAGTTTTTATTTATAGCACCTATATAGTAGAGATAATTCAAAGCTTCTTGTCAGGGTTTTCGATTCCAAGCTTATGCTGCTGCTGACTCAGTGACCAGAGAGAGTTTCTTAAACTTTTCAGCCTCCATTTTCTCATGCATAAAATTAGTGGTCTAGCAGGAGTGATACTTTAATTACTAACAGCCAGTATTATATAGGCACTGGCCAATCAAAATAATTTCAATCAGAATAGATACTAGCCAACAGGTATAAATCAGGTTAAGCCAGTTGACTTTATAAATTGTATTCAAAAGGGAGTCATTATACTAAGGCTAGAAATGAAGCTTCATCTCCTATGACATATTTTACTTATTGTGAATGGCTTCTTAAAATAGTATGTTGAGAAGAACAGTGAAGTCATATTTGGCTTCTGAGGAGAAATATTGCTCTAATAAATTAGCCACATTTCCAGATGTATAGGAAAGTGAAGTGGTGTTTGTAGCACTCGATTATAACATTTCTGGTGTTAAAAACTTGCTTAGAGGCTGCTTAATCTTAACACACAATTCTAGCTTATTTGGTTTCTGAGATTATAGCACAGTGTCAACTGAGAGTAATATCACGCCTCAGGAGGTGTTTAGAAATCTGGAGTTGTTAAGTAGCTACGGGCTAATAATTTTTAATGTTCTGTAAACTTTTAGATAGCCCCACACACCTGAAAACATTGTTTTATCCTAAATGTCATAATGCCCCCTGCTGGTCAACACTGCTGTAGTTTAATGTAAGTTTAATAGAAGAAGCAATACAGAAAATAAGGAAGGGGACTGCTGTAAGTTTATATAATGACTTTCTTGAAAAGTAGCACTAATAGGAAGAGAAAAAGCAGAAAAAAAATACAATGAGAAAACATGTATAATAAATCAAAATGCACAATATAATTTAATATAAGCAGAGTAGTCTACAAACATTGGCAGGTCCTTGAAATAGTACATTATTACAATACTGGAGAGTAATTGATTATCACATTGATTGTCTTGAGTTATCAAATGATTAATTTATGCATGTGTAAGGTAAAAGTATAGAGTAATTTGTAATACATTTTCCAACAAATTTCATGCAAAATGAGTAACAGACATTTTAAAAAGTTTCAATGTTTCAAAGAAACTCCAGAAAACATGGTCATCTACCATTGCTCTTCTTCATTTTGCAGAGGAGTTCATTAAAAAATGAGTTGATTCTCTACTCTTGTTCACAGCTCAAATCACTACAAACTTGCTTTCACTCTATTTATCCAAATCTGCTATCACCAAGTTACTAATAAACCTTCTAGAGCTAAAGGCAATGGACAATTCCTATGGAATGATTCCAACATTTGATACTTGTGAAAGGAAATTAAATCTTGGGATTTCAAAATCACTAAGACAAAGGGGAAAATCAGTGTGGGAACTGCAAATCTACCTCCCATTTTATTCCTCAATAAGATACCTACAAAGATAAAATAGCTATATGCCTCCCTCACAATTTTCCCACTAGGAAATGCCTCATGAGCCCCAGGATCTTTATCTAAAATGGTTCTGTTGAATTTTACCCTGACAACATAAATTGATAACTTATCTTCACAGTTGCAACATAAAAGATAGAATGCTGTATTCTGTCTGCTCACCTGAGACAAATGTATATCTGATTACTTCCTCTGATATAAAAATGCAGATTTACTGAGCTAGACAAAGGCATAAGTGACTATGCTACACCTCTCTCAAATTTAAATTGTGTATTCAGTGAAAGGCTAATCCAAGACTCAAAAGAATGCAATCTTTTTTCTCTTATCTACCCACAACTCTTTAAACTGTCTTCCTCTTTCCCCATATCCACCCTTTACCCTATAAGCATTAAAGCTCTCAAAATCATCTTTGGAGACAGGCACAGACATGCTTCTCAGGCATGCATCCTTAACCTTGGCAAATTCTAAACTGACTGAGAGCTGCCTCAGATACTTTTGGTTTACATACTATTGGCCTCTTCTTTCTGCCTGAGATATCTTTGTCCTTGATTTCAACACCATTATTCTTTTGTTATTTTTTAATTAAATTATTGGTTCTCACATTCTGTATCTCCATTGTGAGTGCTTTTTGTATCTGCCCCAGAATTATCCATGAACCTCTCTTCTCCTTTTACTTTTGCGTGCTTTCCAGGCAATATTATCCATTGATGCTTCAAGTAACACCTACATATTATAATTAACATCTTCATTTTGAGTCTTAACCACTCTTCTGGACTCTACTAATAACAGCTTAAGTCTCCTCATATCTGGATCTTTACGTCAACTGCAGAGGCATAACCCAGAGACCAGCTTGACATGTCATATGTCTATGAATGTTGTGTAATACAATAAATAGTAACTTCTTAAAGAACTGAATCACCTAATACTTTGTAAACCAATGTGGCTTGAAAACCTCTTATAAATTTTAGTTAGAAAAAAAGGAATGACATCAACGGAACAACCTTTCCAAATATATCAGCTTCTTAGAGCTTTCTGACATTTCATTCACGTATTAGTCAAAGTGATATGATATTTAGAAGAAGATTTGTTTATTTCAGTCTTTGATAATTTCCTGTAAACTAATTGGCATTTGGCATCATTTTCTACATAGCCGAAAGGGGCATCAATTTAAAGATTACAAGATAAATCACTTGGGAGCATTAGTCATTTTCTGAGTCACATAGCTATTTACGTAGTTCTATAAATGTATTTCTAATAACTACCTGTTCAATGAAAATGTTATCTAACTCTGGTTTCCTTTTATGGATTGATAATTACTCTATAATATCTTAATAATTAGGTAGCTAATATGCTGTCATGTTATTTCCTTTTGCATATATTTCTACCTGTTATGAAATAGATTTCCTCCTTATGTACACATTTATAAGTGCATAATCATAGGCAAGATGTGACTTTACTGACTAAATCTGGTATCTACCTTTTTCAACTGCCTGATATTTTGTAAATTTATTTTTTATTTACTTATATACTGCGATGGTTAATATTGAGTGTTAACTTGATTGGATTAAAGGATGCAAAGTATAGTTCCTGGGTATATCTGTGAGGGTGTCACCAAAAGGGATTAACATTTGAGTCAGTGGACTGGGAGTAGCAGACCCACCCTCAATCTGGGTGAACACCATCTAATCAGCTGCCAGTATGGCTAGAATAGAGCAGACAGAAGACAGTGGAACAAGGAGACTTGCTGAGTTTTCTGGCCTTCATCTGTCTCCCATGTTGGATACTTCCTGCCGTCAAACATCAGACTCCAAGTGCTTCAGCTATTGGACTCAGATTTATACCAGTGATTTGCCAGGGTGAAGGCTGCACAGTTGGCTTCCCTACTTTTGAGGTTTTTGGGATTCAGACTGGCTTCCTTGCTCCTTAGCTTGCAGAATGCCTATTGTGGGACTTCACCTTGTGATTGTGTGAGTCGATACTCCTCAATAAACTCCCCTTCATATATACATATACCCTATTAGTTCTGTCCCTTTAGAAAACCCTGACTAATACACATACTTATTAGTTACTTACTTCAGTGTCTTTTGGAAAGGATGTCATCAGAAATGCCATCTTTATTGCTAAATTGCATGTTGCCAGAAACGTCCTAAAATTGTTTTACAGATTTTTTATAATCTTTGTCTACTTTTGTTGTTGTTGTTTTTCTGCCTAGCTAGTCATTAAATACACAAATTTGTAGGCTGAAACATACATTTATTGGTCAAAACTGAAGTACTAACAATTACAACCTGGTAGTTCTGAGAGGCTATTCTAGTGACCTAACATTATATAAACTATTTGTAAATGGTTTCTCAGTTGATTTTCTGACTCATACCTAACTGGCTGTCTTTTCTCACTCTTTTTGGCTATATGCTCTTTCTCTTGCTGCTTTGAATGTGTGAGTGTCCTAAGGCAGAGTTCTAGGACTTCTCTATCTACATTCATTTAATAGGTCATCTAATTCAGCCCAACAGCTTACAAAACACCCTGTCTTCATGATTCCTGAATTCATGTTTCCAGAACAGACTTTGCCCCTGAAATTCACATTACAATATTCAACTGGATACCCAAAAGCTTCACTTGTACATATAAAAGTGACTTTAAATTTAATTTATCTGCAACTAAATCTTTGATTTCCTTCTAAATTTGTTCTGCTAACAGATTGTCGAAGTTCAGTAAATGATATTATCACTCATTCAGGTTCTCAGGCCAAAACATTTGAGGAAATCCTTGACCTCTTTCTTTTTCTTATCTCCCAAATCCAGTCCATTCTCAAGGCCACTGGGCTCAGTCTTCAAAGTATATCACAAATCTGTCTACTTGTCACTACCTCCACCGTTACCACCCTAGCCCAAGCCACCATCATATTTTACATGGAAAACTGCAAGAGCCTCCTAACCATTCTTCCATTGTTTACTCTTGACCCTCTTGACTATCTATTTTCAACATAGCAATTACACCAATCACGTTAAAATATAAGGCTTTCAGTTTCTGTGACACAATAGGTTCTCTCACTGTAGGCCTTTGGTACATCATTTTTATTATTTGAAATATTATTTAGCCCAGTCCTGTTCTATTGGCTAAAAGCTGTACTTCCCTTGGCTCTCAGTTTGGCATCTGTATTAGGCAGGATTGTCCAGAGTGACAGATCTAATAGAATATATGTATATATGAAAGGTAGTTTATGGGGAGAATTGACTCACACAATCTCAAGGCAAAGTCCCACCATAGACCATCTGCAAGGTGGAAAAGAAAGCAGTCAGTAGTAGATCACTCTGAGTTAAGACTAACAATTTATTATATTAGTTCTAGACTTTTTTTGTTAAGGAAATAGAAAAAGAGATAAATGGTGTGCCATGAATTGAAGAGTATAATATTTCAAATAACCAACTTTCCCACTTCCATTTCCAAACATAACCCCATCTGAAAGTTAAACATATCCTTCATTTATAGACAATCAAACCTCTATTATATTCCATTAGTTAAAATTCAGAAGTATGATTTCCTGTATGTATAGTTGATTGTGGACAAAGTATCATCTTGAATATATATGCCAATGAATGGATCCTGAGACATCTAACAAATTCTTGCCATTTTGAATATAGAAGCCATACATTATGTTATTTTTTACCTTCATAAGAGCATGAAATTTATAAAAGCATTTAATCTAGTATGAAAACATAGGGTAGAATGCTGGTCCCTTTCTTTGTTATAATTGTTTGCTTTGAACCTCAGATTAAGTTAATTTTATTTTTCATTTCATAGTGTACTACCATTAATACATGAATTACTCTTATGTTTACTATTAACATTTTCTCTTTCATACCATGTTCTTTCAATCTACCCTCCATAAGATTATTTACCTATTGAAAAACTCTCTAGAAAAACCAGTGTTTTAGGAAATAAGCAATTTTTTTTTTTTTACTTTGCTTAAATGATCTCATGCTTTGATCTTTATTTTTGCCAGTTTTCAGTGAGTTCCTTGTAATATCCTAGAGATTATTAATGCTTTGCCAGTGATTAATATTATAAATATCTTCTCCCACACAACCACCTCTCTCTTAATTTTGATTATAGCATCCTTTGCAGAATAGATATCTTGAGTTTAACATAGTCAGATCTAATAATGTTTATCTTTATGTTTGGTGCTTTTAAAGCTTTGCTAATAATAACTTTATCCACCTCTTCTTCCGGAACAGACGCTCTTCAGATTTTTATTGCATGTTCCTTTACATGCCAAAGAAACTGACCTTGGCTTTTTCTTTTCTCACAGCAGGATCACAAAACTCTTGACAGGTCCTCTGTGCCTTATCGATCCACAGACACCATAGAGATATCTTTAACATCCTGCCAACTCCACACTCTTTCAAAGTTCTACTCAACAATTTATCAAACTAGTGTCCTCCCCCATAAATGTCCTACAGTTCACACAAAAGACACTAGCCTCTTGAGGGAGGCCTTTACAATTTTCATTGACACCAGTCCTTTCGAGTTACTCCATGCAGCTAAAATAAAGCCATCTTTTCTCAACGTGTTACTGTGTAACCTAACAGAACCTTGCCCCTGCTTGTGGTCTCCTTTCCTTTACAGGGCTCACTCAATATAAGCCTTCTCTATAACTTACAGACTTACCCACTAAGATAGGAAGGGTATTCCTACATGTGCACATAGCTGACCAAAGATGTGATCTCTGAATCTCAAATAGTCTTCATTCCCTTTAAGCTGATTGATTGAACAAAGGAAATAGACATCACATTCTAGGCTCTTTCAATTTGAAATTATATGACTTAACATATCACGATTCCCATAAATTTATTTCCCTCACATTTTATCAAATTAAGAATAGTAGCTCCTACAATTATACATAACTAGTTACTTAGCAGGGCTCCAATGTGGTACATAAGTACAAACAAAATGGGAACTTAAGCTTAGAGAGATCCGAAAGTTCCCTTGGGTTGACCCTTTAAGGAAAGAGATTATGCAGGATTACTTTCAAAGGGACTTCAACAATTTCACTTAAACGTTTCATTTTTGTTTGAAACGCTTCTTCCCCGGTGCCGTTAAAAAATAGCACTTGAACATAAATTTAATTTATTTAGTAAGACCATTTTTACTTCCTGCAGAAAGGGTACACGCGCCAGAAGTTTTGCCACGAGAGTACACTGAACAAAGGAGACAGGGTCATTTATAACCTGACGCGTCCACCCTACTG
Organism: Rhinopithecus roxellana; assembly: GCF_007565055.1. Lineage (NCBI taxonomy): Eukaryota > Metazoa > Chordata > Mammalia > Primates > Cercopithecidae > Rhinopithecus > Rhinopithecus roxellana. The sequence continues at coordinate 38,510,609 of NC_044555.1, read as the reverse complement.
CTGTGTCCGGTTTCCTTTGGCTGGAACAGGACCTCACATTCTGTGTTTGTCCTGATTGGCTAGCAACTCATAACTTTTTAAAAGAGGCAAAGGCAGAGGAGAACAAAGGACGGAGGAAGTAACTTGTGGAATGCTGAGAAGGGTAAAAACATTTTTTTTTTTTTTTGACACGGAGTCTTGCTCTGTCGCCGGGGCTGGAGTGCAGTGGCCTGATCTCAGCTCACTGCAAGCTCCGCCTCCCGGGTTTACGCCATTCTCCTGCCTCAGCCTCCGGAGTAGCTGGGACTACAGGCGCCCGCCACCTCGCCCAGCAAAAACACTTTTAAGTAAGGAAGAGGAACAGGCTATGACCTAATGCTTGCTTGGGAACCAGTATAAGCATGCCAGGGCAAATATTTAGGCTAAATTGTGGGAGCTAAGAACATAAAGTACATTGATTTCTTTATTACAGCTAGCAGATATTTAAGAATGTTAGCACAGGTCTTTGAATAAATTTTACTTTTAAGAGAAGTTACTATTTATTCCTAATTAGACAGGGAGGAAAGTCTTTGAAGAAGAACTTCTACTTTACTTTTTACAATTTTCATTTTTATTTCATAGTATTTGAACTAGTATTGAAAGACTAGTTTTGTCATAAAAGCGTTTTGTTTTGCTCAAAAAGCACAATCTACTAGAAGGAGGTTATTACTTTATGATCAAGTATTTATCAAACTCTTCTCATGCTGATAAACAACAAATTATGTATTGAATGCAGTCCTAGGTAAGCTGATAAATCTCTGCCCCCATTCTGGAATATGTTGCCCTTTGCAGATGACCCATACAATGAATAAAATCCCTACAAATTATGAACTCATTTCACCAACAGTGGAAACCATTCTAATTTGAACATACACACTCCTACATACACATCTGTGCATGCACACACACACACACACATATCATGTTTAAAGAACATTTTCATTGCTTTGAACATTTTTTTCTATGTGACTTCTCTTCAGACATCTAAAACCCTGGAATCCCTTTAAACTTATTAATACGTTTTCCATCTCGGGAACCTGAGAGAATCCCAAAGATTTTGTATCTTATTACAGAAATTTAAGTTTCATAGAAAGATCCTAAATATTTTATATTAGCCAACCATTTAAAGAAGACTCTTCAACTGAAGATATACAAAATTCCTTAAAAAGAATTGCTGTGATTAACCAAATCAGCCTCTCTAGCAATGGGTTTTATTCAAATTACATTTAAATGCCTATGCATTTAAATGCCTAAGCAAATTCTTTAGACACAGCAATTTCACCATAACTTTGCCTGTCCTTATATACACGTCTGCCATATAACAGGGCCTCCAGCAAGGAAAAGTAATAAACACATTCAATAAGGAACTCTTTGTAGTAAAAAGCTGTTTCTGACCTATGCTGCATATTCATGGGCAAAATGAACAAATCTGATATTTGATGATATATTTGCTAGAATCTGGTACCATATGAGGAACTTGCTCATATATTACTGACACAGCAATTTCAGTATGAGATTTCTTGTCCTTCTGCATATACCTGCCCCATAATATGTCCTGTAGATCACAATTATACACTTCTTGCTCTCAGGCACTTTTCGGTCTAGGTTGCATATTCCATATAAAAACTAGCATGCATGACCACTGATGATCTCTTTGCTCTTATCAAGAACATCAGACTGTTCACTGAGATTTCTGAACTTTCCTGAATCAACAACAACATAGAAAGTCCTCTACACCACCCAGTTTTAAAGAAAATTTCAAAGGTTTTCATGTAATTTCTAAAACATAAGTATTTATGTTCATACCATAAACAAAAGCCCTTGAAAAGATTCATTACATTTTTAGTTACACCCATTATTAGTGCAATTAAACTGCACCAATTAATTGCAATACTAGGTTCCCTTTCCCCATTTTGTGCTATGCTGTTTTTTACAGAGATCCTATCCAACAAATGAGATCTACTTTGAATGCACCACAAGAAGTTTTTTTTTGCTTTTTCTACATACCTATTTTTAGCTCATAATGCAATTTCTGTTTCTCATGACTTATTAATTAAATTAAGTTGAAAATTTCAATACCTAAAATTTCTAAAGCTTCCCTCATATTTTTAAACAACTTGCACCCTTATTGTCCTCTCTTAGCAGTTATAAACAGACCACTCCATTAAATATATCTGTACCAAATATGAAGACTTAATGATGTCCAGGAGAATTTATACATGAGTCCTCAGAACTTTACAATAAACAACTCCTTAACAGGGTTTTCTTTTTGAATCTTACAATTCATAAACCACATCCACAATAGAACAGCTTTGATTTATAAAATTTCACTTCTTCTGCCATCAGGTCAGGATATGTTCAGTTATGAGTAATAGCAAACTCAAAGAACACGGCTAAACAGAGAAGAATTTATTTTTATGACATGAAAAGAAGCCCAGTGGCAGGAAGTTCAGGGTTGTTAATGAGATTCACCAATGCCAACAGGGAGCCAAGATCTTTCCAACTTTCAATGCTGCTTATCTTAGAGTGCAGAGGCTTTCATGCTCAAGGGTATCCAGTAGTCATATAAGACCTGCTGGCTTTAAAACCAGTTAGACAGGCAAAAGGGCAAAAGGTGAAATGATGAAGAGATTCTTCCTAGAGACATGTTGTCTTTTTATTAAAAATGGATTTCCTCCCCAGAAATTCCTGCCTATGTCTCATTGGCTAGAATTTTGTGACACATTCACTGCAACTTCAAGGGAGGCTGGGAAATTAGGTATTTCTATTTGGACTCATTGACACCCTAAATAAACTTGAAGTTCTTTAAATAAAGAATGGAGTAGTGGTTTGAGTGCAATGGCTTATGCCTGTAATCCCAGTACCTGGGAGGCTGAAGCAGGAGGATCACGTGAGTCCAGGAGTTTGAGGTTAGCTTAGGCAACATAGCAAGACCCCATCTCTACCAAAAAAAAAAAAAAATTAAAAATTAGCCAGGTGTGGCAGCATGTGTCTATAGTTCCAGCCACTTGGGAGGCTAAGGTGAGAGGATAACTTTATCCAGGGAAGCCTGTGCTGCAATAAGCTGTGATTGTGCCACTGCACTCCAGCCTGGGGAACATAATGAGACCCTGTCTCAAAAAAAAAAAAAAAAAAAAAAAAAAAAAAAAAAAAAAAAAAAAAGTAGTTGACTTTGGGTAGGGCCGTCAATAATTTGATTATTTTGAAATTACAATTAAGTGATATAACAATGGTAGAGAATTACACATTAAAAATTTATGGCATTTCTTCCCCTTATGTAAATATCAGCCGGCCACATATCAAAGCCTCTAGCATGCCACAGATATACAAATAGCTGGGGATTACAGATGTAGTTTAAAGGTACTTCATATTCCTGTCCTTTCTCTTTGACATGTAGAAGATAGTTGACATTGATAGATACATTGCATTCATCAGGAATTGATCTTCAGTAGCCTTTATTTTCCTTTCCTATCACAGGCATTATAGGAAATCAAGAACTTTCATAAAGGCTTTATATCAGAGATTGTGGAGCTTCAAAATTTTTCCATGTCTACTTCCATTTCTTTGCATGTATTGAATATAATTATTGAGTATATATTGATTCTTTCTATGTCAGAATGAGGCACACCTGAAACTTAATTTACAATTCTGTAATTTAATGAGTCAATATTTACAAGATTCTGTTTCTTTCAACTTATGCAGGCAACAATAATGATTCTTCTACAATGTGGGAGCAAAACAAATTATGATATAGTATCTCCTGAAATTTACATACTGGTAATTTAATAGAGCCTCTATTATTTTTTCAATTTCAAGACATTTCAAACCCATGTGGTTTGTCTAATTTTAATGCTGAAATTGTGTGATCATTGACAGATTATTCCTAATAGAAAACAGATGATCAGCCAGCTCCTCTAGACTTTACTAATGCAGTTACATGAAAAAGTGTCTCTACATCAGGCTGATTATATAATTTTTATAAAACATCTTTATAATTAAAAAATAAAATCTCTACGTAAAATTACTTTTTATTCAGGCCAAAACAAAACACCTTAAAATGGGTATCATATTTTCAATTTTATCTATCATTTGAAGTTTCACTGTATAACTAAAAGACACACTGCTCAAAATTGGTGTAGTCTTGCACACTGTTATTGGTCCCTGTCCTATCTTAGATTTTCTTGTACTTTGCCAACAGAAAATCCAATAAATTTAATTCCCACAATTTGCAAACACATCATATTATTAAATTTAACTGCTAAGAGTTTTTCTTATGGTTGAGATTTAGATAGGATAGAAAAGATCTTTTGTCTAGGGCTCACACATGAAAAATCAGACAAATCAAAACTTACCCTATGGGGCTATTGAAGAGTGGTGAATTCAACAATATCTTGATGAACTGAATCCCAAAAAGAAACAAGCCCTTGGCATGTAAACTGAGATTCATGGTAGCTTTTATACCTGGGGCAGGCAGCTAGGCTGGATATGATCAGACTTGCTGTTAATAGACAGACTATGTTGGGTAAAAGAAAATCAAACAGGCTTAAACAACAGGGAACAAATCATGAAGAAAATGAACAACATTTTATTCTGCATCAAATAGGTTAGTTTAATTGAGATCCTTTCAGGAGGAGAGAAATTATACATTGGAACTTACAGATTCATTTATTGTTTTGGAGAGTCTGTATGTTTGGGCTGATTAGTTACAATTTCTTTAAAAAGTAGTAGAGCCCAAGATGGAATAGGAAAATAATACAACTTTTATTTCATGAATAGAATACATTTCACAAAGATGCATATAAAAATAACTTTATGCCATAATTTTTCAATTTATTGAGGTTTAACTGACATACAATGAAAAACATAGATCTTAAGTATATGGTCAGATAAAATTTTAATATATATGTGTATATTTGACATATGTTTACATATATACACATGCACATAGTTATGGATGGAATTGTGTCCCTCCCAAATTCATATGTTGAAACTCTAATCCACAATATGAGTGTATTTTGAGATGTAGCATTTAAAGAGTTAAAGTTAAATGGAGCCTGAATCCAATATGGCTGATGTCCTCATAAGAAGACGAAGAGATACCAGGGATGCTATCGTAGAACTGGCAAATATTCCAGATACTATTCCTGAGTAACAAATAACTCAAAATCTTAGTGGCTTAAAATAATATTATTGTGCTCAAACATTTGCAATCTGTGCAGCGCGTGACTGAGATTAGCTCATCTGTGCTCTACTTGGCTTAAGGTGGAATGGTTTAAAGTATGGATTTGGGGGCTGGATTTATCTAAAGGCTTGTGCATTCATATGTTTAGTAATTGATGTGTGCTGCTGGTTGAGACCTATGTCTATTCTACATTACCTGGGCTTCCTCACCACATGGTGAGTGGGTGACAAGGACTATCATTCCAAAATAAAGAGGAAGAGAGACAGAAGCCATAGTGCATTTTATAATTGTATTGGAGGTCAAAGTAGTATGACTTCCATCACATTATATTTTTTAGGCAAAAGCATAGCCCTCCCTAGGTTAAAGGGAAGGGGAAGTAGATTATAACCCTTAATGAAGAGTAGCAAAATTCTAGAAGAACATAAAAGAATGGATCTCTGATCTAAATGTTGTGGCGATTTTTGAAATATACAATATGCCATAGCAGTTTTATGCATTTGAAGTAAAATCTTCAAACATGTGCATATTAATTAATTTGGAGTAACTCTGAGAAGTGGGACTAAAAATTGAAGTAGAAAAAAGCAAACATTATTTTGAGATCATACGTTTTTATACTTTTGAATTTTAAACATAATCTTCAAGCATACTTTTAAAAAATTATGCAAAGTATAACACTGGCATCTCTAAGTATAAATATTACTGGAAGTCAATGCATACACAAATTTTGAAAGAAACTACTCATTTTATAAATGGATAGAATCAATTCTACTGCTCTGATTTCACAAATGAGATAATAGCTACCCATTAATGGTGGTCATCTGCTGGAATTGTCAGATATGATCTACATTTCCAGATCATTGCTGAAATACTTGCTCAGTTGCTTACTACACAGAACTGCTGTGCTCATAGATATATACTTATATTGTTGCTCTCAGGCCACAGTATCATGTACCATATACAAAATGATTGCAGAAAAGCAGTAGAGAACTGTAGAGAATGGCATAAAAGGTCGACTTGATTTGTTAACTTTATAGAAACAGGCAATGTGATTAGTAGGGCTGATATCTAGAAGCAATTAATGAAGTTTACTTGCCGTGTGGAATTCATTAGGCTCCTTCGCCTTCTTCTTGACTTCAGAGTCCTGTAAAAGGTATGGTTTCTTTTCTGACCCTATTTTCATTTCCAAAACAGCAATTCAAGGTTTGTCTGCTTTTAATCAATACAGTAATATGACAAATATAACTAGAACCTTCTAGGATATCAATGTAAAGTGCTTCACCCCATATTTCCTTCTTCCATTAAGAGACGTGATATTTAAAACTAATAAGGTGATTTGGGAAGAAAAATATAGAAAAAAGCACATGGATAGTAGTGTAAATAAAAAAGGTCTAAAAAAAGGTGACTAGTGAGATGTAGAGGGTTAGTGATAGAAGAAAATACTTCAGTTTCTCTGTACTGTATCAGCATTTCTCATGCTATTACAAGGATTTTTTATTTTTTTATTTTTTTCTTCTCCCCCTAGGTAACCAGCACATTTACTATCATGGGTGACAATTTTTTTATTTATGGTTGGAGAACCTGACTTCTTAGAGTTCCCTTCATTGTGCTGGAAGAAACTCAGCAGTGTGTCCCAGAGAAGAATCCACACCAGTAGCATCCATTTCTCAACACTGTAAGCAATTGCTAAAGGAAGTGTTTGGCAGTACCGTAGGGAGATGTTGGAAAATAAGTTAATGCAATTCTGTGCCAAGCTGAGTTAATTCAGCACTGCAAATTTACATAATTAGGTGTGGACCCTAAATACCTGAGACAGGTCTCAGTCAATTTAAGAAGTTTAAGAAGTTTATTTTGCCAAAGTTAAGGATGCCTGCCCACAACACAACCTCAGGAGGTGCTGACGACATGTGCTCAAGGTGGTCAAAGCGCAGCTTCGTTTTATACATTTTAGGGAGACAGGAGACATCATTTAGTGTATGTAAGATGTACATTGCTTCTGTCCATAAAGGCAGGACAACTCCAAGTGGGGAGGAGGCTTCCAGGGTAGATAAAAGACAAATAATTGCATTATTTTAAGTTTCTGATTACTCTTTCCAAAGGAAGTAATCAGATATGCATTCATCTCAGTGAGCAGAGGAATGACTTTGAATAGAATGGGATGCAGGTTTGCCCTAAGAAGTTTCCAGCTTGACTTCTCCCTTTAGCTTAGTGATTTTGGGGGTCCTAAGATTTATTTTCCTTTCACATAGGTAATAATAACCAATAATTGCAATAATTGGTTGGTGTTTTTTTTTTGTTTTGTTTTGTTTTTTAAGACGGAACCTCGCTCTGTCGCCCAGGCTGGAGTGCAGTGGCGCGATCTCGGCTCACTGCAAGCTCTGCCTCCCCAGGTTCATACCATTCTCCTACCTCAGCCTCCCTAGAAGCTGGGACTACAGGCACCCACCACCACACCTGGCTAATTTTTTTTTTGTATTTTGAGTAGAGACGGAGTTTCACAGTGTTAGCCAGGATGGCCTCGATCTCCTGACCTCGTGATCCACCCATCTCTGCCTCCCAAAGTGCTGGGATTACAGGCGTGAGCCACTGCACCCGGCCAATTGGTTAGTTTTTGTTGGCATATATGGCTTAAATTTTTAAGTGAAACAGAAACATTTAGAAATATCAGCTTACTGTTACCTAAAATGGAGATATTAAATAAGAGAGTATTCTACCATTTTCCCATTCTATAGCCAATATTTCATATTATCCAATCAATGCAGACAAATGGGACATTATTACTCAAATTATTTTGAAAATACAATTTTTAATTACTAAATGCCACAAAACAATGAGTTTCTTTTTACTTTTTCAACAACTAGTAAAATACTATAGAAATAGATATACACATGTCAAAGAACATTGCATTTAATATACTTAAAGCCATTCCAGTGGTTTCTTGTGTGATTTTGTGAAATAAAATAATATAATTTTAACATATTTACTTATTTAAATATTCAACATGGTAAAATATTATCTTTTAGTATTTGATGGAAAAAAATCATTTCAGGATCGATATTAAATGTTATATATGATTTACTTTTCAAGTCCCAAAGTTTTTATTAAATAGCCATATAGGACAATATCAAAGGATCAATACATTTAATCTTTTTCTGCAGCATTTTTTCAAATATCAAAGATAAAACTAAGCAAATGAATGTAAGTATTGTAAAATACACTGTTAAAACTTAATTTATATGTAAAATTATTACTAAAATGGAGATTATGGACTGTGAAACCGTAAAATAAATATTATGGTGGACTAATGATTTACAAAATTGTATGCAATACAAAATAAGATATGAAATCAATAAATTAAGGTGAAAAAAGTAAAGGCAAACTTATAAGATGAAACTAGATGGAAAAATAGTATGCAGAAATCTAAATCATAACATCCTACAAAATAATTAAAAGTAGGTCTCAAATTTAACCCTGGGCTTCCTAATTCTTAATATTAATCTTCTCATGCATTATATCTCTTTCTGGAAATAATGAAGATTATATTTTATTTAACTTTTCTGTTCAGGGTTACATGTGCAGGTTTGGTATATAGGTAAACATGTGTCACAGGTGTTTGTACAGATTATTTCATCGCCCGGTACTAAGCATAGTACCCAATAGTTATTTTTTGATCCTCTCCCTCCTCCCACCCTCTGCCCTCTAGTAGACTGTAGTGTCTGTTTTTCCCTTCTTTGTGTCCATGTGTTATTATTTAGCTCCTACTTATAAGTGAGAATAATGAGAATATGCAATATATGTTTTTCTGATCCAGAATATCCAGCCACTTTCTACAGGTGCATTTAACCCAGTAACATGTTCGTACATCCCTGAGACAAAGCTCCCAGAGGACCAGGCAGGCTGCCATCTTTGCAGTTTCTTAACCTTCACTGGTGATACCTCCAGGTACTGGAAAACCCGAGGTAACTAGGGACTGTAGCAGACCCCAGCAACCTGCATCAGCCTATGGAAAAGTGGCCAGAATTTTAAAAGGAAAAAGAAATTCATCCAGGGATTAGAAACCTCAAACACTGAAAGTAGATAAGTCCATAAAGATGAGAAAAAAAATCAGTTCAAAAATGCTAAAAACTAAAAAAAATCCAGTTCCCTCTTTCCTCCAAATGATTACGTCATCTCTCCAGCAAGGGTTTGGAATTGGGCTGAGGCTGAAATGGCTGAAATGGCAGAACTGTAATTCAGAATATGGCTAAAAACAAAGTTTACTGAGCTAAAGGAGTACATTGTAACCCAATGCAAATAAGCTAAAAATTATGACAGAACATTGCAGGAGCTGACAGGCAAACTAGCCACTCAGTATAAAGAAGAATGTAACTGACATGATAGAGCTGAAAAACAAGCTACAACAATTTCATAAAGCAATCACAAGTATTAATAGCAGAATAGACTCAGTGAAGGAAAAAGCTCTCAGAGGTTGAAAACTATCTTTCCAAAATAAGACAGAAAGACAACAATAGATAAAAAAGAATGAAAATAAATCAACAAAACTTCTGAGAAATATAAAATTATTTAAAGTGGCATAAAGTATGACTGATTGGTGTGCCTGAAAAAGATGGGGAGAATAAAACCAATTTGGAAAACATGTTTCAGAATATCGTCTATATTAGTCCATTCTTACACTGCTATAAATAACTACCTGAGACTGGGTAATTCATGAGAAAAAAAAAAAAAAAGTTTAATTGACTGACAGTCCTGCATGGCTCGGGAGGCCTCAGGAAACTTAGAATCATGGTGGAGGGTAAATGGAAAGCAAGGACTTTCTTCACATGGCAGCAGGAGAAAGAGAGAGCAAGGACAGAAGTGCCACACTTTAAAATCATCGGCTCTCATGAGATCTCAATCACTATCACAAGAACAGCAAGAGAGAAATTCGCCCCCATGATTCAATTATCTCCCACCAGGCTCCTCCTGTAACATGTAAGGATTACAATTCGAGATGAGATTTGGGTGGGGACACAAAGTCAAACCATATAATCGTCCATGAGAACTTCCCCAACTTAGCTACAGAGGCCAACATTAAAATTCAGGAAATGTAGGGAATCTCAGTATGATACTCCATGGGAAGATCATCCCCAAGATACATAATCATCAGATTCTCCAAGTTCTAAATGAAATTAAAAATGTTAAAGGCAGCTGGAGAGAAAGGACAGCTCACCTACAAAAGGATGTCCATCAGACTAACAGCAGACCTCTCAGCTGCAGTCATACAAGCCAGAAGAGATTGCGAACCAATATTCACTATTCTTGAAAAAAAGATATTCCAACCAAGAATTTTAGATCTGGCTAAACTAAGTTTCATAAGTGAAGGAGAAATAAGATTATTTTCAGACAAGACAATGCTGAGGGAATTTGTTACCACCAGACCTGCCTTAAAATAGCTCCTGAAGGAAGCATTAAATATGGAAAGGAAAGGCTGTTACCAGCCGCTACAAAAACACACTGAAGTAAACAGACTAGTGACACTACAGAGCATCCACATAAACAAGTCTGCAAAATAACCAGCAAACATAACAGACAAAATCCACACGTATTAATACTAACCTTGAATTGAAATAGGCTGAATACTCCAATTAAAAGACACAAAGTGGCAAGCTGAATAAAGACCTAAGACCCATTGGTATGCTATCTTCAAGATAACCATCTCACAAACAATGACACATATTGGCTCCAAATAAAAGAATGGAAGAAAATCTTCCAAGCAAATGAAAACTCAAAAAAGGCAGGGGTTGCAATTCTAGTTTCTGACAGGCAGAAAACAAGAAGTTGTTTGAAACTAATGAGAACAAAAATACGGATACCAGAACCTTTGGGACATAGCTAAGGCAGTGTTAAGAGAGCAATTTATAGCACTGAATGTCCACATCAAAAAGTTAGAAAGATCTCAAGCTATCAATCTAACATCACAACTAAAATAACTGTAGAACCTAGAACAAACAAATCCCAAAGTTTGCAGAAGACAAGAAATAAACACACTCAGAAATGAACTTAAGGAGATAGAGGCATGAAAAACTATTCACTAGATTAATGAACTTAGGAGCCATTTTCTTAAAAAAAAATTGCTAAAATAGATCACTAAACTAATGAAGAAGACAAGAAAGAAGATTCAAACAAACATAATCACAAACAATAAGGAGGTATTACCACTAACCCCACAGAAATACAAACAACCATCAAATAATATTATGAACACTTTTATGCACATAAACTAGAAAATCTAGAAGAATAGATCAATTCCTGAACACATACACCCTCACAAGACTGAGACAGAAAGAAATTGATTCTCTAAACAAATCAATAATGAGCTCTGAATTTGCATCAGTAATAAATAGCCTACCTACCAAAAAAAGCCTAGGATATAATGGATTAACAGCCAAATTCTACCAGATGTACAAAGAAGAGCTGGTACCATTTCTACTGAAGCTATTCCAAAAATTAAGGCAGAGGAACTTCTCCTTAACTCATTCTATGAAGCCAGCATTAAGCTGATATTAAAACCTGGCAGAGACACAACAATAAAAAAAACTTCAGGCCAAGAATATTGATGAACATCGATGCAAAAATCCTCAACAAAATACTGGCAACTGAATACATCAGCACATCAAAAAGTTTATCCTCCATGATCAAGTAGGCTTTATCACAGGGATGCAATGTTGATTCAACATACACAAATCAGTACATGTGATTCATCACATAAACAGAAGTAGAGACAAAAAACACATGATTATTTTAATAGACATATAAAAGGCTTTCAACAAAATTTAACACCCATTCATGTTAAAAAAGAAAAAACTCGGGCCGGGCGCGGTGGCTCAAGCCTGTAATCCCAGCACTTTGGGAGGCCGAGACGGGTGGATCACAAGGTCAGGAGATCGAGACCATCCTGGCTAACACGGTGAAACCCCGTCTCTACTAAAAAATACAAAAAACTAGCCGGGCGAGGTGGCGGGCGCCTGTAGTCCCAGCTACTCAGGAGGCTGAGGCAGGAGAATGGCATAAACCCGGGAGGCGGAGCTTGCAGTGAGCTGAGATCCGGCCACTGTACTCCAGCCTGGGCGACAGAGCGAGACTCCGTCTCAAAAAAAAAAAAAAAAAAAAAAACTCTCAATAAACTAGGTGTTGAAGGAACATACCTCACAATAGTGAGAGCCATATATGACAAACCCACAGCCAACATTATAATGAATGGACAAAATCTGGAAACATTCCCCTTGAAAAATGGCACAAGACAAAGATGACATCTCTCACCACTCTTATTCCACATAGTATTGGAATTTCTGGCCAGGGCAGTAAGGCAAGAGAAAGAAAGGACATCCAAATAGGAAGCGAATAAGTTAAACTATCTCTGTTTGCAGATGACATGATTCTATACCTACAAAACCCCATAGTCTAAGCCCAAAAGATTCTTAATATGATAAACAAATTCACCAAAGTCTAAGGATACAAAATCAATATGAAAAAATTACTAGCATCCTAATATACCAACAACAGTCAAGCCAAAAAGTGATTAATAGATTCAATGGTATACCTATCACACTACACATGGCATCCTTTATAGAATGAGAAAACACTCTATGAAACCAAAATTCATGAGAAAAATTCATATGAAACCAAAAAGAATCCAGAATTGCTGAGGCAATCCTAAACATAAAGAACAAAGCTGGAGGCATCATGCTACCTTACTTCAAACTATACTACAAGGCTACAGTAACCAAAACAACATGGTACTGGTACAAGAAGAGATATATAGAACAATAGAACAGAACAGAGAGCCCAGAAATAGCACCACACCCCTACAACTATCTGATCTTCAACAAACCTGACAAAATAAGAAGGAAAATATTTTCTATTAAACAAATGGTGCTGGGATAACTGGCTAGCCATATGGTGAAGATGGAAACTGGACCTCTTCCTTACACCGTATACAAAAATTAACTCAAATGGCTAAAAGACTTAAATGTAAAACCCTAAACTATAAAAACCATGGAAGATTACCTAGGCAATACCATTCAGGACATAGGCACAGGCAGGAATTTCATGATGAAGATGCCAAAAGCAATGACAACAAAAAAGTTTAAAAATTAGATCTAATTAAACTAAAGAGCTTCTGCACAGCAAATGAAAGCTATCAACAGAGTAAACAGATAGCCTATAGAATGAGAGAATTTTTTTGCAAACTATGCATCCAACAAAAATCTAATATCCAGCATCTATGATGACCTTAACAAATTTATAAGAAAAAAAGCAACCCCATAACAAATTGGGCAAAGGACAAACAGACATTTTCTAAAATAATACTAGCTTACTTTAATATTTTTCTTTTGCATTGACCTTTGGTGAAAGTGATTACTGTCTGTCTTTGAGATGGTTGGTCTCTATAGGATCTCACAAGATTCTCTGAGTTTTTTGTTTAACATTTGACCCCTCTGGTGAGGTTGGAAAATTTTTTATGCACAACATCTTCAAATATGCTTTGCAAATTGCTTACTTTCACTCTCTCTCTTTCAGTGATGCCAATGTGTCATAGCTTTGGTCTCTTTACTTAATCTTACATTTATCAGAAAATTTGCTGATTCTTTTTTTATTTTTTTCTTTATTTTTGTGTGACTTAGTTCATTCACATATCCATTCTTCAAACTGCGAGATTCTTTCCTCCGCTTCACCTATTTTGCTGTTAATACTTTCAGTTGTAATATGAAATTGTTGTAGTGAGTTTTTCAGTTCTAGAAGATCAGCTCGGTTCTTTCTTAAAATGAATTTTGTCTGTCAGATTTTGTATTATTTTCCTGGATGCCTTGGATTGCATTTCAACTTAATCCTAAATCTCTATGATCTTCATTACCATCTAGATTCCAATTCCTATGCCTGACATTTAAGACATTTAAGACTGGTGAAGAACCATTGCTGGGGAGCTAGTTCAGTCATCTGGAGATAAAAGACACTGGCTTTTTTAGTTGCCAGAGATCTTGCACTGCTTCTTTCTCATCTTGTGTGTGAATGTTCCTTTAATTTTTGAAGTCGCCATCTTCTGAATAGGTCTTTTAGCTTTTGTATTATTTTATGCCCTTCGGTGTTTGACGGTGATATAAGTTGGATTCAGTCACGTGGCTTCATTTCTAGATAATTTCATGGGGCCCAGGCTCAGGTCAGCACCCCTAGGCTGCATGCTCCATCCCTGAGGAGCTGGGACCAGACCCACTGCTTCGTTCTCTTACCCTTTGAGGTTAACCACTTGCTGAGCTGGAGGGGCCAAGGTGTTCCCAGTCCACTGGCCACAACACTCAAATTGGAGGTGCTAAAAAAAGTGCTTTATAGGCGCAGTAGCAGTGAGGTCTGTTTTCATGCACATGTGTCAGCAGCAGTGGGGCAGCAATGTGGTATATCCTGTGCAAACATTTGTGTGTGTGTGTGCGTCCTTGACTGGCTTTGATATCTGGGTAATGCTGGTCTCATAGAAAGAATTTGAAAGCGTATTCTTCTCTTCAAATTTTTCAGAGTTTGAGCCAGAATCATGTTAATTGTTATTTAAATGTTCAGTAGAATTCATCAGTGAAGCCATTTTGTCTAGGACTTTTCTTGCTGCAAGGTTTTTGATTATGAATTATCAATATATGTACATTTTTATTCTTCTTTATTGTTTTGATAAGTTATGTGTATCTAGGAATTTGTCCGTTTCATTTAGATTATCCAATATGTTGGCATACCGTTGTTCATAGAACATTATTTTAAGCCTTATATTTACTAAATCATTATTTTATTTATTCTATTTATTTTATGAAGTCAGTAGTAATGTACCCACTTTCAATGCTCATTTTAGTAACTTGAGAAATTTCTCTTTTCTTCTTCATTAATTTAGCTAAATATTTCACAACTTTGTTTATGTTTTTGAGGAGCAAACTTTTGGATACATAAATTTTTCTACATTGTTTTTCTATTTTCTCTTTTTTATTACTCTGCTCTTATCTTTATCATGTATTTTTTCTACTACTTTTGGGTTTAGTTTCTTCTTCTTTTTGTAGTTCCTTAACATATAAAGTTGTGTTGTTGATTTCAGATCTTTCTTCTTTGATTTAATGTAATTATTTACAGGTGTAAATTTTTCCCTTAGCACTGCTTTTGCTGCACTCTTCTTATTTACAGTTCTGTCCACCCTCATTCTATGGTATTGAAGCCACAAATGGTATTTTTAATATATTCTGTGCCCATCAACATGTGTTTATAATTTTTTATTTATTTATCCTATATAAAATAAAAAGTGAAGTTACAAATAAAAATTACAATAATACTGGTTTTTGTATTTACTCATGTATTTACCTTTGGTGAAGATATTTATATTTTCATAAATCTTTAATTTACTATCTAGCATAATTTTATTTCAACCTGAGAGACTTTCTTTAGCAATTCATGTAAGGAGGTTCTAGTGAAAATAGCATTCTGCAGTTTTGGTTTATCTGAGAATGTCTTCATTTTCTTCAATTTGAAGGGTAGTTTTGTCAAATATAAAATATCTCATTAGACAGTTTTTTTCTCCCATACTTTAAATGCATCATTCCATTGTCTCTGTTCTCCAATGTTTCTGCTGAGAAATCTGCTGCATTTTTTTATTGAAAAATATATACCCATTGTATATTAGTCCCTTTACTCTTGCTGCTTTAATATTCTTTGTTTTTGCCTTTTGATAGTTTGATTATCATATATCTTATTGTGGGTCTTTATGGGTTTACTTAGATAGAGTTTGCTTCGCTTCTTGGATTTGATGCTTTATGTCTTTTCTCAAATAAGCAAAATTTTGGTCCGCCCTTTCTTCAAATAACTCTTCCCCTTTCTCTGTCTATATTTTTCCAGAACTCCTATAGTGCAAATATCGTTTTGCTTAATGGTGTTCAATAATTTTTTAGGCTCTGTTCACGTTTATTCATCCCTATTTTTTCCTTTTGACCCTTAGACATGACATTATCAAATATCCTATCTTTTATTTCATTAATTATTTCTTTAACCTGTTTGAGCCTGCTGCTCATTCTCTCAGGGAAATTTTTAAATATGGTGTTATATTTTCATCTTCAAAATTTTTGTGTGGTTCCTCTTCATAATTTATATTTCTTGTTGGCATTCTCATTTTGTTTATAGATTATTTCCCTGATTTTCCTTAGTCCTTTGTTTATGCTTTTTATTAATTCTTTGATTATATTTGTATAATTGTTTTATGTTTTTTGGCTGATAAGTCAGATGAGTGTCTATTTTTCAGAAATAATTTCTGCTATTTTATTTTCTTCCTTTGAACAGGGCGTGTTTATGTTTCTGTGTCTGCCTGTGGATATATTTTGCTGAATGCTGGGCGTTTTTTTTTTTTAATCAGTCACCTCTCCTAGTCTTTTTGAACTGGCTCTGTGCCTGGAAAATATTTTTCACTAATTAGCTGGGCATGTTCTAGGCTGTGTTAGGTCAGGTTCTCCAAACAAACAGGACCATTAGGAGACACACACACACACACACACACACACACACAATTTATAAGATATTGGCTTATGGTATTATGGCTTACAAAATTATTGGCTTACAGAATTATGGAGACAGGAAGTCCTGAAATCTGCCATGT
Organism: Rhinopithecus roxellana; assembly: GCF_007565055.1. Lineage (NCBI taxonomy): Eukaryota > Metazoa > Chordata > Mammalia > Primates > Cercopithecidae > Rhinopithecus > Rhinopithecus roxellana. The sequence goes on along the minus strand of NC_044555.1, from coordinate 38,493,765 downwards.
GCAAGCTGGCAACCCAGGAATGTTGGTGGTTCAGTTTGAAGGCCTGTGAGCCAGAGAGTCAATGATGTAGATTCTGGTCCAAGTTTGAAGACCTGAGAACCAGGAGCACCAAGGGCAGGAGGATATTGATGTCCCAGAGCAAGCAGTCAAACAGAGAGTGAATTCAAGCTTACTTTGCCTTTTTGTTCTATTAAGGCTCTCAAGAATTAGATAATGCCACCTATGGTAGTGATGGCAATCTTCTTTACTCACCAATTCAAATGCTAATCTCTTCCAGAAGCACCGTTACATATACACTAAAAAAATAATGTTTAAGAAGTTGCTTGGGGCCAGGCACAGTGGCTCACGCCTGTAATCCCCGCACTTTGGGAGGCTGAGGTGGGTGGATCACCTGAGGTCAGGAGTTCGAGACCAGCCTGACCCACACGGAGAAACCCCATCTCTACTAAAAATACAAAATTAGCCGGGCTTGGTGGCGCATGCCTATAATTCCAGCTACTTGGGAGGGCTGAGGCAGGAGAATCGCTTGAACCTGGGAGGTGGAGGTTGCGGTGAGCCGAGATCACGCCATAGCACTCCAGCCTGGGCAACAAATGCAAAACTCCGTCTCAAAAAAAAAAAAAAAAAAGAAGAAGTTGTTTGGGCATGTCATAATCCAGTCAATTTGACACATAGTATCAGCCATCACATATGTTTTGTGATTAGCCAAATTGAATGATTAAGGTCTCTCAGATATTTTCTAAGTATACATCTTTACTGGCCTGTGTGTGCTTTTTGATTCTCTGTATACATGGCTATACATGGCTACTTTTAAATGTCTTAATTTTCTAAATTGTTTTACCTCAGCCTCCTCTTGGGCCTTAGATGGTCTATTGCAAGTCTCCACCCATAATCTCTTGCTTCAGGCATCTGCGGGTCTTGCTCACCTTGAAGATTTCCCAAGAAGGGCCCACTGTTTCTCCCTGCCTGTAATCTGAGTTATGCAAAATAGAGACCAGTTACTTAAACACCGAGACAGGTTAGAACATTATAAATGAAATCTGCTCTACTAACTTCCATTTGAAGAATGGCATTAGTAACTGGGATGCTGCCTTATATCGTTTGCTGTCGGGCTCCACCTATAATCTCTTGCTCCAGACATTTGTAGGTGTGTGTCCCCTTTCGTGTTCCTGGGCAGTGCCTGTGTTTTTCTCTGGCTGAGGCTTGAGTTATGCCATTTCACCTCCCCACTACCTGAGATCTGAGTTATGCAATACAAAGACAAGTTATTCAGAAAGCCCTCAGACATATTAGAACATAGCAAATAAGGTTGCACTTGTAACCCTTGAATTGATACAAATAAAAAATAAAATAATAATAATAATAATAATAATAATAATAATAATAATAAAAGGAAGTAGCAAATAAGGTCTGCCCTACTCTCTCTGGTTCAAGGGAGGGAATTGGAAATTAGATAGCCACACCATGCTGGACAGGGTGTAGGACGTGGTGGCCAGAAATGCAATGAAATTTCCTACTGTTTTTAAAATGGCCTTTTAAAAAAATGAGTATTTGCTTTGTTGCTGTAGACCTCTGATTGTTTCCCAGGCCTCCAATAAGATAATTTAAACCATTTTATTTTCTTTTGTTTTGCTTTTGATGTCTTAATGGGGTCTTGGATCTTCCTGGTCTGTTGTTTTGCTGACAACATTACTTATTAGGTTGATTTTAAACTAATGGTGATAATAATGATCTTGACATTTATGGAGTGCAAATCCCATGTTTAATTGCCTTACATGCATTATCTTGTTTAATCTTCACAGATATTATTAGTGTATTTTATTTTAAAAATCTCTCTGAAGCATGGAGAATTTAAGAAAACATCCTAAGTACACTTACATAATAAGTGATAAAACCACAAATCTTATTTAGGCATTCCTGACACTGAACCCTTTGTGCTAATGACTAGAACATATTTCTCTGAAGGAAATGATAATCAAATTTACATGTAAAATATAATATACACAAGTTATTATCGGTGCACAGAAGAGCAAACAAAAAGTTAAATTTTTTTTTTCAGAGTTAAAAAAATGATATTTGTGTTGCTACACTTTATTCCAGAACCACAGAATCGCTCTCAACACAATAGGTTAGCCACATCTTCATCAGTCAATCAGAAATAAAAGTTGGGTTAAACACATTTTTCATCTTATAAAATATAACAATATTTATGATTTTAAGATTCATTATAAATCTAATATTTTACAACATTCTGAAATACATGGAAGCTATAGCTAAACAAAATGGAAGTCTTTGGATTCCCAAAGACTTGACGTCAAGTCGTGATTCTGCCACTTGCTAGTTGTATGGTTAGCAGCAAGATATTTTTCCTCTCTAATCTTTAATTTTCATATTTAAATGGGGCTAAGAGTACTTGCTTCTTAAAACTGTGCTGCTGGTATTACCAGAGTGTGGTATAATAAAAATATATATTTGCTTTTTGTCACCAGTTTCTCACACAGTACGTCAAAAACCCTTGCAATTTTCTGAGTGATAAAAGCATCTTTTGCTATTCACAACAGGTCCGTTTTGACCATACCTGAGTTTATGTGAACAAGGTAACTCGTTGTGGGAACTTAGATAATATTTTCAAGGGAGGGGCTGGTCATGCAGGTGATTAGAGGGTTGAAACTTTTAGCACCATCCACCAGCCTCCAGGGATGGGAGGAGGGATGGTAATTGAATTCAGAATTGAATATTCCCAATACAAAGAAATAATAAATATTAGAGTTTATGGATATGTGAATCACTTTAATTTGAACCAATTACCCATGATTTAATCAATCATGCCTATTTTACAAGGCCTTGATAAAAATCTCTTAACAATGAGTTTCAGAGAGATTCTGAATTGATAAACACAATGGATGCATATGTGCTGGGAGAGTGGCATACTAGAAGAAGTCACGAAAGTTTTCCCTTCGTCCCCAATTCCTTGTCTTGTGAATGTCTTCCTTTTGGCTATTCCTAGTTGATTTCCTTTATAATAAAATTGCAATCACAAGTACATCTCTTTCCTGAGTTCTGTGCATATTTTTTTTTTTTTTTTTTTTTTTTTTTTTTTTGAGACAGAGTCTCACTTTTGTTGCCTAGGCTGGACTGCAGTGATGTGATCTCCACCCACCGCAACCTCTGCCTCCCGGGTTCAAGCAACTCTCCTGCCCCAGCCTCCTGAGTAGCTGGGATTACAGGCGGCCACCACCACGCCAGGCTGATTTTCATATTTTTAGTAGAGACGAGTTTTCACCATGTTGACCAGGCTGGTCTCATACACCTGACCTCACGTGAATCTCTCGTCTTTGCCTCCCAAAGTGCTGGGATTATAGGCGTGAGTGACCGCGCCTGGATTTCTGTGCCTAATTCTATCAAATAATTGAACTTGAGGAGAGATTCACGGGAACTCTCAAATCTGTAGTAAGCTAGGTAGAGTGCAGTTAACTTGGGCATACTCAAGACTTGTGACTGATGTCTGAGGTGGTTATCATTTTGTGGGACTGAGCCCTCAGCCTGTGGGTTCTTTGTTGACCCTGGGCAGTTAGTGTCAAAATTGAATTGATTTGCAGGATGCCTAGATGGTATTGGAGAGTCGATTAGTGTTGAAAAAGCTTCATATAGAGATAAAAATAATAAAGTGCTAAGTTGATTTTTTGGTAGATCACAGATGATTCATAAATCATAGCTAATATCACCTTCACATGATTTAGTAAGTAACCCAATTATTTAAACATTCCTATATGTCCTGAAATGCTCTGAGTAGGGATGTTTTATCAAGAGTGTTATCTGTTTTTTTGGGTTTTTTTTTTTTTTTTTTTTTTTTTTGAGACGGAGTCTCGCTCTGTCGCCCAGGCTGGAGTGCAGTGGCGCGATCTCCGCTCACTGCAAGCTCCGCCTCCCGGGTTCACGCCATTCTCCTGGCTCAGCCTTCCGAGTAGCTGGGACTACAGGCACCCGCCACCACACTCGGCTAATTTTTTTGTATTTTTAATAGAGACGGGGTTTCACTGTGTTAGCCAGGATGGTCTCGATCTCCTGACCTCGTGATCAGCCCACCTCGGCCTCCCAAAGTGCTGGGAAGAGTGTTATCTTATGCTATAAACAGATATATAATTTCAAAACGAAAAGACAGGCAAATAAAAATGTTCTCATTAAAATTAAACTGAATATAATTTGAAAACAATAATTATTGTACAGGGCAATGGATATAGACATATATACAACTTCAGAAGGTAATTTAAAAACTGTATTGTTAATAATAAATTGTTTACCATTTCTTTATGACTTATAGAAATAGAATATGAAAAATGTTTAATGTTTAATGTTTTAAAACGTTGAAAGTGTTTAACGTTTTAAAATGTTAAAAATGTTTAATGCTTTAAAATGTATAAATGTTTGGATTCTGAATAAATGAGAGTACACAATAAAATTTGAGTACATTCTTCAAAACAATTATTCTCAACCAAGAGTTAGGAGGAAGTTTGAAGCATGTTATAAAAATCTGGGATTTTTTTTTTCTAGTCCATAGCTCTTGGAGACTCTATTGTCTCCCAAAGTGGTGGAGTTCCTTGCATTATCACCTCCACCCACCTTCCTACCTTCTATTTCTTTAGAGAATCACTGGCGTTCTAAAGCTTTGTTACTGAAAGAAATACATTGTATCTCTGACATATATAGAAGTGGAAAGGAGGCTGATAATTACTATGCCTGTGTTTGACATTCTGTCACTTATAAATGAGAGAAACGAACTCTCAAGTACTTACAAGGTGTAGTCACAAGGAGAAAATATAATTAAAATCTCTTTAAATATCAAGATTTAAGAAACAAGTACCTGTATATGTGAATATTTATGCATCTTTAATAAATGATCAACATGTATTTCCTCCAATGGACATATTTAAATTATTTGAACTCATAAAGAAAATAACATCATATTTTCTGTTCCTTTAAATAATATTGCATAGTTCCACTGTAAGATTAATATCACTAAACAGTTTTTTAGGTATACAAGAATAACTTACAACAAATAAATTATGGAAACCAACCTCTTTCATAGTAAAATTTTAAAAGTAGGGGGCAAAATTAGTATACGTTACCTGAAAACTTGTAGTTGTGAAATGTTTAAGTCTAAATATTGTCCATTAACAGTATTCCCTAGTTACATCTTTTCCTTCTATATTTAATACTGCTGCCTGTGTTATAATTTCTTTTTTTACTTTTTTTTTTTTTTTTTTTTTTTGAGAACGAGTTTCCGTCTGTTGCCCAGTCTGGAGTGTAGTGGCACAATCTTGGCTCACTGCAACCTCCACCTCCCAAGTTCAAGCAATTCTACTGCCTCAGTCTCCCAAGTAGATGGGATTACAGGCATGCACCACCACGCCCGGCTAATTTTTGTATTTTTTGTAGAGATGGGGTTTCACCATGTTGGCCAGGCTGGTCTCGAACTCTTGACCTCAGGTGAACTGCCCACCTCAGTCTCCCAAAGTGCTGGGATTACTGGCATGAGCTACTGCGCCCAGTCATTTTTTCTTTCACTTTTATCCTTTAGTCCAAGCCAAACTGAAAAAGGTCCAAATTGAATAGTACTTGATAATGTATCAAACTCTCTCTCAGAACTGAATATTATACCAACCCTGATAGTGAGTTAATAAGAGAAACATGACCGGGAGTGGTGGCTTACACTTGTAATCCCACCATTTTGGGAGGCCGAGGCGGGTAGATCATCTGAGATGGGGAGTTCGAGACCAGACTGACCAACATGGAGAAATCCCATCTCTACTAAAAATGCAAAATTAGCCAGGGGTGGTGGTACACGTCTGTGATCCTAGTACTTGGGCGGCTGAGGCAGGAGAATTGCTTGAACCCTGGAGGTGGAGGTTGTGGTGAGCAGAGATTGAGCCATTGCACTCCAGCCTGGGCAACAAGAGAGAAACTCCGTCTCAAAAGAAAAAAAAAAAAAAAAAAAAAAAAAAAAAATTGGTCATAAGGTATCATTATATTACTATTATAGCAAATTTATCAAATATTATGGTTTTACAGGGGATGTGTTGTGACTTTTGGGACAAAACAAATAAATGATTAATTATCTTATCATCGGAAAATAAATTATCTAGAGTTGTGTCTATTATTCTTTAGAACATTTTTACAGCACCTTAAAAAAACACCTTTTAGTTACAGTAGGTAGATATTAAAAAATATTTACATGAGTATATTGGGCCTGAAAAGTGAGCATAGTGCCTAATGGGTACTTTTTCAACTCATGGCCCCCATCCTCCATCCCCCCAAATATTCTATCATCTCTACGATGTTATTTGTTTTTTGCTTGTTGATTTGTTTAACTTTTTTATAGATTTTGGCTGTTAGACCCTTGTCAGATTTACAGTTTTCCAATATTTTCTACCATTATGTAGGTTGTCTGTTTACTCTCTTTATTTCTGGGATGTGCAAAAGTTCTTCAGATTAATTAGGTCCCACTTATAGGTTTTTGTTTTTGTTGCAGTTGCTTCTTGGAAATTAACCATAAATTCTATGTTAAGACTCATGTTGAGAAGAGTATTTTCTAGGTGTTCTTCTAGGATATTTATGGTTTGGGGTCTCACATTTAAATATTCAACAAATCGTTAGTTAATTTTTGTATATGGTAAAAAGTAAGGGTCTGGTTTCTTTCTTCTGCATATGGCTAGACAGTTATCACAGTACCATTTTTTGAATAGACAGTTTTTTCTCCATTGCTTGTTTTTGCCAACCTTGTTGAAGATTAGATGGTTTTAGGTGTGTGGCTTATAAATTATTATAAATTATTAATAATTATAATTATAATTAATAATTGTAACAAATTATTAATTTATAGGCAAATTAACACAAGAATAATAATAATTTGAGTCATCTATTATTTTCCATTGGTCTATGTGCTTGTTTTTGTATCAGGACAACACTGTTTTGGTTACTGTAGTCTCATAGTATAATTTGAAGTTCGGTAGTGTAATGTCCCGGGCATTTTTTGTCTTAGGATTTCTTTGGCTATTTGGGCTCTTTTTTTGTTTCATATGAATTTTAGAATAATTTGTATCTAATTTTGTGAAGAATGATATTGGTAGTTTGATAGGAATATTGTTGAATCTGTAAATTGCTTTGGGCAGCACGGCTACTTTATTTATATTAATTATTCCAGTCCATGAAATGTTTTTCCATTTATTTGTACCATTGCTGATTTTTTTCAGCAGTGTTTTGTAGTTCTCTTTATAAAGATCTTGTATGTTCTTTGATAGCTGTATTCTTAGGTTTTCATTGCTTATCGCTATTATAAATGGGATTGTGTTCTTGATTTGAATCTTAGCCTGGACATTATTGGTGTATAAAAATGTTACTGCTTTTTGTATGTTGATTTTGTATCTTGAAACCTTGCTAAAATTGTTCATCCAGTCTATTAGTTTTTTGTCAGAGTCTTTAGGATTTTTTAGGTATAAAATCAGATCATCAGCAAAGAGACAGAATTTGTGTTTTTTTTTGTTTTGTTTTGTTTTGTTTTCATTTTTGAATGCCTTTTATTTCTTTCTCTCACCTGACTGCTCTGGCTAGGACTTGCAGTACCATGCTGAATAAGAGTGAAGATAGTTGCCATCTTTACCTTGTTCCAGTTCTTAAGGCGAATGCTTCCAGCTTTTGCCTATTCAGTATGTTGTTGGTTATGGGTTTGTCATAGATGGCTCTTATTATTTTGAGGTATGTTTATTAGATGCCTTGTCTGTTGAGGTTTTTATCATGAAGAAATGTTGGGTTTTATTTAAAGCTTTTTCTGAATCTATTGAGATTATCATAGGGATTTTACTTTTAACTTTGTTCATGTGGTGAATCGCATTTATTGATTGCATCACAGGAATAAAGGCGAACTTTTCATGATGAATTATCATTGTGATGTGCTGCTGGATTCAGTTTGTCAGTATTTTGTTGAGGAGATATATATATATATATATATATATATATATATATATATATATATATATAGAGAGAGAGAGAGAGAGAGAGAGAGAGAGAGAGAGAGAGAGAGAGAGAGGTTAGGGATATTAATCTGAAGTTTATTTTCTTATGTCCTTGACAGATTTTGTTACTAGGCTGATGTTGGCCTCACAGAAGAGTATAAGGAGGAGTCCCTCCTTCTTGATTTTTTGGAATTGTTTCAGTCAAATTGGTACCAGTTCTTCTTTATACATCTGGTAGAATTAGGCTGTGACTCTATCTGGTCTAGGGCTTCTTCTAATTGTTGTTTTTTTTTTTTTTAATTACTGATTCAACTTCAGAGCTCAGTATTGGTCTACTCAGGGTTTCAACCTCTTCTTGATTCAGTCCTTGGAGATTGTGTTTCTAGAAATTTATCCATTTCCTCTAGATTTTCTAATTCATTTGCAAAGTTGTTTGTAGCATTCTCTGAGGATATTTTGTATTTCTGTTGGATCAGTTGTAATGTCATTTCTGATTGTACTTATTTGGATCTTCTCTTTTTTTTTTTTTTTTTTCTTTGTCAGTTTAGCTAGTGCTATATCAATCTTCTTCTTCTTTTTTTTTTGGAAGAACCAACTATTGGTTTTACTGACTTTTGGACTGATGTTTGCATCTCTTTGATATTGAGTCATCTAATTTCAGTTATTTATATTCTTTTCCTAGCTTTGGGGTTGTTTTGTTCTTTTTTTCTAGTTTATTTACTTTATTTTCTAGTTTATTTAGGTGTAAATTTAGATTTTCAATTTGAGGACTTCTTGATGAAGGTGTTTAGGGCTATAATCTCTCCTCTCAACACTGCTTTGACTGCATCCCCTAGATTTTGGTAAACTGTGTTCTTATTTTCATTATTTTCTAAGAATTTTTTGAATTTGCTTTAATTTTGATGTTTACCCAGAAATTGTTCAGGAGCAAGTTGTTATTTTAATATATTTGTTTAGTTTTGAGATATTTTGTTGATAATCATTTCTATTCTGTGGTTGCTCAGTAGAATGTTCTTTAGATATGTATCAGGTTCATTTAGTCAAGTGCTGAGTTTAAGCCCAGAGTTTCTTTGTGAGTTTTCTGCCTCAATGATATTTCTAATGCTGACAGTGAGGTGTTGAAATCTTCCACTATTATTCTGTGGTTTCGTAGGTCTAGTTGAAGATTAGGAAAAGCATGTTTTATAAATCCTGGTGCTCCAATGTTAGGTCCATATATATTTAGGATACTTCAGACTTCTTGTGGGTTTGTGGCCTTTAAAATTAGGTAAGATGCTTCACTGTCCTTAATTTATATTGGTTTAAAATCTAGTTTATCTAGTATGATAATATCAACTTCCGCTCATTTTTGGTTTTCATTTGAATGGCAGGTATTTCTCCATCATTTTATTTTTAGCCTCCAGATTTATACACAAATCAATAAATGTAAATGTAAATTCATTACATAAAGGGAACTAAAGGCAAAAACCACATGATTATATCAATAGATGCAGAAAAAGCCTTTGATAAAATTTAACATCCCTTCATGTTAAAATCTCTCAATAAACTAGATATTGAAGGAACATATCTCAAATAATAAAAACAATATATGACAAGCTCACAGCCAATATCATACTGAATGGAAAAATCTGGAAGCATGCCCCTAGAAAACTGGCCCAAGACAAGGGTACCCTCTCTCACCACTCCTATTCAACATAGTATTGGAAGTTCTGGCCTTCCAAGTGAAAGAAATAAAGGGTTTTGAAATAGGGATAGAGTAAGTCAAATTATTTCTATTTGTAGATAACATGATCCCATATCTAGAAAACCCCATCATCTCAGGCTAAAATCTTCTTAAGCTGATAAGCAACTTCAGCAAAGTCTCCGGATTCAAAATCTATGCAAAAAATGTTAACATTTCTATACACCAACAACAGGCAAGCAGAGAGACAAATAATAAATGAACTGTCAGTCACAATTGCTTCAAAGAGAATAAGATATCTAAGAACACAGCTAACAAGGGAAGCGTAGGACCTTTTCAAGGAGAACTACAAACTACTGTTCAAGGAATTCAGAGAAAGCAAAAATAAATGGGAAAAACATTCCATGTTATGGATAGCAAGAATCAATATCATGAAAATGGCCATACTGCCCAAAGTAATTTGTAGATTTAAGGCTATTTCCATTAAGCTATGATTAACATTCTTCACAGAATTTGAAGAAATTATTTAAAAATTCATATGGAACCAAAAAAAAAAAAAAAAAATCCCTAATAGCCATGGCATTCATTAAATGTTAAAGCCCCAAAATAATATCATTTGACTCCTTGTCTCACATCCAGCACATGCTGATGCAAAGACTGGGTTCCCAAGGCCTGGGCAGCTCCACCCCTGTGGCTTTGCAAGGTTCAGCCCCTGTGGCTGTTTTCATGAGCTGGCATTGAGTGCCTGCAGCTTTTCCAGGTGCATGGTACAAGCTGATGGTATATCTACCGTTCTAGATTCTGAAGGACAGTGCCCCTCTTCTCACAACTCCACTAGGTAGTGCCTCAGTTGGGACTCTGTGTGGGAGCTCTGACCTCGCATTTCCTTTCTGTACTGCCCCAACAGATGTTCTCCATGAGGCCTCCACCCCTGCATCAGACCTCTGCCTAGACATCCAGGCATTTTCTTACTGAGAGACAGGACTAGTTGGCATTTCCTAGGCTGACTAAGAATCCCTAAGCCTAGATGGGAAGGTGTCCGCATCCACCTTTAAACACGGGGCTTGCAACTTAGCCCACACTCGACCAATCAGAGAGCTCACTAAAATGCTAATTAGGCAAAAACAGGAGGTAAAGAAATAGACAATCAGCTATTTCCTGAGAGCACAGTGGGAGGGACAAGGATCGGGATATAAACCCAGGCGTTCCAGCTGACAACGGCAACCCCCTTTGGGTCCCCTCCCCTTATATGTGAGCTCTGTTTTCACTCATTAAATCTTGCAACTGCACTCTTCTGGTCCATGTTTTATGACTCGAGCTGAGCTTTCGCTTGCCATCCACCACTGCTGTTTGCCACCATCACAGACCCATCACTGACTTCCATCCCTCCAGATCCAGCAGGGTGTCCACTGTGCTCCTGATCCAGCAAGGCACCCATTGCCACTCCCGATCAGGCTAAAGGCTTACCATTGTTCCTGCATGACTAAGTGCCTGGTTTCATCCTAATGGAGCTGAACACTAGTCACTGGTTTCCATGGTTCTCTTCCACGACCCACGGCTTCTAATAGAGGTATAGCACTCACCGCATGGCCCAAGATTCCATTCCTTGGAATCTGTGAGGCCAAGAACCCCAGGTCAGAGAACACAAGGCTTACCACCATCTTGGAAGTGGCCTGCTGCCATTTTGGAAGTGGCCCGCCACCATCTTTGGAGCTCTGGGAGCAAGGACCCCCCAGTAACAATACATACTCTGAAATTTAGGTGGAAAATGGGACTTTTGAGTTGATGCTGGAATAAGTTAAGACATTTTGGGATTATTGGAAACATATTGTATTTAGCTATGTGAGAAGAACATAAGATTTTGGGGGGCTAGGGGTAGAAGAATATAGTTTGGATATTTTCCCCCTCAAATTGCATATCAAAATATGATTTCCAAGGTTGGAGTTGGGGTCTCATGGTAGGTGTTTGGGTTATGAGAGTGGATTCTTCATGAATGGCTTGATGTCCTCCCTACAGTAAGTGAGTTCATGCTAGATGTGGTTGTTAAAGAGAATGGTATCACCCTATTCTCTCTTTCTCCCTTTTATGCCATGTGGCATGCCTGCTCCTCTTTTACCTTCCACCATGATCATGTGTAAGCATCCAGAGGCCCTCACCAGAAGCAGATGTGATCACTATGCTTCTTCTATAACCTGTGGAAGTGTGAGTCAAATAAAATTCTTTATAAATTACCTAGCTTCAGGTATTTCTTTAGAGCAATGCACAATGGACTAACACAGAAGGGAATATTGCATCTGGTTTCTCCTGGACGTGGCTTCATGCCCCTTTCTTCTTTACTTATTCTGATCTGTATCTTTTTTCTGTAACAATCAATAACAATAAGAATAGCAGCTTCTGATGCAGTGATTCAAAATGTAAAAGTGGACTTGGGAACTCCCAACACAAATATTTGAAAATTAGAAATGATATTTGTGGTTAAAATAGATTGACTGAACCAGGTTTTTCACTGTGATGGAAGAAAAATACAAATATCAAATGTGTTAAATCAAGAATGAACCCTAGGGGATGGACTGTTATTAGAGGTATTGCTATAAAATATTTCTATCTGTGTATCTGTGTGTCTGTCTATGTATCTATCTATCCATCTGAACATATTAATGAAAGTGTATGTGTACATGTACTTATGTGTATTAACACTCATATATTTTCTATCCATAGCACATGTACATATGTGTATTAACATGCATATATTTTCTATCCCTAGCACATGTACATATGTGTATTAACATGCATATATTTTCTATCCCTAGCACACGCACATATGTGTATTAACATGCATATATTTTCTATCCCTAACACATGTACATATGTGTATTAACATGCATGCATTTTCTATCCCTAGCACTGAGACAACCTAGAAGCACAGTCACTCCAACAGCAATGGGCACAACTAACACCAAAATTTTGATTTCTAATACCAGTCTATAAGGAACAAGGGTTTCCTGACAGAGGTATCTGATTTCTGGCCTGCTGCAGTATGTGTACAAAATAAACCTAGAACATCTTGTTAGGTTGGGAATGTGGTACAATGAGAGAGTTTCTAGCTTGAAAAATGTGTCACTAGTCAAATCTGGGCAATTTAATAACAAAGTAAGTATAGTAATAAATTATAAAACAGTGGATAAAATACAAAAACCTATGAGTTCACCCCATTAATAAATAGATACATAAATAGAATATCAAGGAATAACCTATAAATAGAATTAGAAAATTGTAATTTTGTAACTATTACAAAAGAGGGTTCATGCAAAATAGATGCTAATTCTCAGAGAATATTTTGGGTTTTTAAATTTTTTTTACTTCAATAGCTTCTGGAGTACAAATGATGATGGCTACAAAGATAAATTATATTGTAGTAAATTCTGAGATTTTAATGCAACTCTCACCTAAATAATGTTTATTATGCCCAATATGTAGTCTTTTACACCTCAAAACTCTTCCTTTCTCCCACTTCTGAGTCTCCAAAGCTCATTATATCACTGTGTATGCCTTTGCATTCTCATAGCTTAGCACACACTTATAAGTGAGAACATATAGTATTTGGCCCACCAAATTTCACTCAGAATAGTGGCCTCCAGCTTCATCAAAGCTGCTGCAAAAGGCAATATTTTATGTCTTTTTATGACTGAGTAGTATTCCATAGTGTAAATATACCCCATTTTCTTAATCTACTAATTCGTTGACGAACACTTAGATTTGTTTTATATCTTTGAAATTGTAAATTGTGCTGCAATAAACATTTGCGTACATGTGTCTTTTTCATATAATGACTTATTTTCCTTTGCATAGATGCCAAGTAGTGGGAATCCTGGATTGAATGGTAGATCTACTTTTAGTTCTTTAAAGAATCTTTACACTGTTTTCGATGGAGTTTGTACTAATGTGCATTCCCACCAGCAGTTTAAAAGAATACCCCTTTCACCACATCCATGCCAACATTTTGTTTTCTTTTGACTTTTTAATAATGATCATTCTTACAGGAATATGGTGGTATTTTTTTGTGGTTTTAATTTGCATTTCCCTGATAATTAATGATGCTGAGCATTTTTTATATGTTTGTTTTCCACTTGTATATCTTTTAAGAAATGTTTATTCACATTGCAAAAGGAAAATAAATATTGGGACCCCAAATTACTACACTAAAGGGAAAAGTCAAGTTGGAAATTACTTAAGGAAAACCTGATTCCCATTCTATTCAAAGTCATCTCTCTGCTCACTGAGATAAATGCATTATCTGATTGCCTTCTTTGGAAAGGGTAATCAAAAACTCAAAAGAATGCAACCATTTGTTTCTCACCTACTTATGTCCTGGAAATTCCCTTGATGCTTTGAGTTGTCCTGCCTGAACTAACATACAATTTACACATATTGATTGATGTCTCATCAAAAATGTATAAAACCCATCTGTGCCCTGACCACCTTGGGCATATACCACAACCTCCTGAGGCTGTATCATGGGCATGCATCCTTAATTTTGGCAAAATAAACTTTCTATGTTGACTGAGACCTGTCTCAGATATTTTCAGTACGTATTTGGTGACCAACGGAAGGAACTCTGAGTGGAGGTGGCCCTGACCTCTAACAAATCTCTTATGGGGGCTTGGTACCAGCTTGGGCTATCTTTATGGCTCAAACCTATAAGACAATTTGCTGAGGCTTGGAAGCTACCCTCCCTCCAGAGGACCTCTGGTCTCCCAAAATTTGCTTGAAATCAACAGTTTATTTTGCTATACAACTCCTTCTCTGGAGTTTTACTTGCTTCCAACAAGGAGGGCAAGATTTCCTGCTTCCATGAGGATGCAAAGCAGATACCTCTTTTCTGGAGTTTGAGCTCACTTCTAAAAGGGAAGGCAAGTTTGAGGTTATCTTTTTCTGCTTCTAGAATGGTAGAAAGCAGTCTTCAGCCTGAGATCCATCCCTAAGTAAGTAGCTTAATTGGGATATGGTCTCAGCTGAAGTTAAGATTAACAACCAACTGTTCTTAATTTCTCATTATCATTGCAGTGCTCAATCATTTCTTTGTTTTGCTTAACTGCTTTGTTGTTATTGTTGTTACTTGTTTATTTCTATTTTGGTTATTGTTTTCGGTCTTTTGCCCATTGGGTTTTACCGGCTCTATCTGACTTCATCAAATCTGAAGGAAAGTTCCAAATTATTGGGAAGAAGACATCCGAATTGGCTAAATTTCTGCCAAAAAAAAGAAAAAAAAAAAAGAAAAAAAAAGTGGAGTGTGGAGAAAAACGGCCAGCAAAAGAAATAAGGGAAGATTTTTATTATGACTACTTACGGGGCTTTATTTACATAACAAGGCCACCTTTTTGCTAGCCAAGCCGAACTGAGAGAGCAATGACTGTTTCCCCATGCTGCAGTTCCATAGCTAAAGTTCTGCTTGCCTTTTTTTTTTTTCTTTTTTTTGTCCACCAGGACAGCATGTTTTGTTTCCTAAATCAAGCCCTCTCTAGTTTGATATTTGCTGCTTTTAAAATATCAGCAATTTGGTCTAGCTAAAATATAGCAAATAGATTTTAAAAGATTTTTTAAAGGAGATCAATGGTTAAAAGCCAGCTTAAAGTTAACATCCAGGATGTGTGTGTGTATGTGTGCATTGCATGTGTGTGTTTGTATTAAAAGGTTTTTATTTATTTATTTATTTTCCTTTTCTCTCCTTGGACCTTGTTCCTTTTTTTTTTTTTTTTTTTTTGAACAAAAGTTTTTTTCTTCTCAGCTGACTGAATTATGTTTCTTCATTTACTTCTGTTGTCTCTCCTTTGTCTTACCACACTCTGCTGCATGAGAGACCTAAAACTAAAATAGCTTATAATAGCCTGGAGTTTCTTAAAAAAAAAAAAAAAACTGGGGGGAGATGGTGCCAGACTCCCTTTTCGGGAGTAACCTCTGTTGTTCTTTATGGTACTCCAAGGGTGTAAACAAACAAGTTTGGCTCAGATCTTAAATTGCTTGCTTTTATATTGTGTTAGCTGATTTTTGACTATAATAGTTATTACTAAGAGAGGAGAACACCCCTCATATCATCTTATGCCCAGTTTCTGCCTCCAAAGAAAGAAGAAGTAAAAACTATAAGGCAGAAATGAAATCCACAGGCAGACAGCCCGGCGCCACACCCTGGGTCTGGTAGTTACAGATCGACCCCTGACCTGATGGGTTATGTTATCTATAGATTACAGACATTGTATAGAAATGCGCTGTGAAAATCCCTATCTTGTTTTGTTCCGATCCAAATACCGGTGCATGCAGGCCCCAGTCATGTACCCCCTGCTTGTTCAATCAATCATGACCCTCTCACATGCACCATCTTAGAGTTGTGAGCCCTTAAAAGGCACAGGAATTGCTCACTTGGGGAACTCAGCTCTTGAGACAGGAGTCTTGCCGATGCCGCCTGCCGAATAAACCCCTGCCTTCTTTAACTCGGTGTCTGAGGAGTTTTGTCTGCCGCTCGTCCTGCTACATTACAACAGAAGCTATCCTTGAGATTTTAAAGAAGAACATAGTTTAGACACTTAAAATGTTTTTGTTTAAAATAATTTTTTAAGTGCACTGTAAAAGCAACATGTGGTCTAGACTCATAATAATTCTCCCTTTTTGGAGCCCCAGGATTTGATGTGGGCTCTGCCTAGAGCTTAGGGATCCAATTAAAAGATAGATAGTCCCTATCTAAAAACAAATGAGTCTCCTTATACAATCCTATATTTCTATAATTTTATGTTTGGTTTGGCATCTATCTTTAATCGTTCTCTAGCACCACAAGACTCTCTCTGTACTTTGAGATGTAAATTTTGCTATCTGATTTTTCACCAAAGAGTTCCTTTAATATGCACAGTTAGGGCTATCTAGCTGACAAATGCCTAGGGTAATAAAATAGGTTATCAAGAAATTGGAAATCTAAACTAGGAGAAAAAATAGATGTCTTATAAGTCTATAAGATCTACTTCTATCTACATGTCTAATACATCTATGCATTTATGTGTCATGTATATGATGTTTCATACTGAAAACATATAAAGAAGCTCTAATTAATTTGCTTACAAAAGCTTAAATCAAATACTTTATGAGAAAAATAGAGGCTTTGAGCCTAATGCCTTTTGAAGTTCACATGACTTAAGTAAATCTTTATTAAATAAGCTGGTTTTAAGAATTTTTAATGAAATAGAATTAGAAATGGCTTCAGAATTGTCGACGCACATTATTTATCTCTGCTATATATCAAAATTTGTCATGAGGTTTATAAAGCTATAAATGCCGCTCAAAAGAAAAGTATTCTTGTTTATGTGAAATTTAATAAATAAGGTAGTTAATATTGTTTGGTTAATGAAAATAGCTAAATCTGGAGTTATTGGCAAAGAAAAATTTATCTAAACTTAAATTTCTTACTGAGAAAAACCTGAAATTCACAGGTTACAAACATAGACAATAAGGAAATAACTTTAAATAATTATCACAGTTTTCATAAGTAATCTGGGTGAACTATTTTTAAAAAATAATTAGGTAAATGTAATGGAATAAATGCTTTTAGATAATCTTGTCATATAATTTAAAATCTAAAGTTATAGTAAGATAAATAATAGATATTCATTAAATATCTAGGCCATTTGTATTTTTTTGTAACAGAACACAGTTGGAGAAACTGGTTATTTTACCAAGGTTTTGACTGGAATAGTATGCTTTCTTTTAAGGAATCAAACTTGACTTATAGAGCCAATAAAAACCCCTTGAGAAATCTGGCCTTACACCTTGTCTACACAGTCCCTGTACAGGGCTCCTTACCTGTAGTAAGTAAAGAATGTCACTTTCTGACAGGCCTGGGAGCTCCAAATTATCGTGGGATCTCAACAGCAGAGGAATTTACCCGACTCATAGGTATTTGATGTTACAAAGCCATGGCTTGGCTCGACTTTAAAAAAGTTTTATCTGAGATTTCTTCTATGGAACAAAGTTTCATCAAAGCCAATTTTTTAAAAGACTATTTAAAAAATAATTGTTCTTCCTGCACTTTTCTACAATCAGGCCAAGTATAATAAAGCAAGTGAAACAGAATTGAAAAATGGGAAACTGAAGAGAGAAAAATTGTGTTTCAAAAACTATAGCAAACTTGTTAGATTCTAGTCTTGCCTAATGTTTTTACATTTTTATTATTTTCTACAGTTTGGACTAAATTCTAATTTTTCCTGACTACAAGCCTCCAAAATAACATTTTTATATTTTTTCCTTCTTTGTTTTCTTTTCCCCCAATTTTTTCTAATTTGAAATCACTGAATACTAGTCTGTGCTTTCTTAAATCCCTGCAAATAGAAGCTATGCAACTTATACTTCAGAAGAAAATAACAGCAACCTATTTACATGTATAAGCCACTTTTATACCTACCTACTAATGTATGGCAGAGCAATATGGCCTATATCAACTTTCCAGGATTTCTATTTTTTGTTCTTCTTTTTTTTTTTTTTTTTGTCTTTTTCTCCCTCTATTATCTCTTCCTAGAACATTGGACTTCACAACCTGCTAAAAATGAGTTTGGTTAATAACATGGGACCTACCCATCTAGAAATAAACCACCCTAGCCATGAGAAATAAGAGGAAACCTGAGACCAGAGCCAAAAAAAAAAAAAAAAAAAAAAAAAAAAAAAAAAAAAAAAAAATGCTTTCTCTGAAAGATTTTATAAAGAAAAGGGAGAAATGTAAAAGGAAAATGAATCTTGGGCCTCAAAATAACTACACTGAAGGGAAAAATCAAATTAGAAACTGCTTAGGGCAAATCTGACTCCCATTCTATACAAAGTCATCCCTCTGCTCAATGAGATAAGTGCATATCTGATTGCCTTCTTTGGAAAGGCTAATCAGAAAATCAAAGAAATGCAACTGTTTGTCCTTTACCTACTTATGACCTGAAAACCTCATCCCTGTTTTGAGTTATTCCACCTTCCTGGGCTGAAGCAATGTACAACTTACACATGCTGATTGATGTCTTATGTCTCCCTAAAAATATGTAAAACCAAGTTGTGTTCTGACCAACTTGGGCACATGTCACTGGGACACCCTGAGGCTGTGTCATGGGTACATGTCTTTAACTTTGGCAAAATAAACTTTACAAATTGACTGAGACCTGTCTCAGATATTTTGAGTTCGCAATGTCAATTGCCAACTTTTTAATGGGATTATTTGTTTTTTTCCTGTGAATTTGTTAAAGTTTCTTTTAGATTCTGGATACTAGTCCTTTGTTTACCATATAGTTTGCAAATACTTTCTCCCATTCTATGTGTTGTCTTTTTTTCTGATGATAATGTCTTCTGCTTTGCAGAAGCTTTTTAATTAAATTTGATCCCATTTATTTTTGTTTTTGTTGCATTTGCTTTCAGGGGCTGATATGATTTGGGTCTGTGTTCCCACCAAATCTCACGTCAAACTGTAATCTCCAGTGTTGAAGGCAGGGCATGGTAAGAGGTGATTGAATCAATGGGGCAAAGTCCTCATGAATGGATTAACATCATCCCCTCAATGCTACTCTTGTGATAGTGAGTGAGTGAGTGATTGAGTGAGTGAGTGAAGTGAGTGAGTTATTGGACAACGTGGTCATTTAAAATCATGTGGTCCCTCCTCCCTCTTTCTCTTTCTCTTGCTTCAGCCATGAGAAGTGCTGGCTCTCCCTTCACTTGTCATGAGGGATTGTAAGTTCCCTGAGGCTTTCCCAGAAGATTATGCTGCCATGCTTTTTACACAGCTTGCAGAGCCATGAATCAATTAAACCTCTTTTCTTTATAAATTACCCAGTCTCAGGTATTTCTTTGTGGCAATGCAAGATTGAACTAATAAAGAAAATTGGTGCCAAGGAGTGGGGCACTGCTATCAAGATATGTGAAAATGTGGAAGCAATGTTGGAACTATGTAATGGTCAGAGGTTAAAAGAGTCTGGAGGGTTTAGAAGAAGACAGGAAAATGAGGGAAAATTTGGAACTTCCTAGAGGCTACTTAAACTGGGATCAAAATGTGGATAGTAATATGGACAGTGAAAGCCAGGCTAAGGAGGTCTTAGATGAAGATAAGGACCTTTTTGAGAACTGGAGCTAAGGTCACTTTTGTTATGCCTTAAAAAACAGAAGTTGAAGGAATTTTGCCCCTACCCTAGGATTTTGGGAAACTTTGAACTTGAGAGAGTTGAGAGAGATGATTTCGGGTATTGGGTGGAAGAAATTTCTGAGCAGCAGAGTGTCCAAAATGTGACCTGGCTGCTTCTAAGCACCTAAGTTTATACATGTGAACAAACAAATGCCCTGAGACTGGAACTTATATTTAAAAGGGAAGCAGAGGTAAAAGTTTGGAAAATCTGCAGCTTAACCATGTAATAGAAAAGAAAAGCCAATTTTCAAGGGAGAAATTCAAGCAGGCTGTAGAAATCAGCATAACTAAAAGGAAGGCAAGTGGTTGTATCCAAGACAATGGGGAAAAGACCTACAAAGCATTTCAGATTCCTTCACTGCAGCCCCTTTAATTACATGCCCTAAGACTTGGGAGGGAATAATGGTTTACTGGGCTGGACCCAGGGCCCCATTGCCTTATGCAGCCTCAAGACACTGCTCCCTGCATGCTAGTTACTTCAGCTCCAGCCATCCAGCCACAGCTTAAACGGGTTCAGGTAAAACTCAGGGTGCTGCTTCAAAGGGTGCAAGCCGTAAGCCTTGGCAGCTTTCATGTGTTGTTGAAGCCTGTGGGTGCACAGAGTGCAAGAGTCGAGAATTTGGAGCCTTCATCTAGATTTCCGAAGATGTATGGAAAAGCGTGAATGTCTAGGCAGAAACCTGCTGCAGTGACAGAGCCTTTATGGGCAACTTCTAATAAAGAAGCATGAAGGGGAAATGTGGGGTTGTATCCCCCACATAGAGACCCCGCTGAGGCATTGCCTAGCAGAGATGTAAAAAGAGGACCAGCATCCTCCAGATCCCAGAATGGTTGATACGCTGGCAGCTTGCACTGTGCTTCTGGAAAAGCTGCAGAGCCTATAAGCAGCAGCTGTAGGGGCTGAAACTGGACATTTACAAGTGTGGGGCTGTCCAAGGCCTTGGGAGCACACCTTTTGCACAAGTATGCCCTGTATGTGAGACACGGAGTCAAAGGAGATTATTTTGGAGCTTTAAAGCTTAACGACTGACCTGCTGGGTTTTGGACTTGCATGGGTCCTGCAGCTCCTTTCTTTGGCCAACTCCTCCACTTTAAAATGGAAGTATCTATCAAATGCTTGTATCACCATTGTATCTTGGAAGTAAATAGCTTGTTTTTGATTTTAGAGGCTCATGGGTGGAAGACACTTGTCTTGCCTCAGATGAGACTTTTGTCACTCGCATCCATGTGAAGAGACCACCAAACAGGCTTTGTGTGAGCAACAAGGCTGTTTATTTCACCTGGGTGCAGGTGGGCTGAGTCCCAAAAGAGAGTCAGCAAAGGGAGATGGGGGTGGGGCCATTTTATAGGATTTGGGTAGGTAGTGGAAAATTACAGTCAAAGTGAGTTGTTCTCCAGCTGGCAGGGGCAGAGGATGCAAGGTGCTCAGTTGGGGAGCTCATTTGGGGAGCTTTTGAGCCAGGACAAGCCAGGAGAAGGAATTTCACAAGATAATGTCATCAGTTAAGGCAGGAACAGGCCATTTTCACTTCTTTTGTGATTCTTCAGTTACTTCAGGCCATCTGGATGTATACGTGCAGGTCACAGGGGATATGATGGCTTAGCTTGGGCTCAGAGGCCTGACAACTTTGAACTTTGGACTTTCGAGTTAACGCTGGAATGAGTTAAGATTTTGGGGAACTGTTGAGGAGAAATAATTGTATTTTGAAATGTGAGAAGGATATGAGACTTGGTGAGGTCATGGTCAGAATAATAAGGTTTGGATCTGTGTTTCCCCAAATCTCATGTCTAATTGTAATCCCCAGTTTTGAAGGTGGGGCCTGCTGGGAGGCGACTGGATCATGGGGGCAAAGTTCTCATAAATTGGTTAGCACCATTTCCTCAGTGCTGTTCTTGTGATAAGGAGTGAGTTATTATGAGATCTGCTTGTTTAAAAGTGTGTAGCACCTCCTCGCTTTCTTTCTCCTACTCCAGCCTTGTGATGTGCTGGCTCCCATTTCAGCTTTTTCCATGAGCTTAAGTTCCCTGAGGTCTTCCCAAAAGCTGATGTCACCATGCTTCCTGTACAGCATGCAGAACCAAGAGCCAATGAGGCCTCTTTTCTTTATAAATTTTCTGGTCTCAGGTATTTCTTTATCACAATGGGAGAAGAGACTAATACAGGATATTGGCCATGAATTCTCTGCCTAAGCCAATATCCAGAAGAGATTTTTCCAAGGATATATTCTAGAATTGTTATGGTTTCAGGTCTTAGATTTACATCTTTGATTCATCTTGAGTTGATTTTTGTATAAAGTGAAAGATAGGTATCCAGTTTCATTCTTCTACATGTGGCTAGCCAGTTTTCTTTTGTCTTGTTTTGCTTTTTTGCTTGTTTGTTTGTTTGTTTGTTTGTTTGTTTGTTTGTTTCTGAGATGGAGTCTTGCTCTGTTGCCCAGGCTGGAATGTCCTGGCATGATCTTGGCTCACTGTAACCTCTGCCTCCAGAGATCAAGCAATCCTCCTGCCTCAGCCTGCTAAGTAGCTGGGATTACAGGCACATGCCACTGTTATGGGGGTGGGTCCTTGCTACCAGAGCTCTCAAGATGGTGGCAGGTCACTTCCAAAATGGCAGCGGGCCACTTCCAAGATGGTGACAAGCTTCGTGTTCTCTGACCTGGGGTTCTTGGCCTCACAGATTCCAAGGAATGGAATCTTGGGCCACGTGGTGAGTGTTATAGCTCTACTAGAAGCCCTGGGTCATGGAAAAGAACCGTGGAACCCAGTGACTAGCGTTCAGCTCAGTTAGGATGAACCCAGGCACTTAGCCATGCAGGAACAATGGCAAGCCTTTAGTCCAATCGGGAGTGGCAACGGGCGCCTCGCTGGATCAGGATCACAGTGGACACCCTGCTGGATCCGGAGGGATGGAAGTCAGCAGCGGGTCTGTGACAGCGGCAAACAGCAGTGGTGGACGGAGAGTGAAAGGTCAGCTGAAACCGTAACAAAACACTGACGGACCAGAAGAGTGCAGCTGCAAGATTTAATAGAGTGAAAACAGAGCTCCCATATAAGGGGAGGGGACCCAAATGGGGTTGCCATTGCTGGCTCAAAGCCTGAGTTTATATCCTGATCCTTGTCCCTCCCGCTGTGCTCTCAGGAAATAGATGATTGGCTATTTCTTTACCTCCTGTTTTTGCCTAATTAGCATTTCAGTGAGCTCTCTGATTGGTCGAGTGTGGGCTAAGTTGCAAGCCCCGTGTTTAAAGGTGGATGCAGTCACCTTCCCAGCTAGGCTTAGGGATTCTTAGTTGGCCTAGGAAATCCAGCTAGTCCTGTCTCTCACCATCACGTCCGGCATTTTTTTATATCAGGGTTTCACCATGTTGGCCAGGCTAGTCTCGAACTCCTTATCTCAGGTGCCTCAGCTTCCTAAAGTGCTTGGATCACAGGTGTGAGCCACTGCACCCGGCCTGGCTAGCCAGTTTTCTAGCGCAATTTATTAAATAGAATGCCCTTTCTCCATTTTATGTTTCTGTATGTTTTATCAAATATCAGTTGTTTATAAGTATCTGACCTTATTCCTGAGTATTTTCTTCTGTTCCACTGGTCTGTGTGCCTACTTTTATACAAGTATCATGCTGTTTTGGTAAATACAGCCTTGTAGTGTAACTTGTAGTCTGGTAGTGTAATATTTCCAAATTTTTTCTCTTTCCTTAGCATTCCTTTGCATATTAAGGCTCTTTTTCAATTTCATATCAATTTTAAGATTGTTTTGTCTATTCTGTAAAAAATAATGTTGGTATCTTGATGGAAATTGCATTTAATCTGCAGATTGCTTTGGACAGTATGGTGATTTTCACAATGTTGATCGAATTTCTATCGAATTTCTATCCATGAGCATCAGATGCATCTACATTTGTTTGTGTGTCATCTCTGTTTTGTGTGTGTGTGGTTTTTTTTTTGTTTTTGTTTGTTTGTTTGTTTGTTTGTTTTTGAGATAGATTTTCATTCTGTTGCCCAAGTTGGTGTGCGGTAGTGTGATCTTGGCTCACTGAAACCTCTGTCTCCTGGGTTCAAGTGATTCTCCTGCCTTAGCCTCCTGAGTCAATGGGACTACAGGTGTGTGCCGCCACGCCCAGCTAATTTTTTTGTATTTTTAGTAGAAATGGGGTTTCAATGTGTTAGCCAAGATGGTCTTGAACTCCTGACCTTGTAATCTGCCTGCCTCATCCTCCCAAAGTTCTAAGATTACAGGCGTGAGCCACTGTCCCCAGCCTGCCGTCTCTGTTTCCTTCCAGCAATGTTTTGTATTTCTCCTTCTACAGATTCTTCACTTTCTTGGTTTACTTCTATTCCTAGATATTTTTATATTGTTTCAGCTATCGTAAAAGAGACTTCTTGATTTGATTCTCAGCTTGGTCATTGTTGGTATACAGCAGTGCCACTGATTTGTGTACATTGATTTTGTATCCTGGGACTTCACTATATTTGTTTATCAAATCTAGGAATCTTTTGGAGGAATCTTTAGGGTTTTATAGGTATAAAATTATATCATTAGCAAATGGTGATAGTTTGACTTTCTCCTTTCCAATTTGTATCCCCCATGTTTTTTATCCTGCTGGATTGCTCTGATTAGAACTTCCAGTACTCCACTGAATAGAAGTGGTCTAAGTGGGCATCCTTTTCTTATTCCAGTTCTTAGGGTAAATCATTATATTCAGTGTGATGTTGGCTGTGGGTTTGTCATATATGGCTTTTATTATTTTGAGATAAGTTCATTTGACGCTTAGTTTGTTGAGTGTTTTTATCATAAAGTGATACAATATTTCATCAAGTGCTTTTTCTGCCTATATTTAGATAATTGTATAATTTCTTTTAGTTCTGTTTATGTGATGTATCACATTTATTGACTTGTGCAAGTTAAACCATCCCTATATCCCTGAGATGAAACATAATTGATCATGGCATATTATATTTTTGGTGTGCTGTTGGATTAGGTTAACTAGTATTTCTTTGAGAATTTTTGCATTTACATTCATGAAGAAAAATTGTCTGTAGTTTCCTTTTTTGTTATGCTCATTCCTGGTTTTGGTATGAGGGTGATACTGGGTTCATAGCATGACGTAGAGATGATTATCTCTTTCTCAATCCTTTGGAATAGTTTCAGTAGAATTGGTACTAATTCTTCTTTGAGTGTCTGATAAAATTTAGCCCTAGATTTATCTGGCCATGGGCTTAATTTTTCTTCACATTTTAAAAAAATTACTGATTAAATCTTGCTGCTTGTTATTGGTTTGTACAGGGTTGCTATTTTTTTCCTCCTTTATTTTAGGAGGGTAGTGTGTTTCCAGGACTTTATCTATTTCCTCTAGATTTTCTAGTTTGTGTACATAGAAATGTTCACAGTAGTATTGAATGGTCTTTCGTATTTTTATATTGTGTTGGTTGTGTGTATTTCTATATTGTGTTGTATATTGTGTGTTGGTTGTAAAGTCTCCAGTTTCATTTCATTATAGCTCATTTGAAATTCTCTTATATATTGGCTAATCTAGCCAATGGCCTATTGGTTTTGTTTCTTTTCAAAGAAACAGCTTTTTGTTCTATTGATCTTTTGGGATTTTTTGTGTTAATTTCATTTAGTTCTGCTTTAATCTTTATTTCTTTTCATATGTTAGCTTTGGATTTGTTTTGTTCTTGTTTCTCTAGTTTCTTGAAGTGTGAAATTAGGTAGTCAGTTTGTGTCCTTTCAGACTTTTTGATGTAGGCATTTAGCACTGCAAACGTTCTTCTTAGCAGTGCTTTTGCTGTTTTGTAGGGGTTTTGATAACTTTTGTCACTATTATCATTCATTTCGACGTTTACATGTTTACAATTTCGTCGTGATGTTACTGTTAACCTAAAAATTATTTAGGAGGAGATTATTTAATTTCCATGGGTTTGTAGTTTCTTTTGGAGTTGATTTTTTATTCTATTTTACTGTGGTCTGAGAAGATACTTGATATAATTTTTATTTTTTAAAAATTTTTGAGACTTGTTTTGTGGACTAGCATATGACATATCTTAAAGAATGTTCTATGTGCTGATGAGAAGAATTTATATTCTGTAGCTCTTTGGTAGGATATTCTGTAAACATGTGTTAGTTTCTGTCTCAGATACTTTTCAGTATACACTAGCTAATATTGGCAACAATATTGTTTTGAGTGGTGCTGTTTATATACGTAGTCATAAAGCTCACAGCTCATATTTATTTGGGGGAATATGTATATTTTTTCATTATACACAAGAAATATAAGCAATGAAAATTTATTTTAATATTGATACATCTTGAATTTCATAATGGGGCATAATAAGTTAGGTTAGATGGCAATACTGACTTGATTCCTTGTTTGAAACCCTGCAGGCTCCATCCCTTGCACCCTTCTGTGTCAGCACCTAACTCTTTTGCAAGATAAGCAGTCCCATAGGATACCAGCAGAGTGCAGATACTTACAAGATTCTGATACCTGATATAGGTCCAGGAAAAAGAACAAAAACTCCTTATTCCTGATGTATCTTCTCTAATATCAAGCCAATCTGCACAAGAAACCCAATAAATTAACAGCTACAAATTCCTGCCTTGGAGCTAAGAATTTTCTTTTTTTTTCTTTGTCCTACTTGCTCAGCTGGGCTCAAGGTTTAGCTTATAGTGACTTTTTTTTTTTTTTTTTTTTTTTTTTTCTCATTTTAACAGTAAAACACATCTTTAGGTGCAGGTTTTATATGCTAATAACACATATAATGCATTTTAGAGTTTATAGATGCTAAGTGCATGTGCCAACTGCAGATCTGCCTTTGCATAGCTTACCTCACGCGTATTTTATAAATATGTAGGGAGAGGGTCAAGGTGGTTGGCTAGAAGCAGCTAATGTGTGCCATCCTCGTGGAGAGAAGAAATGGTAGTGAGTAAATACTATACCGTCCACTAAAACATTCCAGTGAACACAATGGGATTCATTAAGAAAACAACTTAACCCACAGAGAATGGAGAGACGCAAGACTGAACAACTGCCAACAAAGAAGTGGCACTGAGCTAAACAGAGTCCCTTCCATATGGAAATGGCAAGTGATTGAGAAATCTAAGGGACTCACACTTCTTTTATGTATCTTTGCCACTGTTGGGTCGAGAGATTCTCTCAGGAGCCCACTCAACCAGGGCCTTCAGATTGCTATGCAGAGCTATGTGGAGTCTGGACAGAGCCACCACTCAAGCACACACAGTAATCCTGGAAGCCTTGGATCCTGGATATCACAGCATTAGCAGCTGCAGCTTCAGCAAAGTGGCAGGTTAGGCTCCCTTACCTACCTTGGGGAAAAGGGCTGAACCTGAAGGGCTAAGCAGCACCAGTCTGAAGGCTTCGCTTCCACTCTACTTCAGAGAATAAAGACCACTAATTTGGGACCCAAGCCACCTCCTACTGGAACTCTGGGGCCAGTAACAGCTCCACACTTCCCTGGGACAAAGTTCCCGGAGGGAGGGGTGGGCTGTCATCTTTGTTAGCTCTCACGCTTTGCTGTCTGTTACCTTCATGCTCTGGAGATTCTGAGGTAACTAGGGTCTTTCTGGGACCCCTAGCACAGTGAAGCTGCCTTACAAAAAAGCATCCAGACTTTTTTTTTTTTTTTTTTTTTTTTTTTTTTTTTTTGAGACGGAGCCTGGCTCTGTCTCCCAGGCTGGAGTGCAGCGGCAGGATCTCAGCTCACTGCAAGCTCCGCCTCCCGGGTTTACACCATTCTCCTGCCTCAGCCTCTGGAGTAGCTGGGACTACAGGCGCCCGCCACCTCGCCCGACTAGTTTTTTTTGTATTTTTAGTAGAGACGGGGTTTCACCGTGTTAGCCAGGATGGTCTCGATCTCCTGACCTCGTGATCCGCCCGTCTCGGCCTGCCAAAGTGCTGGGATTACAGGCTTGAGCCACCGCGCCCGGCCCAGACTGTTTTTAATGCAGGCCTTTATCCCAGTTCTCCTCATTGGCCAGGACCTCCAGATCTGAGAATCCAGCCATTCCTTACTGGAGTTCTTGGGCCATCAGCAGCTCTGAATCTCCCTGAGACAGAGATCCCAGAGGGAGGAGTGGGTTGCCATCTTTACTTATTTACATACTTTGCCATTGTTGCCTTTGGCCTCTGGAGAGTCCATGGCGACTAGAACTTGGCACAGACCCCCAGTGCAGTGCAGCTGCCCCACAGAAAAGTGACCTGACTGTTTCCCATGCAGGTCCCTGTCCATACTTGTCCTCACTGGGCAGGACCTCCTGATCTGGGACTCTAGCCTAAACCCTGTCCTTGCCTTCTCCAAGGAGGAAATCCCAGATTCAATCCACAACTTCTCCACCATTACAGCTGCAGTAGTACAGCCTTAACTGCCTTCAAGCTGGGAAAAGAACAGAGAGACTAGTCATTACACTGGCACCTCCAGTACAGTGCAGCCAGCATACATAGAGGAGTCCAGTCTCTCTTCCCTGGGAGCCCCCGTGCCCACTTTTCACCAGGTAGGTCCCGTGGCTCAGGACTGCAGAACAGCCACCCCAACCATTGCTGAGCATATCCCCTGGTAGTGACTCTGAGTTTCTTTGGGTAGGAGCTCCCAGAACCAACTGACAACCCCTCTGCCACTGCCACAGTAGTGGTTCTGTCCCATCTGACCTCAGTCTGGAGAAGAAACAAAGAGCTTGAGGCCTTCACCTGGGCTTACAGCACATCTCAGCCAAAATATGGAGAACAACCCTGTCTCTCTTCCCTGTGAGTCCTAGACACCCTTCTCTTTGACAATCAGAGCCCCTAGCTCAGGCTCAGGCCAGCAGTAAAGCTACCCCTACTCACTGGCTGAATACTCCCAGTAGCAATGGCTCTGCCTTTCTCATAGGTGGAGCTCCCAGGGAAGACGAAAATCCCGTTTGCCATTGCCTCTCCAGTGAAACTGACCATGCTGCCCTTGGACTAAGGAAAGAGCAAAGAGTTTGAGTGCCTCATTCATACCTCAAGCAAGCTGTAGTTGCCCTAAGGAGAGGCCAGGCTGTCTCCCACATATCATACACACTCTACTGCTTATTACCAGGAGGGGACCCCCAGTTTGGGCCTATAGTGCAACCACCCCATTCTGAGTCAATCACACTGATTGATTGACTAAAGCTTTACATCTCTCTGGGTCGGACCCCCAGGAACAAGTGGAGTAGCATTGACCACAACTACTGCTAAGCTCCCTTTCCCTGCTGCCTCCAAGCTGGGGAGGAAAAATGAAGTCTGAGATTATTCCAGGGCTTGGGTGTGCAGCCCAAAACTGCTAAGCTGAGATCTGTAACCAGCACTCAAATGGGAGAGGAGACTACATTTTCAGAGCATTAAGAGAGAATGTAGCTGCAACCAACAGAAGAAAAAAAGAAAAGAAAAAAGATAAACAGGAGTCACATAACAGAACCAGCACTTACTTACTAACTAACCATTATGCCTAAGCACCACCTACTGGATCACACACCAAAACTTAAAACACCAAAATTACTTTCTAGACATACCTTCCTTTGAAACCAAAGACAAGAATTCAGTTACTGATAAAGGCCATGTACAACGCCTCAACCATCTGAAAACTCCAAGAAAAGGAGTCTACTGACTACTCAATTTACACTACAGTTAAAGAAACACCCACAAGTGCAGGTGAGAAAAATGCCAACACAATAACTGGCAACTCAAAATGCCAAAGTGTTTCCTTTCCTCAAAATGACTACAGTAGTTCCCCAGCAAGGGTTCTCAACTGAGCTGAGATGGCTGAAATATCAGAAGTAGAGTTCAGAACATGGATAGAAATGAAGATGATTGAGATTCAGGAGAACATGAAAATTCAATCCAAGGAAGAAAAGGATCACAAAAGATGATGGAGCATCTTATAGATAAAACAGTTAGTATTAAAAAAGAACCAAAGTAGTCTGATAGAGCTAAGAACACACTATAAGAATTTCATAATGCAATTGCAAGTATGAACAACAGACTAGACAAAGCTGCAGAAATAAACTCAGAGCTTGAAGACAAGCTCTCTGAAATAAGACAAACAGAAATAAAAATGAAAAAAATAATGAAAAGGAACAAACAAAACCTCTGATAAATATGGGATTATATAATGAGATAAAAATCTGTGACTTATTGGAGTATGTACTTGAAAGAGATGGGGAGAAAGCAGGCAACTTAGAAAACATATTTCAGGATATTGTTCATAAAAACATTCACAAACTCGCTAGGGAGGCCAACATTCAAATTCAGGAAATGCAGAGAGCCCCTACAAGATACTACAAAAGAAGACCATCACCAAGACATCTAATCATCAGGCATTCCAAGGACAAAATGAAAGAAAAAATATTAGACGCAGTTACAAACAGCAGGTCACCTACAAAGAGAACCCCATCAGGCTAACAGCAGATCTTTCAGCAGAAATTCTATAAGCCAGAAAAGACGAGAGACCTGTACTCAACATTCTTAAAGAAAAATCTTAAAGAAGAAATTTCATATTCGGCCACATAAACTTAGTAGGTGAAGGAGAAATAAACTCCTTATTAGATATCCATACAATAATAGTTGGAGGCTTCAACACTCCGTTGAAAGTATTAGACAGAGCCAAGCAGAAAATTAACAAAGGTACTCAGGACCTGAACTCAACACTTGACCACATGGATCTAATAGACATCTGCAGAACTCTTCATCCTGAAACAACAAATTGTACATTATTCTCATTACCACATAGCACACACACCAAAACTGACCACATAATCAGACATAAAATTATCCTCATAAAATTCAAAAAAAATGAAATCATACCAATCACACTCTCAGACCACAGCACAATAAAAATGGAATTCAATACCAAAAAAATGCTCAAAACCACACAATTACATGGGAATTAATCAGCCTCCTCCTGGTTGACTTTTGGGTAAATAATGAAATTGAGGCAGAAATCAACTTTTTTGAAACTAATGAGAACAAAGAGACAAAATAGTTGAATCTCTGGGAAACAGCTATGTCAGTGTTAAAGGGAAATGTATAGCAAGAAACGCCCACATCAGAAAGTTGGAAAGATGTCAGATTAACAACCTAATGTCACAACTGGAAGAAGTAAAGAAGCAAAAGCAAATCAACCCCAGAACTACAAAAAGGCAAGAAATAACCAAAATAAGGCTGAACTGAAGGAGACTGAGGCTTAAAAATCCATACAAAATCAACAAAACCAAGAGTTGATTTTTAGAAAATAAATTGTAAGACTGACCACTAGTTAGACTAATAAAGAAGAGAGAAGATAAAAATAAACACAATTTGAAAGAACGAAGCCATTACCACTGACCCCACAGAAATACCAATAACCATCAGAGACTACCATGAATATTTCTATGCACAAAAACTAGAAAATCTAGAAGAAATGGGTAAATTCCTGGACACATATACCCTTCAAAATCTGAAACAGGAAAACACTGAATCCCTGAATAG
This sequence comes from Rhinopithecus roxellana, assembly GCF_007565055.1. Classification (NCBI taxonomy): domain Eukaryota; kingdom Metazoa; phylum Chordata; class Mammalia; order Primates; family Cercopithecidae; genus Rhinopithecus; species Rhinopithecus roxellana. Next base: position 38,462,406 of record NC_044555.1, on the reverse strand, counting down.
GCCGATATAAAGCTCTGAAATTAAAATAGTAATAAATGTACTACCAACCACAAAAGGCCTAGAACCAGATGGATTCACAGTCAAGTTATATCAGGTATACAAAGAAAAGCTGGTACCATTCCTACTGAAACTATTCTTTAAAAAAATGAGGAGGGACGCCTCCCTAACTCATTCTATGAGGCCAGCATCATCTCAATATCAATACCAGACAGAGACACACACAAAAATGAAAACTTAAGGCCAATATTCTTGATAAACATAGATGCAAAAATTCTCAACAAAATATTAGGAAATCAAATCCAGCAGCACATCAAAAAGCTAATCCACCATGATCCAGTAATCTTTATCCCTGGGACGCAATGTTGGTTCAACATACAAAAATCACTAAATTTAATTCATCACAAAAACAGTGCTAAAGAAAGATACATATGATTTTCTCAGTAGACACAGAAATGGCTTTCAATAAAATTCAACATCCCTTTATGTAAGAAAAACTACCAACAAACTATGCATTAAAGGAACATACTTTAAAATAATAAGAGCTATCTATGACAAACTCACAGCCAACATCATACTGAGTGAGCAAAAGCTGAAAGCATTCTGATTTATAACCAGCACAAGACAAGGATACCCTCTTTCACCATTTCTATTCCACATAGTATGAAAGTCCTAACCAGGCAATCAGGCAAAAAATAAATAAATAAATAAATAAATAAATAAATAAATAAATAAATAAAAGACATCCAAATAGGATGAGAGGAAGTCAAACTATCCCTTTTTGCAGATGACATGATTCTATGTCTTAAAACATAGTCTCTGCATGAAACCTCTTAGAGATGATAAACAACTTCAGCAACATTTAAAGATACAAAATAAACATATAGAAATCAGTAGCATTCCTGTACTCCAACAATATCCAAGCCAAGAACCAAATCAGGCACGCAATCCCATTCACAATTGCCACAAATTAGATAAAATATCTAGTAATACAGCTAACCAGGGAGGTGAAAGATCTCTACAATAAAAATTACAAACCACTGCTCAAAGAAATCAGAGATAACACAAGCAATTTTTTAAAAATTATGCTCATGGATAGGAAGAATTCATATCTTTAAAATGGCCATACTGCCAAAACCAACTTACAGATTCAAAGTTATTCTTATGAAACTACCAATGACATTCTTCACAAAATTAGAAAACACTAGTTTAAAATTCATATGAAACAAAAAAGAAGCCTGCATAGCCAAATCAATCTTTAGCAGAAAGAACAAAGGTGAAGGCATTATGTTACCCAAATTCAAGCTATACTACAGGGTTAAAGTAACCAAAACAGGATGGTACTGGTAAAAAAATAAAAACAAACAAACAAACAAAAAAACAGACACGTAGAACAATGGAACAGAACAGACAGCACAGCAATAATGCCACACACCTACAACGATCTCATCTTTGACAAAGGTGACAAAAACATGCAATGGGGAAAGGATTCTCTTCAATAAATAGTGCTGAGATAACTGGCTAGCCGTATGCAGAAGATTGAAACTGGATCCCTTCCTTACACTATACACAAAAATCAACTCAAGATGGATAAAAGAGTTAAATGCAATAGCTAAAACTATAAAATCCACATATCATAACCAAGAAAATACCATTCTGGAAATAGAAAGTGGCAAAGATTTCGTTACAAAGACACCAAAAGCCATCACAAAAAAAGCAAAATCGATAAATATGATTGTAGAGGACCACGTGCTCGCAAACAAGATGTTCCCGATAGTTATGCTCTTGCAAACAAAGCATGACGTTTCTTCTCTGCAAACAGGAAGAACAAAGGAGTCGGCTGTAAACAGCAGACTCTGGGAACTGGTTAATGTTTAAGCATCTTAAAAAATTGGAAAGTTAGGGAAAGGTCAGAAAAACAACTCATGACATAAAAACAACTTGTGTCATAAAAACAACTCGTGTCTTGTGACGTGGTAAAATTCCACAAGCATGTATAAAATAAAGCAGAGCGTGCTGCTCGGGGCAGCCGCCATGTTTGTCTTGTCTTGTGTTGTCTTGTGTGTTCATTCCTTTGTTTAGGAAACACGCGGACCCCAACATATGATCTAATTAAACTAATGAGCTTCTGCACAGCAAACGAAACTATCAACAGAGTTAACAGACAACCTACAGAATGGGAGAAAATGTTGCAAACTCTCATCTGACAAAAGTCTAATATCCAGTATCTAGAAGGAACTTAAATTTACAAGCAAAAAAACAAAAAACAAAACAAAACAAAACATTAAAAAGTGGGCAAAGGACATAAATAGACACTTTTCAAAAGAAGACATACATGTGGCCAAGGAGCATATGAACAAAAGCTCAGTATCACTGATCATAAGAGAAATACAAATCAAAACACAATGAGATACCATCTCACCCAGTCAGAATGGCTAATCATTAAAAAGACAAAATACAACAGATGCCGGCAAGGTTGCAGAGAAAAGGGATCACTTTTACCCTGCTGTTGGGAGTGTAGATTAGTTTAATTATTGTGGAAAAGAGTGTGGTGATTCCTCAAAGACCTAAAAACAGACCTATCATTTTACCCATCAAACCCATTACTGGCTATATACCCAAAGGAATATAATAAATTGTTCTAAAATAAAGACATATGCACGTGTGTGTTCATTGAAGCACTATTCCCAATATCAATGACATTTAATCAACCTAAATGCACATCAACGGTAGACCGGACAGAAAAAATGTGTTACCTATAGGCCAAAGAATACTATGCAGCCATACAAAGAATGATATAATTTTCTTTTCAGTAACATGGGTGAAACTGGAGACCATTATTCTTAGCAAACTAATGCAGAAATGGAAAACAAAATACCACATGTTCTCTCATATATAGGAGCTAAATGATGAGAACACATAGAAACCAAGAGGCTAACAACTGACACCAGAGCCTACTTGAGGGTGGAGTGTGGGAGGAGGGAGAGCATCAGAAAAAAATATCCATCCTGGCTAACATGGTGAAACCCCGTCTCTACTAAAAAATACAAAAAACTAGCCGGGTGAGGTGGCGGGCGCCTGTAGTCCCAGCTACTCGGGAGGCTGAGGCAGGAGAATGGCGTAAACCCGGGAGGCGGAGCTTGCAGTGAGCTGAGATCCGGCCACTGCACTCCAGCCCGGGCGACAGAGCGAGACTCCGTCTCAAAAAAAAAAAAAAAAAAAAAAAAAAAAAAAAAAAAAAAAAATCTATCAGGTACTAGGCTTAGTATCTCGGTGATAAAATAATTAATACACCAAACCCCCATGACATGTGTTCACCTATATAACCTGCAAATGTACCCCTGAACCTAAAATAAAAGTGAAAAGAACAAATACAAATAAGCATAAATAGATGAATAAATAAACACGTAGGTATGTATGTACAAGTCCCATACAAGGAATTCCTCTTAAGGCAATAGCTGCTGTCTCCCTTTGGCAGCCAGCATACTCTCAGAGTATGCTTTCAGTTTACAATAGGCTTCTCTACCTGCTCTTACTTTAAATTTGCTCTCAAATTATTCTGTGCAGTTAAATCAAGAACTTGAACTGGCCCACTGACAACAATAGCAATAATGCATAGTAAATTAGCGTTTGTTTTACTTGCAGTATGAATCAGACAATAATGCTTTCCTTAGACATAATCATTGCATCATTCATCATTCACAATGGAAATAATGTTTCATGAAGTTGTGTTTTGCTGTGGTTAAAGCTCGTATTATCATTTTGTGAATCCAAATATTCTATATTTTACTTTTCTTATTTTATTTCTCCTTGATTCTCTTATATACTGCTCTCTTTAAAAATTATTAACTAATATTTATGATTGTGTAATCCTACGGAACCCAAGAGATTTTCCTCATTATATTACTTACTTATCTTTTCTTCCTTTTCCTTTGTGGAAAATGATCTGAAACAATTGTTTATCTTTTATGATTAACTTACCAAATATTTTTGCTACTGAACCAGCTTTTCTGTTGTTGTTATTGTTTAAAAGTGGGCACGTGGATTTTTCTTAAAAATAATTTTATGACTTAATCCTCTAACAAATATTTTCATTTTAAGTGGATGCCCTTTCTAATATATATATATATAAATTTTAAAGATCAGCATCTTTGCAAAATTCCTTTTAGTTTAACATACATTTTCCCTTACAAGTTCAATTTTGTATTTTTGTCTTTCTTTATTTTATTCCTTTTTTTTTTTTTTTTTTTTTATTCTATGTATTGTCATCAGGACCAGATAACCTGCTATCTTCCACCCTCTTAAAAAAAGCAATTAGTTGGCCGGGTGCAGTGGCTCATGCCCGTAATCCCAGCACTTTGGGAGGCCAAAGCAGGCGGATCACGAGGTCAGGAGATCAAGACCATCCTGGCTAACACGGTGAAACCTTGTCTCTACTAAAAAAATACGAAAAATTAGCCGGGCGTGGTGGCAGGTGCCTGTAGTCCCAGCTACTCGGGAGGCTGAGGCAGGAAAATGGCGTGAACCCAGGAGGCGGAGCTTTCAGTGAGCTGAGATCCTGCCACCGCACTCCAGCCTGGGCGACAGAGAGAGATTCTGTCTTAAAAAAAAAAAAAAAAAAAAAAGATAAAAAAAAGCAATTAGTTCTGATTTAGTGTTTTCATTCTTCTTTATAATTATAATCTGCATTGCTTTTCTTATTTATTTTCTAACTCGCATGTAAAGTCACTACATATTACTGTTGTTCCCTTATAGATTCAGTTATGTCCAAAGCTACCACTTTTCTACATTTATTTTTTTGCAATTTTCGTATGAAATCAAATGTTCCAGCTCTTCTGTGAATCCCCATATTTCTTTTAGAAAAGCTAAATCTCTGAGATTTGAGCCCTTTGAAATATATTCTGATTTGATCCTTCTCTTTTAGCAGGTTATATGATATGTTCCTTTTTTCTTTTCCAATATCTTTGCTTGACATGAGTCTTAATAAAATATTTATTTACTGGGCATCTCCAAATTTTCTTTCTTTATTTGTTAATATATTTGCTTTTGTCATTTTGACCCCATATTTTTACAGAGGGGATGTAAGATGGCTTACATAAATACGTGCAATTCACACATCATTCATTTGCAAGCTCTCACAACCTCTAGGAGAAAATACGAAAACTGCCTTTCTGCTACATACTATACTAGTGTTGGGACATCTGAATATTGTAATCATAAGAACCAGAATTTATTATACCAATAAGAACAGAAAAGGCAGAGGGAGGAAGAGCAATCAAAATGGCTGAATTTACTTTATTCTATATTATTTTAATAGGGATAGTTTACAAGTTATCATGTTAAAAATATATTTCTTTTTTTTTTTTTTTTTTTTTTGAGACGGAGTCTTGCTCTGCCGCCCAGGCTGGAGTGCAGTGGCCGGCTCTCAGCTCACTGCAAGCTCCGCCTCCCGGGTTCACGCCATTCTCCTGTCTCAGCCTCCCGAGTAGCTGGGACTACAGGCGCCCGCCTCGTCGCCCGGCTAGTTTTTTTTTTTTTTTTTTTTTTTTTGTATTTTTTAGTAGAGACGGGGTTTCACCGTGTTAGCCAGGATGGTCTCGATCTCCTGACCTCATGATCCGCCCGTCTCGGCCTCCCAAAGTGCTGGGATTACAGGCTTGAGCCACCGCGCCCGGCCATTTCTTTTTTTAAAAAAAAAATTTGCCTGGAAGTTTTCAATAAGTTATCTTTTGGTCAAATTATCCTCTTGAGACTATTTTTGGGCACCCATCAAGCTTACTTAACCAAAAGTTTCTATGCTTATCTTAATCTTAGAGCTGTACAGTGAATATTAAAACTATACTCTTGCCTGAAACCTTTATTGCATTCTTAAAATGCATGTTTATCTTTTTCTTCTTCACATATTGAAATAAAATAAGCAACAAAAATGATAGCAATAATTTGCCAAAAGTGTATAAATAAGGAAAATATGATCTATTCAGATAGATGTCTTGTGCTTTTTTAAAATTTTGAAACAAGCTGAAGCTTAAAGAAAATTTGCAAGTACAGTACAAGTAACTTTTTCCATAATCTATTTGAGAGTGAATTGCTGACTGATGATATCCCATGAACCCCAGCTCTTGTTTTGTGCATATTTCCTACCAACAAGGACAATCAATCACAGTACAACTGTCAACATTGGGAAATTATCCTAAGCACAATACCATCAGCTAATCATCAGACCCCATTGAAGTTGTGTCAAATGTCCAAATAACACCCTTGATAGTGAAAGAATTTGTTTCAGAATATACACATTGACTTTATTTATCATATTTCCTTATTCTCCTTCTTTGGTTTTCATGATCTTGGCACTTTGGCAAAGTACAGACAAGTTACATTGTAGTTTGTCTCTCGATTTGGGTTTATTTGATGGTTTCTTATAATTTGATTCAGGCCATGCATCTTTTGTAGCATTATCCTGGGAGAAATACTGTGTTCTTCCTACTGTGACCAATGAGGTGGCATGCCATTTTAATTTGTTTGATCACTAATGATGTTCATTTTGATCATTTAAGAGAGTGTTCACAAGACTTCTCCACTGTAAACTTTGTGTTTTTCCCTCTTTGTAATCATAAAGTATTTTAATAATTTAATTGATGTAAATATCCCATTCTTTATCTAATGTTTGATTTATTTTTAAAAATGTATATAGTTACGGTTTCATAATTTTGTAATTTATTTAGTGGGTTATAACATGCTACAATAGTTATTTATTTTAATGTTCAAATTGTCTGATTCAGCAGTAAGAGACCCTTTAAAGTGCCTCCAATATGCTTTTGATACATCCCCATCATTTCTTTAGCATGTCCTTCTTTACCAGAATCAGAATATGTATGAGGATTTTCTTGTGCTCTCCATGTCCCAGATCTAGAATTATCCTTGCTCCAAGAAATTCTGGTTCTTTTTAGGGGAAAATGGTGTTTAGAAACTGGTATCTGGATGCTAACTCAATCCCAAACCTCGACACCACAGGGTTCAGTCTAATATTATCTCTTTTCTTATTTCTAATTCTCTTTTTCAGCAAGGAGGAATAAGGTTCATGTAAATATATTTACTTACCTAGTTACCCCTCCTCTGTGTAACCAATCCACTATGGCTACCACTGTCATCTTTCTCACTAACTAATTGCTCTATTAATACTCCTGTCAATTTTTTGGCTCTTGAAGCAAGTATGAGGATAAACTCAAATATCTTGTTTTTAAATTCCCGTGCTGACTCATTTTTAATAGCTTCTTACACAGAAACTTTTAAAATATTCTTAATATCTGAAGAAACCACACTTTCTGTTTTCTGCTTGTTCATATTTTTTCTCTCTAAGAAATTATAAGGGAGTTTATTATACTAGCTGAAATATTTATTAGCTATACTTCTATTATATGAAAATTATATTATTCAGAACTCACAGGATCCTTTCTTGAAGAATAACTTGGGACTTTTCCAGTCCGTAGCATTTGGTTTGTGTTCATGTAACATATTTGTAGCAAATTTTTCCTGCTTTTGCACTGGGATATTTTCATATGCTTTTGTTGATATTATATATTCCAAGTGTTATCTATTCTAATGGAAACATAGGTTTCTCAATTTTTAAGATCATCTTATGTATGGAACACTCTTTAATTTAGTTTTTTCTAGACTATGGCACTTGGTGCTTACTATTTCTAAAAGTGACCATGCCTCTAGGTTAAATAGGGGAAACATAATTCAGGGAATTTTCCAGAGATTATTTATCAATTACAAAGGGGAGGAAGAGATTCCATTACAGTGGGAGAAATATAATAGACACAACTGCAATCAAGTGGTAAAAGTTAATCAGTATTAAAACCAGTATTACAACAAATTGACATCCTGTGCCTCGTGATGTGATGCCATGAGGAGAATATACATGACTTCTCTGAGGTTCTGGCTAAAAACACACAAGCTCACTCTAATCATGAGGAAACAATCAGACAAACCAAAAGTGAGAGCAATTTACAAAACAGCTCTGAATTTCTTAAAAATGTTAATGCCATGAGAAAAAAAGTTTGGGAAAGTCTTCTAAATTAATAGAGACAAAAGAGAGCATGAAAACTACATACAAAGCTCAATCCTGAATTAATTCATGAATTTAAAAAATCATATTTTAAAGATATTATTGGGAAAATCAGTGAAATTTTTGTAAACTGTTGAGTCGTCAATACCTTATACTATGTTTACATTTTCTTTATTTGAAATTGTATAATAGTTATGTAAAAGAATATCCTTGCTCTTAGAAGACAGATACACAGATGCTAGCAGTATTAGGGATAAAGAGTCACGAAAGTTGCAAATTTCTCTCAATAGCTTGAGAAAAAAATAATTATATATATAATATATTAATTATATATACTTTCATACATAATATATTAATTGTATATACTTATATATATTTATGTATTTAAGCCCACACTGAGTCACAAATACATGCATGCACAAATATACAAACGCGAAAGAAAGAAATCAAGCAAAATGGTGAAACTAGGTGAAAGATGTACACTTCTTACATTTTTTCTGTAACTTAAAAATGTATTAAATAAAAAGTAAAAAAAAAGAAAAAATATATTCTGTTTTATTCAAAAACGCTGTAAAAATCTATTTTTATTTCTGTCTTGAATCACCTTTATCTGTTGGTGGGAATGACAGTGTAATCACTGTGGAGAACGGTGTGGAGGTTAAGCAGAAAACTAAAAATAGAGCTGCCATAAAATCTAGCAATCCCACCCCTAGGTATGTACTCAAAAGAAAGGAAATCAGTATGTTGAGGAGATATCTGGACTCTCATGTTTATTCCAGCACTATTCACAATAGCCAAGATTTGGAAGCAACCTATATCTATCAACAGATGAATGCATCAAGAAAATGTGTTATGTATACACAATGAAGTGCTATTCAGCCATTACAAAAAAATGAGATCCTGTCATTTGCAATAGCATGGATGGAACTGGAGGTCATTATGCTAAGTGAAATAAGCCAGGCACAGAAAGACGAATATTACATGTTTTCACTTCTTTGTGAGATCTAAAACTCAAAACAATTGGACTCATGGAGATAGAGAGTAGAAAGATGACTGCTAGAAGCTATGAAGGGTAGTGGGAGTGTGGAGGGTAAGTGGGAATGATTAATGGATACAAAATTAGTTAGAAATAATAAATAAGTCCTAGTGTTTGGTAGCATAACAGGGTGAATATAGTAAAAAATTAATTGTACATTTTAAAATAACTAAGAGTATAATTATATTTTTTGTAATACAAAGGATAAATGCTTGAGTTGATGAATATCCCATTTTCTCTGGTGTAATTATTATGCACTGTATGTCTGTATCATATCTCATGTATTCCATAAATACATATACCTACTATGTATCCACAAAAATTAAAATAAACACATAAATAAAATACTATCTTATATCCACCCTCAATTTTATAAGTTACACCTAAAACTTCTTTCTTCTTCTTCTTTCTTTGATCCATATGTTTAATAGCTAGTTATAATTCTCTGAATAATTTTTACATGCCTAATGACATACATTACTTTTTTACTTCCATTTCACAATCTTTACATGTTTTAAGCTATAAGATGCATAACTAACAACTAAACTGAAAATCATATAAACATAAATATACATTGGAGCAACATTTCAGAAAAGATGCATTGTTAATATTTTTAATTAAAAAAATCAAAAATATAAACTTATAATCATATTACATTAAGAAACTGTAATGACTAAATTTCCTCTTTCCTATCCCCAGAATATGAGTTAGTTTTAAAATTAAATACAGATTTGAAAAAAACATGCTTTGAAAGATGAATTAGAATAAATAAAGAAAACAGTGACAATTTTCTCATTACAGGTAATAAACTTGATATTTTTTGTTTTTTAGTCTATGTACTATTTGAAGATCTGAAGATTATATTAGTCATCTTGGCAGTTATTAAATGAATAACACAAATACTAGCTTCTTAGTTCAGCTTTGTTTCTTTAAGGAAAACAAGGTTCTTAGACATCTTCAACTTTTATAAAAAAAATTTGTGCGTTTGTGTGCATGTTTGTTAAGAGGATGAGGCTAACTCTCTAAAGAAAATCTTTCAGACTTCCATATATACTTTCTTCTATTTAGCTTTTAAAACAGATTTGCACATTTAATTTATCTGCTATTTTGTCTAAGTATGTTAATTTATATTTTATGTAAATGATAATTTTTTTTCATTTTATTATTATTCATTTTATTTTGTATGTCATTTCAGAGGTCAGTCTTATTTGGAAAAAATACATTACTAATATTTAGTAATTCTAATTCAGCTTTTGGGGCTTTTAGCAATCATTTCTAATTTGGAGCTATTCTTTGTGTACTATGACTATTCAGTGACTATTGAGCACCCCAAAATTACAGTGTTATATGGTATGAAAGTTATAGAAAAAAGAAGATATGAAGCTTCAAAGAATTTGCCCTCCATTTACCCAAGTATCCTCTGGGATAAAACAATTTAGCTACACAATATAGACCAGACATTTTAGTGTACTATTAATATATGTTCATTATAAAAATTTAATACAGAAAAATATAATGAAGAAAACAAAAATCCCCCTAACTTCTGCCACCTAGAGTAACTACTAAAACCACTTTGGAAAATATAGTTCTAAATATCAATTGATACTAATCTCTCTCTTTCTCTGTCCCTATCTATCTATATATTTTCTTCCTCTACAGAGATATCCAAGTGCGATTTTATATTAATAGCTTCACACTACACAAACTGTTACGCATTTTGCAATTAAGCATTAAATCATTTTTGGTATATAACTTAGATATCAGTAACACAAATCTATTTTATTATTTTTAAAGCCTAGAGTTTTCATAGCTATATATATATATATATATATATATATATATATATTCTAAATTTCTTTCAATAATTGCCAATAGCTGCTTAGGCTCTTATCTTTTTTGCTATTATTTTTTGCTGTGACCATTTTTTGCACATAGATATTTTCATATTTGATCAATGATCACTAATATAAATTCCTTGAAGAGTATTGCTTGGTCAAATCTAACCCAATTTTAAGTACTATTATACTAAAATGTTTTGGGGTATATAAATTTACACTTCCCATTTCTTGACCAACACTAATTATTTCTATTTTTCTTTAGTCTTTGACAGCATGTCATGCAATTTTACATTTCTATTATTCACATTCTCATTTACAAAGCCCTTTTAATGTCAAAGTATTTTTTGATAACTGGCTGATTAACATGGCCAGTTATGTTGTTTTGTCCTTTGATATATTCTCAATCATATTTGCTAAATTATTCTTCTTCTGACTGGTAAGATTTATTTACACATCTCTTAATGTATTATAGACCATATTTGTATTCATATTTTTGAGATTTTATGTGGCTTATTTTCTCATTTTTTTGCTTTCATCATCAAGGTATTTTTTACACAGAATTAAAATAAAATAGGATGAGAAGATGTCATTCTACTATGTGTTGTGGAATAGTTTAAATAGCAGAGACATTACCTATTCCTTAATAATTTCAAGAATAGCCTTATGTTAACATCTGGGTCTACCCTGTATTTGTGGGGTGAAATGACATATTGTCAATGTGTTTATTCTTTTCAATTTAGTTTATTTTTCCTCTTTTTTGCTCTAAGTGGTTTAATTCATTAATTTGCAGTGTTCTTTGAATGAAGAATTTAAATTTCCAGTACTTCTGTATTTATACATTGTTCTCATTTTTTTATTTGTATCTTAGGACAGTAATAGATTATATGTTGTGTATTTTGATAAAGGATTTCTCTCATTTATAATTTTATTTTCTATTTTCTAATTCATTAATTTCTTCCTACTTCTCTCCTTAATTGTGAGTTTATTTTTTAAAAGTTCTTGTATTAGTTTCATCATGCATTTATTCTGTTTTGGGGGGGAATATGATTTATAAAGTTATGAACTTAATCTTATGATAGCTTTAGCCTATTCCCATAAATCTTGTTAAATACTGTTTTAATTTTATCATTATCTACATCTAGAATCTTTACTAAGGAACATTTCAAGTCCCAAAACTGATTGGCAAAAGCTATATGAGGTACTATGTTAAAAATAGCAGGGGTAAGGCCGGGCGCAGTGGCTCCCGCTTGTAATCCCAGCACTTTGGGAGGCTGAGGCGGGCGGATCACCTAAAGTCAGCAGTTTGAGACCAGCCTGGCCAACATGACGAAACCTCGTCTCTACTAAAAATACAAAAATTAGGTGGGCATGGTGACGGGCGCCTGTAATTGCAGCTACTTGGGAGGCTGAGGCAGGAGAATCGCTTGCACCCGGGATCTGGAGTTTGTAGTGAGCTGAGATGGCACCACTGCACTCCAGCCTGGGTGACAGAGCGAGACTCTCTCTCTCAAAAAAAAAAAAAAAAAAAGAGAGGTAGGGGTTTAGTGAAACATAGCACTATGTCTTTCATGAAAGTGGAAGTGATTGATGTATTACCGGTATCGGATTTGTAAGAGATGTGCTATCCCCGTGTTGATATTCTTCATTCACAGTTTTGATGTCATTCTTAATCTGATTATTAAAATAAAGTTGATTTTTGTGATAGATTATTTTCAGACTCAGTTCATGACCTTTGCCTCACACACTCTTTCCTGCCCCAGTGATTGTGGACATTTGTTCTCAAGTTTTAAACAGTTTTTTCTTTTCTTTCTTACCTTTCCTTTTCCCTCCCTCCCTCACTCCCTTCCATTCTTCCTTTCTTCCTTCTTTCCTTCCTTCCTTCCCTCCTTTTCTCCCTTATTCTCTCCTAATATCCTTCTATACTTCCTTCTTTTCTTTCCTTCATAAAGTGGTATGACATAGGTCTTGATCAATGAGGAACAATATTGGTTCAAACAGAAATGATATTGGCTGCAAATAGTTGATACTGGTTGACCATGCACACAGGCTTAAATATATGGTTATTTTTGCTCCCTACATCATTTCTTCATTCATTTACACTTTATTTGTCCGGGATGTGTGTAAAAGTTTCTTTAAACTATTTTTTTGTTTATTGCCTTACACATCCGTATATTTATGTTTCTTTTGGGTTCTGGAAAATTCGCAACCAGTATTGCTTTTAATATTTCTTCTCCAATTTTTTCTATTATCTTATACTGTTACTCTCTTTAGATTTACAGTCATGGGCCACATAACACTGTTTCAGCCAATGATAGACCTCACATAGAAAGGTGATCCTATAAAATCATACCATATTTTTACTGTAACTTTTATATGTTTAGATATGTTTACAAACATAAATACTTCTTACTATTGTTTTACAGTTGCCTCCAGTATTCAGCAGAGTAACACACTGTTCAGGTCTGTAGTCTAGGACAATAGGCTACACCATATAGGCTAGTTATACACTAGACTATAACATCTAGGTTTATGTAAGTACACTTTATAATGTTTGCACAATGATGAAATCTCCTAATGGTGCATTTCTCAGAATGTATCCCTATCATTAAATGACACATAATTGTACATTAGACACTTTCTCATTACCATCATTGCTTTTAACCTGGCTTTCTTACATTCTATTCCCATATATACATAAATCTTTTTTTTTTTTTTCTTTTTTTGAGATGGAGTTTTGCTCTTGTTGCCCAGGCTGGAGTGCAATGGTGTGATATCCACTCACCACAACCTCTGCCTCCCGGATTCAAGCCATTCTTCTGCCTCAGTCTCCCAAGTAGCTGGGATTCAGGCATGCGCCAACATGCCCAGCTAATTTTGAATTTTTAGTAGAGAAGGGGTTTCTCCATATTGTCAGGCTGGTCTCTAACTTCTGACCTCAGATGATTTGCCCGCCTTGGCCTCCCAAAGTGCTGGGATTACAGGTGTGAGTCACTGTGCCTGATCAAGATATATATCTTAAGTAAGAGATATATATATATCTCCTTAGTACATTTAGTATCTTTAGTTGTGTATATATATATATCTTTCAAGTTTACTGATTGTCTATTTCATCATCTCTGCTACTAATATTTAAACCATCAATTGATATTTTATTTTTTCCACAGAGATCTTATCCCAAACAGAATACTTTTCATTTCTAGAAATTCTATTGTTTTTCCAATTTTTCTGCCCTCGATGGTCTCTTTTTCCTTTTTTTTAAAATTTCATCATTCATTCATTTATTTTATTAGCTATTTCATACATAGCTAGGTTATGTTCTGTATGTGATATTACTAAAATCTGAAGTTTTTGGTCATCTAAATATGTTTTTCTTTCTTTGTGTGGTTATTTCAGATAACTCTGTACTTCTTTGATTTATTTGTTTTTATTTGTCTTTTACCTTAATCTGTGGGAATCCTGAATGTCTAAAATGCACTAAAATTATTTTGTTTGGGGTTTGTATTTGCTTCTGCCAAGAATTAGTAGGCACTACTAACGTGGAGCTTCTTTAGAACCAATTAAGGTATAGTAACTGAAGAGGAGAGTCTTATAATTTGTTCCTCATCTTGGTGGGAACCAAGATTTGGATTAAAGTGGAAACAATAATAGAGGCATTGATGTATGGGAACCCTAACTGTATTTTATTTTCATTTTTATTTATTTATTTTTTGAGATGGAGTTTCACTCTTCTTGCCCAGGTTGGAGTACAATGGTGCAATCTTGGCTTACTGCAACCACCGCCTCCTGGGTTCAAGTGATTCTTGTGCCTCAGCCTCCCAAGTAGCTGGGATTACAGGCACCCGCCACCATGCTTAGCTAATTTTTTTTTGTATTTTTAGTAGAGACAGGGTTTTGCCATGTAGGTCAGGCTGGTCTTGAACTCCTGACCTCAGGTGATCCACCCTCTGGGATTACAGGCATGAGCCACCATGCCTGGCCCTGTATTTTCTTATATAGTTCATACACTCCTACTCTAGTTTCAGGTGGTGCTTTCATGTCCCTCCTTGTAGAGATTTTTCTAATATATAAGGAGCTCAGAAATAAAGTACATACTAGTGATCATTCACCCAGGATGTACTTCGTTTTTAGTTGCAGGGACTTTTAGAATATCTTGCATTCCATGCTGTTTGAAAACTATTTGTTCTTTGAAATAAACAGAACATTTAAAAAGGTCAGATGTGGAAATGTAGACCAAACCTTTCTTTCAAACATTAAAAATTACCAAAGTATTGCATGAATATTCTTATACCCATATGGCAAAATGCTGAATGTTAAAATATGCACACACAGAAAGATATGACGATAATGTATTGGCTAAAGTGAAACTGATACTTTGTGATGGAGTCTAAAGCTCAAGCTTTCTTTAATATCTTTATTATTAAATATTTTCATTTCCAAAAATTATTTTAAAATAGCCAGTTGTCTATTCCATTATATAAGACATAAATAAAATTGTTGAATGATATTAATCTTTAGTGTGATTCTGGAGGAAATGGATTCCATAGAGTCTTTTTAGTTAATGAATCAGGAACAATCATCATACTCAAATATGATTTCCCAATTCTTAGATTTCTTTTCTTCCTTGGGAACACCAAATATTCTTGGGTTTGGTCATTTAATATAATCCCAAATGGTTTTTCTTGTCTCTAACTCCTTCAGTTCTTCTCTGATCTTAGTTATTTCTTGCCTTCTTCTAGATTTTTAATTTGTTTGTTCTTGCTTCTCCAGTTCTTTCAATTGTGATGTTAGAGTGTCAATTTTAGATCTTTCTCACTTTTTCCTGTGGGTATTTAGTGCTATAAATTTTTCTGTAAACACTGCTTTAGCTGTGTCCCAGAGATTCTGGCACATTGTGTCTTTGTTCTCATTGGTTTCAAATAATTTATTTATTTCTGCCTTAATTTTGTTATATACCCAGTAGTCATTCAGGAGCAGGTTGTTCAATTTCCATGTTGTTGTGCAGTTTGGAGTGAGTTTCTTAATCATGAATTCTAATTTGATTGCACTGTGGTCTGAGAGACTGTTTGTTATGATTTCCATTCTTTTGCATTTGCTGAGGAGTGTTTTACTTCTAATTATGATGTCAATTTTAGAATAAGTGTGATGTGGTGATTAGAAGAATGTTTATTCTGCTTATTTGGGGTACAGAGTTCTGCAGATGTCTATTAGGTCCACTTGGTCCAGAGCTGAGCTCAAGTCTTGAATATCCTTGTTAATTTTCTGTCTAATATTGACAGAGGAGTGTTATAGTCTCCCACTATTATTGTGAGGGAGTCTAAGTCTCTTTGTAGGTCTCTAAGAACTTGCTTTATGAATCTGGATGCTCCTGTATTGGGTGCATACATATTTAGGATATTTAGCTCTTCTTGTTGCATTGATCCCTTTACCATTATGTAATGTCCTTCTTTGTCTCTTTTGATCTTTGTTGGTTTAAAGTCTGTTTTATCAGAGACTAGATTTGTAACCCCTGCTTTTGTTTTTCTTTCCATTTGCTTGGTAAATATTCCTCCATCCCTTTATTTTGAGCCTATGTGTGTCTTTGCACGTGAGATGGTGCAAAGATGGTGTGCTCCTAAATACAGCACACCAGTGAGTCTTGACTGTTTATCCAGTTTGCCATTCTGTATCTTAATTGAGGCATGTAGCTTGTTTACATCTAAGGTTAGTATTGTTATGTGTGAATCTGAACCTGTCATTATGATACTAGCTGGTTATTTTGCCTGTTCGTTGATGCAGTTTCTTCATAGGGTCGATGATCTTTACAGTTTGATATGCTTTTGCAGTGGCTGGTTCCAGTTTTTTCTTTCCATATTTAGTGCGTCCTTCAGGAGCTCTTGTAAGCCAGGCCTGGTGGTGACAAAATCTCTCAGCATTTGCTTGTCTATAAAGGATTTTATTACTCCTTCGCTTGTGAAGCTTAGTTTGGCTGGACATGAGATTCTGGGTTGAAAATTATTTTCTTTAAGAATGTTGAATAATGGCCCCCACTCTATTCTGACTTGTAAGATTTCTAATGAGAGATCCACTGTTAGTCTGATGGGCTTCCCTTTGTGGGTAACCTGACTTTTCTCTCTGGCTGCCCTTCACATTTTTTCCTTCATTTCAACCTTGCTGAATCTGACAATTACATGTTTTGGGGTTGCTTTTCTCGAAGAGTATCTTTGTTGTGTTCTCTGTATTTCCTGAATTTGAATGTTGGCCTGTCTTGGTAGGTTGGGGAAGTTCTCCTGGATAATATCCTTTAGAGTGTTTTCCAACTTGGTTCCATTCTCCCCGTCACTTTCAGGTACACCAATCAAATATAGGTTTGATCTTTTCACATAGTCCCATATTTCTTAGAGGCTTTGTTTGTTCCTTTTCATTCTTTTTTCTCTACTCTTGTCTTCACACTTTATTTCATTAAGTTGATCTTCAATTTCTGATATCCTTTCTTCCACTTGATCGATTTGACTATTGATACTTTGTATATGCTTCATGAAGTTCTCGTGCTGGGTTTTTCAGTTCCATCAGTTATTTATGTTCTTCTCTAAACTCATTATTCTAGTCAGCAATTCCTCTAACATTTTATCAAGTTTCCTTGAATTAGGTTAGAACATGCTCCTTTAGCTTGGAGGAGTCTGTTGTTACCCACCGTCTGAGGCCTACTTCTGTCAATTCGTCAACTGATTCTCTGTCAGGTTTTGTTCCCTTGTTGGCAAGGAGTTACCATCCTTTGAAGGAGAAGAAGCATTCTGAGTTTTTGAATTTTCAGCCTCTTTATGCTGGCTTTTCCTCATCTTCGTGGATTTATCTACCTTTGGTCTTTGATGTTGGTGACCTTTGGATGGGACCTTTGTGTGGATGTCTTATTCTTTACGTTGAGGCTGTTCCTTTCGTTTCTTTCTGTTTGTTAATTTTCCCTTTACCAGTCAGGCCCCTCTGCTGCAGGTCTGCTGGAGTTTGCTGAAGGTCCACTCCAGACACTATTTGCCTGGGTATCACTAGTGGTGACTGCAGAACAGCAAAGATTGCTGCCTGTTCCTTCCTCTGGAAGCTTCATTCCGGAGGGGCATGCACCAGAAGCCAGCTGGAGCTCTCCTGTATGAGGGGTCTATTCCAGCTGGGAGGTGTCCCCTAGTCAAGAGACACAGTTGTCAGGGACCCACTTGAGGAGGCAGATTGCCCCTTAGCAGAGCTTGAGCGCTGTGTTGGGAGATCCGCTGCTCACTTCAGAGCCAGCAGACAGAAATGTTTAAGTCTGCTGAAGCTGCACCCACAGCTGCCCCTTCCCCTAGGTGCTCTGTCCCAGGGAGATGGGAGTTTTATCTGTAAGCCACTGACTGAGGCTGCTGCCTTTCTTTCAGAGATTCCCTGCCCAGAGAGGAGGAATCTAGAGAGGCACTCTGGCTATAGCAGCTTTGCCGAGCTGCAGTGGGCTCTATTCAGTTTGAACTTCCAGGCAGCTTTGTTTACACTGTAAATGTAAACTACCTTCAGACTTATCTGCTGGCAGCGAGAATTTCAAGCCAGTGGATCTTACCTTCCTGGGCTCCATGGGGGTGGGATGTGCTGAGCCAGACTACTTGGCTTCCTGGCTTCAGTCCCCTTTTCAGGGTAATGAACTATTCTGTCTCACTGACATTCCTGGTGCCACTAGGGTATGAAAATAAACTCTTACAGCTAGCTGAGTGTCTGCCCAAATGGCTGCCCAGTTTTGTGCTTGAAACTGAGGGCTCTGATGGTGTAGGCACTTAAGGGAATCTCCTGGTCCGCGGGTTGTGAAGACTGTGGGAAAAGCATAGTGTCTGGGCCAGAATGCACATTCCTCATGGCATAATCCCTCACGGCTTCCCTTGGCTAAGGTAGGGAGTTCCCCAACCCCTTGCACTTCCCCTGGTGAGGCAATGCCCCACGCTGCTTCTGCTCACCCTCCTTGGGCTGCACCCACTGTCTAACCAGTCCAAATGAGATGAGCTGTGTACCTCATTTGGAAATTCAGAAATCACCCTCTTCTGCATTGATCTTGCTGGAAACTGCAGACCAGAGGTATTCTTATTCAGCCATTTTGCCAGCCCCCAAAGATGTTTCTTATTAGTATTCATTTCACCTACCTGAATAAAGCCTCCAGATTTAATTTTAATAAGAGTTTTTGTGAAAATAGTTTGGTAAGAAGCAGAAAATAGAGGGAACATGTTTTCAAACAAAATGTAGAAGTTTAATTTTTATTTTAATTTCTTTTTTAAATTGGCAAGTAATAATTGTACATATTCATGGAGTACATAGCGATATTTTGATACATATAATGTATATTGATCAGACCAGTGTAATCCACATATCCATCAATTCAAATATGTATTATTTCTTTGTGTTGGAAATTTTCAATATTCTGCTTCTAGTTATTTGAAAACATAGTATATTATTGCTAACATCCTATGTTAACAATAGAACACTACAGATTATTGCTCCTATCTAGCTATAATTTTGTTGCCTTTAACAACTCTCTTTCTATCCCTTTCTTTCCCACACCCTTCAACGCCTCTAGTATTCTCTGTTCTACTTTTTACTTCTGTGAAATCAACTTGTTTTTCTTAGCTTCCACATATGAGTGAGAACATGTGGTGTTTAACTTTCTGTTTCTGGCTTATGTCACCCAACATAACGTCCTCTAGTTCCACTCATTCTGCCACAAATGACAGGGTTTCAGTGTCTCTTATGGCTGAAGAGCTCTCCATTGTGTATATATACCACAGTTCCTTTATTTATTCATCTTTTGTCATATACCTATGTTGATTCCATATTTTGGTCATTGTGAACAAAAATGAGGGTGCAGACGTCTTTTGATATAATGATTTCCTTTACTTTGGATCCATTCTTAGTAGTGGGATTGCTGAATCATGAGTTGGTTTTGCAGTGGCATGATCTGGGCTCACTGCAACCTCCGCCTCCCGGGTTAAATCAATTCTCCTGCCTCAGTCTCCCAAGTTGTTGGGATTACAGGTGCCTACCACCATGCTCAGCTAATTTTTGTATTTTTAGTAGAGATGGGGTTTCTCCATATTTCCCAGGCTGCTCTCAAATTCCTGACCTCAAGTGATTCACCTGCTTCAGCCTCCCAAAATGCAGAAATTACAAGTGTGAGCCACTACCCCGAACCTATTTGTAGTTTTCTGAGCAACCTACAAAATGTTCTCCTTAGCACTACACCACTCCACATTCCCACCAACAGTGTATAACAGTTTCATTTTCTCTGCATCCGCAACAGCACTTGTTATTTTTTGTCTTTGTAATAATAGCCATCCTAACAGGAGTGAGATCATACCTCATTGTGCTCCTGACTTGCATCTTCCTGATGATTAGTGATGCTGAGAATGTTTTCATATATTTTCTAGCCTTTCATATATCTTCCTCTGGGAAACATCTGTTCAGATTATTTGTCCATTTTTTAATCAGACTGTTTGTTCTTTTGCTGTTGAGACATTTGAGTTCCTTGTATATTATCTTTTGGGGAATTACATTTAGGTCATTGATCTATGTTTGAGTTTATTTGTGTATAGAGTGAGGAGGGAGTGTAGTTTCATTGTTCTGCATATAGATATCTAGTTTCCCGGGCACCATTTATTGAAGAGACTGTGCTTTCCCCAATGAGTATTCTTGGCAACTTTGTCAAAAATCAATTGGCTATCAATATTTGCATCAATTTTTGGATCCTCTATTTTGTTTCATTGGTTATATGTCTGTTTTTATGGCAGTCCCATGCTATTTTGGTTATTGTAGCTTTGTAGTGTATTTTGATGTCTTTTAATATGATACCTCCAGCTTTCTTCAATTTGCTCAGGATTGCATTGGCTATGTGAGGTCTTTTGTGGTTCTATACAAAGTTTAGTAACTTTCTTTCTATTTCTGTGAAGAGCGTTAACTTGTACCTTGATAGAGATTACATTTAATCTGTAGATTGCATCGGATAGTATCTTCATTTTAAATACTAGTTCTTCCAATCTATAAGCACAGGATGTCTTTTTATTTGTTTGTGTCCTCTTCAATTTCTTTCATTATTAATTTATAATTTTTCTTGTAGAGATCTTTCACCTACTTGGTAAAATTTATTCTTACAAGTTTTTTGTTTTGTTTTGTTTTGTTTTAGTAGCTATCATGAATGAGACTGTTTTCTTGATATCTTTTTTGGCTTGTTCATTTTTCAAGGACTTTTCTTGATTGAACACACTTATTTAAGCACTTAGATTTCTTCCTTATTTAAGTTTTAATAAAAACATATGCTCTTGAAAGCATGGAAACTTTTTAAAAGTATCAACATTTTTGTCTTTAAAAAACTTAAGACGTTATTTGTCTTAGTGAAAATGTATATACTCAGTGTTAGAAAGTTCATCTTTTTTTATCCTATGTGTGCCTTTTCTTTTTTTTTTTTTTACAGTTTTTGTTTTTACTGTTTTAAGATGAAAACTTCTTATTGTAAGGTCAATATTAATGTTAATTGTTGCATAAAAAACATTTTGTTATATTTATCAATAAACCACAATACTAGTTAGATGTTAGTTGCAATGACACTTCATGAAGAAATAAATACCATTTTCCCTATAGCTCTGAAACTCATATATTTCTATTAGTTTATAAATACTGATGCTAATACTTTCTCTCTCTCCCATTTCTAAGAGATTTCTCCATGCACCCAAAACTTATTTTTGTGTGTGAAAAGTAGGTGGCTACATGGGTTGAAAAAAAAAATCAGCTGAAACATAAAGAAAAGTTTTCGAACAATGTTTTTCATGCTCATAAAAAGTGTGGCCAAGTATCAGAATCAGTTTTTCCACTTGGCATAAATATTTGCTATTCTTAATATTATGTGTGCTTACTTGTTATTGGACTTTCATATTCTTTAACATTTAAAAAATGGAGGTTAGCTTTTTTTCTGCAATTTAGTTATGTTATTCTGAAAGAGAAAATGATTTTAATATGACAATAATTTGGGAACTCTTTTAGCAATTACTGGTAGTAAATGAAACTAATAATCATTGTTCAGGAACTGAATTTGTTTATGATAACATTTTTTCAAACTCAGCCCAAAGAAGCCATTTCACTTTTGCTTAGTGATTTATTAATAAGATACACATTATTACACACACCAATGTTCATATTATCTTAAAATGCTTTCAAATAGAATGGGAATTTTTGCAACAACAAAAAATTACACAAACAAGCTTGTATGATTGTGTAAATAAAATGTTTCTACAAGTGAGGCACAAATTCAAATAAACCTATTTAGCCACTATTCTGGAGGAGTTGCTGTTTATTCCTTTATCTAATTTGGTTACCAAAATTTTTATTATGGCTTATCAAATGTGCCCAGTACATCAAGTTCTGCTTATCATAAGGGTTACATTTAATCAGAACTATGGTCAGTCATAAAAGAACCTGTATTTACCAAATCAGTGCATAATATTCACAAGAAACCACCAATAATAAACACATTAAAAAATACTGTTGAGGGATGGGTGGCAAGATGGCCAAACCGGAAAAGCTCCTGTCTGCAACTACCAGCAAGATCAATGCAGAAGGTGAGTGATTTCTCCATTTCCAACTGAAGAACCTGATTCATCTCATTAGGACTGGTTAGACAGTGGCTGCAGCCCACAAAGGGTGAGCAAAAGCAGGGTGGGGTGTTGCCTCAGGTGGGAAGTGCAAGGGGTCGAGGAACTCCCTCCCCTAGCCAAGGGAAGCTTCCTCACCATGCCTCGAGGAACGGTGCATTCTGGCCCAAACACTACACTTTTCCCATGGTCTTCACAACCTGCAGACAAGGAGATTCCCTCGGGTGCCTATACCATCAGGACCCTGGGTTTCAAGCACAAAACAGGGCAGCTGTTTTGGCAGACACTGAGCTAGCTGCAGGAGATTTTTTTAATACTCCAGTGTTGCCTGGAATGCCAGCGAGACAGTACTGTTCACTCCTCTGGAAAGGGGGCTGAAGCCAGAAAGCCAAGTGGTCTAGCTCAGCAAATACTACGAATACAGAGCTCAGCAAGATAAGATCCACTAGCTTGAAATTCTCGCTGCCAGCACAGCAGTCTGAAGTTGACCTGGGACATTCGAGCTTGGTGGATGGAGGGGCGTCCACCATTAATGAGGGTTGAGTAGGTGGTTTTCCCCTCACAGTGTAACCAAAGCCTCCAAGCAGTTCAAACTGATTGGAACCCACTGCAGCTTGGCAAAGCTGCTGGAGCCAAACTGCCTCTCTAGATTCCTCCTGTCTGGGCAGGGCACCTCTGAAAGAAAGGCAGCAGTCACACTCAGGGACTTATAGACAAAACTTGAGCTTGGTGGAAGGATGGGCGACCCCCATTACTAAGACTTGAGTAGGCGGTTTTCCCCTCACAGTGTAAACAAAGCCACCAAGTGGTTCAAACTGGGCAGAGCCCACTGCAGCTCTACAAAGCTGCTGTAGTCACACTGCCTCTCTAGACTCCTCCTCTCTGGGCAGGGCATCTCTGAAAGAAAGGCAGCAGCCCCAGTCAGGGGCTTATATATAAAATTCACATCTCCCTGAGACAGAGCACATGGAGGAAGGGGTGGCTATGGGTGCTGTTTCGGCAGACTTAAACGTTCCTGCCTGCTGGCTCTGAAGAGAGCAGCAGATCTTCCAGCACAGTGTGTGAGCTCTGCTAAGGGACAGACTGCCTCCTACAGTGGGTCCCTGACCCCCTTGCCTCCTGACTGGGAGACATCTACCAGCAGGGGTCAACAGACTCCTCATACAGGAGAGCTCTGGCTGGCATCTGGCAGGTGGTCCTCTGGGACAAAGCTTCCAGAAGAAGGAACAGGCAGCAAACTTTGCTATTCTGCAGCCACTGCTGGTGATACCCAGGCAAACAGGGTCTAGAGTGAAACTCCAGCAAACTCCAGCAGACCTGCAGCAGAGGGGCCTGAGTGTTAGAAAGAAAACTAACAAACAGAAAAGAATAGCAGCAGGCCGGGCGCGGTGGCTCAAGCCTGTAATCCCAGCACTTTGGGAGGCCGAGACGGGTGGATCACGAGGTCAGGAGATCGAGACCATCCTGGCTAACATGGTGAAACCCCGTCTCTACTAAAAAATACAAAAAACTAGCCGGGCGAGGTGGCGGGCGCCTGTAGTCCCAGCTACTTGGGAGGCTGAGGCAGGAGAATGGCGTGAACCCGGGAGGCGGAGCTTGCAGTGAGCTGAGGTCCGGCCACTGCACTCCAGCCCGGGCGACAGAGCAAGACTCCGTCTCAAAAAAAAAAAAAAAAAAAAAAAAAAAAAAAAAAAAAAAAGAATAGCAGCAACATCAGCAAAAATGACGTCCACACAAAAACCCCTTTTGAAGGTTACCAACATCAAAGACCAAAGGTAGATAAATCCACGAAGATAAGGAAAAACCAGTACAAAAAGTTTGAAAATTCAAAAAACCAGAATGTCTCTTCTCCTTCAAAGAATCACAATTGCTCGCCAGCAAGGGAACAAAACTGGACAAAGAATGAGTCTGATGAATTGATAGAAGTAGGCTTCAGAAGGTGGGTAATAACAAACTCCTGCAAGCTAAAGGATTGTGTTCTAACCCAATGCAAGGAAGCTAAGAACCTGGAAAAAAAAAAAAAAAAAAAATAGAGGAATTCCTAACTAGAATAACCAGTTTAGGGAAGAACATAAATGACCCGATGAAGCCGAAAAACACAGTATGAGAACTTTGTGAAGCATACACAAGTATCAATAGCTGAATTGATCAAGTGGAAGAAAGGATATCAGAGACTGAAGATCAACTTAATGAAATAAAACATGAAGACAAGATTAGAGAAGAAAGAATGAAAAGGAACAAACATAACTTCCAAGAAATATGGGACTATGTGAAAAGATCAAACCTATCTTTGATTGGTGTACCTGATATTCTTCAGGAGAACTTCCCCAACCTACTAAGACAGGCCAACATTCAAATTCAGGAAATACAGAGAACACCACAAAGGTACTCCTCAAGAAGAGCAACACCAAGACACATAATTGTCAGATTCAGCAAGGTTGAAATGAAGGAAAAAATGTTAAGGGAAGCCAGAAGGAAGGTCGGGTTACTCACAAAGGGAAGCTCATCAGACTAACAGCAGATCTCTCTGCAGAAACCTTACAAGCCAGAAGAGAATGGGGACCAATGTTGAACATTCTTAAAGAAAGAATTTTCAACCTAGAATCTCATACTGAGCCAAACTAAGCTTCATAAATGAAGGAGAACTAAAATCCTTTGCAGACGAGCGAATGCTGAGACATTTTGTCACCACCAGGCCTGCCTTACAAGAGCTCCTGAGGAAAGTACTAAATATAGACAGAAAAAATGGTACTAGCCACTGCAAAAACATACCAAATTATAAAGACCATTGACACTATGAAGAAGCAACCTCAACTAATGGGCAAAATAATCAGCTAGCATCATAATAACAGGATCAAATACACACATAACAATATTAACTTTAAATGTAAGCAAGCTAAATGCCCCAATTAAAAGACACAGACTGGCAAATTGGATAAATAATTGAGACCCATTGATGTGCTGTATTCAGGAGACCCATCTCACATGCAAAGACACAAAGGGATCAAAATAGGCTCAAAATAAAGGGATAGAGGAATATTTACCATGCAAATGGAAAGCCAAAAACAAACAAACAAACAAAAAATAGGAGAGGTTGCAATTCTAGTCTCTGATAAAACAGGCTTTAAACCAACAGAGATCAAAATGACAAAGAAGGACATTACATAATGGTAAAGGGATCAATGCAACAAGAAGAGCTAAGTAGCCTAAATATATATGTACCCAATGCAGGAGCAACTAGATTCATAAAGAAAGTTGTTAGAGACCTACAAATAGACTTCAATTTCCTCACAATAATAGTGGGAGACTGTAACACTCCACTGTCAATATTAGACAGATAAATGAGACAGAACATTAACAAGGATATTCAGGACTTGAAGTCAGCTCTGGACCAAGTGTACCAAATAGACATCTACAGAACTCTGTACCCCAAATCAACAGAATCTACATTCTTCTCAGCACCAGACTGCACTTATTATAAAATTGGCATCATAATTGGAAGTAAAACACTTCTCAGCAAATGCAAAAGAATGGAAATCATAATAAACAGTCTGTCGGACCACAGTGCAATCAAATTAGAACTTGGGATTAAGAAACTCACTCAAAACCACAAAACTACATGGAAACTGAACAATCTGCTCCTGAATTACTACTGGGTACATAAGGAAATTAAGGCAGAAATAAATAAGTTATTTGAAAACAATGAGAACAAAGACACAACACACCAGAATCTCTATGACACAGGTAAAGCAGTGGTTACAAGGAAATTTATAGCACTAATTGCCCACAAGAGAAAGTGGGAAAGATCTAAAATCAACACCATACCATCACAATTAACAGAAGTAGAGAAGCAAGAGCAAACAAATTCAAAAGCTAGCAGAAGACAAGAAATAACAAAGATGAGAGCAGAACTGAAGAAGACAGAGACACAAAAAATTCTTCAAAAAAGTAATGATTCCAGATTTTTGAAAAGATTAACAAAATAGACCACTAGCAAGACTAATAAACAAGAAAAGAGAGAAGAATCAAATTAATACAATAAAAAATGATAAAGGGGGTATCACCACTGATCCCATAGAAATACCAACTACCGTCAAAGAATACTATAAACACTGCTCTGCAAATAAACTAGAAAATCTAGAAGAAATGAATGGGCCGGGCACGGTGGCTCAAGCCTGTAATCCCAGCACTTTGGGAGGCCGAGACGGGTGGATCACAAGGTCAGGAGATCGAGACCATCCTGGCTAATACGGTGAAACCCCGTCTCTACTAAAGAATACAAAAAACTAGCTGGGCGACGAGGCGGGCGCCTGTAGTCCCAGCTACTTGGGAGGCGGAGGCAGGAGAATGGCATGAACCTGGGAGGCGGAGCTTGCAGTGAGCTGAGATCCGGCCACCGCACTCCAGCCTGGGCGACAGAGCCAGACTCCGTCTCAAAAAAAAAAAAAAAAAAAAAAAAAAAAAAAAAAAAAAAGAAATGAATGAATTCCTGAACACATACACCCTCCCAAGACTAAACCAGGAAGAAGTCAAATCCCTGAATAGACCAATAACAAGTTCTGAAATTGAGGCAATAATTAATAGCCTACCAACCAAAAAAAAAAAAAAAAAGCTCAGGACCAGGCAGATTCACAGCCGAAATCTACCAGAGGTGTAAAGAGGAGCTGGAGCATTACTTCTGAAACTATTCCAAAAAGTAGGAAAAAGGGATTTCTCCCTAACTCATTTTATGAGGCCAGTGTCATCCTGATACCAAAACCTGGCACAGACACAACAACAACAGCAAAAATCTCAGGCCAATATCCCTGGTGTACTTCAATGTGAAGATCCTCAATAAAATACTGGCAAACTGAATCCAGCAGCACATCAAAAATCTTATCCACCACGATCAAGCCTACTTCATCCCTGGGATGCAAGGCTGGTTCGACATACACAAATCAATAAATGTAATCCATTGTATAAACAGAAGAAATGACAAAAACCACATGATTATCTCAGTAGATGCAGAAAATGCCTTTGATAAAATTCAACATTCCTTAATGCTAAAAACTCTCAATAAACTAGGTATTGATGGGACGTATCTCAAAATAATAAGAGCTATTTATGACAAACCCACAGCCAATATCATACTGAATGGGCAAAAGCTGGAAGCATTCCCTTTGAAAACTGGCAAAAGACAAGGATACCCTCTCTCACCACTCCTATTCAACATAGACTGGAAGTTCTGGCCAGGGCAATCAGTCAAGAGAAAGAAATAAAGGGCATTTAAACAGAAAGAGAGGAAGTCAGATTGTCTCTGTTTGCAGATGACATGATAGTATACTTAGGAAACCCCATCATCTCAGCCCAAAATCTCTTTAAGCTGATAAGCAACTTCAGCAAAGTCTCAGGATACAAAATCAATGTGCAAATATCACAAGCATTCCTATACACCAATAGTAGACAGAGAGCCAAATCATGAGTGAACTACCATTCATGATTGCTACAAAGAGAATAAAATATATAGGAATACAACTTCCAAGGCATGTGAAGAAAGTCTTCAAGGAGAATTACAAACTGCTGCTCAGGGAAATAAGAGAGGACATAAACAAAAGGAAAAACATTCCATGCTCATGGATAGGAAGAATCAATATTGTGAAAATGGCAATACTGCTGAAAGTAATTTATAGATTCTGTGCTATCCCCATCAAGCTACCATTGGCTTTCTTCACAGAATTAGATAAAAACTGCTTTAAATTTCGTATGGAACCAAAAAAGAGCCCATATAGCCAAGAAAATCTTAAGCAAAAAGAACAAAGTTGGAGGCATCACACTACCTCACTTCAAACTATACTACAAGGCTACCATAACCAAAACAGCATGGTTCTGGTACCAAAATAGATATATAGACCAATGGAACAGAACAGAGGCCTCAGCAATAATGCCATATATCTACAACCATCTGATCTTTGACAAACCTGACAAAAACAAGCAATGGGGAAAAGATCTCCTATGTAATAAATGGTGTTAGGAAAACTGGCAAGTCATATGCAGAAAAATAATACTGGACCCCTTCCTTATACCTTATACAAAAATAAACTCAAGATGGATTAAAGACTTAAATGTAAGACCTAAAACCATAAAAACCTTAGAAGAAAACCTAGACAATACCATTTAGGACATAGGCATGGGCAAAGACTTCATGACTAAAACACCAAAAGCAATGGCAACAAATGCCAAAATTGACAAATGGGATCTACTTAAACTAAAGAGCTTCTGCACAGCAAAACAAACAAACAAACAAACAAACAAAATTATCATCAGAGTGAACAGGCAGCCTAGAGAATGAGATAAAATTTTTGCAATCTCTCCATCTGACAAAGGGCTAATATCCAGAATCTACAAGGAAGTTAAACAAACTTAAAAGAAAAAAAATCAACAACCCCATCAAAAAGTGGGCAAATATATGAACAGACACTTCTCAAAAGAAAACATTTATGCAGCCAGGAAACATGAAAAAAAGCTCATCATCACCAGTCATTAGAGAAATGCAAATCAAAACCACAATGAGATACCATGGAACTACTAATGTTTATCTGTTTCCAACCTATAATCCAAAGTTATCACCATTAGCTTTGTTTCTCAAATTATTTCAGATTTTGTCATTGGAGCTGCTCTTTCATATGGGCTCCTGTGTCTTTTTAGTATGAGTCCGCCCTTCCTTCCTTCCTTCCTTCCTTCCTTCCTTCCTTCCTTCCTTCCTTCCTTCCTTCCTTCCTTCCTTCCTTCCTTCCCTCCCTCTTTCTTTCCTAAGTTGCTTCTGTGTACTGAGCCAGAAAGAATATACATGAGTGCATGTATACTAACCCATATATAAATACATACATCTATAGTTATTTATGTATTTATATATTCGTGTCTATGTTAACATCAATACTGATATTTCTCAGCTAGTTTACCCCACAGGGTTTATTCTTGCCTTCCTTGTTTATTTTATCTAGTCAAAACACTAGTTGCCAAAGTTACTTAACTTTGTTATTTTTCTCTTCAACCCCATTCAGTGAAGCTATGTTATACATTTATAATACAATTGGTTCATTTTTCTTGTCTGCAATCCATCCTGGGATTTCCTGACATCCTGCTTTTGTTTTGTTTGCAATTTCCATGCAGTAAAGTTCATCATTTGTATTGTACAGTTCTATGGGTTTTGAAAAATGCTTAGTCATGTATCCACCACCATAGTATCATGCAAAACAGCTCCATCCTCCTAAAATTTTCCTGTGTGGCCTGTTTGTAGTCAAATAATCTTCCTTCTCACAATCCTTGGCAATTACAGGTCTGTTTATCCTTCCTATAGTTTTACCTTTACCCAAATGCCTTTCAAATGAAATAATACAATACTTAGCAAAATGTATATCAGATTTAGCCATACTGTTGTGTGAATCAACTGTTCCGTTTTCTTGCTAAGTATTAGTACGTTCTATGGATATGTTACAGGTTGTTTATCCGTTAACCTGTTGAAGCTTGTCTTGGTTCTTCTTTTTGTGATTATAAAACAAAGTGCTATAAACACGTGTTTTTATGCTTTTAGTAAATACCAGTTTCCATTTTTTTTTTGTTAAATATCTAAGAGTGGAATTACTGGATCATATGATAAATGTATGTTTACTTTTGTAAAAAAATTGCTAAACCATCTTCAGAAGTGGCTGAACAATTTTGCATATCATCTAGCAACTAAAGTTGCTGTTAACATGCATCATTGCCAGAATTTTATCTTGTCAGGTGTGTGTGTGTTTGTTTTGTTGCAATTCTAATACTTGTGTAGTACATTGTGGTTTTAATTTGCATTTCCCTAATAACTAATGATGTTGAGCATTTTTTCACATGCTTTCACATATCTATTTTGGCGAAGTGTCTGTTTAGACTTTTAAATTTTTTTTTTAATTTATTAAAATTTATTAATTTTTTGCCTTTTGCCTTGTTGTTGACTTTTTAGTGTTATTTATATATTTTGCATGTAAGATTTTATTGGATACATTATTTGATTTGCAAATACTTTTTCTTAGTGTATGTTACCTTTTCATTCTCTTTACAGTGTCTTTTACAGAGGAAAGTATTCTAATCTTGATAAAGCCTAATTTAACATTTTTAAAGTAGATCATGCTTCACATTGATCTTTAAATCTTAAAGATTATGTAGATTGTCTTATGTTTTCTTTTAAAAATTTTATAGTTTTGCTATACATTATGGTAAATTACATATTTCAATTAATTTTTGGATAATGTATAGTATATGCTGTGGTTTATTATTTTGCATAGGGATTTACAGTTGATACAGCAATATTTGTTGAAAAAATTCTTTATTAAATTATTGAATTTTTATAAAAAGAAGCAATAAATGATATTCATATAGATATATTTCTCAGCTGTCTATTCTATTCTGTTGATGTGTATGTTTATTTTTTTCCAATACCACACTGTTTTAATTATTATAGTTTTATAATAAATCCTGAAATTGGATAGTGGGAGCCCTTTAGCTTTTTCTTCTTTTTCTGAGTTGATTTAACTGTTGTAGTTTCTTTGTTTTTCATATATATTTCAGAATCAGCTTCTGATATCTGGATAAAAACTTGCGGGGATTACGATAGAAATATCATTAAGCACATACAGCAAATGAGAAAGAATGGACATCTTAACAATATTGCATCTTCTAATTCATGAACATGGAAAATATGTTTTTTCATCTCTATAGATTTAGATATTTGATTTCTTTCACTAGTGTTTTATAAGTTTCAGTGCAGACATTCTTCACATGTTGTGTTAAATTGATACCCAAGTACTTAATTTTATTTAGTACTATTGTAACTGATGTCATTTAAAAACTTCAAATTCCAACTATTAATTGTTGTAATATAATAATATGATTGATTTCTGTATATTTTCCTTGTATTATGAGACCTTGCTAAGTTCACTTATGAGATATAAGAACTGTTTGTACATTTTGTAGGCGGACTGACATGTCTTCTGAAAAGAGAGGCAGTTTTGTTTCTTAGTATACACTTTATATGTCAATTCTTCATTTTGTCTTATTTTGCAGGCTAAGATCCCCAATGTGATGCTAATAGGAGTAGTGAAAGCAGATATTTGTCTTGACCTTGATATTACAATAGCATTCATTCTTTCACCATTATGTATAGATGTTAGCTGTGGGTATGTTCAATGTTATTTAATAGGCTGTTTCCTTCTCATTGCATTTAACTTTAAGTGAAAGATCATCTGTGTAAACTTTCATCTTCTGTCCAATTTAAATAACAAAATGTTCTAATCATATTTTAAATTTGGAAGTAACTATTTCTAGTTATGTTATTAAAACTTTCCCAGAAACCTGTTGCTCTGCATCCTCACCAGAATTTGATCTTGTCAGGTATGTGTGTGTTTGTTTTGTTGCTACTCTTATACTTGTGTAGTGCATTGTGGTTTTAATTTGCATTTCCCTAATAATTAATGGTGTTGAGCATTTTTTATATGTTTCCATATATTTCTATGTATTAAGTAGAACAATATAATCTACTTAATAAAAAGCATCTGATAAAACTGTAACACCAGTAAGAGAAACAACTCTTTGTATGCAATTCCTGTTTAGGAAGTTATAATTTAAGGTTAAGGCCTTAAGATATACCATCCTCTACAATTTATTCAGAACTTTTAGTCTGAGTACACATTGCTTCCTACACATTTTATTCATGTATTTATTTCTCTTTCCTATGTGTAGTTTTCTGTTTTTTAAATATAACTGGTTAAAATTGTCAAGTATTGATATTTGATCAGAGAATCTAGAAGTAGAGATTAAAAAGAACGACTGAATCTCATTCCACTGTGGAAATGCATTGGCCACTCAACTAACTGCTTCATCAACATAAAGCTACAGTTGGGTCCATTAGTCCCTGCAGAAAGAATGCCAGAGGGGCTTTTCTTATTTAGAAAAACGTTTTTTTTTTTTTTCTTTTTTTCACATGTATTACTATTTCATACTATCATGCTTTTGCATTTGGGAGGTAAATTGAAAAGAAAGATAAATTCTTTAGCAAATGTTTCTTTTCAGGATAATATCTTTAAATATCTTTCATTGTAAAGAAATCATTAAGACTATCACAGAAAGTTTCAACTTCTCTATTACATAAATTTATTATTACTTAGGGGTTTAGAAAAATCTCAAACAGAACAATCTCTGCAGGCAGAGATTAGTTTTGTGAGAAACTAATGAATAGTAATGCATGAAACAAATAAATGGACGTAAGGGTAGGTCAGAGATATTTGTGAGAGAAATGGCATCTAGAATGAGTTGAAGTAGACAGAACCTTTTAGTTCTCTCAAGGTGAATTGATCCTTATGAAATGTTTGCTATGTGAAGCTTTATTTGAAGATACCATTCTCCAATTCACAGGAAGGAATAACTTTAGGATTAGGCTGAGTAAGTGGCTGGGTTATAAGACCAAGTGTACCAACAAGCAAATTAATCTGCAGTTGTAGAATGTGGTTAGATCAGTTTGCCATATGTATCTACATAGTTTGACAGACTACAGATGCATCTTCTGGTGGAAGCGTTTCACCTGAATCCAGACAAACAATAGGAAGCAGGTATGTGCATCGTGTAGTCAGTTTACCACAGGACCACTGCCTAGAACTTGATCAAGAATATTTCTTTCTGCTTGCCTGTGACTTCATAATAGTCACATAGCTTAATTAATTAGTTATAATACTTAAATACACGAAATGGAATGGCAAGTTTGATTACCTTTTTATTATCCATAGTATTTGAAAGCAGTCAAGATCCTTTATGTGTTACTACTCTATAAGTTAGCAATGACATTAATAAAATTCATATAGCCAATTAGGGAGATATAGCCAGTTATACGAAAGCATATCCTCACTGTTCTGTTTGTAACAAGGCTATGATGTGAATAAAGATGCTTTAAGAATGCCTGAAATGCCTCCCAGCTCTCTTCTTTTTCATGATTTATACCACAACCTTTTTTCCAGATAAAAACCCGATGTTAAATATGTATTATATGTGTGTATATATATTATATGTGTATATATATATGTGTGTGTGTGTGTGTGTGTATGTGTGTGTGTATGTGTATATATATATAAAATGTTCTCATTTGGTAAAAACACATCTTCTTTTCTTTTTACCTAGCACAAAACAACCATGTATAATCTTGAAATCCCGCTTGTTAAACCTATATTTAATTTTATACCTTTTTTTTTCTGTAGAAAAAAGGCATTTTTTTGAAAAATAAGACATATGATGGTGGACAGTAAATTGCTTTACCCTAAAAAACAAAACTACAATGATAACTTTCTAAAGGAATTTTTAGAACTGTATGAAATTCGGTTTCAAATAAGAAATTTTCATTGAATCAAAAGATTAAAAAATCTTCCATGGGAGATATAATCTGCACTGAGAGCTTTGATATGTAGCAACTAAATTATTAGTTCATCAGATGAACCAAATGTGTAAACATTACTACCTTTGTAATACAATGGTAAAAATTCAGTTTATGGTCATTAGAGAAATACATATCAAAATCACACTTAGATACCATCTCATGCCAGTTAGAATGGCAATCATTAAAAAGTCAGGAAACAACAGATGCTAGAGAGGCTGCAGAGAAATAGGAATGGTTTTACACTGTTGGCTGGAATTCAAATTAGTTCAACAACTGTGCAAGACAATGTGGCAATTCCTCAAGGATCTAGAACCAGAAATACCATTTGACCCAGCAATCCCATTACGGGGTGTAATACCCAAAGGGATATAAATCATTCTATTTTAAAGATACATGCACACATATATTTATTGTAGCAATATTCACAATAGCAAAGACTTGGAACCAACTCAAATCACCATCAATGATAGACTGGATAAAAAAATATGGTACATATACACCACGGAATACTATGCAGCCATAAAAAGGAATGAGATCATGTCCTTTGCAGGGACATGGATGAAGCTGGAAGCCATCATCCTCAGCAAACTAACACAGGAACAGAAAATTAAACACTGTATGTTCTCACTCATAAGTGGGAGTTGAACAATGAGAACACATGGACACAGGGAAGGGAACAACACACACTGGGGCCTGTCAGGGGTGTGGCAGAGGGGAAAGAATCAGAACAAATAGCTCATGCATGTGGGGTTTAATACCTAGGTGATGGGTTGACAGGTGCAGCAGACCACCATGGCACAGGTTTACCTATGTAAAAAACCTGCACCTTCTGCACATGTACCCCGGAAGCTAAAATAAAATAAATTTTGAAAAAAGAAAAAAAATACTGTTATGTTTTGGTGTTAATATAATTCCTTCCATAGTAGATAATTAATTAAAAATTATAAGCCTGGGTGGCCAGGTAAATTGTTCTCGATTCTGACCCTATTCAGAAGTTATGGGGATTTTTTTGTCAGTTTTATTCTTTTCGACACTCTCATCTCAGTTCCATGCTGATTTATAAAATCAATCATTTCTTCATTTTAGGGCTAATATAAAAAATACAAGGATGTATTTCTCATATGTAATGTACATATACCATATACCATATACACTTTATATGTATATAAACATGCTCTGTATGTTATATATATTTTTAATGAATTTATCTGTTCACTTATTCAAATTTTACAGAGAAAATTGATCACTAAATTAAAAAGTCTACAAAATATGGTTATACTTGAGATACTCCCTATTGGATATCTTGAAGCTCCTCCCTAGCCCATTACTTTAAGTGGATAATAATTTATCTCCTTTCCTGTGATTCGGATGATTCTGGGGGGAAAAAAAAAAAAAAAAAAAAAAAAAAAGAGATACATTTTCTAAACTCAAAGTGTAAATTGTGAGAAATCTATTGTCTTAATAAATAACATTTGAAAAATAAAAGTTTTTTGTTATTAGTTAAATTGATTTAAGATAGCACTGTGTTTAAAACTTAAAAAAAAGTTAAAGAAAAAGTCATCCACATATGAATGTTACACAAACAATAGAGTCAATGGACAGAATCTGGAAACAGTACTTATTTCTATTTATTGGTAACTTTTCATAACTCATAGCTCTGCTATCTTTAAGTTAGCAAATTATCTATAACTTGTAGTAATAATTAATATATCTGGAATTTACCCACAAACAGAAGTAATGTGTAATTTTTCATTTTAAACTCTTCCAACCAACAAATAACATTGATATAGGGTATTTTCATATTAGAAGCTTACTCTGCTTTTGACCGATGAATAACCAGATTAAAGCTTGGATGGACAAAATCCCATTGGAAATTATACTCAGCAAAATTCAGAAAAAATATTTGAAAAGCAAATGAAAATATATAAAAATTAAACTTTTTAAAAATTATGAAAGCATAGATCTGCTGAATATAATTTCCACTTTTAAAAGACTAGAACCCACGTTTTCTCATGCCTTAATTTTTTTTTCCCCAAGTTATTACCTTTGGTCAATCACGAGCAATGTTCTTGAATATTGAAAACACATTTTAGAAGTCATGTCTTTGTTGACCTTTTGAAGATATTTTCCCATTAAGAATAAATAAACCTAGTGAGTAATTATTTATGTAATTGTATAGAAAATAACATTTTTCTTCTTTTGTGTTTCTATATTGATAAAACTCAGTTGGAATCATAACTTCTAAAGGTATCTTTTCACTCTTTTAGCAAGATTTATTACCATTTTATTCCATTATCTTCTTTACATGTGTTAGTTTTCTCCTGTTTTTCTTTTTCTTTTCCCCAATATAATCTATTTACTTAGTCCATTAATTTTACAATGGTCTGTTCATTGTTTTCTTTTTTATGTGATCTCCTCATTCCCTCAATACTAGCTGTACATTTTGAAAATATAAATGTTTTGTATATAATAAATATTATATGGGAAAACATTAAAGCAGTCTCCTTGAAAACAGTTTTTAAATATGTAATAAAGAGCTAGGAAAACCTTATATTCTCTCAATTATCATACTGACAGAAAAAGTAGAATTTCATAAAACATGTAATTTTTCTTGGCAGAGTAAATCAGTAATATGAAGACACATTTTAATTAGTTTTGAATCAAAAAGAAACCAAGTTAAAATTTTATCAATTTTTAAAAATGATTTCTAAAAGCAAGTATCAACTGAGACTAAAAAATCTACACAAGTAGATTGTTCACATTGCATTTTACTGTGTAATCACAGTTCAGTATGTGGCTAATTTAACTATGTTATGAACTTCATACATGAATAAGAGCCAAAAGCTGAAATAAACGGTTCCTTGGTATGACTTCTCAGTTTAACATGAACCAGAAATGCAGTGAACAATTTGAAATACACTAGAATTATCAAAACCTGGATAGTGTTACTTAATATGGGAACACATATTTAGAACGATATGATCATGATAATTTTAAAATACGTGATCTTTAACATTGCTTACAGTTACAGGAGGTTTCTCAGAGTATTTAAAGTGAATATCAATTTGATCACCATTTCTATTTTTTTAATTGTTTTCTTTGTTATTTTATGTATGTATATTTTCTTATTGCAGTATTTTTCAATTACCAGAATATTTTAAAATAAATTACATTATAAATATTGAACAAACAAATACACATTTACTCACCCAAGTCTCTTTTTTTCTAAATTTGTGCTTGGAGTTTAAAAATAAACATGGTAGAAAAAATTCAAAATAGGAACACAAGAAAAGCGACATTGATTTTAAATGTTTTATACTCTCATGAAGTAAAGTAGTTTGTGCAAGTGTCACAGACACTGAATAGCTAAAATACGTAATTGCAACCTCTTTGTGAAAAACAACTAAATTTTAAGACCAGAACAAAGAGGCAACCTGGAAAGCTGTAATCAGAATTGTAGGATGAAGGTTACATTGTTTATATAACCTTCTTCTGTAGGCTCTATAAAATATTTTATTCATTCTATAACTTCACTAGTTAGGATAAGAGATTATCTCCAGAAA
Source organism: Rhinopithecus roxellana (assembly GCF_007565055.1). Lineage (NCBI taxonomy): Eukaryota > Metazoa > Chordata > Mammalia > Primates > Cercopithecidae > Rhinopithecus > Rhinopithecus roxellana. Next base: position 38,424,852 of record NC_044555.1, on the reverse strand, counting down.
ATACGTATAATTATGGCTTAGTCAGAGACTATACGAAACAATATGCCTTAATGCCAATGCCACAATGTTCTGATTTGGCAGTGCTTTTATGAGCTATCTTATAGGTACAAAGAAGATATATCTTTGTACAGTTAGTAAATTGCTACTTTTCATGACCTTTTCCATGTTTTTCTTAAATAAATTGGTTTGTCTCTTGATTAAAATGAAATCTCAAAGTCTGTTCAGATTATAAAGTTACTTTATTATAATAGATTTTTAATTTCTAATTTTCTTGTTTCTACAGAGAGAACTTGAATTTATTGTTACCCTATGAATTGTGAAAAACACACACACACATTTTAAAAAAATTACTGGATGCCTGTTTCTTGATTAACAAGGCAAATGTACATACAAAAATGTAGTGACGTGAACATTTTTGTTAAAACATACGAATAATGAGCAAACAAAAATCTCCATTCTGTATTAAGAGCTCGTACAAAGAATCTTTCTGTGATGGTACATGACCTGAAAAACAGAAGTACTAACATAATGATTCTCTCTGGGAGTAAAGTAAATAACTAGGAGTTTGATTTTGCCATTGATTTTATTTTTGACCTCAGATATGTTTCTGGTCTTTCGTCTTCTCTTCATTTCATATATTAACTGGAAATACATTACTAAACCATTTTCAAGCCTTTTTTGAAGAGCACTTGATTCAGGTATATATAATACACAGTTACGTTTGTTTTGTTATCATTTTTTCAAGTCATTTTTGTTATTTTTACTTTTATCTTGGATTTGTATCTGTGTGTATGTTTGTGCATTTTCAAACAGACAGCATTTTCAATATTCATTTGTATTGAAAAATCATTCACATGTATTTTCTGTATATATTTTGGTTTGATTCATAGAATAAGTGTTCCACAAAAGTGCCTTAGCTCTTTAACAGGTATTCATTTAAGTGAACGCCACTGTAATTTGTTAGTCTCCTGTGATGATTCAAGATGTTCCTCACATTCTGGTTTAAAGTTTGAAAAGGAACAATTTGCATATATTTTTAGAGTTGAACATGCTGAGATGTAGAGAATAAGATGTTGTCTAATAAGACATTCGTTACATATACTAGTTTTAAGAATCATTTTTAAGTTCAAATTTTAACATAGTGCAAGATAATAACTATGTTGAGAGCTACTACTGCAGTTCAGATGCTTTTCTTTTAATATCTTTTATGCAATTTGCAAAGACACTTTTTTGAAAACAAAGCCTGCTACTGGATCTACCAAAGAATAAATTTATTATTTAAAAGCAACTATATCTCACATTAGTAGATCAAAAGAGTCCACATATTTTCAATATCTTTTATGGAATAGACTTTTGAAAGTTTTACCTTAAGACTTTTTCTAGTCAATTTTCAGTAACTTGAAAAAATATCTAAAACACTTCCAAGAAAGGAAATGTCACCTTTACTAACACTTTTCTCCAAATCCATTTCTTCCAAAGTCATTTCTAATTAATATATATGTAATTATACATTTAATGTATGCTCATTTTAGAAAAGTGGAAAATAAAAACATATACAATCTAACAACAGAGCAATTGGCACGTATGATAATTTTGCATATATTTCCCATTATATTTCCATTCAAATGTTGAAATAATTGGAACTATGCTCCACATGCAGTTTGTTTATTGAAAACTTGCATAAAGAAGATCACTGTCTGGGACTTTGTCCCTGGTTCCTGAGAAGTAACCTCTAAACCCGTGGAGTTTTTCAAATGATAGAAGGCTTTTGTTATTAATTGTGGGATCTGGAACCAACTTAAGTTTATGCTAATGAGGTGGATCATGTCAGAATACTAAATAGTTTATGGTAGTAAAATGACCAGCAGAATGGGGGCTTGTCATAAAAGAAAAAGCAAGTGCCATCATAGAGTTGGGGCTTTGGGCTACTTGATGTCTTTGTCTAACCTCCAGAGAATGGAATGAGGCTGAAGATTGAGCTCAGTCAAATAACCAATTATTTGGTCAGTCATACCTATATAATGAAGCCCTCCAAAAATATGGAAACTAAAGCTCAGGTGAGTTTTCTTGGCTGGCAATGCACTGTGAAAACAAAATTAAAATTCTAAGGCCCCCAACCATCTGAGTGGACTTCCTCCTCAGCCAGGGCTCTTAAAATTTAACTTGAAAGACTGGTTCAGGCCATGATAGAAAATAGCGGTTGGACATCCTTATTATACCTCTCTGGCATTAATATCAACACAGATTTTAAGTCTGCTAAAAACCATTTTACAACCTATTCTCCCTAAAGCCTGCTACCTAGAGGCTTCCTCTGCATGATAAAACTTTCACCTCCACAACCTTATTGCAACCCAGGCATTCCTTTCTATTGATCTCAGTTATTTGGATAAACTCAACCAATTGTCAATCAGAAAAATTTGAAATCTCCCTATAAGCCGGAAGACGCCCCACTTCAAGTCCACTTTTCTGGATCAAACACAAGTATTTCCTAAATGTATTTGATTGAAGTCTCATGCCTCTCTAAAATGTATAAAACTAAGCTGCATCGTGACCACCTTGGGCACATTTTCAGGACCTCCTGAGGGCTGTGTTCTGGGCCATGGACACTCAAAGTTGACTCAGAATAAATCTCTTCAAATATTTTACAGAGTTTGATTCTTTTCATCGATAATAATTTGGCACCCAAACACGTGGGGCCTCAGAGAATACGCAGGACTCCAAAGGAGTCGCCCAAACTCAGAGCTAAGGTATCAGCAGGGGCCCATTGAAGCCTCCACGAGTTTGAGCTTCTCCTCTAGTGGAACTGGTAAGTGCTCCTGAGCCCAGAACCTCCCTTTGATTAAAGGTCCTCGATGTATTCTGAGCTTTTATTTTTGCTCTCCTAGGAAGCTGTTGTTTAAGGATCCTAATTCTAGTTCAGAGGTGCATTTTAAAGGGTCTTCTCCACTGCTTTTTCTCCTGAAATTAATCTTGATTTGGCTTGGCTGGGCGCATTTGCATGAGGAACTGTACTGTTGTTTTCATAGGTAAATGAGAGACTGAGTTTACTCAGCTTGGAAAAGAAAGGGCATTTTTTTCCTTCCAGCTGAAAGGCACCCCTGGGTTACTGGGGACCTCGTGGGATTGTCTGGGGTGTTGATCCTCCGTGATTTACAGCAGCCCTACAGGGAACCCCCAGTGAAATCAGTTCAAAATAGACTCGTCCTGGAAGTGTATACAGGAGCTGGTCACTTCCTGCTTTGAGTCCTGCTGACGGGGCTTAGACCTCTGGAGAGGGAAAGAGACATGTAAGAGGGCAGCAATGACTCAGTGATAATTTTACAGGATATCTGGGGTGTCAGTTTTTCTTGTTGGAAACCTCTATGGCCGCAGCGCCTTTGCCTGAGTTTTGTCCTGCCTCCAGGAATAATGAGATATGCAAACAAGTGAAAGGTGAAGAAGAAGAGTTCTATTTAATGTTAGAACAGCTCAGATGAGTGGGTAGCTCCTCTCTGTAGGTAGGTTGCCCGGTGAAACGTTAAGATCTTAGCAGAGAGGAGACTCTGGAGAGGACGACTCCTCTCTGCAGCAAGTCATTTTGACATCACTGCAGGTCTCTGAAGCTCTCAACAGACAGGGTAGCGCCTCTTTGTTGGTAGGTTGTCTCTGCAGCTCTCAGCAGAGACTGGTCATCCCATCATCTCCAGCTATCAGCAGAGAGAGTACTCCTCTCTGCAGCTGGTTGTCTCTCTGTCTTCTGCTGTGTTCATCCTCTGGCCATCCTCTGGCCACGAAATATATATATATATATATAATAAATAATTAAATATATAATATTTATTATAATTATATAAATAAATATATAATAGATTATTATATGCATAAATATATATATAATTTTTTCCCGGAACAATGCTTACGTTTTTTATAGCTAATTGCTATAAGTCTGTAACTAAAATCAAGCTTACAGTAGCTCCACACTTAAAAATCAGTTAGTCTTGTTTTATATCTTCACAAACACAAAACACCATTTTTAGACCTTTATTAATTTAACAAGCAAAAATTACTTTATCCTTTTAATTTGTATATATGCATAAACTATGAACATATACAGTACATTTTTATATATTTTTGGACCATTTGTGTTTTCCATTTGAAATATCTGTTCCTATCTTAATGAAAAATTACTTCTTATTAATTTTCTCAAAGTGTGGTAAAGTACACACACAATATATAAAATTTACCATCTTAACCATTGAAAGTTTGCAGTTCAGAAATATTAAATACATTCACATAATTGTGCAATCAACCTGTTAAACTTTTTCATCTTGCAAATCTGAAACTCTATCCCCAGTAATTACAACTGCCCATTGTTCCCTTCTTGAACTCCTGGCAACCACCATTTTACCTTATGTGTCTATAAATTTAACTAGTCCATGTACATCACTTAAGTGGAAAGACATGCTATATGTATTTTTCTGACTTGTGTATTTTGCTTAGCATACCATCCTCAAGGTTCATCTATGTTGTGTAATGTGTCGGACTTTTTTTTAAGGCTAATATTTTATTATATGGACATACCACATTTGGTTTAATCATAAATGCATATGACATTAAGGTTGCTTCACCTTTTGTTCATTATAAATAACACTGCCGGGCGCGGTGGCTCAAGCCTGTAATCCCAGCACTTTGGGAGGCCGAGACGGGCGGATCACGAGGTCAGGAGATCAAGACCATCCTGGCTAACATGGTGAAACCCCGTCTCTACTAAAAATACAAAAAACTAGCCGGGCGACCTGGCGGGCGCCTGTAGTCCCAGCTACTCGGGAGGCTGAGGCAGGAGAATGGCGTGAATCCGGGAGGCGGAGCTTGCAGTGAGCTGAGATCCGCCACTGCACTCCAGCCTGGGCGACAGAGCGAGACTTCGTCTCAAAAAAATAAATAAATAAATAAAAATAAATAAATAAATAAATAAATAAATAAATAACACTGCTATAAATGTGGGTGTACAAATATCTCTTTGAGATCCTACTTTAAATTCTTTTGGATATATACTCAGAAGTGGTATTGCTTAATCCTATGGTAATATTTGTAATTTTCTGAGGAATCACCATCATGTGTTTCACAATGGCTATATGACTTTTCATTCCCACCAACAGTGCACAGGTGATCCGATTTTTCCACATCCTCATCAATGTTTGTTACTTTTTGTTTTTCTTTTTTTCTTTTTCTTTCTGTCTTTCTTTCTTTCTTTTTTTTTTTTTTTTTTTTTTTTTTTTTGAGGTGGAGTTTCACTCTTGTTACCCAGGCTGGAGTGCAATGGCACAATCTTGGCTCACTGCAAACTATACTTCCTGGGTTCAAGCGATTCTCCTGCCTCAGCCTCCCAAGTAGCTAGGATTACAGGCATGCACCATTATGCCCAGCTAATTTTTTGTATTTAGTGGAGATGGGGTTTCACCATGTTGGTCAGGCTGGTCTTGAACTCCTGACCTCAGGTGATCCACCTGCCTTGGGCTCCCAAAGTGCTGGGATTACAGGCATGAGCCATTGCGTCCAGCCACTTTTTATTTTCTTTAAAATAACTATTCTGATGGGTGTGAAGTAATATCTTACTGTGGTTTTGATTTGCATTTCCTTAGTTATATGAGCATCTTTTCTTATGGTTGTTGGCTTTCTTTATTAATTTTTTATTCTATATATATTTTTCTCCTTTTTGAATTTATTCCACATGTATTTATTCTATATACATTTTTCTCCTTTTTGAATTTGTTCCACATGTATTTATTAATTATTGATTATCTTACTTAGGATTTTGTAGGGTTTTGGGCACTTACATGACTCAAAGTAAGATATTATCGGGTGGTGCACTAAATTATTTTATGAATATATTAGTCATCTGGGTAAACCTGCTTCAAAATATATTTAACCTTATAGTATTAAGACTGTGTACTATACAGTGATTTCTAACATTCCCAGTATGAATATACTTACTTTATTTTACTTATGATGAAAGTATGTTTTAAAATATAAATATTGCTGTGGTTTGAATATGTATCCCAAAGTTTATGTGTTTGAAACTTAATCCCAAAACTTATATATTGATCATGTATAGATGGACGTAGGGCCTTTTGGAGGTAATTAGGGTTAGATGGGGTCCTGAGTGTAGAATCCTCATGATGGGTTAGTGACTTTATTGGAAGATAAAGAGAGACCTGAGCTGGTACACCCTTGCCCTCTGCCCTCCACCATTTTACAATTCAGCAAGAAGGCGCCTACCAGATACCAGTGCCATGCTTGTAGATGTCCCAGACTCCAGAACTGTGAGCTAAATAAAAGTATTTTATATATAAATTATCTAGTCAATGGAATAATGTTATGGCGACAGAAAATTACTAACAAATGTATTTAGAGAATAAGGTACAAACCCAGGTACCCCATGAAAAAACAAATGTTAATTCTCTTAGTCTTTGTAGTCTGCTGGGTAGCTCATATATGACAGAAATTTGTTTCTTACAGTTTTGGAGAGAGGGGTGCTGTCCAAGATGAAGGTATCAGCAGATTTGGTGTCTAATGAGGGCCCATTTCCTCATAGATGGCCACCTTTTCACTGTAAACTCACATACCAGAAGCAATGGGAATCTCTCTTGGATCTCTTTTATAAGGGCACTAGTCTCATTCATGACAGTTTTATCCCCATAACCTAATCACCTCCTACTACTATAAACTTGAGGGTTAAGATTTGAACATACGAATTTTGGGGAGGATACAAACATTCAGATCATAGCATTTTCCCCTGATCCCCTGCATTTTTGTCTTCCTTACCTACAAAATACATTCATGACATCACCAAAGCTCTAAAAGTCTTCACTTCTTCCAGCACCAACACAAAACTGTAAAGTACAAAGTCTCATCTGAATATCACCTAAATTATTTGTGGGTGAAATTCAAGGTAAGTTTCTTTCTGTGAAACAATTCTCTCCAACTGTGAAATTGTAAAATCAAACATTTTATGTGCTTCCAAAATACAGTGGTTAAACAGACATAGGATAAACATTCTTATTCCAAAATGGAGAAATATAAGATAATAAAAACTAACAGTTTCCAAGTAAGTCTGAAATACAACAGGGTAAAGAGCATTAAATTGTACAGCTTGAGAATAATCTTCTTTGGCTTAATGCTTTGCCCTCCAGGCCAACTGGAGATTGGAGGTGGGCACACCTTCCAGACATACTGGGGCAGGGCCCAACCTTCTGGACACACTGGAGTTGGGATCCTGCCTTTTAGATACACTGGGGTGTGTGGACCTGCCCCAATGCAATGGGTGGCCCCACCACCATGTTAGATCTCTGTAGTCATCCCAATTCTGATGTGAATTTGTGTTTGAGTTGTATGCCCATGGATCCCCCAGGCTGGAATCATATGCCAGTGTCTCTACCAGTATGCAGTAATGGAAACAGCCTCATTCCCTCTGCTTTACTGGACAGTTTTCTAACAGTGGTTCTCCTTCATGGTTCTGAGTTCACTGGGTCTTTTGTACTCTGGACCTATAATAGAAAGGGCAACCCTGATGATTTCTGACTTTATTTGGGGGTCATTCTTTTTTTTTTTTTTTAATATTTTGTTAATTTTTATTCATTTTTTTTTTGTTTTTTTTTTAATTTATTTATTTATTTATTTATTTTTATTATACTAGGGTACATGTGCATAACGTGCAGGTTTGTTACATATGTATACTTATGCCATGTTGGTGTGCTGCACCTATCAACTCGTCAGCACCCATCAATTCATCATTTATATCATGTATAACTCCCCAATGCAATCCCTCCCTCCTCCCCCCTCCCCCCTCCCCATGATAGGCCCCAGTGCGTGATGTTCCCCTTCCCGAGTCCAAGTGATCTCATTGTTCAGTTCCCACCTATGAGTGAGAACATGCGGTGTTTGGTTTTCTCTTCTTGTGATAGTTTGCTAAGAATGATGGTTTCCAGCTGCATCCATGTCCCTACAAAGGACGCAAACTCATCCTTTTTTATGGCTGCATAGTATTCCATGGTGTATATGTGCCACATTTTCTTAATCCAGTCTGTCACAGATGGACATTTGGGTTGATTCCAAGTCTTTGCTATTGTGAATAGTGCCGCAATAAACATACGTGTACATGTGTCTTTGTAGTAGACTAATTTATAATCCTTTGGGTATATACCCAGTAGTGGGATGGCTGGGTCATATGGTACATCTAGTTCTAGATCCTTGAGGAATTGCCATACTGTTTTCCATAATGGTTGAACTAGTTTACAATCCCACCAACAGTGTAAAAGTGTTCCTATTTCTCCACATCCTCTCCAACACCTGTTGTTTCCTGACTTCTTAATGATTGCCATTCTAACTGGTGTGAGATGGTATCTCATTGTGGTTTTGATTTGCATTTCTCTGATGGCGAGTGATGTCTAAAACACCAAAAGCAACGGCAGCAAAAGCAAAAATTGACAAATGGGATCTAATTAAACTAAAGAGCTTTTGCACAGCAAAAGAAACTACCATCAGAGTGAACAGGCAACCTACAGAATGGGAGAAAATTTTTGCAACCTACTCATCTGACAAAGGGCTAATATCCAGAATCTACAAAGAACTCGAACAAATATACAAGAAAAAAACAAACAACCTCATCAAAAAGTGGGCAAAGGATATGAACAGACATTTCTCAAAAGAAGATATTCATACAGCCAACAGACACATGAAAAAATGCTCATCATCACTCGCCATCAGAGAAATGCATTCTTTTGTTTTCTTGAATAGTAGGTCCTGGCTTCCATTTAAAAGGCTGACTAATCTTTTTATCAGGTGGTCATTTAGCCACACCCTAGTTTTTCTCTCCCAAAGACAGTTTCTTATTCTTTGCAATATGGGTAAGTTAAAAATTCACCAAATCTGTAATTTCTGCTTCACTTTTGATTAACAATTCCATTTTTCAATCATTTTTACCTTCTTTCATTTTACAACAAGCCAAAGGAAACTAAGCCACACCTTAAACACTTTGCTTAGAAATAGCATCAGCTAAATACCAACTTCTGCTTTCTCCAAAACTCTGGGACACAAACAATTCAGCCATGTTCATTGTTATGTTACAGCAAGAATCACCTTTCCTCTAGTTTCCAATAACATGTCCCTCATTTTCATCTGAGATATCAGAATGACATTTACTTTCTATATTTCTACCAATATTCTGTCTACAATCATTTAAGTATTCTTTTAGAAGAGTGAGTCTCTCTTTATAGCTCTCGTCATCTCTTTCTAGGTCATGACTGGAAATACCCTAAACAATCCACTAATAGCAGTGTAGATTTTTTTTCAGCACGCAAATCAAAACTCTTCAATCCTCTGTCTATCACCCCATTCCAAAGCCCCTTTCATATTTTTAGGTGTTTATTCCAGCAGTAACTCAACTTCTTGATAATTTTGATTTTCTTGTTTTCATCCATTTGGGATGCTATCACAAGATACCATATACTGGGTAGCATATGAACAACAGAAATTTATTTCTCACAGTTCTGAAGTTTTGGAACTCCAAGATCAAGGTGTTAGCAAATTTGGTGTCTCTTGATAGCCCACTGCCTCATAGATGGCTATCTTCTCAATGTAATATCACAGGGTAGAATGGATTGTAACCGCGCAATGGGTTCACCTTGTTCACTGCCTAGACAGAGCCGATTTATCAGGACAGGGGAATTACAATAGAAAAAGAGTAATTCCTGCACAGCTGGATGTGCGGGAGACTGATGTTTTATTATTACTTGAGTCAATCTCCCTGAGAATTCAGGGATCAGAGATTTTAAGGAAAATTTGGTGCATAGGGAGCCAGTGAAGCTGGAGTTCTGATTGGTCATGTTGGAGACACAATCATAGGGAGTTAAAGCTGTTTCTCTTTGTGCTGGGTAAGTTCCTAGGTGGGCCACAAGAGCAGATGAGCCAGTTTATCAATCTGGGTGGTGCCAGCTAATCCATCAAGTGCAGAGTCCGCAAAATATTTCTAGCACTGATCTTAGAGTTTAGAATAGTGATGTTATCCCCAGGAGCAATTTGAGGAGGTTCAGAAACTTGTGGCCTCCAGATGCATAACTCCTAAACCATCATTTCTAATCTTGCGGCTAATTTGTTATTCCTACAAAGGAAATCTAGTCCTCAGGCAAGAAGGAGGTTTGTTCTGGGAAAGCGCTGTTACTGTTTTTGTTTCAAACTGTAGACTATATACTAAGTTCTTACCAAAGTTGGTTCAGCCTATGCTCACGAATGAAAAGGACAGCTTGGAAGTTAGTTAGCAGTAAGACGGAGTTGGTTAGGTCAGATCTCTTTCACTGTCCTAGTTATAATTTTTCAATGGTGGTTTCAGGATAAGGGGTCTCCTTTGGGATTCTTTTATGAAGCCATTATAAAGTTCCATTTATGAGAGCTCCATACTCCACCTCAGTGATTTCATTGTTTCCCAAAGGGTTCACCTCCTAAGGTCATCATTTTGGAGTTTAGGATTTCAACATATGAATTTGGGGGAGACACAAAGATGCAGAGCATAGCATTAACATTTTCTTATACTTATATTTAAAGCAAAATAATTACGAAACTATACATGTAGTTCAGATCTAACTTATATGCCTTCATCAACCTCATTCCTTTCCTCTTCAAAGATCAAGTGTTATATTGTAAATGTTACATTTCTGGTTCATATTTCTATTCTTTATCCTCTATAAAGAAATATTTGCAAAGAAACTATGGATTTTTGTTATGTTTACACATATGTATACTTTTTTACCGAACAAACTTCTTTGCATCTGATATTTTACAGAATGTGTTATTCCATGGCATTTTCTTTCACTCAGCTTTTTTTTCAGGATTGGTTCCTGTTGATACCTAGAAATCTAACTCAATGATTTTAGCTGATGTATACTATTCCATTGCATTAGTATATTACAATTTACTTATGTAGGTATCTGTTGAAGCATAAAATTATGCAATGAACATTTCTTATTATTAAAATTATTTTAAGAAGTCACATACGGCTCTAGTCAGATAAAAAACACATTGAAATTACTGGAAGAAATTAAACAAGGAATGATTTTTGTGTGTTTGTTTTTCTTAAAAAAATGGCAAGAAAAAAACACATTCTAGTGTCACCCCACAGAAGGCTCCCTTGCATTTTTATATTAGAATTTTAAAAAGATTGATTGCTGTGGTTTGAATGTAGATGCCCCTTCAAAATCCACATGTTGGAACTTAATACTCACAATGATGATATTAAATCATGGTATTTAAATCAGGAGGTAATTAAGCCATGAGGACTATGCACTCATGGATAGGTTTAATGCCCTTATATAAGAAGCTTCAGAGTGTTGCCTCCAACTTTTACCCCTCTTCCATAGAAAGACATTTGGATGGTGTCATCTATGGGGAAAGGGTTTTCACCAGAAACAGAACCTGCCAGTATCTTAATCTTGAACTGTCTAACTTTCAGAACTGTGAGAAACAGATTTATACTATTTACAAATTTCTAGTTTGTGGTATTTGTATAGCTGCATAAAGATTGAGAAAGCAATTGGTACAAAGAAGTGGCATATTACTTTAGGAAATACCTAAAAATTCTGAACCATGACTTTGGGGAACTCACACTACCTAATATTAAGAGTCATGTTAATTCTATAGTAATCAAGAGTATGTGGTCATTTGGAAAAATCAACAAATCAGAGTGGAGTCCAGCAATAAACTCACAGACATGATATATTGATTTTCAGAAAAGGTGCAAAGGCAATGGGCAAATAGGCAAAGCTAGACTGCAGGCTAACAGTCTTGGCAGAATATCTTGAATGCCCTTGGAACAAGGAAAGACAGGCTGCATGGTGGGAGCTGCCGCGGGTATTTGGGACTGGATAATGAGTAGAAACTGGAAGAGTTTGAGAGTGATTGCTAGAAACAATCTATACTGCTGTGAAAAGAGTGTTAAGGGCTGTTCTGTTGAGGGATCAGAAGAAGGTGGGAACTGTGGGGAAAGGGGGAAAGTTTCTAGAGATTATATAAATGGTCATAATCCAGCTGCTGGTAGAAATATGAACAGTAAAATGAACTCTGATTAGGTCTCAGATGGAAATGAGTGACAAGGTATTGAATATTGAGTGAAAAGACATCATCGTTATGAAGTGGCAAATAACTTAGCTGAATTATGCCTTTGTCCTAGTGTTTGTGGAAGATAGAACTGAGTCATGAATTGGAATATTTGGGAGAAGAATTATCCAAGCAAACTGTTAAGGATGTGACATGGCTTCTCTTGACAGCTTACAATGAAATGTGAGAAGAGAAAAAAACAAATTAAAGATAGAATTTATAATCAAAAGAGAAATATAACTAAATAATTTTGAAAATTCTCTGCCTGGATGTGTTCCAAAGGATCAAAAGGAATGTTTAGGAAAGAAAACCAAGAGAATGGACAAGTGACCATTTGATTAAAAGGTTATTATGGATAGAAGACAGCCAGATACTACTCATTAAGAAACGGAAGAATGATCTCAAAGGCATTTCTGAGATCAGCAAAAGCTACTGCTCCCATCACAAGCCCAGAGTGCAATGGCCTGGGAGACACAACTATGTCAAAAAAAAGAGGCCTCAGTTTCCCTGGGAAACTTGGGGATCATGTCTCAGCACCACTTCAATCCTCTGTTCTCTTTATTTGGCAAAGTGCTCTGCAGCTGCCCCAGCTGTGGCTCAAATGGACTCAGGTGCATATCGGACCACCCTTCTATAAGGTACAGACCACAGACCTTGGTGGTTTCCACATGGCGTGAACTCTGCAGATACACAGCATGTGTGAGCTGTGGAGCCATAATTATTTCTGCCTAGATTAAAAAGGATGCCTGAGAGCATCTTATGGCCCAGGCAGACAATTACAATGGGGTTAGGACAACCAAAGAGAGATCCCACTAATGAAATGCTCAGTACAGCTGGGAGGATGGAGCCACCTAAGAGGAACCTGACATAGGCAATGTTTAGTAGATCCATGGGGTCAGGTTTGACCCTAAGACCCTAGAACTGTAGAGAAACCAATACGTAATCCCAACTGAGCAGAACCACAGGCATAAGACTTCCACCAGTGAGAACAGTTGTGTGGGCTTTGTCTCACAAAAATATAGGGGCAGAATCACCTAGAGCCTCAGGGCCCAATTCCCACCCCAGTGCATTCAGAAGGCAAGACATGGGGACAAAGAAGATTATTCTCAAGTCTCATGATTTAATAATTTTTTTTTTTTTTTTTTTTTTTTTGAGACAGAGTCTCGCTCTGTCGCCCAGGCTGGAGTGCAGTGGCCGGATCTCAGCTCACTACAAGCTCCGCCTCCTGGGTTTAGGTCATTCTCCTGCCTCAGCCTCCCGAGTAGCTGGGACTACAGACGCCCACCACCTCGCCCAGCTAGTTTTTTTTGTATTTTTTAGTAGAGACGGGATTTCACCGCGTTAGCCAGAATGGTCTCGATCTCCTGACCTCGTGATCCGCCTGTCTCGGCCTCCCAAAGTGCTGGGATTACAGGCTTGAGCCACCGTGCCCAGCCTGATTTAATAATTTTTTTTGTCATGTTGAATTTTGGACTTATCTGGGATTTGTCACTCTTTTCTTTCTGCCTATTTCTCCCTTTTTGAATGAAAATGTCTCTTGTATGCCATTGTGTTCTGGAAATAGAAAATTTCTATGATTTCACAGGCTCACAACTGGACGGGGAGTTTGTCTCAGGAAAAATTGTACTTTGAGTCTCACTCACATCTAACTTATAATATTTAAAGGATACTCTGGACTTAGACTTTAGAAGTAATGATGGAATGAGTTAGTACATTTTTGGGCTATTGGTATTGAATGAATGTATTCTGTGTGCAATATGAACATAAATTTTGGGGGTTTAGGGGTAGAATGCTAAGGTTTCAATGTGTATGCACATATGATGTTCATATGTTAAAACTTAACCCCCTAGGTGATGGTGTTAAGAAGTCAAGTCCTCGAGAGGTAATTAAACTATGAAGGCTCTGTTCTCATGGATGGGATTAATGCCTATAAAAGGCTTTGGAGAGCTGCCTCTTTCTGCCCTTTCACCATGTTAGGGCACATAGACAGCATCAACTCTGAGAAAAGGGCCCTAAACAGACAACTAACATGCTCATGCTTTGAACTCCAACTTCTCAGCCTCCAAAACTGTGAGAAATAAATGTCTATTATTTATGGATTATGCAATCTGGAATTTTGTGATAGAAACATGAAAGAACCAAGACACTAGGATTATCGTGTTTCCTAGTTTCTGCTTTTTCTTAAATTTGTGTCCAGCAACACATAGTCATCACTGGGGGAAAATTTTTCATGTCTGCGTTCTCCTTTATGATATTTTCTGTAAATTTTAATCTTCTCTATTTTTCTTTGTACATTTTTTATTGTGGTAAAATGTACACAACTTAAAACGTATTATTTTAACTATTTTTAAGGGTATAGTTCAGTGGCACTGAGTGTCTTCACATTGTTATTCAACCATCGCTACATCCATCTCCAGACAGTTTTTTTCCTCTCAGGTTAAAACCCAAAATCCTTTAAACAGTAACTCACCATTTTCCCCTAATAACAACTGCTAGGAAGCATTACTCTACTTTTCTTCTTTATAGATTTGACTACCCTAGTTACCTCTGAGGACTAAGCTCTGATTTTTTATCATGTCCAAATTCCTTTCTAAGGGGTCTGGGGAGTTATGCCCTACAAACCATAAATTTTCATTGGATGGATTTTATTTAACCCTGTATATTGTGATTTACTTTCCAATCTGACTCTGGCACAACAAGGGAAAAATCTAAGCATTTTACCCCAAAATATATTTCCTTGCCATACCTAGAAATTGCCCTTCAAAGTCTCTTGTGGAAAAAAATCACATTCTATACAGAATATCTTTTCCCCTTTATTTTCCCTCCTTTCTTTCTGATACAGGTGATAATCAAGTAAAAGCCAGGCACCCTTTTAGGTTCAATAAGAAACATTTTACAACCTGCTCTCTCTCTCTGAAGACTGCTATCTGAGAGATTCCTCTGCACAATAATACTTGGTCTCCACAATGCTTTATCTTAACATGAACAGTCCTTTCCATTACTCCCAGGTCTTCAGATAAACTCAACCAATTGTCAACCAGAAAATGTTTAAATTTACCAATAACCTGGAAGCCCCCGCTTTGAGTTGTCCCACTTTTCTGAACCAAACCAATGTATTTCTTAAATATATTTGATGTCTCATGCCTTCCTAAAATATATAAAACCAAGCTGTACCCCGACCACCTTGGGCACATGTTCTCAGTACCTCCTGAGGGCTGTGTCACAGGCCATGGTCACTTATATTTGGCTCAGAATGAATCTCTTAAAATATTTTACCGAGTTTGACTCTTTTCGTCGACACCTCATATTTATTCTGTTGTTACTGGCTTATTTTACTAAGTCTTACACACTGTATTTAAGGTTCATCTATGTTGTGGTATGTGTCAGAATTTCCTGTCTTTTTAGGATTAACAAGTACTCTCTTTTATGTTTATACCACATTTTGTGTATTCATTCATCTATGAATGAACACTTGTCTTGCTTCCATTTATTAGCTAATGTAAATAATGCTGTCCTAAGCACAAATGTGCAAATATTTATTTGAACTTTGCTTTAAGTTCTTTTGGATATATACTGAGTAATAAAATTGCTTTAATATGTAGTAATTCTATGTTAAATTATTTGAGGAACTGCTGTACTGTTTTCATAGTGTCTTCATTGTTTCAGCATTCAGCATTCCTTTCAGCAGTCCAAAAGGGTTTCTATTTCTCCACATTATTACCGACATTTGTTATTTTCTGTTATGTGTATGCCTGTCTGTGTTTTCATAATAGTCATTAAAATGAGTGTTACTTGGTTTATCATTAAGGTTTAAATTTGCATATCTCTAAGGATTAGTTACCATATTGTTTATCCTTACTATGGTACTGGCTATTTTGGATATTCTGCCTTTTCATATAAACTTGAGGATCAAGTTGCTGATAACCACCAAATAACTTGCAGAGATTATTGGGAAGAACTGACATATTTACAATATTCGTCTCCTATCTATGAACACCAAATATCTCCAAATATATTAAGTTCTTCACTGATTTTGTTCAACAGAGTTTGTAAATTTCCTGTAAAAATCTTGTACACGTTTTGTTAGAATCATACCTAAAAATTTCATTTTGGAG
Organism: Rhinopithecus roxellana; assembly: GCF_007565055.1. Taxonomy (NCBI): domain Eukaryota; kingdom Metazoa; phylum Chordata; class Mammalia; order Primates; family Cercopithecidae; genus Rhinopithecus; species Rhinopithecus roxellana. The sequence continues at coordinate 38,408,611 of NC_044555.1, read as the reverse complement.
AGTGTTAATTTAGTTGGTATTGTATTTTAAATTCAAATTGTCCTTGTTTGTTGCTGGTATATAGGAAATTAATTGATTTTTATATTAATCTTGTATTATGTCCTGCAACCTTACTATAATTGCTAATTAGGCCAGGAATGGTGACTCTTGCCTGTAATTCCAGTTGCTAAGGATGCTGAAGTGGGAATATAGATTGAGCCTGATTATCTCTCTCTCTACACACACACACAGACACACACACACATGCACACAATTCCAAGGATGAAACTCACTTGATCATAATAAATTATTTATTTGACATGCTGATGGATTTAATTTGCTAGTATTATGTTGAGGATTTTGCATCTATGTTCATCAAGGATATTGGTCTGTGCTATCCTTTTTGCTGTTGTTGTTGTATCACTGCCTGGTTTTGGTACAAAGGTGATACTGGATTTGTAGAATAAGTTATAGAGGGATCCCTCCTCTTCAATTTTGTTGAAATTATTTTGGTATCAGCTTTTGTATGTACATTTGGTAAAAACTGGCTGTGAATCTCTCTGGTCCTGGCCTTTTATTTGCTGGAAGATTTTTATTACTAATTTGACTTCATTGTTCAATATTGATCTGTTCAGAGTTTCTATTTCTTCCTGGTTCAATCTTGGGAGGTTGTATGTTTCCAGCAAAGTATCCATTTCTTCTAAGTTTTCCAGTTTGTGCATTTAGAGATGTTCACAGTAGTCTCTGATGATCTATTGTATTTTTGTGATATCAATTGTAATGTCATCTTTATCATTTCTTCTCTCTTTTTTTTCCTAGTTTAGTCTAGCTAGCAGTCAGTCAATATTGTTTATTCTTTCAAAGAACCAGATATACATTTAATTGATTATTTGGATAGTTTTTTTTTTCTCAATCTTATCTAATTCTGCTGTGTTCTCTGTTAATTCTTTTTTTCCCATAGCTTTTGGTTTTGTTTGTTCTTGCTTTTCTATTTTCTTATGATGCAATCCTACATTGTTAATTTAAAATATCTTTAGCTTTTTGATGCAGGTGTTTAATGCTGTAAACTTGCTCTGAGCACTGGTTTTTCTGTATCCCAGATATTTTGGTATGTTTTGTCTCTATTTTCATTCTTGTTAAAAAAATTGTTGATTTCTGTCTTAATTTTATTGTTTAAACAGGAGCCATTTGCGAGCAAGTTGTTTAGTTTCCATGTATTTGTTTCGTTTTTAGAGTTCTTCTTGGAATCGATTTCTGATTTTTTCCACTGTGGTCGAAGTGGATGCTTGACATGATTTTGATGTTTTTGAATTTATTGAGATTTGGTTTTTTACCACGCATGTGGTAAATTTCAGGGAATGTTCTGTGCACAGGTGAAAAGAATACGTATTGTGTGGTTTGGGGGTAAAATGTTCTGTAAATGTCTATTAGTTGTATTTGGTCAATAGTACAGTTTATATCCAGAGTTGCTCTGTTGATTTTCTGCATCAATAACCTGGCTAGTGATGTCATTGTGGTGTTGATGTCCGCTATTATTATTGTATTATTGTTAATCTGTTTTCTTAGATTGGGTTGTACTAGTTTTATTAATCTGGGTGCTCTAGTGTTGGGTGCATATATATTTAGAATCATTAAATCTTTCTGTTGTGTAGAAACCTTTATCTTATAATGGCCTTCTTTGTCTTGTTTCCTGCTGTTGGCCTAAAATCTATTTTATCCAATATGATAAAGATCACTCCTGATCACATTTATTTTGCATTTGTGTGATATTTCTTTTTCCACCCTTTTACTTTGAGTCCTAATGTACCTTGAAACAGTACATGGGTCTCTTGTAGACAGTAGATGGTTGGGTCTTATTTTTTTATTTATTTATTTTTTTATCTAATTTGCCAGGCTGTATCTTTTGAGTAAACCATTAAGGTCAGTTTCATTCAAGGTCAATAATGATGTGTGAAGTTTAGTTCCTAAAATAGTGAGATGTTTGCAAGTGAGATGTTTTAGAGTTTCAATTCTGCAGTTTTTTAAAATGAGATCTATGAGTTTTATAGCCATGTGTGCTTTTCTGATGGTGATTATTATCCTCTTGTTTCCATGTTTAAAACTGCTTTAAGCATTTCTTGTAGGAATTGTCTTGTGATGACATATTTCCTTAGAGTTTACTTGTCTGAGAATGACTTCATTTCTCCTTCATTTAAGAAGCTTAGTTTGACAGCACAGAAAATTATTAGCTGGCATTCTTTTCTTCTTCTCTAAGGAGACTACAAATAGGCCCCCAATCTCTCCTGGCTATTAGGGTTTCTGGTGACAATTCTGCTGTTAATCAGGTAAGTTTTACTTTTGTGTTAGTGCATTCTAACATGGCTGTAAAAAATACCAGAGACTGGATAGGTTATTTAAAAAAAAAAAAAAAGAGTTTTAATTGCCTCATGGTTGCATGGTTGCATGATACTGGTATCTTATCACTTCTGGAAAGGCCTCAGGAAACCTCCAATCATGGTGAAAGGCAAAGGGGAATCAGGCTTGATTTATATGTCCAGAGTGGAAGCAATAGAGTGAGGAGGAAAGTGCCAAAATCTTTTAAACAACTAGATCTTAGGAGAACTCACTATCACAAGAAGAGCACCAAAATGATGGTGCTAAATCATTCATGAGAAACCACTGCCGTGATCCAATTACCTGTCACCAGGCCCTTCCTCAAACATTGGTGGCTACAATTCTACATGAGATTTAGGTGAGGAAACAGATCCAAACAATATCATTGCTCCAATGGCCCCTCCAAATCTCATGTTTTTCTCACATGTCAAAATACAATCATGCCTTCCCAACAGTCCCCCAAAGACTTAACTTATTCCAGCATCAACGCAAAAGTTCACAGTCCCAAGTCTCATATGAGACAAGGCTAGTCCCTTCCACCTATGTGCTTGTAAAATAAAAGAAAAAAGAGTTAGTTACTTGCAAGATACAATGGAGGGATAGGCATTGACTAAATAATCCTGTTCTAAAAGGGAGAAATCAGCCAAAAGAAAGAGGATATAGGCTCCATGCAAATCTGAAACGCAGAAGAGCAGTCATTAAATTTTAAAGCTCCAAAATAACCTCCTTTGCCTCCATGCTCCACATCCAGGACATAATGATGCTAGGGGTGGGCTCTCAAGTCCTTGGACAGCTCTACCCCTTGGGCAGCTTTGCAGGGAACAGCCTGTGCAGCTGCTCTCATGTGCTGGTGCTGAGTGCCTGTGGCTTTTTCAGGTGCATGGTAGAAGCTATCAGTGGCTCTACTATTCCAGGTTCTGGAAGACAGTGGTCATCTTGTCACAGCTTCACTAAGGAGTGTCTCAGTGTGTACTCTGTGTGGGGGATCCAACCTGACATTTCCCCTCCCACTCCCCTAGTAGAGGTTCTCTATGAGGGCTCTGCCCCTGCAGCAGGTTTCTACCTGGACATCTAAGCTTTCCCACACATCCTCTGAAATCTAGTAGTAGAATCCCTAGCCTCAACTGTTGCACTTTATGGACTCCACAGGCTTAACACCACGTAGAAACTGCCAAGGCTTAGAGGTTGCACCCTCTGCAGCAGCAGCATGAATTGTACCTTGGCCCCTTTTGGCCATGGCTGGAGCTAGAAAGACTTGGATACAGAGATCAATTTCCTGAGGCTGTACAGGGGGGCAGGGCCCTGGGCTTTACCCTCTAAACCATCTTTTCCTCTTAAGCCTCTGGTCATGTGATGGGAAGGGCTGCTATGAAGGTCTGTGAAATGGCTTTGAGGCCTTTTCCCCTTTGTCTTGGCTATCAGCATTTGCAATCTTTTTAGTTACGCAAATATCTGCAGCCTGCTTGAATTCCTCCCATGAAAACAGGCTTTTCTTTTCTAACACATGACCAAGCTGCAAAGTTTCAAAACTTTTATGCTCTGCTTCCCTTTTAAATATATGCTCCAGTTTTACATCATTGGTTTGCTCACACATATGAACATAGGCTGTTAGATGTGGTCAGGTCATACCTTGAATGCTTTGCTGCTTAGAAATTTATTCCACCAAATGCCCTAAATGATCACTCTCAAGTTCAAAGTTTTACAGGTCCTTAGGACAGGTTCACAGTGCCACCAGGTTCTTTGCTAATGCATAACAAAAGTGATTTTTGCTCTACTTCCCAATAAGTTCCTCATCCCCATCTGAGACCTCATCAGCCAGGACTTCATTGTCCATATCACTACAGGCATTTTGGTCACAACAATTTAACAAATCCCTAAGAATTTCCAAAATTTCCCTCATGTTTGTCTTCTTCTGACCTCTCCACAATCTTCCAACCTTTGCCCATTGCCCAGTTCCAACACTGCTTTGACATTTTTAGAAATCTTTAGAGCAGTTTCCCACTACTTGGTACCAATTTTCTGTATTAGTGTGTTCTCACATTGATATAAAGAAATACCTGAGGCTGGGTAATTTATAAAGAAAAAACCTTAATTGGATCACAGTTCTGCAAGCTGTACAGGTAGTATGATGCTGACATCTGTTTGACTTCTGAAGAGGCCTCAGGAAACTTTCAATCATGACAGAAGGTAAAGGGGAAGCAGGCACATCTTACATGGCCAGAGCAGGAGCAAGAGAGAGACGGAGAAACTGCCACACACTTTTAAACAACCAGGTCTCATGAAAAGTGACTTTCACAAGAATAGCAACAAGAGGATAGTGGTAAATCATTCATGAGCAATGTAATGGTTAACTTGATTGAATTGAGGGATACAAAGTAGTAGCCCTGGATGTGTCTATATGGGTGTTGCCCAAAGAGATTAACATTTGATTCAGTGGGCTGGGGAAGGCAGATTCACCTTTAATCTGGTGAGCACAATCTAATCAGCTTCCAGCATATGTAAAGCAGGCAGAAAAACATGAAGAAATGAGATGGGCATAGCCTCCCAGCCTACAACTTTCGCTCATGCTGGATGCTTCCTGCCCTTGAACATAGGACTCCAAGTTCTTCAGTTTTGGTACTCGGACTGGCTCTCCTTGCTCCTCAGCTTGCGGACAGCCTATTCTGAGACCTTGTGATCATATAAGTTAATATGGAATATACATATATGTTATATAGGAGCTGTGACAAAATGACCACTGTCCTCCAGACCCTGGAATAGTAAAGCCACTGACAGCTTGTATAGTTTTATATATATAAATATAAATATAAATATCCTATTAGTTCTGTCCCTCTGAGAGAACCCTGACTAATACAAGACACTTCCGCCACGATCCCATTACCTCCCACAGACCTCACCTTCAACACTGAAGGTTATAATTTCACATGAGATTTGGATTAGGACACAGATTCAAACCATATAAACTTTACAGATGATTTGACCCTTTTCTCTGGCTGCCTTTAAGAATTTTTCTGTATCATTGACCTTGGATAGTCTGATAACTATATGCCTTGCTCATGTGTGTATTTTTACAATATCTTGAAGGTTTTCTCTAAAATTCTTGTATCTGCACAACTGATTCCCTAGAGAGATTATGGAAGTTTTCTTGAGTTATTATGTTTTCTAGGTGGTTTACTTTTTCTTCACTCTCAGGAATGTCTATAAGTCATAGGTTTGATCACTTCACATAATTCTATATTTCTCAAAGCTTTGTTTTTTTAATTATTTTTTCTTGATTTTTGTTTATCTTAATTCAAAAGACTGGTCTCCAGGGTCTGAAACTCTTTCTTCTGCTTAGTCTAGTCTACTGTTAAAGCTTTCCACTGTATTCTGAAGTTTCTTAAATGATTTTTGTTTAATTTTGAGAAATTCTCTTTTTGTGTGTGTGTGTGTGTGTGTGTGTGTGTGTGTGTGTGTGTGAACATGCCCTTTATTCAAACATTTCTCTACCAGTAGCTTCTTTTTTTTTTTTTTTTTTTTAATTATACTTTAAGTTCTAGGGTACATGTGCATAACATGCTGGTTTGTTACATATGTATACTTATGCCATGTTGGTGTGCTGCACCCACCAACTCGTCAGCACCCATCAATTCATCATTTATATCATGTATAACTCCCCAATGCAATCCCTCCCTCCTCCCCCCTCCCCATGATAGGCCCCAGTGTGTGATGATCCCCTTCCCGAGTCCAAGTGATCTCATTGTTCAGTTCCCACCTATGAGTGAGAACATGCGGTGTTTGGTTTTCTCTTCTTGTGATAGTTAAAAAAATATATTCATCTCTACCTTTATTTCCTCAATCGCTTTCATGATTTCTTTGTGTTAATTTTCAGCCTTCTCTTGTACTTCATTATACTTCCTTGTAATCCATGCTTTGAATACCTTATCTGTCATTTCTGAGTTTTAACTGGTTTTAGGGTCTGTTGCTAGAGAGCTAATATGATTTCTTGGTGGTGTGACTACCTTCTGGTTTTTCATGATGCCAGAATTTTCATGCTGCTTCCTTCTCATCTGGAGAAGTTGGCACTTCCTTTTGAATTTATTTTTGCTTGGATAGTCTCTCTCTCTCTCCACATATATATTCTTCTTTTAGGGAGTGTGACTATAGAGTATGTTGGGTAGGGCCTTTTGTCTTTGCTCCTATAGCTATTTGCACTTCCGTCAGCAGGTATTTTTCTTGGTCTGTGCAGTTTGACCTGCAGGCCAGTAGGTGATGCTTATGCATAAGAGGCAATAGAGGCAGGAGCAGCTGTGAATGTATTTGATTTGTGTTTATCTTGAAGTATTTTCTGCTTTCCTTAGGTGATGCGCTGCACATTGGAATGTCTAGTACCCTGAGCTTCAGGTTCAGTGCAGTGGGGGGAATACAGCTGAGCAGAGCTTGACTCCCTGACTTCCTCACAGTTTCCCCAGTGACAAGCACAGATGACTGTGGTGGCTGGGGGAGCTCCTGGTGAGATGCACTGAGGTCATTGCAAGGGGTGAATTGTTGTGCCAGCTCCGTGTGCTGGATAGGCAGGAATATGATTAGCTTTTCTATCACACTCCTGTCCCACTGCTTATGATTCAGATTCACACTTTTGTCTACCTTCAGGCTACGGTGTAGCTGAGACACATGGAAAATGCCTGTCCTGTAGCTCTCTGTGGGAGTGGTTTCAGGATGGAACCTCTTCACTCGGCCCAATACAGACAGCATTACGGCTCACCTCTTCTCCATTGTCGCAAGGCTGATGCTTTGTGTTGAGAAGGGTAAGGGCTCTACATTTTGACCCATGCAGGTGGGCAGGAGTTGTGATGGTGTCTGCTAGTTGGGCTGGCCTGACCTCTGGTGGGTAGGCAGGTGCCAGGAGTGGTGTACTGGGCTAGATAATTTCTTGACTTTCAGGCCCCTAAGTGGCCCACTGGATGGCATACATGAGTCCAGAAGGAGCTAGACAAAGATTATATTATTCCAGAATTTAGGAGCTGCTGTGATTAGGAGGGATGGGTTGGTCTCTGGGTCACTGACAGAACTGTCAGGATAGGGCAGGCAGAATGCTCAGGCACTGAAAGTCAGAGGGAAGATCACAGGTTTTAGGGGCTGGGCTGCAGGTGAAATGGTCAGAAAAGAGCAGGGTGGCTGTGCTGCGAGCTTCTTACTGGGAAAGTTAGGACCCCATGGGCAGTGAAGACTGGCAACTGTGGGGCATATGGGCTGCCTGCAGTTTCTGGTCATAGAAGTAGCACTAGGTTTCACTGTTGGGAGCATGTAAAGTTGCCTGGCCTACCTATATCTTCCCTGGTCCTAGGGTGGCAGGCATGGGCAGAGGCAGCAGTGACACATGCCCAGGATGGCCTATCAAGTTCAGCTACAGCCACAGTCTTCAGATGGGAATAGGGTGGGTGCATTGGGAGACAGTTGCTGTGTAAGTAAGCTTCACCCGGAATAGAGCTACAAAGTCAAGGGGTCACGCAGTGTGCAGTCTACCTTCTCCACCACACTGTGGCTGCAGGTTCTGTCTTACACACATGCGAAAATGCCCCACCTCCTCATTACATTCCTAGCCTGGGGGTGGCAGTGGCAGAGGCAGGCGTGGTAGCACTTAGGCCCTCAGAGGAATGCTGAGCTGTGGTCACAGTGTTCAATCTGGGGAAGGGGAGCTGCACTGCATCATAAGGTTGTCACTGAAACAGGCAAGCCCTACATGGGAGGAAGCCACAGAGGTGGGAGATCATGTATTGCATAGTCTGCCCATGCCCCTGTGCCTTGATTTTGGGATCTACTTTGATAGTTCCCAAAAGTGCCCTGCCCCCGTGGATAGCAGAGGCAAAGGCAGCAGTGTCAGAGGCTGCAGAGAGCATATTGCCAGTCTCTGGGAGTTAAGTGTTCAGGTGGGGATGGGGCTGGTGTGCTGGAGGCCTGTCTCCAAAGCAGACAAACCCAGTTTGGTGGGGTTCAATGGAGGTGAAGGGTCATGTAATGTGTCATCTGCCTGCTGCTTTGTACAATGGGAGTGGCCTCTGTCCTGAGGGTAGTATCTGTCCTAGGAGTGTGCAAAAGTACCTGGCCTCTCTCCTTGGCAAAGCAGTGGCAGCTGGCATGGAGCTGCTTGGGTATCAAAAGCTTGTTGAATTCCATGTGAGCTTGAGCGGTACCTTTGCTCTGTCTCCAAGTAGCTTCCTGTTTCAGTCTGGAGACCTGCTGGGCCAGGGGGTTCAAAAGGACTCTCCTGTCATGAGGGTTGTAAAGGTCCATGATGGAAGTGTGGAACCCCTGGGGTCTCTCACTCACTCACGCTTTCCATATGTTAGGAGGCCTCTCCCAGCTTCACACCAGTACTGGCTCTTCAGGCTGCATGGCTTCACTCTCCTCTGCTTTCTATGGTTCCCAGTGCTTCTCTGGTGAATTTAAGGATACTCCCTTAGACAATCCACTGGAAGTGCCAATATGCACTTACTATTTTAATTCTTCTCCATGATATAGGCATTCACTAGCTGCTTCTAGTCAGCCATCCTGAACAGGGAGAGCTCCTCCCATATTTAGTGTGAGACCTGCTCCAGCTTCTGGAGGTAAATTTAACTCACGTGAGTATGGTGTACCTGCTTTGACTGGGTCCTCCTGGAGTTTTAACTATCAGACTCGTACACACAAAGCCTTAAGCAATTTGTCAATTATAGCTTGTGTTTTCCTACTCCTTCACTGTTACCTGTTGTGGTTTCTGCTTATGAGTTTCTTCCCCAATAAGTTCTGAATCTCAGTAAGCCTATCTGCATCTCCAATCTTGGGGGCAATGGTTTTCCCTGTGTGCTTGCATTTCTTATTAATCCAGAAGAGTAGTACATTTTTCAGGCTTCTCAATTTTTTTCCTTGCTAGAAAAAAGTGGCATCTTCCAAGCTCCTTACATGCAGAACTGGAAAACTAAAGCCCTATTTTCAGAATTGTCATGCACAGAATATGTTCTTTAATTTCATTTTTACATGTTAAAATCTACTGTTAATTGTTATAGTAAATATTGGTTAATAAAATCTTTGTTTTATATTTTCTCCAGACTTTTTCATTTCATATAAATATTATCATATATGTGGTCTTTGTAACTGCCTTCTTTTGCCTAACATTATGTTTTCAAAATTTATCTAGTATGTATCAGTATGCTATTCCCTTTTATGGTTAAATAATATTCCACTGTATGCCTACATAACAGTCTGTTTATCTGATCATCTTTTGATGAACATTTGATTTCTTTCCACTTTTGGGCTGTTGTTTATAATACTGATGTGAACTCTCATTAAACCATTTTCAGAGGACACAAGTTTTTGTTTCTCTTGAGTATATACCTAAAGTGGAATGAAGAATAGCTGGGTTATGTGGTAAGTATATGTAAAATTTAGAATAACTTTCAAAGTGTTTTACAAATTACCTGCTACATTTTACACTTTTACAACCAATGTGTGAGGGTTTTAATTTTTCCACACTTCACCAACACTTGTTTTTATGTTTTTTTTTTATTATAGCCTTCCTCTTTGCTATGAAATGATTACTCATCTTTGTTTCTATTTTCATATCCCTGATGACTAACAATATTTAATACCTTTTTTATGTGCCAATTGGACATTTTATATACAAATTGAAGAAATTTTTATTAATGTTTTGCCTATATTATTTGTCTTTTTATTATTCAGTTGTATGAGTTCTCCAGATAATCTTGACACAAGTCTCTCATCAGATTCATGATCTGCAAATATTGTCTTCCATTCTGTGTGTAAACATCTTTATAATCTCAGCTTTACTTTGACTAATGTCTGAAATGGCTATCAATGTAAGACATAAGCATTTGCCTTGTCTCACTGTGCCTCCCAGAATTTGTATCTTGAGACTAAATTACCGACATAGTGGTATTAAGAGGCGGGGTCTTTAGGAAGTGATTAAATTGAGGGAGGAAGCCCACATGGATTGAATTGGGGCCCTTATGAAAAAGGCTTGGGGGAATGAGTTCACACTCCTGGGCTTTTCTACCATATAGTGATACAATGTTCATCCCCTTTTTGTTCTTCCCATCCCTTCCATCACATGAGGATATCTAGATGATGCCATTTGTAAGGAACAGACCTTCACTGGAAACCAAATGTACCAGTGCCTGGAGATTAGACTTTCCATCTCCCAGAAATGGGAGGAAATAAATTTCTGTTCTTTATGAATTACCTAGTCTCAGGCATTTTGTTATAGCAGCACAAACAGACAAGATAATATTCTTACACAAATTAATATAAATCTAGATGGGTGGGACACATGAGAACAATTTGTCAATAAGTAGTTTTAAATAAAATACTGGGAAAATGAGTTCCTCAATGAAATCAAAATAACATACAAAGATCTATGTGTGTGTATATACATAAAATCTACCTATATCTATATAATCTTGATTTTACATATACACAAAGAAAATATGTTGTAAGATTCCATATGGAGTTGCATTTCAAGAAAATATTTAGTTTAAACTAAGTTATAAAGAGCAATGTTAGATAACACACATACCTTGTAATAGTCTGAAATCGTATTTCCTTTCATTACAGATAAAGCTTGAAATTTGCGAAAGTATTATTTCAAAAAGCGAAATATGCTAATGTGAAGGTGACTGAATGAATTGTTCAAGAGATGTCTTATTGGAAAAATAAATTTAACTACATCTGTATTAACTTAAGCATAGTATACTGACATTTGCTTACAGCAGTCATCTCCGAGCAATTCTTCTGGCCAAAATGCAGTGACAGTGCTTTGCTTCTATTATCTCAGATTGAAACAGCTTTTGCCCATAATTTCTGGGTGCTAAAAAGCTAAGAGTTTTAAAATTAAGCAGATTTCATTTGACAATTGAGCTAAAATTTTGATCAGCTCTAAACTCCTATCTGTTATGTCCTTTTCAGTTTTGATGACCTTTTACCAAACTTTAACTTTAGTGCCTTAACTTGGTAAAATTGAAAGAAGAACAAAATAAATGTTGTGAGAGAAACTTGATTGCTCTATATTATAATTTGATTGTAAAATAATCACACTAATGATTCTAAGTTCCTTAATAATTGATTTACTAGCAAATATATTATCAAGCAAACACTAGTTAATGTTACTTTGTCAGATATAATAACAATGCAAATTAAATATACACAATGCATGCCCTCTAGGAATTTATATACCACAACAAGCATAGAAATAAAGATACAAATAAATGTATGCACATCATATGACCAAATGTATGATATTTTTAAGTGTTGAAATTATTAGTAATATAAAAAATACATAACTCAAGTATTATTTCAATAATGTAAAAGGTTATTAATTTTAACTAGCATAGTACCCATGTTATTTTTATTTTGAGACACATTTATCATATATTACTCAAGCATAACAACATGAAACAGAGGACACAACTATATTTTTGATACATTATATTCATAGCTTAAATGTAGCTTATTTTTTGGATATATGCATATTTATTTGAGAATCTATCTTTTTGTTCCAAGAAAGTAGTTTTGGACTCATGTTACAGCTCATCAATTAATTGCATGAATGAGATATGCAGCTTTTATGCATCTTAAAATTTAAATTATGCAGTATGTATGTCAAATGATCTGCAAATTAAATATGCAAGCAATATTACATATAGTTTAGCACAACTATAAAATACTTTTTATAGTGTTTTCTTTTTATTATAAACTCTGCCAACAGGACTAACTTTAAAAATACCTAATCTTTGATCTTCACAAAAATAATGTCAATTGTGTCCTCTCAATGTCCAAATTCTATATGCCATGTGTCAGAAGAAAATTCAATATTTTTTAAAAAGTTACTTATATATTGTGTCTATTATACACAAACAACTTTTGATGTCTGAATATCTTATTGCTATAATAATTGTGGATGCCTTTTAATAAAACAATATAAAAGGTTTTAATATTAATAATGAAATGTTTTTATATTAATTTTAATAATGTATTAATAATACATTAACAAAACAAAGAAGCCTATTTTTGCCACTTCTATTCAAGAAAGTAATGGAAGTTTTAGCTAGAACAATTAGGTAAAAAAAAGAAAAAAGAAGAAATAAAAGACATCCAAGTTGGAAAAGAAAAAGTCATTTTTTTATTGAAGATGACATAATATATAGATAACCCTGAAGATTCCCAAAATACCCTTAGAACTAATCAATTTAGCAAAATTGCAAGATTAAAAGAAAAATTAACCCACAAATACCAGTGGCTATTCTGTATACTACCAACAAAAAATCTGAAAAGAAAATCAAGACAACATGTCCATTGAAAATAGCATCAGAAATAATAAAACTGGGCGGAGCAAGATGGCCAAATAGGAACAGCTCCAGTCTCCAGCTCCCAGTGCGAGCGACACAGAAGACAGGTGATTTCCACATTTTCAAATGAGGTACTGGGTTTATCTCACTAGGCAGTGCTGGACAATCGGTGCTGGTCAGCTGTTGCAGCCCAATCAGCCAGAGCTGAAGCAGGGCGAGGCATCGCTTCACCTGGGAAGCGCAACGGGGAAGGGAATCCCTTTTCCTAGCCAGGGGAACTGAGACACACAACACCCGGAAAATCGGGTAATTCCCACCCCAATACTGCGCTTTAAGCAAACAGGCACACCAGGAGATTATATCCCACACCTGGCTGGGAGGGTCCCACACCCACGGAGCCTTCCTCATTGCTAGCACAGCAGTCTGCCATCTAACTGCAAGGCAGCAGCAAGGCTGGGGGAGGGGCGCCCGCCGTTGCTGAGGCTTAAGTAGGTAAACAAAGCCCTGGGAAGACCGAACTGGGTGGAGCTCACGGCAGCTCAAGGAGGCCTTCCAGACTCTGTAGACTCCACCTCTGGGGACAGGGCACAGCTAAACAACAACAACAACAATAAAAGCAGCAGAAACCTCTGAAGACGCAAACAACTCGGTCTGACAGCTTTGAAGAGAGCAGTGGATCTCCCAACACAGAGGTTGAGATCTGAGAAGGGACAGACTGCCTGCTCAAGTGGGTCCCTGACCCCTGAGTAGCCTAACTGGGAGACATCCTCCACTAGGGGCAGACTGACACTCCACACCTCACACGGTGAGGAAGCTTCCAAAGCAAGAATCAGACAGGTACACTCGCTGTTCAGCAGTATTCTATCTTCTGCAGCCTCTGCTGCTGACACCCAGGCAAACAGAGTCTGGAGTGGACCTCAAGCAATCCCCAACAGACCTACAGCTGAGGGTCCTGACTGTTAGAAGGAAAACTAACAAACAGGAAGGATACCCACACCAAAACCCCATCAGTACGTCACCATCATCAATGACCAGAGGCAGATAAAACCACAAAGATGGGGAAAAAGCAGGGCAGAAAAGCTGGAAATTCAAAAAATAAGAGCAAATCTCCCCCTCCAAAGGAACGCAGCTCATCGCCAGCAATGGATCAAAGCTGGATGGAGAATGACTTTGACGAGATGAGAGAAGAAGGCTTCAGACCATCAAACTTCTTGGAGCTAAAGGAGGAATTACGTACCCAGTGCAAAGAAACTAAAAATCTTGAAAAAAGAGTGGAAGAATTGATAACCAGAATAACTAATGCAGAGAAGGCCATAATTGAACTGACAGAGATGAAAACCATGACACGAGAAATATGTGACAAATGCACAAGCTTCAGTAACCGACTCGATCAACTGGAAGAAAGAGTATCAGCGATTGAGGATCAAATGAATGAAATGAAGTGAGAAGAGAAGTCTAAAGAAAAAAGAAGAAAAAGAAATGAACAAAGCCTGCAAGAAGTATGGGATTATGTAAAAAGACCAAACCTACGTCTGATTAGGGTGCCTGAAACTGAGGGAGAAAATGGAACCAAGTTGGAAAACACTCTTCAGGATATCATCCAGGAGAACTTCCCTAACCTAGTAGGGTAGGCCAACATTCAACTTCAGGAAATACAGAGAACGCCACAAAGATACTCCTCGAGAAGAGCAACTCCAAGACACATAATTGCCAGATTCACCAAAGTTGAAATGAAGGAAAAAATCTTAAGGACAGCCAGAGAGAAAGGTCAGGTAACCCACAAAGGGAAGCCCATCAGACTAACAGCAGATCTCTTGGCAGAAACTCTACAAGCCAGAAGAGAGTGGGGGCCAATATTCAACATTCTTAAAGAAAAGAATTTTCAACCCAGAATTTCATATCCAGCCCAACTAAGTTTCATAAGTGAAGGAGAAATAAAATCCTTTACAGATAAGCAAATGCTTAGAGATTGTGTCACCACCAGGCCTGCCTTACAAGAGACCCTGAAGGAAGCCCTAAACATGGAAAGGAACAACCGGTACCAGCCATTGCAAAAACATACCAAAATGTAAAGTCCATTGAGGCTAGGAAGAAACTGCATCAACTAATGAGCAAAATCACCAGTTAATATCATAATGGCAGGATCAAGTTCACACATAACAATATTAACCTTAAATGTAAATGGACTAAATGCTCCAATTAAAAGACACAGACTGGCAAACTGGATAAAGAGTCAAGACCCATCAGTCTGCTGTATTCAGGAGACCAATCTCACATGCAGAGACATACATAGGCTCAAAACAAAAGGATGGAGGAAGATCTACCAAGCAAATGGAGAACAAAAAAAAAGCAGTGGTTGCAATCCTAGTCTCTGATAAAACAGACTTTAAACCATCAAAGATCAAAAGAGACAAAGAAGGTCATTACATAATGGTAAAGGGATCAATTCAACAGGAAGAGCTAACTATCCTAAATATATATGCACCCAATACAGGAGCACCCAGATTCATAAAGCAAGTCCTTACAGACTTACAAAGAGACTTAGACTCCCATACAATAATAATGGGAGACTTCAACACCCCACTGTCAACATTAGACAGATCAACGAGACAGAAAGTTAACAAGGATATCCAGGAATTGAACTCATCTCTACAGCAAGCAGACCTAATAGACATCTATAGAACTCTCCACCCCAAATCAACAGAATATACATTCTTCTCAGCACCACATCACACTTATTCCAAAATTGACCACATAATTGGAAGTAAAGCACTCCTCAGCAAATGTACAAGAACAGAAATTATAACAAACTGTCTCTCAGACCACAGTGCAATCAAACTAGAACTCAGGACTAAGAAACTCAATCAAAACTGCTCAACTACATGGAAACTGAATAACCTGCACCTGAATGACTACTTGGTACATAACGAAATGAAGGCAGAAATAAAGATGTTCTTTGAAACCAATGAGAACAAAGATACACCATACCGGATTCTCTGGGACACATTTGAAGCAGTGTGTAGAGGGAAATTTATAGCACTAAATGCCCACAAGAGAAAGCTGGAAAGATCTAAAATGGACACCCTAACATCACAATTAAAAGAACTAGAGAAGCAAGAGCAAACACATTCAAAAGCTAGCAGAAGGCAAGAAATAATTAAGATCAGAGCAGAACTGAAGGAGATAGAGACACAAAAAACCCTCCAAAAAAATCAATGAATCCAGGAGTTGGTTTTTTGAAAAGATCAACAAAATTGACAGACCGCTAGCAAGACTAATAAAGAAGAAAAGAGAAGAATCAAATAGACGCAATAAAAAATGATAAAGGGGATAGCACCACCGACCCCACAGAAATACAAACTACCATCAGAGAATACTATAAACGCCTCTACGCAAATCAACTAGAAAATCTAGAAGAAATGGATAATTTCCTGGACACTTACACTCTCCCAAGACTAAACCAGGAAGAAGTGGAATCCCTGAATAGACCAATAGCAGGCTCTGAAATTGAGGCAATAATTAATAGCCTACCAACCAAAAAAAGTCCAGGACCAGATGGATTTACAGCTGAATTCTAACAGAGGTACAAGGAGGAGCTGGTACCATTCCTTCTGAAACTATTCCAATCAATAGAAAAAGAGGGAATCCTCCCTAACTCATTTTATGAGGCCAACATCATCCTGATACCAAAGCCTGGCAGACACAACAAAAAAAGAGAATTTTAGACCAATATCCCTGATGAACATTGATGCAAAAATCCTCAATAAAATATTGGCAAACCGGATCCAGCAGCACATCAAAAAGCTTATCCACCACGATCAAGTGGGCTTCATCCCTGGGATGCAAGGCTGGTTCAACATTCGCAAATCAATAAACGTAATCCAGCATATAAACAGAACCAAAGACAAGAACCACATGATTATCTCAATAGAAGCAGAAAAGGCCTTTGACAAAATTCAACGGCCCTTCATGCTAAAAACGCTCAATAAACTAGGTATTGATGGAACATATCTCAAAATAATAAGAGCTATTTATGACAAACCCACAGCCAATATCATATTGAATGGGCAAAAACTGGAAAAATTCCCTTTGAAAATTGGCACAAGACAGTGATTCCCTCTCTCACTACTCCTATTCAACATATTGTTGGAAGTTCTGGCTAGGGCAATCAGGCAAGAGAAAGAAATCAAGGGTATTCAGTTAGGAAAAGAAGAAGTCAAATTGTCCCTGTTTGCAGATGACATGATTGTACATTTACAAAACCCCATGGTCTCAGCCCAAAATCTCCTTAAGCTGATAAGCAACTTCAGCAAAGTCTCAGGATACAAAATTAATGTGCAAAAATCACAAGTATTCTTAAACACCAGTAATAGACAAACAGAGAGCCAAATCATGAATGAACTTCCATTCACAATTGCTTCAAAGAGAATCAAATACCTAGGAATCCAACTTACAAGGGATGTAAAGGACCTCTTCAAGGAGAACTACAAACCACTGCTCAGTGAAATCAAAGAGGACACAAACAAATGGAAGAACATATCATGCTCATGGATAGGAAGAATCAATATCGTGAAAATGGCCATACTGCCCAAGGTAATTTATAGATTCAATGCCATCCCCATCAACCTACCAATGAGTTTCTTCACAGAATTGGAAAAAACTGCTTTAAAGCTCATATGGAACCAAAAAAGAGCCTGCATTTCCAAGACAAACCTAAGTCAAAAGAAAAAAGGTGGAGGCATCATGATACCTGACTTCAAACTATACTACAAGGCTACAGTAACCAAAACAGCATGGTACTGGTACCAAAACAGAGCTATAGACCAATGGATCAGAACAGAGTCCTCAGAAATAATACCACACATCTACAGCCATCTGATGTTTGATAAACATGAGAAAAACAAGAAATGGGGAAAGGATTCCCTATTTAATAAATGGTGCTGGGAAAATTGGCTAGCCATAAGTATAAAGCCAAAACTGGATCCTTTCCTTACTCCTTATATGAAAATTAACCAAAAGCAATGGCAACAAAAGCCAAAATTGACAAATGGGATCTAATTAAACTAAAGAGCTTCTGCACAGCAAAAGAAACTACCATCAGAGTGAACAGGCAACCTATAGAATGGGAGAAAATTTTTTCAGTCTACTCATCAGACAAAGGGCTAATATCCAGAACCTACAAAGAACTCAAACAAATTTACAAGAAAAAAACAAACAACCCTATCAAAAAGTGGGCAAAGGATATGAACAGACATTTCTCAAAAGAAGACATTCATACAGCCAATAGACACATGAAAAAATGCTCATCATCTCTCGCCATCAGAGAAATGCAAATCAAGACCACAATGAGATACCATCTCACACCAGTTAGAATGGCAATCATTAAAAAGTCAGGAAACAACAGGTGCTGGTGAGGATGTGGAGAAATAGGAACACTTTTACACTGTTGGTGGGATTGTAAACTAGTTCAACCATTATGGAAAACAGCATGGCGACTCCTCAAGGATCTAGAACTAGAAGTACCATATGACCCAGTCATCCCATTACTGGGTATATACCCAAAGGATTATAAATCATGCTGCTATAAAGATACATGCACACGTATGTTTATTGCGGCACTATTCACAATAGCAAAGACTTGGAATCAACCCAAATGTCCATCAGTGACAGACTGGATTAAGAAAATGTGGCACATATACACCATGGAATACTATGCAGCCATAAAAAAGGATGAGTTTGTGTCCTTTGTAGGGACATGGATGCAGCTGGAAACCATCATTCTCAGCAAACTATAGCAAGAACAGAAAACCAAACACCACATGTTCTCACTCATAGGTGGGAACTGAACAATGAGATCACTTGGACTCGGGAAGGGGAACATCACACACTGGGGCCTATCATGGGGAGGGTGTAGGGGGGAGGGATTGCATTGGGAGTTATACCTGATGTAAATGTCGAGTTGATGGGTGCTGCTGAGTTGATGGGTGCAGCACACCAACATGGCACAAGTATACATATGTAACAAACCTGCACATTATGCACATGTACCCTAGAACTTGAAGCATAATAAAAAAAAAAAAGAAGAAGAAGAAGAAGTAATAAAACTACTTAGGAATAAAATTTAAAAAAAGAGGTGAAAACTTGTACACTCAAAACTAAAAATATTGCTGAATATAATTGAAAAAGACACCAATAATTAGGAAGACACCTTTTGTTCATGGATTTAAAGACTTCATATTGTTAAACTGTTGCAGTACTACCCAAAGAAATCTGAGAATTAAATGAAATTATTTTCAAATTACCAATAAAGGTTTTTATAGAAATAGAAATATAATTCCTAAAATCAAAATGAAATTTCAAGGGACACCAAATAGCTAAAGCAATATTGAAAGAATATTGGAGCTCTTATAGTTTCTGATAGCAAACCTATTACAAAACTAAAGCAATCAAAACAGTCTGGGACTGGCATAAAGAAAGATATATAGACCAATAGAATTGAACAGAGATTATAGAAAAAAATTGTATAATGTTCATATGATATTTGACAAGGATGCCAAGACACATTCCATGGGGGAATAAGAGAGTGTTTCAACAAATGTTGAGAAAACTGAGTATCTACACAAAAAAGAATAATAAAGCAGGGCCCTTACCTTACTTTATATACAAAAAACAATTAAAAATGTAGCAAAAACGTACATTTAAACACTAAAACTATAAAACTTTTAGAAGAATATATAAGGACATGATTTGTGACATTGAATTTGGTAATGATATCTTGAATGGCACAGTAAACAAAAAAAAAGCACAGTAAACAAAAGAAAATAAAACAGGATGAATCAGGTTACATCAAAGTTAAGTTTTTTGGCATCAAAGGGTGCTATCAACAGAAGGAAAAGTCAATCCAGAGAATGGGAGAAAATATTTGTAAATCATATATAACAGGTTCGTATCCAGAATATTTAAAGAACACCTAGAATTCAACAACTTAAAAAAACAGAAAAAACCAAATTGTAAAATGGGTAAAAGGCTTGAATAGACATTGAAGATACAAATGGCCAATAAGCATATAACATATGTTCGATATGACTAATTATTAGGGAAATGCACGTAAAAAGCATAATGAGATCACACATTACACCCTTATAATGATTATCCTCAAAGCAAAAAAGAAGAAAAAAAAAACAGAAAATATGTGTTGTTGAGAATGTGGAGAAATTGGAATCCTTGTGCACTGCCATTAGAATGTAAAGTATTGCAGCTGCTGCGAAACACAGTTTGGTAATTCTTCAAAAAATTAAGTATAGAATTACCATATGATGTAGTAATTCCACTTCTGTGTATATCAGCAAAAGAACTGAAATCATGGACTCAATCAGATATTTGTACACTCATGTTCATAGCAGCAGTATTCACAAGAGTCAAAAGGTGGAAGCTACCCAAGTGTCCATTCACAGACATACACAAAATGTGGTATATACAGTAGTTTCTCAGTATCTATGGAGGATTGGTTTTAGGGCCTTTTGTGGATACCAAAATCTATGGATGCCCAAGTCCTTAATATAAAATGATGTAGTATTTGCATTTAACCTATGCACATGTTCTTTTACTCTAGATTACTTATAATTCCTCATACAATGTAAGTGCACTGTAAATATTTGTTATATTCTACTGTTCAGCAAATAATGTCAAGGAAAAATATTTATACAAGCTCAGTACAGAGGCATTTATCCGTTTTTTCAGAATATTTTTGATTCACAGCAATTTGAACCTATGGATGCAGAACCCAAAAATATGGAGGACCTAATATATGAACAATGCAATATTATTCAGCCTTAAAGAGGAAGACAGTTCTGACACATGCTACAACATGGATAAATCTTAAATATATTGTGCAAGACTTACTGAGATAAGCTAGTTATAAAAGGACAAATACACTTATATTTGGTATAGAAGTACTAGAGTAGTCAAATTCACAGAGACAGAAAGTATAATGGTAGTTGCCAGGGGATGGATGTAGGAGAAATGGGTAATTATTGTTTAATGGGTAGATTCTCAGTTTGTGAATATAAAAAGTTCTAGAGGTAGACCGTGGTGATGTCTCCACAACAATGTAAATATAGTTAATGCCACTGAACTGTACGCTTAAAAATTGTTAGAATGGGAAATTTTATATTAGCATATCTTACCACAATTTTTAAAAAGTAAATGACAAAAAATAAAATAAATGTTGATTTCATGAAAAGTTTTGGTTAAGCCAATTAGAGTTCATTGACAACATATTTGTAGGTCAGGTTCTCAGATAAATGTAGACATAGGCAGTTCTAATATATTAACATTTCCTTTCTCATTAATAGTCATTTATTGTTTATTGAGGCTACTTCTAAATATCGGGGCCCAAATACACTAGTAGTAATACTAATTCCTCATTTCTTTTACTGTTTTACTAAGGGTCAGTCACTCTCTGAAATGCTTGAAAATACTAATCCTAATTATTTTTCAAAAGTAGTCTGGATAAGTATTATTATTATTTCTAATTCACAAATGAAGAAACCCAGGCAGAGGAAAGATAGATCATTTAAACACAGTCACACAGAGAGTAAATGGATTGAAGATTTAAGACCAATGACTCTGCAGAACCTTTCCTCTTAACTACTCTGCCATCTTATGTAGTCCTTTCATCATCCACATTGATAGGTACACTTACACTTCTTTTCCAAAGAAATGGAGGCATTGGAGTTTAAATAACTTGTCTGAAATCATACATGTTCAGGATCTATTTTCATGCCTATTTGACTCTGAAAACCTGGCTCTTAAATTACCAACAATATCACAATTCTCCAACTTGCGAAGAGTTTATTTATTTCTCACACAGCCCCAGGATGAACTCAAGACCACAGAATATCACAGTTTTAAACCAGAATATTGACCACAATGAAAATAAAGAAAAAATTTGAAAA
The DNA here is from genome assembly GCF_007565055.1 of Rhinopithecus roxellana. Classification (NCBI taxonomy): domain Eukaryota; kingdom Metazoa; phylum Chordata; class Mammalia; order Primates; family Cercopithecidae; genus Rhinopithecus; species Rhinopithecus roxellana. The sequence goes on along the minus strand of NC_044555.1, from coordinate 38,386,983 downwards.
ATAAACAGTAGATCTCATAAGTAAATCACATAATTTGTTCCTTAAATATAGATACATCGCTAACATGCCTAAAAATCTGAAAAAAAAAGAAGAAAGCACAAAATACACACAATAAAAAATATAAATGGGAAAGTGAACACTGATACAAAAGAAGAAAAATGATATAATAACATAATTAACTCAAGTTTATAAAAATAATATCAAAGATATAGATGAAATACCTGACTTTCTGGGAAATATAAAATGACAAAATTGTTTCTTTAAAAAGCTAGAAAATCTAAACAGACAAATTGTCATTGAAGAAATCAGGTTTGAAAAAGTAGTAAAATAACTACTTAAAACTTATTAGTCATGGAATGTTTTTGTAGGTCAATTATCTTAAATCTTTAGAACACAGATGAATCTAGTATTGTTTTAACTCTTTCTGTGATGGGCTGAATTGTGTTCCCCCGAAATTCAGATGTTGAAACTCTAACACTCCATATCTCAGAATGCGACTATTCAGATGCAGCCCCTAAAGATGTAATTAAGTCAAAATGAGGGCATTAGTGTGAAGCCTAATTAAATCTGACCAGTGTTCTTATAAGAAGAGAAAATTTGCACACACAGAGTGACAGCAAGAACATGTGGGCACAGATAAGAAATCATGTGAGGACGCAGCAAGATGACAGCCATTGTCAGCCAAGGAGTGAGGCCTTAGAAAAAAAACTAAACTTGTAGATTCCTTGATCTTATACTTCTATCCCTCTAGAACGGTGAGAAATAAATTTCTCTTGTTTAATCCACCCAAGTCATTGGTATGTTGTTATTGATACAGCTCCAATGAGTAGAGGAACAACGGGGCTCTTGTTTAGTGGGAATTGGGTAAAATGACATGGACACATGTAGAGTGGTTTAAAGGAGTGGAGAGTTTAATAGGCAAGAAAGAATGGAGAAGAAAGAAGGAAGAAGCTCCCCTGTACAGAGACAGAGGGAGGGGTCCCCAAAGCCAAGAGAGGAGACCCCATGTGCCACAGAAAAGTGGCTGCTTATATGAGTAGGCTGGAGGAGGTGGTGTTTGATTTGCATAGGGCTCAGGGGATTGGTTTGACCAGGCATGTCATTCACATAGCCCGCGAAAAAACTGGCCCTCCCACCCTAGCCTTTTAATATGCAAATGCAGGGTGCCATGATATTCTACACATGGGGATATGTGGGGGAGGCCATGTTGCCAGACACATGTGGGGGCAAGGGCAAGAAGGTGGCGGGAATAGCCATGTTTGGGCAGACCCAGTTTCTAATGGCCAGCATTTGCATATCAAATGTTGCCAGCCTGGCTCTAAGATCCCGTGCTTTCCTGCTAGACAAGAGAAACATTTCTGGAGCTGCTTTAAAAGAAACAAAACTTCCCAAGGACCTCTTTTCCTCTCTATTTGCCTAAAATAGTTTCTTAATAACTCCTATAACATTGTGACAGCCTTAGCAAGCTAACAGTTGCAGAACACGAATAAAAAAAAAATTGCAAACATCTATTTTAAAGCTCACATAATACTGATAGCAAAACTGACGTAGCAAATAGATAAAAAAGAAAAATGTAGTACAATTTCAGATGCAAAACCTTAAATAAAATATCAGCTAGAAAAGGTTTAGTCTTAGGTAAATATTTAACATACTTTATCATACTAATCAAAAGCCAGTGGATAAAAATCATAAAATGAGAAGAGTGATATTCAGCAAGATGGAGAATTAGGAGCTGGTGAACTCATATCTCCTTACAACAACAATAATTTTGCAGGCATCCATGAACAAAAGTGCATTTGTGGAAATATCGGGATTGAGGTAGGAGGTTGTGAAACTCTGGTGGCACCTAGGACCTAGGAATGCCTTTTTAAGAGGCAAGACCCATGCCCCAGTGCTAGACTCAACAACCATTGTTCTGGTGCCAAACCTGGAAACAGCCTTATTTCCCTGTGGACTTGTCTACAGCACTATTTTACCTTGTTCCTGTGACCAAAACTATCTGCCAAAGGCCCAGGAGGAATCATGCACACTGGTGTCACTGGGGAAGGCTTTCTGACTTCAGTCCCACAGTAGATACTAAAATGGCTTGCAAATTTAGCCCCAGTCCTTCTTACTGTAGTTTGAGAGCAGCTCTGCCTGAAGAAATACATGCCTGTCCATGCCCCTGTAGCCAGGCCAGCTGACATTGGCCCCACAGCAGATCCTGACATAGTTCTATGACTCAGCCCACTCCCTCTAAGCTGCAGTTTGAGAGCAGTTCTTTCCACACCGCAGAGGGACCTAGCATTTCCTCTGTAGGCAATTCACTCAGCACTGCTGCTGTAGGTAAGCCTACTGACCTTGGCTTCACTGTGAATCTTAAAACAGCCCTGTAAATTGACTCCAGCTCATGTCAGCCATGGTCTGAGAACAGTCCTGCTTTCCCAGGGAGCCACTAGAATACATATCCACCTGTGACACCAATGGCAGGCTTACAGGCCTCAGTCATGGCTACAGACTTGAATCAGTCGTGGACTCAATTCAAAGCCCTTCCAGCCATGGTCTAGGGTCATTATTAGCTGTTTGAGGATTCTCAGAATTACCCAGCATAAGCCCTCCCAGGGACCTAGAAGAAGCAGTACCCATTCATCACCTGGAAACAGGAAACCTATCTGCAGATTTTGAAGTAGATCCTTATTCCAGTGCCAGATCTGCTGACCAAAGACCTGGAGTCAGTCCAGTCCATTTGAAAAACATATAGGATTCATATTCCCTAGACCCCCTGGTAACAGGCCCACTAACTGTAAATTCCACTGCAAAACCAGTAGCAGTCTCATGATCTGGTTCAAACACCACTTGACCACAATCTTGGAGATAATCCAGTCAGCACAGGAAATCAACGGGAGAAGGTCTTCATCTGCCAAAAGTAGTCTGTAAATACTGAAAGAAGTGTTTGCTCATTCAAATGCATAGAACAAATGTACCTAAGAGATGTATATGGAACATTTTATCTAATAACAGTAGCACAAATTTTTTTCTCAAGTATATATGGAATCTTCATCAGAATATATCATATTTTGGGTCACAAAACAATCTTTAACAAATTTAAGAATATTGTAATTATATGACCACTATGTTACAAAACTAGAAATCAACAATAGGAGAAATTTTGTAAAATTCAGAAATGTGTGAAAATTAAACAACTTGTTCCTAAACAACTGAGGGCCAAAAATAAATAAATAAATAAATAAATAAATAAATAAATAAATAAATAAATAAATAAATAAAATAAAAGGGAAGTTTAAAACCATTATGAGAACACCAAAAATGGAAACATAACATACAAAAGCTTATAAGGTTCAGCATAACCAGTTCTAAGAGTAAAATTTATAGCAATAAATGCTTTCATTAAGAAAAAAAAGATCTCAAATAACAGTCAAATTTTGCACATCAAGAAAAAGAAGAACTTAGCTAAAAGTCAGGATAAATAAGAAAATGTAAACATCAGAACAAAAATAAAAGAGAGGCAAGAAAGGCAACATGAAAGATCAATAAAATTAAGAGTTGGTTTTTTGAAAAGAAGAAATCTGACAAACCTTTAAGTAGACTACCCATATTAGTTCATTCTCGCATTGCTACAAAGAAATACCTGAGACCAGGTAATTTATAAAGACAATACAATGAAATTATAGGCAATCTAATTTCTGGTTACATGTTCGAAAGAAATGAAATTAGTATGTCAAAGTGATATCTGGATTCACATGTTCATTGAGCTTTATTCACAGTGGCTAAGTTATGGAATCCAACCAAGTGTTCACTGATGGATATATATATATACTGACTAATATATATATATATACACACACATATCCTGGGCGACAGAGCAAGATTCCATCTCAAAAAAATTATATATATGAAATATATATATATATACACATATGTATATATACACACATATATACATATGTATATATACACACATATATATACACATATATGTGTATATGTACACACATATATGTATTTTTATATTAATTATTATATACATATATGTATGTATGTATACACATATATGTGTATAAATATACAAAATATTTCATATGTATAATTTTTTTTGAGATGGAATCTTGCTCTGTTGCCCAGACTGGAGTGCAATGACATGATCTTGACTCACTGCAACTTCCACCTCCCAGGTTCAAGGGATTCTCCTGCCTCAGCCTCTCGAGTAGCTGGGATTACAGGTGTGTGTCATCACACCCAGTTAATTTTTTGTATTTTTAGTAGAAATGGAGTTTCACCATGTTGGCCAGGCTAGTCTTGAACTCCTGACCTTGTGATCTGCCAGCTTAAGCCTCCCAAAGTGTTGGGATTACAGGTGTGAGCCACTGTACCCCGCCTATACTTTCATATATATATATATATATATGTGTGTGTGTGTGTCTGTGTGTGTATCATAATAAATATTATTCAGCTTAAAACAGGAAAAAGACAGTTTCATTTCTGACAGCATGGAGATATTACTGCTAAGTGCAATATGCTAGACACAGAACAACCAATACTGTATGATCTCATTTATATGTGGAATCTAAAAAAAGTGGAACACTTAGAAACAGGGAGTAGAACTGTGTTTCCCAGGTGCTGGATGTGGGAAAAATGTGGAGATGTTGGTCAAATGGCACAAACTTCCAGTCATAAAATAAACAACTTCTAAAAATCTAATGTACAGCATGGGTGGTGAAGGATGTTGTAATTAATTTCATTGTGATAATCATTACACAATATATACATATATCAAGTTATCACATTGTACACCTTGAATATATGTAATCTTCATTTGTCAATTAAATGTCTTTAAAATTAAAAACTTACAAAACTGAAAACACACAATGTTCTTAAAAAATATCTGAAGATATTTTACAAAAGTTAAAATTTCAGTGTAATTCCAATTATGTTTTACTTTTTTTTTCTTAATTTTCTTTTTTTTATTTTTTTATTTTTTATTTTTTATTATACTTTAAGTTCTAGGGTACATGTGCATAACGTGCAGGTTTGTTACATATGTATATTTGTGCCATGTTGGTGTGCTGCACCCATCAACTCGTCAGCACCCATCAATTCATCCCTTATATCATGTATGACTCCCCAATGCAATCCCTCCCCCCTCCCCCCTCCCCATGATAGGCCCCGGTGTGTGATGTTCCCCTTCCCGAGTCCAAGTGATCTCATTGTTCAGTTCCCACCTATGAGAGAGAACATGCGGTGTTTGGTTTTCTGTTCTTGTGATAGTTTGCTAAGAATGATGGTTTCCAGCTGCATCCATGTCCCTACAAAGGACGCAAACTCATCCATTTTTATGGCTGCATAGTATTCCATGGTGTATATGTGCCACATTTTCTTAATCCAGTCTGTCACAGATGGACATTTGGGTTGATTCCAAATCTTTGCTATTGTGAATAGTGCCGCAATAAACATACGTGTGCATGTGTCTTTGTAGTAGAATAATTTATAATCCTTTGGGTATATACCCAGTAGTGGGATGGCTGGGTCATATGGTACATCTAGTTCTAGATCCTTGAGGAATTGCCATACTGTTTTCCATAATGGTTGAACTAGTTTACACTGCCACCAACAGTGTAAAAGTGTTCCTATTTCTCCACATCCTCTCCAACAACTGTTGTTTCCTGATTTTTTAATGATTGCCATTCTAACTGGTGTGAGATGGTATCTCATTGTGGTTTTGATTTGCATTTCTCTGATGGCAAGTGATGATGAGCATTTTTTCACGTGTCTGTTGGCTGTATGAATGTCTTCTTTTGAGAAATGTCTGTTCATGTCCTTTGCCCACTTTTTGATGGGGTTGTTTGTTTTTTTCTTGTATATTTGTTTGAGTTCTTTGTAGATTCTGGATATTAGCCCTTTGTCAGTTGAGTAGGTTGCAAAAATTGTCTCCCATTCTGTAGGTTGCCTGTTCACTCTGATGGTAGTTTCTTTTGCTGTGCAGAAGCTCTTTAGTTTAATTAGATCCCATTTGTCAATTTTGGCTTTTGTTGCCATTGCTTTTGGTGTTTTAGACATGAAGTCCTTGCCCATGCCTATGTCCTGAATGGTACTACCTAGATTTTCTTCTAGGGTTTTTATGGTATTAGGTCTAACATTTAAGTCTCTAATCCATCTTGAATTAATCTTCATATAAAGAGTAAGGAAAGGATCCAGTTTCAGCTTTCTACTTATGGCTAGCCAATTTTCCCAGCACCATTTATTAAATAGCGAATCCTTTCCCCATTTCTTGTTTCTCTCAGGTTTGTCAAAGATCAGATGGCTGTAGATGTGGGGTATTATTTCTGAGGACTCTGTTCTGTTCCATTGGTCTATAGCTCTGTTTTGGTACCAGTACCATGCTGTTTTGGTTACTGTAGCCTTGTAGTATAGTTTGAAGTCAGGTAGTGTGACGCCTCCAACTTTGTCCCTTTGACTTAGGATTGTCTTGGCAATGCGGGCTCTTTTTTGGTTCCATATGAACTTTAAAGCAGTTTTTTCCAATTCTGTGAAGAAACTCATTGGTAGCTTGATGGGGATGGCATTGAATCTGTAAATAACCTTGGACAGTATGGCCATTTTCACGATATTGATTCTTCCTATCCATGAGCATGGTATGTTCTTCCATTTGTTTGTGTCCTCTTTGATTTCACTGAGCAGTGGTTTGTAGTTCTCCTTGAAGAGGTCCTTTACATCCCTTGTAAGCTGGATTCCTAGGTATTTTATTCTCTTTGAAGCAATTGTGAATGGAAGTTCATTTCTGACTTGGCTCTCTGCTTGTCTGTTCTGGTGTATAAGAATGCTTGTGATTTTTGCACATTAATTTTGTATCCTGAGACTTTGCTGAAGTTGCTTATCAGCTTAAGGAGATTTTGGGCTGAGACAATGGGGTTTTCTAAATATACAATCATGTCATCTGCAAACAGGGACAATTAGACTTCTTCTTTTCCTAACTGGATACCCTTGATTTCTTTCTCTTGCCTGATTGCCCTAGCCAGAACTTCCAACACTATGTTGAATAGGAGTGGTGAGAGAGGGCATCCCTGTCTTGTGCCAGTTTTCAAAGGGAATTTTTCCAGTTTTTGCCCATTCAGTATGATATTAGCTGTGGGTTTGTCATAAATAGCTCTTATTATTTTGAGGTACGTTCCATCAATACCGAATTTATTGAGCGTTTTTAGCATGAAGGGCTGTTGAATTTTGTCAAAAGCCTTTTCTGCATCTATTGAGATAATCATGTGGTTGTTGTCTTTGGTTCTGTTTATATGCTGATTTGCGTTTATTGATTTGCGAATGTTGAACCAGCCTTGCATCCCAGGGATGAAGCCCACTTGATCGTGGTGGATAAGCTTTTTGATGTGCTGCTGGATCCGGTTTGCCAATATTTTATTGAGGATTTTTGCATCGATGTTCATCAGGGATATTGGTCTAAAATTCTCTTTTTTTGTTGTATCTCTGCCAGGCTTTGGTATCAGGATGATGTTGGCCTCATAAAATGAGTTAGGGAGGATTCCCTCTTTTTCTATTGATTGGAATAGTTTCAGAAGGAATGGTACCAGCTCCTCCTTGTACCTCTGCTAGAATTCAGCTGTGAATCCATCTGGTCCTGGACTTTTTTTGGTGGGTAGGCTATTAATTGTTGCCTCAATTTCAGAGCCTGCTATTGGTCTATTCAGGGATTCAACTTCTTCCTGGTTTAGCCTTGGGAGAGTGTAAGTGTCCAGGAAATTATCCATTTCTTCTAGATTTTCTAGTTGATTTGCGTAGAGGCGTTTATAGTATTCTCTGATGGTAGTTTGTATTTCTGTGGGGTCGGTGGTGATATCCCCTTTATCTTCTTTTATTGCATCTATTTGATTCCTCTCTCTTTTCTTCTTTATTAGTCTTGCTAGCGGTCTGTCAATTTTGTTGATCTTTTCAAAAAACCAACTCCTGGATTCATTGATTTTTTGGAGGGTTTTTTGTGTCTCTATCTCCTTCAGTTCTGCTCTGATCTTAATTATTTCTTGCCTTCTGCTAGCTTTTGAATGTGTTTGCTCTTGCTTCTCTAGTTCTTTTAATTGTGATGTTAGGGTGTCCATTTTAGATCTTTCCAGCTTTCTCTTGTGGGCATTTAGTGCTATAAATTTCCCTCTACACACTGCTTCAAATGTGTCCCAGAGATTCTGGTATGGTGTATCTTTGTTCTCATTGGTTTCAAAGAACTTCTTTATTTCTGCCTTCATTTCGTTATGTACCAAGTAGTCATTCAGGTGCAGGTTATTCAGTTTCCATGTAGTTGAGCAGTTTTGATTGAGTTTCTTAGTCTTGAGTTCTAGTTTGATTGCACTGTGGTCTGAGAGAGTTTGTTATAATTTCTGTTCTTGTACATTTGCTGAGGAGTGCTTTACTTCCAATTATGTGGTCAATTTTGGAATAAGTGCGATGTGGTGCTGAGAAGAATGTATATTCTCTTGATTTGGGGTGGAGAGTTCTATAGATGTCTATTAGGTCCGCTTGGTGCAGAGATGAGTTCAATTCCTGGATATCCTTGTTAACTTTCTGTCTCGTTGATCTGTCTAATGTTGACAGCAGAGTGTTGAAGTCTCCCATTATTATTGTATGGGAGTCTAAGTCTTTTTGGAAGTCTCTTAGGACTTGCTTTATGAATCTGGGTGCTCCTGTGTTGGGTGCATATATATTTAGGATAGTTAGCTCTTCCTGTTGAATTGATCCCTTTACCATTATGTAATGGCCTTCTTCGTCTCTTTTGATCTTTGATGGTTTAAAGTCTGTTTTATCAGAGACTAGGTTTGCAACCCCTGCTTTTTTTTTGTTCTCCATTTGCTTGGTAGATCTTCCTCCATCCCTTTATTTTGAGCCTATGTATGTCTCTGCATGTGAGATGGGTCTCCTGAATACAGCAGACTGATGGGTCTTGACTCTTTATCCAGTTTGCCAGTCTGTGTCTTTTAATTGGAGCATTTAGTCCATTAACATTTAAGGTTAATATTGTTATGTGTGAACTTGATCCTGCCATTATGATATTAACTGGTTATTTTGCTCATTAGTTGATGCAGTTTCTTTCTAGCCTCGATGGTCTTTACATTTTGGTATGTTTTTGCAATGACTGGTACCGGTTGTTCCTTTCCATGTTTAGGGCTTCCTTCAGTGTCTCTTGTAAGGCAGTCCTGGTGGTGACAAAATCTCTAAGCATTTGCTTATCTGTAAAGGATTTTATTTCTCCTTCACTTATGAACCTTAGTTTGGCTGGATATGATATTCTGGGTTTAAAATTCTTTTCTTTAGGAACGTTGAATATTGGCCCCCACTCTCTTCTGGCTTGTAGAGTTTCTGCCGAGAGATCTGCTGTTAGTCTGATGGGCTTCCCTTTGTGGGTAACCCGACCTTTCTCTCTGGCTGCCCTTAAGATTTTTTCCTTCATTTCAACTTTGGTGAATCTGGCAATTATGTGTCTTGGAGTTGCTCTTCTGGAGGAGTATCTTTGTGGCGTTCTCTGTAATTCCTGAATTTGAATGTTGGCCTGCCCTACTAGGTTGGGGAAGTTCTCCTGGATGATACCCTGAAGAGTGTTTTCCAACTTGGTTTCATTTTCCCCCTCACTTTCAGGCACCCCAATCAGACGTAGATTTGGTCTTTTTACATAATCCCATACTTCTTGTAGGCTTTGTTCATTTCTTTTTCTTCTTTTTTCTTGTGGTTTCTCTTCTCGCTTCATTTCATTCATTTGATCCTCAATCGCTGATACTCTTTCTTCCAGTTGATCGAGTCGGTTACTGAAGCTTGTGCATTTGTCACATATTTCTCGTGTCATGGTTTTCATCTCTGTCATTCGTTTATGACCTTCTCTGCATTAATTAGTCTAGCTGTCAATTCTTCCACTTTTTTTTCAAGATTTTTAGTTTCTTTGCGCTGGGTACGTAATTCCTCCTTTAGCTCTGAGAAGTTTGATGGACTGAAGCCTTCTTCTCTCATCTCGTCAAAGTCATTCTCTGACCAGCTTTGATCCGTTGCTGGCGATGGGTTGCGCTCCTTTGCAGGGGGAGATTCGCTCTTATTTTTCGAACTTCCAGCTTTTCTGCCCTGCTTTTTCCCCATCTTTGTGGTTTTATCTGTCTCTGGTCTTTGATGATGGTGACGTACTGATGGGGTTTTGGTATAGGTGTCCTTCCTGTTTGATAGTTTTCCTTCTCACAGTCAGGACTCTCAGCTATAGGTCTGTTGGAGATTGCTTGAGGTCCACTCCAGACCCTGCTTGCCTGGGTATCAGCAACAGAGGTTGCAGAAGATAGAATATTGCTGAACAGCAAGTGTACCTGTCTGATTCTTACTTTGGAAGCTTCCTCTCAGGGGTGTACTCCACCCTGTGAGGTGTGGGGTGTCAGACTGCCCCTAGTGGGGGATGTCTCCCAGTGAGGCTACTCAGTGGTCAGTGACCCACTTGAGCAGGCAGTCTGTCCGTTCTCAGATCTCAACCTCTGTGTTGGGAGATCCACTGGTCTCTTCAAAGCTATCAGACAGAGTCGTTCACGTCTGCTCAGGCCTCTGTTGCTTCCCCTGTTGTTTTTTTAGCTGAGCCCTGCCCCCAGAGGTGGAGTCTATAGAGACAGGCAGGTTTCCTTGAGCTGCTGTTAGCTCCACCCAGTTCGAGCTTCCCAGTGGCTTTGTTTACCTACTTAAGCCTCAGCAATGGCGGGCGCCCCTCCCCCAGCCTTGCTGCTGCCTCGTGGGTAGATCGCCGCAGACTGCTGTGTTAACAATGAGGGAGGCTCCGTGGGCATGGGACCCTCCCAGCCAGGTGAGGGATATATTCTTCTGGTGTGCCCGTTTGCTTAGAGCACGGTATTGGGGTGGGAGTTACCCGATTTTCCAGGTGTTGTGTGTCTCAGTTCCCCTGGCTAGGAAAAAGGATTCCCTTCCCCCTTGTGCTTCCCAGGTGAGGCAATGCCTCCCCCTGCTTCAGCTCTCGCTGGTCAGGCTGCAGCAACTGACCAGCACCGATTGTCCGGCACTCCCCAGTGAGATGACCCCAATACCTCAGTTGAAGATGCAGAAATCACCGGTCTTCTGTGTTGCTCGCGCTGGGAGTTGGAGACTGGAGCTGTTCCTATTTGGCCATCTTGCTCCGCCCCCCCAATTATGTTTTTCAAGATGGCTAACTCGGGCCATCTAATGCCTCTTCTCCTCAGAACAAAAATCAGATTTACTGGTGAATGGACAAATTCCAAATGGAAAACTGAGAGAAGAGACCCAGGGCCTGTTGGAGAGCCTACAGGAAGAAGCCCAGATGCAGAAAAGGGAAGCAGCAAGAGTCTAACCGAGATCAACCCTTGGGGAACTCAGAGCCCCATGGAAAGGTTCTGTGGGAGTACTTCGTTGCTCCCCTCACCCCTGTGACAATCTGCTGACTGCCAAGTTGGGGAGCCCCTCTGCCTTTGTAACCTGGGGTAATGCTATTGACGGTGATTTAAAAACTTCCCAGTAAAAGAGAACTGGGTGGTCAGTTCATGCAGGTATTGCCTGCACTCCCCTCACACCTGCACTGAGATGTCAGGTGCCAGACTTATGCACCCATGGCAAGCCACTGTTGTCACAGCACTAGACCTCCCACAAACATATCCCACAACCTGCTGTGACACTGGCAGGTATAGGGGACGGGCAGATTCCTAGGTCGCTGCAGGAACCTGTGAGATTTAACCCTCAGTGGATGCAGCAGTGATTCTTCCCACTAAGGACTAGCTTGTGTGCACTCAGAGGAAGAGTTTGCATTTTTCATGGTGGGTCTACCTCCACTGCAAGTGAGCCCACACCTCTTGGGTGTACTCAGAGTGTGGGACCTAACTCCTTCTTCCTACACAGAACAGCAGCATGCCAGAAAAAGAGGACAGACAAGTCACAGAATTGCCTACCCTGGACTAGGGGAAGAGGCTCTATCCTGAGCCCATTTGGGTAGTAGCCACCAGAGACATTTATCTGCAGACTGCAGCAGTATTGCAGCCAGGAACTAAAGGAAAGAGTCTTTACAAACTGAAGGCAATGAGTCCTGAAAATGGAAGTGATACGGAAGCAGATTATTTTCCTACCAGCTCAGAACAAGGAGATCCTGCACGCTTCTCTGTCGCTTCCTCCAAGATCTCAGCTCACCCAACAAGATCTTTTCTAACCACCCTACCCTGGGTTAGCTGGCTCTTATTCTTAAGCACCACGTATTGGACCACAGGCTGATCTGCACTACCAAATAAAATTGCTGCCAGAATGGCTTAGTACTAGTACATGAGATAAGCTTCCTGAGTATTCCGCACCCTCAGCACTGCACGAAATACTGTGTCAACTCATATGTCCAATAGATTGCTACAACAAGCAGGATATGAGAAAGTCTCCACACAGAAGCTCTCCACAACGAAAGAACACAAACAGATCTTTGGCCCCTTGAAAGCATCCAGAAGTGAAGCAAAATGATTTTGCAAAACATACGAAACAGTCATACCCTCAAGAGAAAAAATAAAAAGAAATAAAATACGAAGTTCCATTCAAATGATAGCAAATTGAAAAATAAGAAGTGACACATTCCTCACACGAGAAGAAATCAGCACAAGAACTCCAGCATTACAAAAAGCCGGAGTGTCCTCATACCTCCAAAGAATTGCACTAGCTCTCTAGCAATGGATAATAACCAAACTGAAAAGTCTGAAACGACAAATAAAAAATTCAAAATACAAACTGCAAATAAATATCATGAGATCAAAGACAAAGTACAAAACCTAAACAAAGACACCAGAAAAACAATTCAGGATATAAAAGGTGAGACAGCTATATTAATAAAAATAGATCTTCAAGAATTGAATTATTATTATTATTATACTTTAAGTTCTGGGATACATGTGCAGAACGTGCAGGTGTCTTACATAAGCATACACCTGCAATGGTGGTTTGCTACACCCATCAGTCTGTCATCTACATTAGGTATTTCTCCAAATACTATCCTCCCCCAACCCCCCCACCCCGAGACAGGTGCTGGTGTGTGATCTTTCCCTCACTGTGTCAATGTGTTCAACTCCCATTTATGAGTGAGAACATGCAGTGTTTCGTTTTCTGTTCCTGTGTTAGTTTGCTGAGAATAATGGTTTCCAGATTCATTCATGTCCCTGCAGAAGACATGAACTCATCCTCTTTTATGGCGGCATAGTATTCCATGGTGTATATGTGCCACATTTTCTTTATCCAGGCTATCACTGATGGGCATTTGAGTTGGTTCCAAGTCATTGCTATTGTGAATAGTGCTGCAACAAAAATACATGTGCATGCGTCTTTATAGTAGAATGATTTATAATCCTTTGAGTATATACCCAGTAAGGGGATTGCTGGGTCAAATGGTATTTCTGCTTCTAGATCCTTGAGAAATCATACTGTCTTCTACAATGGTTGACCTAATTTACACTCCCACCAACAGTGAAAAAGCATTCCTATTTCTCTGCATCCTCTCCAGCATCTGTTGTTTCCTGACTTTTTAATGATCACCATTCTAACTGGCGTGAGATGGTAACACATTGTGGTTTTGATTTGCATTTCTCTAATGACCAGTGATGATGAGCTTTTTTTCATATGCTTGTTGGCCACATAAATGTCTTCTTTTGAGAACTTCCTGTTCACATCCTTCACCCACTTTTTGATGGGGTTATTTAGTTGTTTATCTTGTAAATTTGTTTAAGTTCCTTGTAGCTTTTGGATATTAGCCCTCTGTCAGATGGATAAATTGCAAATATGTTCTCCCATTCTGTGGGTTGCCTGTTCACTCTGATGGTAGTTTCTTTTGCTGTGCAGAAGCTCTTTAGTTTAACTAGATCCCATTTGTTAATTTTGGCTTTTGTTGCGATTGCTTTTGGTATTTTAGTCATAAAGTTTTTGCCCATGCCTGTGTCTTTAATAGTATTGTCTAGGTTTTCTTCTAGAGTTTTTATGGTTTTAGGTATTTTTTTAAATTAATTTATTTATTTTTATTTTTATTTTTGAGATGGAGTTTTTTGTTCTTGTCAACCAGGCTGAAGTGCAATGGCGCTATCTCAGCTCACTGCAACCTCTGCCTCCTGGGTTTAAGCAATTCTCCTGCCTCAGCCTCCCAAGTAGCCAGGACTACAGATACCCACTACCATGCCTGGCTAATTTTTTTTTTTTTTTTTTTTTTTTGATCTTTAGTAGAGGTGGGGTTTCCCCACATTGGTCAGGTTGGTGTTGAACTCCTGACCTCAGGTGATCCACCCGCCTCGGCCTCCCAAAGTGTGGGATTATAGGCATGAGCCATTGTGCCCAGCCTGGTTTTAGGACTTATGTTTAAGTCTTTAATCCATATTGAGTTAATTTTTGTATAAGGTGTAAGAAAGGCATCCGGTTTCAGTTTTCTGCATATGGCTAGCCAGTTTTCTCAACACCATTTATTAAATAGGGAATCCTTTCTCCATTGCTTGTTTTTGTCAGGTTTCTCAAACATGAGATGGTTTTAGATGTGTGGCATTATTTCTGAAGCCTCTGTTCTGTTCCATTGGTCTACATATCTGTTTTGGTACCAGCACCATGCTGTTTTTGTTACTGTAGCCTTGTAGTGTAGTTTGAATTCAGGTAGCATGATACCTCCAGCTTTGTTCTTTTCACTTAGGATTGTCTTGGCTATACAAGGTCTTTTTTGGTTCCACATGAAATTTAAAGTAATTTTTTCTAATGCTGTGAAGAAAGTCAATGGTAGCTTGATGGGGATAGCATTGAATCTATAAATTACTTTGAGCAGTATGGCCATTTTCACTATATTGATTCTTCCTATTCATGAGTATGGACTTTTTCCATTTCTTTGTGTCTTCTCTTATTTTCTTGAGCGGTGGTTTGTAGTTCCCTTGAAGAGGTCTTTCACATCCCTTTTAAGTTGTATTCCTAGGTATTTTATTCTCTTCATAGCAATTGTGAATGGGAGTGCCGTCCAGATTTGGCTCCATGTTTGTCTATTATTGGTGTATAGGAATGCTTGTGATTTTGGCACATTGATTTTGTATCCTGAGATTGTGCTGAAGTTGCTTATCAACTTAAGGACATATTGGGCTGAGACGATGAGGTTTTCTAAATATCCAATCATGTCATCTGCAAACAGAAACAATTTGATTACCTATCTTCCTATTTGAATACCCTTTCGGCCACAACTTCCAATACTATGTTGAATAAGAGTGGTGAGAGAGGGCATCCTTGTCTTGTGCTGGTTTTCAAAGGGAATGCTTCCAGCTTTTGCCCATTCAGTATAATGGCTGTGGGTTTATCATAAATAGTTCTTATTATTTTGAGATATGTTCCATCAATATCTAGTTTATTGAGAGTTTTTAGCAGGAAGGGGTGTTGAATTTTATCAATGGCCTTTTCTGCATCTATTGAGATAATCATGTGGCTTTTGTCATTGGTTGTGTTTATGAGATGGATTACGTTTATTGATTTGTGTATGTTGAACCAGCCTTGCATCTCAGGAATGAAGCTGACATGATCATGGTGGATAAGCTTTTTGATTTGCTACTGAATTTGTTTACCAGTATTTTATTGAGGATCTTTGCATTGATGTTCATCAGGGATATTGGCCTGAAATTTTCTTTTTTTGTTGTGTCTCTGCTGGGTTTTGGTATCAGGATGATGCTGGCCTCATAAGTTTAGTTAGGGAGGAATACTTCTTTCTCTGTTTTTTGGAATAGTTTCAGAAGGAATGGTACCAGCTTCTCTTTGTACCTCTGGTAGAATTTGGCTGTGAACCTGTCTGGTCCTGGGATTTTTTTGATTGGTAGGCTATTATATTACTCCCTCAATTTCATAACTGGTTATTGGTCTATTCAGGGATTTGACTTCTTCCTGGTTTAGTCTTGGGAGGGTGTATGTGTCTAGGAATTTATCCATTTCTTCTAGATTTTCTAGTTTATTTTTATAGAGGTGTTTTAGTCTTCTCTGATGGTAGTTTGTGTTTCTGTGGGATCAGTGGTGAGATCTTCTTTATTATTTTTTATTGTGTCTATTTGATTCTTCTCTCTTTCCTTCTTTATTAGTCTGGCTAGTGGTCTATTTATTTTGTTAATCTTTTCAAAAACCAGCTCCTGGATTCATGATTTTTTAAAGGGTTTTTCTTTTCTCTATTTCCTTCAGTTCTTCTCTGATCTTAGTTATTTTGCGTCTTCTGGCTTTTGAATTTGTTTGCTCTTGGTTCTCTACTTCTTTTAATTGCGATGTTAGGGTGTTGATTTTAGGTCTTTCCTGTTTTCTCTTGTGGGCATTTAGTGCTATAAATTTCCCTCTAAACACTGCTTTAGATGTGTCCAAGAGATTCTGGTATGTTGTGTCTTTGTTCTCATTAGTTTCAAAGAACTTATTTATTTCTGCCTTAATTTAGTTATTTACCCAGTACTCATTCAGGAGCAGGTTGTTATGTTTCCATGCAGTTGCATGGTTTTTATTGAGTTTCTTAATCCTGAGATCTAATTGGATTGTTCTGTGGTCTGAGAGACTGCTTGTTACGATTTCCATTCTTTTGCATTTGCTAAGGAATGTTTTACTTCCAATTATGATATCAATTTTAGAATAAGTATGATGTGGTACTGAGATGAATGTATATTCTGTTGATTAGGAGTGGAGAGTTCTGTAGGTGTCTATGAGGTATGCTTTGTCCAGAGCTGAATTCAAGTCCTGAATATTCTTGTTAACTTTCTGTCTCATTGATCTGTCTAATATTGACAGTGGGGTGTCAAAGTCTCCCCCTATTATTGTGTGGGAGTCTAAGTCTCTTTGTAGGTCTCTAATAACTTGCTTTATGAATCTGGGTGCTCCCGTATTGGGCGCATATATATTTAGGATACTTAGCTCTTTTTGTTGCATTGATCCCTTTACCATTTGGTAATGCCCTTCTTTGTCTGTTTTGATCTTTGTTGGTTTAAACTTTTCTTTTTTATCAGAGACTAGGATTGCAGCCCCTGCTTTTGTTTTCTCTTTCTTTCCATTTGCTTGGTAAATATTCCTCCATCCCTTTATATTGAGCCTATGTGTGTCTTTGCACATGAGATGGGTCTCCTGAACACAGCACACCAATGGATCTTGACTCTTTATCCAATTTGTCAGTCTGTGTCTTTTCATTGGCACATTTAGCCTGTTTACTTTTAAGGTTAATATTGTTATGTGTGAATATGATTCTGTCATTATGATGCCATTAGTTGATGCAGTTTCTTCATAGTGTCGATGATCTTTACAATTTGATATATTTTTACAGTGGCTGGTACCGGTTTTTTCTTTCCATATTTAGTGCTTCTTTCAGGAGATCTTTTAAGGCAGGGCTGGTGGTGACAAAATCTCTCAGCATTTGCTTGTCTGTAAATAATTTTATTTCTCCTTCGGTTATGAAGCTTAATTTGGCTGGACATGAAATTCTGCATTGATAATTCTTTTCTTTAAGAATGTTGAATATTGGCCCCTACTCTCTTCTGGCTTGTACAGTTTCTTCAGAGAGATCCACTGTTAGTCTGATGGGCTTCCTTTTGTGGGTAACCCAACCTTTCTCTCTGGCTGCCCTTAACATTTTTTTCCCCGTCATTTCAACCTCGGTGAATCTGACGATTATGTGTCTTGAGGTTACTCTTATCAAGAAGTATCTTTGTGGTGTTCTCTGTATTTCCTGCATTTGAATGTTGACCTGAGTGTTTCCCAACCTGCTAGGTTGGGAAAGTTGTCCTGGATAATATCCTGAAGAGTGTTTTCCAATTTTATTCCATTCTCCCCATCACTTTCAGGTATACTAATCAAACGTAGGTTTGATCTTTTCACATAGTCCAATATAACTTGGAGGCTTTGTTCATTACCTTTTATTATTTTTTTCTAATCTTATCTTCATGTTTTATTTTATTAAGTTAATCTTCAGTCTCTGATATTCTTTCTTCCACTTGATCAATTCAGCTATTAATACTTGTGTATGCTTCACAAAGTTCTCCTACTGTGTTTTTCAGCTCCATCAGGTTATATTCTCCTCTAAACTTGTTATTCTAGTTAGCAATTCCTCTAACTGTTTTGCAAGGTTCTTAGCTTTCTTGCATTGGGTTAGAACATGCTTCTTTAGCTTGAGGAGTTTGTCATTACCCACCTTCTGAAGCTTATTTCTGTCAATTTATCAAACTCACTCTCTATCCAGTTTTGTTCTTTTGCTGGCAAGGAGTTTTGATCCTTTGCAGGATAGGAGGCTTTCTGGTTTTTGGAATTTTCAGTATTTTTGCACTGGTTTTTCTTCATCATGGATTTGTCTACCTTTCGTCCTTCATGTTGGTGGCATTTGAATGGGGTTTTTGTATAGATATCCTTTTTTGGTAATTTAAAAACAGAAAGGATGCTATTCCTTTCTGTTTGTTAGTTTTCCTTCTAACAGTTAGGCCCCTCTAATGAAGGTCTGCTAGAGTTTGCTGGAGGTCTACTTGAGACCCTGTTTGCCTGAGTATTACCAGCAGAGGCTGCAGAACAGCAAAGGTTGCTGCCTCTACCTTCCTCTGGAAACTTCATCCCAGAAGGGCACCTGACAGATGCCTGCTGGAGCTCTCCTGTATGAGGTGTCTGTCGACCCCTCCTGGGAGATGTCTCCCAGTCAGGAGGCATAGAGGTCAGGGACCCACTTGAGGAGGCAGTCCATGCCTTAGCAGAGGCCAAGCACTGTGCTGGGAGATCCACTGCTCTCTTCAGAGCCAGTAGGCAGGAACATTTAAGTCTGCTGAAGCTGAGCCACAGCTGCCCCTTGCCCCAGATGCTCTGTCCCAGGAATATGGGAGCTTTATCTATAAGCCTCTGATCGGGGCTCCTGCCTTTCTTTCTGAGATGCCCTGCCCAGAAAGGAGGAAACTAGAGAGGCAGTCTGGCTACAGCAGCTTTGCCAAGCTACGGTGGCCTCTGCCCAGTTTGAACTTCCCAGTGGCTTTGTTTACACTGAGAGGGAAAAACCATCTACTCAAGCCTTAGTAATGGCAGACGCCCTTCCCACCACCAAGCTTTAGTGTCCCAAGTCAACTTCAGACTGCTCTGCTGGCAGCGAGAATTTTAAGCCAGTGGATCTTAACTTGTTGGGCTCTATGGGGGTTGGATCCGCTAAGGTAGACCACTTGGCTCCCTGACTTCAGCCCCCTTTCCAGGGGTGTAAACAGTACTGTCTCACTGGCATTACAGGTGCCACTGGGTTATGAAGAACAAACTCCTGCTGCGAGTTCAATGTCTGCCCAAACGGCCGCCTAATTTTGTGCTTGAAACCCAAGGCCCCTGGTGGTGTAGACATCCGAGGGAGTCTCCTGGTCTGTGGGTTTCGAAGACCATGGGAAAAGTATAGTGTCTGGGCTGGAATGTACCATTCTTCACAGCATGGTCCCTCACGGCTTCCCTTGGCTGGGAAGGGAGTTCCTCGACCCCTTGCATTTCCCAGGTGAGGTGATATCCCCACCCTTCTTTGGCTCACCCTGTGTCAGCTGCATCCACTGTATAACCAGTCCCAGTGAGATGAGTGGGGTACCTCAGTTGGAAGTGCAGAAATCACCTGCTTTCTGAGTTGATCTCACTCGGAGCTGCAGACCAGAGCTGTTCCTATTTGGCCATCTTGCCAGCCCCCTGACTAGAATTGAAAATTTTACTACAGGATTTTCAAAATACAGTTGGAAGCTTTAACAGTAAATTAGACCAAGCAGAAGAAAGAATTTCATATCTTCAAGAAAGATTTCTCAAATTAAACCTTTCAGACAATTAAAAAAAAATTAACAATGAATGAAAATTTTGAGAAATTTAAAATTATGTAAAGTGATCAAATCTAGACTTATTGGTATTTCTAAAAGAATGTTTTTTAAAAAGGAGCAACTTTGAAAACATATTTGGGGGAATACTTCAGGAGAATTTATCTAATCTTGCTAGAAAAGTTGACATTCAGATACAATAAATTCAGAAAACACCTGTGAAACACCATAGAAGATGATGGTCCCCAAGGCGTATAGTTATCAGACTATCCAAAGTCAACACTAAAGAAAAAATATTGAAGGCAACTTGAGAACAGCGTCAAATCACCTATAAAAGAAATCCCATCAGCCTAACAGCAGGCTTCTCAGTAGAAACTGTATAAAACAGAAGAGATAGGGGTGCCTATTTTTAGCCTTCATAAAAGAAAAAAATGCTAGCCAATAATTTAATGCCCTGTGAAATGAAGCTTTATAAAGGAATAAGAAATAAAGTATTTCCCAGATAAGCAAACATTAATGGAATAAATCAACACCAGACTGCTCCTGCAAGAAATGCTCAAAGGAATTCTAATGATGGAAGTGAAAGAATGATATATGCTACCATTAAAGCACACATGAATACAAAGCTCACAGATTCTATAAAGCAATTACATAATTGAGACTACAAAGAAACTAGCTAACAACATTATGATAGGAACAATACTTTACATATCAATATTAACTTTGAACATAAATAGCCTAAATACTTCATTTAAAAGATCCAAAAAATTACAAGATTCAGTCTTCTGTTTCCTTCAAGAAACCCATTTCATGTAAAATGACACCAACAGACTCAAACTAAAAAGTGGAGAAAGATCAATCATGTAAATGGAAAACACAAAAGAGCATAGATTGCTATTCTTGTAACACATAAAACAGATTTTAAACCAAAAGCTATTTAAAAAGACAAAGGCTTCACATGAAGAAACAGGGTTCAATTCAACAAGAAAATTTAATTATTCTAAATATATATGCAACCAACATCAGAGAACCCAGATTTATAAAACAAATACTACTAGAACTAAGAAAAGAGACAGACAGCCACAGACTAATAGTGGGTGACTTCAACACACCACTGACTGCACAAGACAGATCATCCAGGTAGAAAAGTAATGAAGAAACACTGGACTTAATCTGTATTTTTGATGAAATAGACCTAATAGACATCAACAGAATACTCCATCCAGAACCAAAGAATATACATTTCTATCATCTGTGCATGGAACATTCTGTAAAATTGACCACATGCTTGGTCATAGAGCAAGCCTTAATAAATTGGAAAATTGAAATCATATTAAGCATGTTCACTGACAGTAGGGGAATAAAATTTGAAATTGATACTAAAAGGAATTCTCAAAACCACATAAATACACGGAAACTAAACAACTTGCTCCCAAATAACTTTTTGGTGAACAACAAAATTAAGGTAGAAATTAAAACATTTTAGAAACAGATGAACATAAAGACACACTATACCAAACCTCTGGGATAGAGCAAAGGTAGTTTTAAGGGGAAAGATTACAGCACTAAATCCCTACATCAAAGATTTAGAAAGATTTAAAATTAACAGCCTAACGTTGCACCTCAAGGAACTAGAAAATCAGGAACAAACCAAGTCTAAAGCTAGCTGAACAAGAGAAATAACAAAGATCGGGGAGAACTAAAAGAAATTGAGACAAAAAACATTACAAAGGATCAATGAAACAAAAGGTGGTTATC
Source organism: Rhinopithecus roxellana (assembly GCF_007565055.1). Lineage (NCBI taxonomy): Eukaryota > Metazoa > Chordata > Mammalia > Primates > Cercopithecidae > Rhinopithecus > Rhinopithecus roxellana. The sequence goes on along the minus strand of NC_044555.1, from coordinate 38,365,459 downwards.
TGAAAGTATAAAAAAGTGATAGACCTCTAGTTGGATTATCCGATAGAAAAGAGAGAAGATTTAAATAAGCACAATAAGAAATGACAAAAGTGACATTACAATTCATACTACAAAAATACAAATGATTCTCAGAGATTATAATGAACATCTCTATGCACACAAACTAGAAAACAGAGAAAATGGATATATTCCTGAGAATATACAACCTGTCAAGATTGAACCAAAAAGAAACTCAAATCCTGAACAAACCAGTAATTAGCTACAAAATTAAGTCAATATCTTAAAAAAAAAAAAAAAAAAAAACTACCAATTCCATAAATCCCTGGATCAGATTAATTCACAGCTGAATCCTACAAGACCTATAAAGAAGAGTTGACACCAATCATGCTGAAAGTATAACAAAAAGTTAAGAACAAAGGAGTCTTCTCTAACTCAATCTACAAAAACAGTATAATTCTGACTCCAAAGTCAGGTAAGGACTCTAAAAAAGTAGAAAGTTACAGACCAATATCCCTGATGAACATAGATACAAAAATCTTCAATGAAATACTAGCAAACCAAATGCAGCAGCATATCAAAAAAATGAGATAATTCATCACAATTAAGTGACCTTTATCCCTGGAATACAAATAAATAAATACAATTCACCACATAAACAGAACTAAACAAAATATGATCATCTCATTGGATGCAGAAAAAACGTTTAATAAAATCCAACATCCCTTCATGATAAAAACCCTCAACAAACTTGGCATTGAAGGAACATACCTCAAAATAATAAAAGCCATGCATGACACATCCATGGCTAACATCATACTAACTGGGAAAAGACTAAAAGTATTTCTCATAAGAAGTGGAACAAAACAAGGATGTCCACTGTCACCACTCCTACTCAACATATCACTGGAAGTCACAGCCAGAGAAACCAGGCAAGAGAAAGAAATAAAAGTCATTCAAATTGGAAAAGAGGAAGTCAGATTATCTCTGCCTATGATGGCATGATTCTACATCTAGAAAGCCCAAAGGCTCCTCCAAAGACTCCCTCCCTGATAAACAAATTCAATAAAGTTTCAGGATACAAAATCAACATACAAAGTCAGTAGTTCTTCTAAACACCAATAATGTTCAAGCTGAGAACCAAATAAAAATCTCAATCCCATTTACAATAATCACACAAAAATAAAATTCCTAGGAATACATTTAACCAAATTGGTGAAATATCTCTACAAGGAGAACTAAAACACATTAATGAAAAAAATAGTAGATGACAGACACACACCTCTGTAAAAACTTTCCATACTCATGGATTGGAAAGATCAATATTGTTAAAATGACCATACCTCCCAGTGCAATATAGAGATTCAAAGCAATTTTTACCAAACTACTGTGATGGTTAATACTGAATGTCAACTTGATTGGATTGAAGGATGCAAAGTATTGAGATTGGGTGTGTCTGTAAGGGTTTTGCTAAAAGAGATTAACATTGAGTCAGTGGGCTGGGGAAGGCAGATCCACTCTTAATCTGGGTGGGTACCATCTAATCAGCTGTCCGCAAATATAAAGCAGGCAGAAAAATGTGAAAAGGCTAGACTGGCCTAGCCTCCCAGCCTACATCTTTCTCCTATGCTGGATGCTTCCTGCCCTCGAACATTGGACTCCAAGTTATTCAGCTTTGGGACTCAGACTGGCTTCCTTGCTGCTCAGCTTGCAGATGGCCTATTGTGGAACCTTGTGATCATGTAAGTTAATAATACTCAATAAACTACCATATATATCCTGTTAGTTCTGTTCCTCTAGAGAACCCTGACTAATATAATTAGTAATGTCATTTTTCACAGAATTTGGGAAAATAACCCTAAAATTAGTGTGTAACTCCCCAAAAAGCTCAAATAGCCAAAGCAATCCCAAGCAAAAAGAACAAAACTGGAGGCATCACTTCACATGACTTTAAATTCTTCAAGCCTATAGCAACCAAAACATTATAGTACTGGTACAAAAATAGATACACAGATAAATGAAACAGAAAAGACAACCCAGAAATGAAGCCTCACACAAACAACTGATCTTTGAGAAGGTTAAAAAAAAAAAGTAAACAATGAGAAAGTGACACCCTATTCAATAAATGATGCTGGAAAACCTGACTAGCCATGTGCAGGAGATTGAAACTGGACCCTTACTTCTCACGAAAACTAACTCAAGTTGGATAAAGACTTAAATGTAAGACCTGAAACTGTAAAAAATCATAGAAGAAAACTTAGAAAAACCTTTTCTGGATATTGGCCTAGGCAAAGAATTTATGACTAACACATCAAGTGCACGTGTATCAAAAACAAAAATAGACAAATGGTACTTAATTAAACTAAAGAACTTCTGCACAGCAAAACAAAAATCAATAGATTAAACAGACAAGCTACAGAATACAAAAACGATATTTGTAAAGTATGCATCCAGAAAAGGAATAATATTCAATATCTATAAGGAACTTAAATAAATCAACATGTAAAAAACAAATAACCATATTAAAAAGTGGGCAAAGAACATGAGAAGACACTTCTCCAAAGGAAACACACCTTCAAAGAAGAAACACATGTGGCCAACATATGAAAAAAATTTTCAACATCACTAATCATCTGAGAAATGCAAATCAAAATCATAGTGAGATACCATCTGACACCAGTCAAATGCCTATTATTAAGAAAGTGAAAAAATAACAGATGTTGGTGAGGTTGTGGGAAATGGGTATGCTTATATCCTGTTGGTGGGAGTGTAAATTAGTACAACCCCTACAGAGAATAGCATGGAGATTTCTCAAAGAACTAAAAGTAGAACTACCATTTGACCCAGAAATCCCACTACTGTGTATCACGGCACTATTTTTATCACATATGTTTATCACAGCACTATTCACAATAGTGATTGAATCAACAAAGGTGTACAATCAACTTAAATTTCCATCAATGGTAGATTGGATAAAAAATGGTATAAATGCATCATAAAATACTACACTTTTACAAAAAATAATGAAATTATGCTTTTTTCAGCAACATGGATGCAGCTCCAGGCTATTATTCTAAGTGAAGTAATGCAGAAACAAAATAAAATACAGCATGTTTGCATTTATAAGTGGGGGCTAAACAATGGGTACCCATGGACCTAAAAATGGAAACAATAGACACTAGGGACTACAAGACAGGAGAAGCAGGGAGGATGGCAGGGTTTGAAAAACTACCTATTGGGTACTATGTTTACTATTTGGGTAATGTGCTCACTAGAAACCCAAACCCCACCATTATACAATATACGCATGTATCAAACCTGTGCATGTACCCCACAGACCTAAAATTAAACAAAAAAAACCTCTTAATAAGATAGCAGTAGTTTGATATTTCTTTCAAAGTGCTAGCCATATCTCGATATACACATCTCACAACAAAACCAGCATAAGTTTTGTTAGAAAACTCTAGCTATGAGTAAAGCAACAATGCATTTTATCACCACCCATATGCTTTTCTGAATGTTCTGGATAACACCATTAGATAAATACAAGAAATAAGGAATAAATACTTAGAAAAACATGAATGATATTTTTAGATTATATGATTGCATTCTTGAAAGCAGTCTTTGCACAGAAATTCACATCAATAGTGTAATTCAGTATGGTAGCTGGGTACAAAATTCATATACAAAGTGTAATAGATTTTCAATATATAGAAAGTAATTAATTGGAAAATATAAGGAAAGAAAATGTATCATTTACATCAGCAACAGACATGAAACACTGAGATATTTACCAAGTTTGGTGCATGGCATTTAAAACTCTCTTGAAAGAATTAAGAACTAAATTAATACACAGATATTCTTTGCTTTGAGCCTTAAAAAATCAGAGAAGAGATCCCTGTTCCTTATAGTAATATCAAAATTAAATATTATTCAAATAAAAATAATAATATGTTAACTATCCTGACAAATTTACATTGAAATGTATCTAAAATTACCCAGATGACCACTAATAAAAAATATTAATTAGTCATATTGGCCCTTCTTCCAGATTTTAAAATAATATATGGCAATTAAGAATTTGATACTCTTCCTTGTGTCTGGGTGCAGTGGTTCACGCCTGCAATCCCAGCACTTTGGGAGGCTGAGGTGAGCAGATTGCTTATGTCTGGGCTACATTGTGAAACTCCATCTCTACAAAAAATACGAAAATTAGCTTGGTGCGGTGGCATGCACCTGTAGTACCAGCTACTCGGGAGGCTGAGGTGGGAGAATGACTTGAGACCGGGAAGCGTGGGTTGCTGTGAGCTGAGATCATGCCTCTGCACTCCAGCCTGGGTGACAGAGTGAGACCCCATCTCAGAAAAAAAAATAATAATAATCATTTGATACTCTTTTTGAATAGATTAAAAAAAAAAAAGAGCACAGGCATTTTAGAAATACTCTCGAATATATATTGGACTTCAATATAAATGATATCCGATTGAATAAACTTTTAATATGATTTGTAGGATTTTAGTTATTCTTAGGAAGACCCAGGACTTCCAAAATTATAAAAATAATTTGTCCATGTTTATATCTTTATCTAATCTGCAATTTATTTCATTATCACAAGTGCTATGTGGACTTGAAAAAAACACAACTGTTGAAATAGTACCAAAGAGGTACTATATTTTATCTATCAAAGCAGTAATGAGTTAATTTTGATAAAGTTCACTGTGGAGTAGAGTGAAAAACTACTATTTTGATATTTGTAGTAGAAAAGTAAGTTGTTACTCATGTGAGGGGAAGGAGGACCTCACTATACCTATTAGAATTGAAAATACAGTTTTTTATTCTACATCTGGGAATTTAGTTATGCATGTACTCATATACTGGCCTAGAGACCATTATACTATTTGTTGTAGTGTGTGTGTGTACACATGTGTATTTATATATAGCTGTATAACTACCTATCTACTTTCTCCCTCTCTCTCAACCTATTACCTGCGTGCATAGATTTGTACCTCTGTAAACCATTTCTTGAAGGATACAGACATGCAAAATTTTTAATACTATCTTTGTAGATTGGAATGATAGTAGTGAGGGAATATAAGATTTTTCATTCTAGACATTCTGGTGCTTTTGCATTTTTACCTTGAGAACGTGCTTTTAATAATAAAAATTTTAGTTAAAAATAAACAGCTGATGTAGGTACCAATATCACATGGAATTAAAATGTGTTGATCAACTTGTTTAATTCATAATTTGCTTTACAATAATGCACATAAAAACATAACAAGCAGAATTATATAACATTTGTATACAAACCAATGGCACTAGGAATATAATAGATTTCATTATCTAGTATTACGTAAATGTATCATAAATTATCTGCATATTCTAAAAATTTCCAGAGCCTGTCCCTCATACAAATAAAATATATCACAAATTATCTGCATATTCTAAAAATTTCCACAGCCTGTCCCTCATACAAAGTAAATCTTATTCAGGAAAGTTCTTTAATTTTAGGTGACTAGAAATTAAATACATATTCCATGCCCCAATGCCTCAGACCTTGAATTTTCAAGATAAGAAGGTGATGTATAAGGAAACATTATATTTATGTGTATATATACATATTATTGCAAATATACATATATGTATATATTTATAAATATATGTACTCACACTTCTATATACAACATAATTTATTTAAACATTTTTTTCTGTCAAAAGCCTAGAAATACATCTGGTTTTGTTTTGGAAACTATAAATCATTTAGTCAGTATGATTTTAACTATTACAAAAGTTTATATAGCATTGGACTAAAAACATGTTATTGAAATAGCACACAAAGTCACATTATTTGATGTATAAATTGGCTCTTTCTTTAGGAAGATGAGTACAGCTCATAGGTGTTCATTTGTTTACCAGACTTCTACGATTTGGAAAATCCTATTCAATACTTCTACAGAGAGCTGTTGGAAATGTTGCATGCTTCAGTAATTTACAGTTTTTGAATTAAAGCCTAGTATATAATGTGCAAATGTGATTACATAAATCTGATCTTTTCTTGGCTTAACGGTTTTGGAAGATTTTCGTCAGTACCAAGAAATACCTCAGAAATAGGCAGGTACTTTTTAGGGAACAATCATTTTCATTTACATGAATTCTATGAATCAAAATATTTACTTACTGAATTTTCATACCTGGAAAGACTGCAAATTTCTTAATGCTTTTCAAGTTATTCCAATACATGTTGGTTAGCATGCAACAGAAAAGCTATAGACGGAACACAGCTGTTATAAATACATATTGTGTCAGAATAGCATATTAATCACTAGCTCTAAAGAAATATACATTTTTAATATTTTCCTTTATCTGTAATTACAACTTGGAAGATGAGTAGTTAAATTCAGAGTGTGTCCTTATGGTACCTGTGTGCATATTTTACAGCCAAATTTTGAAAAGAGGAAATATTTTTCAGGTAGGTGCTCCATAAAAATTGCCAAAAAAGAAATAAAAGGTCATTTGGAATCCACTAAAATATCAATGCACATTTTAAAAACTGGTAGTGGTACAGGCATAAGGAAGAGAAAAATAAAATGAAAGTCATTGGAAGTAATTTGTAACATACGTAGTTATCATAAACTTGATTTTTATAAGTTCAAAATGTCAGAGATACACTTGCCAGAATGAGTACCAATTACATAAATAGTTTGTCAGAATCGACAGACTGGTTGAGAAAGCAAACGAATCTTTCTGATGGGTAGACAGTTGCACAAATTTGCAAATGACATAATCAACAAATAGATAAAAGAAACACACACACACACACACATACATATGTAAAAGGAACACATGCACAAACCATTAATGTGCATATATGCATTACAAAATGAGAATCAACAACTTTACAAAAATTAACAGCTTGGCGCAATTATGAAATTATTCAATTGGATACTGTGGCAGAAGACAGTCATGGGGTAGGAGGACAGGGTCAATATTAACTTGATTGTTTATATGTATTTTTAAAGTAGTGCCAGAAAAAATTCATGAAAAGATAAGTTATATGATGAAGTAAAATGCTCTAGAAACAATGGGAAAACATTGCAGTTACTGGGAAAATATTGTGTTTACAGAAAATATAAACAGCAGCAAATACCTTAAGGTAATTATGCCTAGATCTTGTTAGAAAATATTTTATATATTTTGAGAAACAGGAAAATAATATTTCAAATGAGTCACACAGTGCATATATTTTAAGGCACCCATGAACCTATATATTTCTTTTCTTTTTTTTTTTTTTTTTTTTTTTTTGAGACGGAGTCTCACTCTGTCGCCGGGGCTGGAGTGCAGTGGCCGGATCTCAGCTCACTGCAAGCTCCGCCTCCCGGGTTCACGCCATTCTCCTGCCTCAGCCTCCCAAGTAGCTGGGACTACAGGCGCCGCCACCTCGCCCGGCTAGTTTTTTGTATTTTTTGTTGTTGTTGTTGTTGTTTAATTAGAGATGGGGTTTCACCATGTTAGCCAGGATGGTCTCGATCTCCTGACCTCGTGATCCGCCCATCTTGGCCTCCCAAAGTGCTGGGATTACAGGCTTGAGCCACCGCGCCCGGCCGAACCTATATATTTCAAAACACAAGAATATTGCAAATTCATGTAATGAAAAGTTAAACAGATTAGGATTCTGAGACAAAATGAGGGAGGTCCAAATAAATTTGAAATTCAAATTCACAATAAGTAAGCTTCTAAATAATATTTAAGTGATTTTTCTACTAAAATTATTCATTGTTTATATAAAGTTCAAATTTGACTGAGTATCCTGTACTTTTGTGTGCTAAGCCTGGCAAACTTGCAGCTGTAAGGAATCAGAAATCTCTTCATTTTATATCAACTGCACTGATAATTTTTTTTTGTTATATGTACCCTACTATTTACATCTTAATATTTACTTCTTAATATCAATTTTTGTATGTTTAAGTTCTAGTGTTTATATTTGATTTTTTGCTATAGATTTCATATTTCTATTAAAATTCTCCACCTTTTAATCAATTTTCTTGAAAATATTACATGTATTTCTTTTCATGCCTGGGTCAGATGACCCTGATAACTTTGATATTCTGTGATATCTTTGTATATTATGCCTTTTTTTTTTTTTTTTCTACTGGTTTTCAACCATGTGGCCTGTATTAATCTATTCTCACACTCATATAAAGATACTACCGGAGACTGGGTAATTTATAAAAAACAAAGAGGTATAATTGTCTCACAGTTCCACATGTCTGCAGAGGCCTAGGAAACTTGCAATCATGGTGGAAGGTGAAAGGGATGCAAACTTGGACCTTTTCACATGGAGGCAGGAGAGAGAGTGCCAGCAAGAGCAGGGAAAATTGCCTTATAAAACCATCAGATTTCGTGAGAACTCACTCACTATTAGGAGAACAACATGGGGGAAAATGCCCCCTTAATCCAATCACTTCCCTCCAGGTCTCTCCCTAAACACCTGGGGATTACAATTTAAATGAGATTTGGGTGGAGACACAAAGCCTACCATATCATGGCCCTATTTCCTGGCAATGTTTTTTTGATGCTGGACATACTGTATCAAAAATCGTAAAAGCTTTATATGATGTCATTTAGACATCTGGCAAGTAGAGTAGGAATGGATAATTTTGATGCATAAAATATTGGTCTATATATGGCTTGACTTTATACATAGGATAAAGCCCTTCCTGGACCTCAAAAGAAAAGAAAAAAACCCTGAATCTAAATTCTTGTTTCCCCAGGATAACATATATAGTGAATTCTTTTCTATATATTCTGGTTCTGTAAAGCTATTATAACATCTCCTTTACTTATCTGCCGCTAACCCATGTCATCGGTACAATACCAGCTCAAGAGAGAATTTCATGCACAAAATCAGGGTCAGTTCTCTGAAACTTCCTTTTCTCTGAGATTTTGACCCTGTGTCTACAAACTACCTTGTAGCAGTAAATTTCAATTTTGCTGCTCCAGCCCAGGGAGCCTGATGTAACATACAGGATGCTGCATTCTATTTAGCATTTATACACTGAATGGGGAATTGACAAATGTATCAAGAGTAAAAAGGACAATGCAGATCTTGCCTCAAAGCGTTGGCTTCTCATCTTCTGCTTTCCTTAGTTATTCTCTAATACCTTCAGTCAACTTTTTATAATGTATCAATTTTTGACAAGGGTGGTAAGATCATTCAATTTGTAAATAGTCCTCAACAAATTGCTTAAGACAACAAAAGAGCCACATGCAAAAGAGTGAACTTGGAGTCTTACATGACAACATATCAAAAATTAACTTTAAATGGATTGAATATGTAAGTATAAGTGCTAAATCTATAAAACTCATAGAAGAAAACAAGAGAAAAATTTTTGAACTTGAATTTTGAAATGAATTATTAGACAACACCAGAAGCATAAGTAACACAAGAAAAAAATCAATAGGACTTTATCAAAATGAAAAACTTTTATAATTCAAGTGACACTATCAAGAATGTGAAAACAGTACCCAAAGTATGGGATAAAATATTTGCAAATCCAGCACTTTGGGAGACCGAGACAGGCAGATCACGAGGTCAGGAGATCGAGACCATCCTGGCTAACACAGTGAAACCCCGTCTCCACTGAAAAATACAAAAAACTAGCCAGGCGAGGTGGCAGGCGCCTGTAGTCCCAGCTACTTGGGAGGCTGAGGCAGGAGAATGGCGTAAACCCGGGAGGCGGAGCTTTCAGTGAGCCGAGATCCGGCCACTGCACTCCAGCCTGGGCGACAGAGCGAGACTCCGTCTCAGAAAAAAAAAAAAAAAAAAAAAAAAAAAAATTGCAAATCATATTTTTGTTAATGAACTTATAACTAAAATATATAAAGAACACTCACAATTTAACAAAAAAAAAAAATGACCCAACTAAAAGATGGGCAACAGAGTTGAATAGAGATTTCTCCAAAAAGATATACAAATAGCCAATAAGCATGTGAAAAAATTGTTCAAAATCATTACTAATCATGGTAATGTGAAGCAAAACGGTCATGATAAAACATCTCACATGCACTAGGATGGCTTTAATCAAAAAGTCAGGTAATAACAAATGTTGAAGATGTGGAGAAATTTGAACATTCATACATTTCTGGTGAGAATGAAAAACAGCACAGGCCTTTTGTACAATAGGATGGCAATTCCACAAATAAGTAAATAGAGTAATACCATACGATCCAGCAATTATTTCACTGCTAGGTGTCTACCCAATAGAAATAAAAACATACGTAAAGATACAAACTTACACATAAATGTTCATAGCAGCATTATTCATATTAGACAAAAAATAGAATTTCAAATGTTCTTTGACTATTGAATTGATAAACCAAATGTGGTATATATCACTCAAACGTAAAAAGGAATGATATACTTACTGGAACATGATACAATAAGGATTAATCTTAAAAATATTATGTAAAGTGAAAGAAGTCAGTCACAAGACCATATATTATATGATTAATTTATATAAAATGTCAAGAATAGACTATTCAGTAGATAAAGTAAATTAGTGGCTTCCTAGGGTTGGGATATGGGTGAATAGAAGCAATAGATAAAAGGTACAGAGCTGCTATTTCTTTGGGGTAATAAAAATATTCTAAAACTGACTGTGGTAAAGGTTTTACACATCTGTAAATTACTAACAATTCATTGATTTATACACTTTAAATGAGTGATGCTTTTGGTATATGAATTATATTCCAATATCATTCTTCTTAAAAGTGTATCCAACTTCCATATTTGTTCTCAGCAGAAATGGTTATGCTGATGCCAGCTACACTCTCATAGTCCAAAAAAGAAATCTGACTTTATTGTGTTTGATAGGAGAGAATAATAAAGACCATAAAGTGACAGAATTCTTCCAGATGAGAACGTTAAGGAGTTAGACATTTGAGAAGCCACTTTCTGTAAAAATGAGCTTTTCCTTAACTATTTTCTGAATTTGTTGTCATAGATATGCAGATACTAAGTTGAAAGTCTGTTTGTAAACATGACAAACTATTTAGTGATAGTAACATTAGCCATAGCTGAACACAGTGATTCTGATCACAGATTCAGATCAGCTAAAGGGATTATAATCTGTGGAACAGAGCATTGAAAGGGAGGATGCTACCCAGTGGTGACCCAGAAATCTTATATTCTGTATAAGTCCTTGGCCAAGAACCAGACTTTTCATGCTCTGGGTGAGATGATATGAGGCTTATGTCAGAACAACTTCTATGATCATAAGAATGGAAGAGAGATAACAAAGGTCAAACAGTCTTTAGGAATGTTGAAAAGCCAGACCTTGTAGAGTTCAGGGACTATCTTATATTCTGATTAACTCCCAAGCATGTGACCCCAGAAATGCCACAATTGACAAGTTAGAAAAATGCCCTAGGTTAACAGTTAACCTAGATGTATGCTAACAAAGCCTGAAACCCAACACTGATAGAATATTCAGAAGAAAGAAGGTTTGAAGACTGAATCTGTCTGATTAGAGGAGCCAAGGAAATACTGTAGGCTTAAAACATATCTGCAAAATAACCTGAGAAGCGTGAGGGGAACATCAATGCAGAAAAATAGTCTGGTGTGTGGAATCAGAGCTTGAACACGCTGATTAGTGCGTCTATACAAAGGAGGTGGCATTGGTGGTGGTAGGAGACAGGATTTATATGGACAAAATAAAAAAATAATTGAAAAAATATTAAAGATTTATATTATGTTATATTATATCATATTATTATTATTATATATGATGCCAATAGCGAAACAGGGTCTTGCAGGAGACTGAAACCCAAAGACAGGAAAAACTTTATAGTAAACATGTTTTTTTTCCTCTCTTCCTGCTCTTTGCACAAGTGCTTGGCCTAGACACAAAAAGTATGCAGCAGAGCAGGGTAAATACGGCCCTGTATATATATATATATGGCCAGAAGATTAAAATGGGAAATACCAAGAAACTGGAAAGTATTGGGGATATTTTGGAGGGGGAAATGGCCAAGCAAGTGAACCCAAAAAGTTGTTTATGAAGTTCTAAATTTACCTCAAAGCTGTACATCCACAGATTTTATTCTAAACACAGATCACTGCTAAGATCTAAGTGAATGATACACATGCAGAAGAGATCGAAATAACACTGAACTTCTTTCAGTGCAGAAGCATTTTAGTTTGATCCAATCCATTTGTCTATTTTTGGTTTCATTGAAAAAAGAGATTGTGGAATGATAGTTTCCAGGGGCTTGGGGGAGGTGGAAACAGAGATGTATTTCTCAAAGTTTACAAAATTACAGTTATTCAATATGAATAGATCCTGGAGAGCTACTGTACAGCATAGTGCCTATAATTAGTAATACGGAATTATACACTTAAAAATTTACTAAGAGGGTGAATCTAATTGTATGTCTCTTCACCACAAAAAAGAAAGGAAAAAGGCAAGAAAAAACTTCTGTAGGTGATGTATATGTTTATGGCAATAATTTTTGTGATAGTTTTATGGGTGTATATCTCCAAACTCACTACATTGTATACATTAAATATGTACAGCTTTTTGTGTTAATCATACCTTTATAAACTATTTTAAAACAAAAGCAAATACCACTGTACTGGCATTAAAAGCACAACCCACAAACGACTTCAGAACTTGCGTCCTGAACACAACAGGGGAGACTGCTTGCTATAACAAAAGTAACCACTGGGTAAGTCTCCATCAGCTAAAGAAGACTTCACATTCTAACAATATTCAGAATACAATTCAAACTTACTTGGCACAATATGTAGAAAACTAAAACTGGACTCCTTTCTTACACCTTAAATAAAAATTAACTCAAGATGGATTAAAGACTTAAATGTAAAACTCAAAACCATAAAATCCCTAAAAGAAAACTTCAGCAATACCATTCAGGATGTAGGCATGGGCAAAGACTTCACGATGAAAACACCAAAAGCAATGGCAACAAAAGTCAAAATTAACAAATGGAATTTAATTAAACTTAAGAGCTTCTGCACAGCAAAAGAAACTAGCATCAGAGTAAACAGACAACCTACAGAATGGGAGAAAATTTTTGCAATCTACGCATCTGAACAAGGTCTAGTATCCAGAATCCACAAGGAACTTAAATAAATTTACAAGAAAATAACAAAACCATCAAAAAGTGGGCAAAGGACATGAAAAAGACACTTCTCAAAATAAGACATTTATGTGGCCAACAAACATATGAAAAAAAGCTCATCGTCACTGATCATTAGAGAAATGCAAATCAAAACCACAATGAGATACTATCTCATGCCAGTCAGAATGGTGGTTATTAAAAGGTCAAGAAACAATAGATGTTGTTGAGGCTGTGGAGAAATAGGAAATGCTTTTATACTGTTGGTGGGAATCTAAATTAGTTTAACCATTGTGTAAGACAGTATGGCAATTCCTCAAGGGTCTAGAACAAGAAATACCATTTGACCCAGCAGTCCCATTACGGGGTATATACCCAAAGGAATATAAATTATTCTGCTATAAAGACACATGCATATGTATGTTTATTGCAGCACTATTTACAATAGCAAAGACATGAAACCAACCCAAATGCCCATCAATGATATACTGGATAAGGAAAATGTGGCACATATACACCATGGAATACTATGCAGTCGTTAAAAAAAATGAGATCATTCCTTTACAGGGACATGGATGAAGTTGGAAGTCATCATCCTCAGCAAAGAAACACAGGAACAGAAAACCAAACACTGCATGTTCTAACTCAAAAGTGGGAGTTGAACCATGAGAACACATGGACAAAGGGAGGGAAACAACAAACACTGGGGTCTGTTGAGGGGTGAGGGGCAAGGGGAGGGAAAGCATTAAATATCTAATGTATGCAGGGCTTAAAACCTAGATGACAGGTTGATAGGTGCAGCAAACCACCAGGGCACATGTATACCTATGTAACAAACCTGCACATTCTGCACATGTACCCTGGAATTTAAAGTAAAATTTAAAAAAAATTACTTGATACAAAAACTAGGGAAATCACAAATTCAAATGGGAAAAGACACTCAATGAATGGTAAAGCTAAGATGACAAAGATGTTGGAATTAGCCAAAAAATATTTTAAGCAACTATTTTTTATTTTTTATTATACTTTAAGTTCTAGGGTACATGTGCATAACGTGCAGGTTTGTTACATATGTATACTTGTGCCATGTTGGTGTGCTGCACCCATCAACTCATCAGCACCCATCAATTTGTCATTTATATCAGGTATAACCCCCAATGCAATCCCTCCCCCCTCCCCCCTCACCATGATAGGCCCCGATGTGTGATGTTCCCCTTCTCGAGTCCAAGTGATCTCATTGTTCAGTTCTCACCTATGAGTGAAAACATGCGGTGTTTGGTTTTCTGTTCTTGTGATAGTTTGCTAAGAATGATGGTTTCCAGCTGCATCCATGTCCCTACAAAGGACGCAAACTCATCCTTTTTTATGGTTGCATAGCATTCCATGGTGTATATGTGCCACATTTTCTTATTTAATAATGCACCAACAGAAATTAAAATATTATTTAAATAGAAAAATACTGTTAAAAATCTCAGCAATATATAAAAGATATCAAAAATGTGAATTACAGACACAGAATAATCAAAATAAAAACTTATTAGATAGGCTACACAGTAGAAAAAGATGACAGAAAAATCAGTAAACTTAAAGAAAGGTTAATACAAATTATCCCATGTGAGCAAACAGAAAAAGGCTGATAAAAAATAAGCAGAGCCCCAACACCAAGTGGCATAATATTAAAAGATCTAACATTTATGTAATTGAAGTTGCCAAAAAAGAGAAAAATACAGTACATCAAAAATATTTAAATCAAATATGTAAATATATAGATTTCAGAAGCTTAGTGAACAACAAAAATATATATTAACCAATGTGTTGGGTTATAAAACATACTTTAACAAATTTATGAGTTAAAAATTATACAATGTCTACTATATATCCATAATGGAACTAGACAAGAAATCAGAAAAGGAATGATAATACAAAAACCTCCAAACACTACAAAATTAGTACAAATATAAATAATCTATGTGTCAGAGAAGTCTCAGAAAAATTAAAAATCATATTTTAGCTCAATGAAAATAGAAACAAAATGTCAAATTTGAACAATATAGCTAAACAATGCATAGTGAAAACGTATGGCAAAAAAAGTAAAAGACTGTAATCAGAGATCTAAGCTGTCAATTACAAATCTAAGCTGTCGCCTCCAGAAACTAGATAAAGAAAAATAAACACAATCCAAAAGAATGAAGGAATTCACAAATTTGAGATCAGAAAGCAACATATTTGAAAACAAATAATGCAGAAAAGCAATATAATCAGGCATGTTTCTGTTAAATATTCATAAATTGGCTAACCAATTTTTATTTTATTTTATTAATGAGACTAAAATGAAACAGTACATGGATAACAAATATATTGAATGAAATGATGAATACCATTACAGATGATGCAGACATTAAAAGGATAATAAAGAAATACTGCAGGCTGGGTGCAGTGGCTCACGCCTGTAATCCCAGCACTTTTGGAGGCCAAGGAGGGTGGATCACAAGGTCAGGAGTTCAAGACCAGCCTGGCCAAGATGGTGAAACACTGTTTCTACTAAAAACACAAAAATTAGCTGGGTGTGGTGGTGGGCGCCTGTAATCCCAGTTACTCAGGAGGTTGAGGCAGAGAGTTGCTTGAACCCAGGAGGTGGAGGTTGCAGTGAGCTGAGATGGTGCCACTGCACTCCAGCCTGGGTGACAGAGTGAGACTCCATCTCAAAAAAAAAAAAAAAAAAAAAAAAAAAAAGGAAAAGAAAGAAAAAGAAATACTGCAGACAACTCTAACCACATATATTTGGCAAACTAAATAAAACAGGCCAATTCCTTGAAAAACACATAATACCAAAACTCAACCAAAATAAAATAGATAATCTGAGTAGTCATAAACATCAAAAAACCTAAACTTGTAGTCAAAAATTTACAGAAATAAAATCTCTAAGCCGAGATAGCAATCATGTGAACATATCAATAGATCAATAACATTTTTGACAAAATTGAACATTTACTAATTGTGAAAGTTAATATTGAGGGTCAACTTGATTGCATTGAGAGATACAAAGTATTTATTCTGGGTTTGTCTGTGTGGATGTTGCCAAAAGAAATAAACATTTGAGTCAGTGGGCTGGGGAAGGCAGATCCACGCTTAATCTGGTGGACATAATCTAAATAGCTGCTGGGAAATATGAAGCAGGCAGAAAAACGTGAAAAGGAGACGACAGGCCTAGTCTCCCAGCCTACATCTTTCTACTGTGCTGGATGCTTCCTGCCTTCAAACATCAGGCTCCAAGTTCTTCAGTTTTGGGGTTTGGACTGGCTCTCCTTGCTCCCCAGCTTGCAGACAGTCCGTTGTGGAATCTTGTGAGTGTGTAAGTTGGACTCAACTTCTAATAGTATGAACACTGATAGTCCTTGGCATGAACTGTTTAGAGAGTTATGCAAAATAAATGAATTTGACACTCCTGATTCACTGCTTGTGAGAGGCAAGGAGTTTAGTAGCTCTATATATAATACCTTTGACCAGATGTGGAGAACCAAGGAACGTAGTGAAGCTGGTTGATTGCTCCTAAGTTCAGTAGACAAAGTAATGAAAGAAAGTGATGAACTCAAGGATTCTGTCTTCCAGCTTCAGAAGCAAATAGTAAGCCTCAAATCTGCTAAGATTTCCCTGAGCGAGAGATTTATCTCCTGTAGAGAAAGGACAGAAATTGTGGAGAAACAGACACAAACTCTTATCATGCAAGTGGCTGACCTGCAATAAAAGGTGCATGCCAGCTGCTTTCCATTAAAGTGAGGACATTGAATGGAAAAGAATGGGACCCTGCAACTTGGCACAGGGATGTGTGGGAGGACCCTGATGAAACTGATGGCACTGAGTTTGTAAACTCTGATGAACCTTTTTTGCCAGAAGGAACAGCTACCCCATCCCCAGTATTAGCAACATCCCCCCAACCCCAACCCATATTGCCATCAGCCTTCTCATCTTTGTCTGAGGAGATAAACCCTGCACTACCTGAGGCAGTTGCCAGGCAAGATAATGTTGATTATCCAGAGAAGCCAACCCCAACACCTGTGTTTACTTCTAGACGTTTAACTAGACTAAAGTCTCTGCAAGCCCCTAGAGATGAGGTTGAGAGTGTGACCCATGAGGAGGTGTACACACTCAAAAAAAAAAAGAAAAAAAGAAAAAAAAAAAACAACTGTTTCAGTTCTCTAATTTATATAAACAGCCGATCTAGAGAACAGTTATGTGAATGGATATTAAGGGTATGGGATAATGGTGGAAGGAACATAGTTGGATCAGGCTGAACTTATTGATTTGGGTCCACTAAGTTGAAACTCTGCATTTAATGTTGCAGCTCAGGGAGTTTAAAAGGGTTCTAATAGTTTATTTGCTTGGTTAGCTGAAATATGGATTAAAAGATGGCCCACTGTGAGTGAGCTGGAAACGTCTGATCTCTCTTGGGTTAATGTAGAGGAAGGAATCTAAAGGTTTACAGAGATTGGGATGGTGGAGTGGATTAGTCACTTTAGATCTACTCATCCCAGCTTGAGGGGAGGTCCTTGACTAATGCCTTGAGAAACAGATTTGTGAGGGCTGCACCTGCATCTTTGAATAGCCTTACAATTGCTCTTCTCTGTACGTCAGATCTAATGGTGGGAACTGCAGTCACTCAACTACAAAATTTAAATACAATGGGAATAATTGGATCCTGAGGTGGCAGGGTCCACGTGGCAGCACTCATCTGTCAAAGTCAAGGTTGGCATAGCTACCACAATGGGCAGCAGAGGCAAAGCCACAATCAGAATTGTCTGACTCGTGTAGAGCTCTGGCATTGGCTAATTAATCATGGTGTTCCTAGAAGTGAAATTAATAGGAAGTCTACTGCATTTCTACTTAAATTATACAAACAGAAAACTTCTAGGTTGAATGGACAAAATAGTAATTTTAGTTATACAAACAGAGAATCATAGCCCCTCAATCAATTTCCAGACTTGAACCAGTTTACAGACCCAGGACCTCTTGAATGAAGGGGAGGCCAGATCCCTTTGAGGAAGGACCCCATTATATTACCAACAATATATGCAGTGAGACTTTCTCCCATCCTTCCCCAAGCAGACCTCTGGCCTTTTACCAGGGTAACTGTGCATTGAGGAAAGGGAAATGATCAGACATTTTGGAGACTATTGTACACTGGCTTTGAGCTGATATTGATTCCAGTGGACCCAAAATGTCATTTTGGTCCTCCAGTTAAAGTAGGGGCTTATGGAGGTCAGATAATTAATGGAGTTTTAGCTCAGGTCCGACTGACAGTGGGTCCAGTGAGTTCCCAGTCTCATCCTGTGGTCATTTTCCCAGTGCCAGAATGCATAATCGGCATAGAGACATACTTAGCAACTGGCAGAACCCCTACGTTGGCTCCCTGACTGGTAGGGTGGGGGCTACTATGGTGGGAAAGGCCAAATAGAAGCCATTACAGCTGCCCCTACCTAGAAATATAGTAATTCAAAAACAATATCACATCCCTGGAGGGATTGCGGAGATTAGTGTCACCATCAAGGACATGAAGGGTGCAGGGGTGGTAATTCCCACCACATCCCCGTTCAACACTCCCATTTGGCCTGTGCAGAAGACCGATGGATCTCGGAGAATGACAGTAGATTATCATAACCTGAACCAAGTGGTTACTCCATTTGCAGGTGCTGTACTCCATTTCCAGGTGCTGTACCAGATGTGGTTTCATTGCTTGAGCAAATTAACACATCTCCTGCTACCTCGTATGCAGCCTTTGACTTGGGAAATGTTTTTTTATCCATCCCTGTCCATAACACCCATGAGAAGCAATTTGCCTTCAGCTGGCAAGGCCAGCAATATATCTTTACTGTCCTACTTCAGGTATATATCAACTCTCCAGCTTTGTGTCATAATCTTATTGGGAGAGACTTTGATTGCTTTTTGCTTCTGCAAGATATCACACTGGTATATTACATTGATGACATTATGCTGATTGGATCCAGTGACAAGAAGTGGCAAACACACTGGACTTATTGGTAAGACACTGGCATGCCAGAGGATGGAAAATAAATCCAACTACAACTCAGGGAGCTTCTACCTCAGTAAAACTTCTACGGATCCAGTGGCGTGGGACCTGTCGAGATATTCCTTCTAAGGTAAAGGAGAAGTTGCTGCATTTGGCTCCTCCTACATCCAAGAAAGAGGCACAATGCCTAGTGGGCCTATTTAGACTTTGGAGGTAACACATTCCTCATTTGGGTGTGTTACTATGGCCTATTTATCAAGTGACCCAAAAGGCTGCCAGTTTTGTGTGGGGTCCAGAACAGGAGAAGGCTCTGCAACAGGACCAGGTTGTGCAAACTGCTCTGCCACTTAGGCCATATGACCCAGCAGACTCAATGGTGCTTGAGGTGTTAGTGGCAGATAGGGATGCTGTTTGGATCCTTTGGCAGGCACACATAGGTGAATCACAGCAGAGGTCTCTAGGATTTTGGAGTAAGGCCCTGCCATCTTCTGCAGATAACTACTCTCCTTTTGAGAGACTGCTCTTGGCCTGTTACTGTGCTTTCATGGAAACTGAACGTTTGACTATGGGTCATCAAGTCATCATGTGACCTGAAATGCCTATCATGAACTGGATACTTTCTGACCCATCAGGCCACAAAGTGGGCCGTGCACAGCAGCATCATGAAATTGAAGTGGTATATATGTGATTGGGCTCGAGTAGGTCTTGAAGGTACAAATAAGTTACATGAGTAAGTGGCCCAAATACCTATGGTGTCTACTCCTGACATCCTGCCTTCTCTACCCCAGCCTGAACCAATGCTCTCATGGGGAGTTCCCCATGATCAGTTGACAGAAGAAGCGAAGACTAGGGTCTGGTTCACAGATAGTTCTGCACGATATGCAGACAACACCTGAAAGTGGACAGTTGTAGCACTACAACCCCTTTCTAGGACATCCCTGAATGACAGTGGTGAAGGGAAATCTTCCCAGTGGGCAGAACTTTGAGCAGTGCACCTGGTTGTGCACTTTGCATGGAAAGAGAAATGGCCAGATGTGTGATTATATACTGATTCATGGGCTGTAGCCAATGGTTTGGCTGGATGGTCAGGGACTTGAAAGACACATGATTGGAAAGTCAGTGACAAAGAAATGTGGGGAAGAGGTATGTGGATGGACCTCTCTGAGTGGTCAAAAACTGTGAAGATATTTGTATACCATGTGAGTGCTCACCAATGGGTGACCTCAGCAGATGAGGAGTTTAATAATCAAGTGGATAAGATGACCCGTTCTGAGGACACCACTCAACCTCTTTCCTCAGCCACCCCTGTCATCACCCAATGGGCCCACAAACAAAGTGGCCATGGTGGCAGGGGTGGAGGTTACGCATGGGCTCAGCAACATGGACTTCCACTCAACAAGGCTGACTTGACTATGGTCACTGTTGAGTGCCCAATCTGCCAGCAGCAGAGACCAACACTGAGCCCTCAATATGGCACCATTCCTTGGGGTGATCAGCCAGCCACCTGGTGGCAGGTTAATTATATTGGACCTCTTCCATCAAGGAAAGGGCAGAGGTTTGTCTTGACTGTAATAGGCACTTATTCCGGATATGAGTCTGCCTATTCTTCACGCAATGCTTCTGCCAAGGCTACCACCCGTGGACTCAAGGAATGTCTTATCCATCATCATGGTATTCCACACAGCATTGCTTCTGACCAAGGCACTCATTTTGTGGCTGAAGAGGTGTGGTAGTGGGCTCATGCTCATGGAGTTCACTGCTCTTATCATGTTCCCCATCATCCTGAAGCAGATGGGTTAGCAGAATGGTGGCATGGCCTTTTGAAGTCACAATTACAACACCAACTAAGTGACAATACTTTGCAGGGCTGGGGCAAAGTTCTCTAAAAGGCCGCATATGCTCTGAATCAGCAACTGACATATGGTACTGTTTCTCCCATAGCCAGGATTCATGGGTCCAGGAATCAAGGGGTGGAAAGGAAGTGGCACCACTCACCATCACCCCTAGTGATCCACTACCAAAATTTTTGCTTCCTGTTCCTGTGACATTACATTCCGCTGCCCTAGAGGTCTTAGTTCCAGAGGGAAGAACATAGCCACCAGGAGACACAACAATGATTCCATTAATTGCAGGTTAAGATTGCCACTTGGACACTTTGGGCTCCTCCTACCTTTAAGTCAACAAGCTAAGAAAGGAATTACAGTGCTGTCTGGGGTGACTGACCTGGACTATCAGATGAAATCAGTCTACAACTCTGCAATGCAGGTAAGGAAGAGTACGTATGGAATACAGGAGATCCATTAGGACGTCTCTTAATATTACCATGCCCTGTGATTCAGGTCAATGGGAAACTACAACACCCCAATCCAAGCAGGACTACAAATGTCCCAGACCCTTCAGGAATGAAGGTTTGGATCACTCCACAGGAAAAAAAAAAAAAAAAAAAAAAAAAAAACAACAACAACAACAACAACAACAACAAAAAAAACACGACCTGCTGAGGTGCTTGCTGAAGGCAAAGGGAATACAAAATGGGCAGTAGAAGAAGGTAGTCATCAATTCTGGCTACAACCACAAGACCAACTGCAGAAATGAGGACTGTAACTCTCATGAGTATTTCCTCTTTCTTTTGTTAAAAGCATGTTTGTGCATGTATATACTTGTACTAAGAAAATGTCTTCATTTCCTTTTATTTTATCATATGACATAAGATTTATTGACTTCATATCAGCATTTAAGTATTGTTAACTTTATGTAATAGTATTTGGGTTTGGAATTGGTGCATTTCTGGTTATACAAAGGACAGTTGTATTATGTTAGGTGTAATTACAACTTCAGTATTGTCTTTATTTGAAGATTACATATGATCTCAGGAGATGTATATGGGTTCAAGTTGACAAGGGGTGGACTTGTGATGGTTAATACTGAATGTCAACTGGATTTGATTAAGGGATACAAAGTATTAGTCCTGGGTGTGTCTGTGTAGGTGTTGCCAAAAGAGATTAACATTTGAGTCCGTGGGCTGGGAAAGGCAGATCCACCTGTAATATGGTGAGCACCATCTAATCAGCTTCCAGCAAATTTAAAGCAGGAAGAAAAATGTGAAAATGAGACTACGGGCTTAGCCTCCCAGCCTACAACTTTCTCCCATGCTGGATGCTTCCTGCCCTAGGACATTGTACTCCAAGTTCTTCAGTTTTGGGACATGTACTGACTCTCCTTGCTTCTCAGCTTGCAGACAACCTATTGTGGGACTTTGTGGTCATGTAAGTTAATACTTAATAAACTCCCCTTTATAAACATACATATATATATATTATATATATGTGTGTGTGTGTGTGTGTGTGTGTGTATATATATATATATATATATATATATATATAGAGAGAGAGAGAGAGAGAGAGAGAGAGAGAGAGATCCTATTAGTTCTGTCCCTCTAAGGGAACCCTGACTAAAACACTCATCCTAAAAACTGTCTGCAAAGACTAGAAAGAAACTTCCTCAATCTATCTGTAAAATATGTACAGGTACAATAGCAAATGGTGCATCTGCAAAATATGTACAGGCACCACAATAGTAAATGGTGAAAACTTAATACTTTCTTCCTAACATCAGGAACAAGGCAAGAATGCCTATTCTCACTACTCTTATTCAACATTATGCTGGAAGTTCAACTACTACAAAAAAAAAAAAAAAAAAAAAAAAAAAAGAGAAAAAAAAGACATACTAATTAGAAAAAAATGAAATAAAATTTCTGCTATTCACAGATGACATGATTATCTGCAAAAAATGCAGAGATATCTACAAAAAAACTTTCAGAATTAATCAGTGACTTTAATAATGTAATAGGATATAAGGCCAAAACACAAAAAGTAATCATATTCCTAATATGTCCATATTCAGTGGACAATTGAAAATCAGAATTTAAAAATAACTTATATCACTTACAACAGTTCTCAAAGTGAAATATTTAGGTATAAATCTACCAAAATATATGCAGGGCCTATATGTTAAAACTATGAAATGCTGATGAAATAAACGTAAGGCATACAAGATATCTGACTAGACAGCCAGGAAGTACTGCTCCTACCAAGAGGCCAAAATATGGAGTAAACCAACATGCTTCAAACACATCTTCAGAGAGAAAACACTGATAATCTATAGGGAGACAATATAGATACTGAGGCCAAAGAGGGAAGAAGTAGGGAACCCTGCATGGAACTGCAGAGGACCAGGATGAGTTCCTGGCTCTGAATGGCTCCTAGAGAAGAGATGAGTGAAATGATGCAGGACAGCCCACACTTGCTGTGGACTTCTGGAATCCTAGCGACAAAGATCCTATGCTCCCCACCACCTTAGGGCATTTGAATTGTAAGGGATATCTGCCTGAAGAGTAGGCAGAGACAGAGCTCCGAGTTGCATGGAGACCAGGGGAGTTTGCACGCCAGGCCAAGGTAGCACAGCACAGTCATAGGCACCTGTCCCCCAAGGCTCCCTATTTTCCTCTGAGTAGCTCTAACTCCAGCTGACTGGTGGGCCAAAGAGAGTAGAGCCATCTTTCCCACAGGATTGTGGTGCCTCTGTCCTAGAGGTGCCCCCCGCCTGCCAGTCCCTCCAAATTCCCCTCCCTAGCCACTCTAGCAGGAACATGTGCACAGCACAGCTTCTGATGTCCAGCCTGGGTGCTTTGCCATTGGTCCCCACTGAGTGCTTTTTTGGTGGCCTGGGAGCACTTCAGATCCCCCAGGACAGCTGGTACCTAACCCAAAGGGAATAGAAGATAGAGCTGCAGGCCTGGTCCCAATGCCCTAGGGTTTCAGCACACAGATGGTGAGTACCAAGCTGAAATATGCGGCCGGTGCTCAAGTTGAGGAGGAGTCCCCATTCTCAGAATACTAGAAAAGGATGAAATGCAGGTTTGTGGGCCTGCATGGGAGTGGGGCGTGCCTCCCTCCTCAGGGTCAGACCCAGAAGGATGTAGCCTGTATGCCAACCATTGCCTCTGCCTGAAGGAGTCCCATAGCCCAGAAAACATGAGAAAGAAAATGTGGAGATGGCACCAGTGATTGGAAGGGGCTCTCCTAAGGCCCTGGAGTAGACCTGGAGAGACGGTCTTCTCTCTCCCTTCTCCCAACACAGAGCACCACTGTGAATATGCTGAAATATAAAAGAGCCAAGTGACTAAGAGCCTGTCTGCAGTCCATTGATCTTAAGCCCATCTACTGAATTGTGGCCAAAATGGCAACACCAAAATATTCTGCTAGTATACCGCACCTGTGAAACTCAGGGCAAGAATCTGACTACAA
Source organism: Rhinopithecus roxellana (assembly GCF_007565055.1). NCBI lineage: Eukaryota > Metazoa > Chordata > Mammalia > Primates > Cercopithecidae > Rhinopithecus > Rhinopithecus roxellana. The sequence goes on along the minus strand of NC_044555.1, from coordinate 38,340,994 downwards.
AGAAAGATCTGGTACAGAGCCTTGGCCCTCAGAAAGCATCGAGAAATGAAGACAATTGATGATACTCAACTTATACTTAAGCTAAACCCTCGACAGAAGTAAAGACTAAAAATCAAAAAGTCAAAAACACAAAGAAACACCAGAAATCTCAGATGAAGAACTTCAAGAACTTTGATGATTCAAAAAGTCAGAGTGCTCTTTATGTTTAAACTAGCACCCTAGCTCCCCAGCAATGATACTTAAGCAGATTGAAATGACTGAAATGCCGGGCGCGGTGGCTCAAGCCTGTAATCCCAGCACTTTGGGAGGCCGAGACGGGTGGATCCCGAGGTCAGGAGATCGAGACCATCCTGGCTAACATGGTGAAACCCCGTCTCTACTAAAAATACAAAAAACTAGCTGGGCGAGGTGGCGGGCACCTGTAGTCCCAGCTACTCCGGAGGCTGAGGCAGGAGAATGGCATAAACCCGGGAGGCGGAGCTTGCAGTGAGCTGAGATCCGGCCACTGCACTCCAGCCTGGGTGACAGAGCAAGACTCCGTCTCAAAAAAAAAAAAAAAAAAAAAAAAGACTGAAAGACTGAAATGACAGACAAAGAATTCAAAATCTGGATAACAAAGAATCTCATCAAGATACAGAAGGCAAAAACCCTATCCAAGGAATCCAAAGAATCCAGTAAAATGGTGAAATGGTTGAAAGATGAAATAGCCATGTTAAGAGAGAACCAACTGACCTTTGGGAATGGACATATTCACTACAAGAATTTTATAGTATAGTTGAAAACATTAATCACACAGTAGACCAAGCTGAGGAACGAATGTCAGAGTTCCAATATCAGTTCATCAAATTAACTCAGTCAGACAAAAATGAACAAAAAAATAAAAAAAAAAAAAAAGACAAAATCTCCAAAAAGTGTTATGTAACAAGACCAAACCTATTTTATACTGGCATTTCTCAGAGAGAAGGAGAGAGAGTAAGCAACTTGGAAAATGTATTTGAGGATATACTCTGTAAAAATATCTGCTATCTTACTAAACAGGTTGATATGAAATTTCAATAAATACAGAAAACCCTTGTAAGACTACTATAAAAGATGACACTCCAAGGCACATGTCATCAGAGTCACCAAGGTCAATGAGAAATTTGAAACTCTCAAAGGCAGCTAGAGATAAGGATCAGGTCACTTACTGAGGAAATTCCATCAGGCTAGCAATCAAACTTCCAGGAGAAACCTTACAAGGCAGAAGCAATTAGGGACCTTTATTCAGCATCATTAAAGAAAAGAAATTCCAACCAAAAAGTCAAAATCCCAACAAACCAAGCTTCATAAGCAAAGGAGAAATAAAGTCCTTTTCAGACAAGGAAATACTAAAGGAATTTATCACCACTAAATCAGCTTTATAAAATTATATGAAGTACAGTCTCCAATAATAGTACAATGAAAATATAAATCAATACCAAGAAGACCTCTCAAAATCCCACTACTACGTGGATATGAAACAACTTGCTCTTGAATGACTCTTGAAACAACCATAAAATTAAGGCAGAAATCAAAACATTCTTTAAAACTAATATAAATAAAGACAAAACTTATGAAAATATTTGAGATAATGTTAAAACAGTGTTAAGAGGAAAGTTTATAACCATAAATGCCTACATGAAAAAGTCAGAAAAATCTCAATTTGAACAACTTATCATTGCACCTTGAACTAGAATAAAATAACAAACCAACCAGAAAGCCAGCAGCAGAAAACAAATAAATAAAATCAGAGAAGAACTGAATAAAATTGAGATGCAAAAATACATAAAAAGATCAATGAAACCAAAAGTTGGTTTTGCAAAAGAATAAATAAGATTAATTGATTACTAGCTAGATTAACAAAGACAAAAGATAAAATATCCAAATAAACACAGTCAGAAATTTACAAGATGACATTACAACTGATACTAGAGAAATACAAAAGATACTCAAGAGACTACTGTGAAAAATTCCATGTGTAAAAATTAGAAAGTCTACAGTAAACGAATAAATTCCTGGAAAAACACAACCTCCCAAGACTGAACCAGAAAGAAAGTGAAAACCTAAACAGACCAGTAATGAGTTCCGAAACTGAATAAGCAATAATAATTTTTAAAAACCTATTACCCAACAAAAGCCCTGGACCAGATGGATTTACAGCCTAAATTTACCAGCTATATAGTGAAACTATTCCAAAATATTGAACAGAAAGGACTCCTCTCTAAATCATTCTATGAAGCCAGCCTCATCCTGATACCAAAATCTGGCAAAGCAACAATGGAAAAACAAAAACAAAAACACTTCAGGCCAATATTCCTGCTAAATGTAGATGCAAAAATCATCAACACAATATCTGCAAACCATATCCAGCAGCACATCAAAAAGTTAACTCACCATGATAAAGTAAGCTGTATTTCTGCTTTGCAAGACTGGTTCAACATATGCAGATCAATAAATGTGATTCATCACATTAACAAAATTAAAAACATAACCATATAATCATCTCAATGGATGCAGAAAACATTTTCAATAAAATCTAACATTCCTTCATTATAAAAGCACTCAACAAACTAGGCATTGAAAGAACATACCTCAAAATAGTAACAGCCATATATGACAAACACACAGCCAACATCATACTGAACAGGTAAAAGCTGGAACCATTATTTTTGAGAATTGGAAGAAGAAAAGAATGCCCACTCTCACCACTCTTATTCAACCTAATACTGGAAGTCCTAGTCAGAGGATCAGGCAAGAGAAATAAAAGGCATCAAAATAGGAAAAGAAGAAGTCAAAATATCTCTCTTCACTGATGAGATGATTCTATACCCAACAGACCCTAAAGACTCTGCCAAAATGCTCCTAGAACTGATAAAAAGACTTCAGTAAAATGTCAGTATAAAACATCAATGTACAAAAACCAGTAACATTTATATACATGAAGAATGTAATGATTGAGCCGAATCAAAACCCAATTCCATTTTTAATAACCACAAATAATGAAATACCTAAGCATACATCTAACCAAGGAGGTGAAATATCTCTACAAGGAGAATTACAAAACACTGCTGAAAGAAATCAGAGACAACACAAATAAATGGAAAAACTTCCATGCTCAATGATTAAAAGAATCAATATTGTTAAAATGGACATACTGCCCAAAGAAATGTACAGATTCATTGCTATTCCTAGAAAACTACCAATGTCATTTTGCATAGAATTAGAAAAACGTATACCATAATTTATATGGAATAAAAAAGGAGCCTGAATAATCATAGTAATCATAAACAAAAGGAACAAAACAGAGGCATCACGTTACCTGATTTTAAACTATGCTAAAAGTCTACAGTAACCAAAACAGCATGGTGCTGTTACAAAAACACACAAAGACCAAAGGAATAGAATAAAGAATATAGAAATAAAGCTGTTCACTGACAACTATGTGATCTTTGACAAACTCGAGAAAGCAAGCAATGGGGAAAAGGCTCCCTATTCAATAAATGTTGCCGGGATAACTGGATATTCATATACAGAAGAATAAAATTGGAGCCCTGCTTATCACCATATAAAACATAACTGAAGATGGTTTAAAGTCTTAAATGTTAAGACCTAAAACTATAAAAATCTTTGAAGGATACACAGGAAATACCTTTCTCAATATCAGTCTTAGCAAATAATTTATGGCTAAGATCTCAAAAGGAACTGTAACAAAAAAAAATGTATAAGTGAGATGTAATTGAACTAAACAGCCTTTTTCATAGCAAGAGGAACTATCAAAGAATTAAATAGGCAACCTATTGAATGGGAGAAAATATTAACAAACTATGCATCTGACAAAGGATCAATATCCAGAATCTGTAAGGACCTCAAACAAAAGAACAAGCAAAAAACAACTAACCCCATTAAAAAGTGAGCAAAGGACGTAAATAGACATTTCTTAAAAGAAGACATACAACTGGTCAACACACATGAAGAAAATGCTCATCATCACTAATCATTAGAGAAGTGTGAACCAAAACCAGAGTGTAGCACCATCTCACACCATTCAGGATGGCTTTTGATAAAAAGTCAAAAAATAACAGATGTTGGCAAGGCTTCAGAAAAATGGGACACATGCACTGTTTATGGGAATGTAAATTCGTCCAGCTACTGTGGGAAACAGTTTGGAGATTTCTCAATGAACAAAAGTTGAACTACCATACAACCCAGTGATCTTATTATGGGGTATATATCCAAATGAAAAGAAATTTTTCTACCAAAGACACACTTGCACCTGTATGTCCATTGCAGCACTATTCACAACAGCAAAAACATGGAATCAACCCAGGTGCCCATCAGCAGTGAACTGGATAAAGAAAATGTACGTATACACCATGAAATGCTATGCAGCCACGAAAAAAAAAAAAAAAAATCATGTCCTTTGCATCAACATGGCTTCAGCTGGAGCACATTATCCTAAGAGAACTAATGCAGGAACAGAAAACAGAATACCTCATGCTTTCACTTACAAGTAGGAGCTAAATATTGGGTACACATGGACATAAATATGGGAACAACAGACACTTGTGACTAGTAGAGGGGCAAGGATAAGATGGCTGCAAGGGATGGAAAACTACCTAATGTAATCTATGCTTGATACCAGTGTAATAAGTTCAATCATACTGAAACAGGAAAAGTTATCTTGTGCCCCTCACATGGCATGCAGTGGGGGTGTGGCTCATTTCTTCAGTGCCCCACTGCTCAAACCTCTAGGGGAGAATACAGATGGGTAGGCTGTGGGACTCTGAACCCACGGCAGTGTCTAGGGGTGAATGTTTACAGCTGAAGTCCCAGTGGGTGTGTGTTACAGGGTGCTCTTTTAGTTTAAGCTATCCATAGGTGGCTGTGTTAGCTCAATTAGACCACTGCCTTATCTCAAGGACAGAGGGCATTCTGTATCCCAGGGTTCTTGCCTTGAGTGTACCAGAAGAATCAGATCACACGTGCGCCTGGAGAATGAGTACAAGCTTTTATGAATGGAAGTAGCTCTCAGCAGATGGGGGAGCCTGAAGGGAGATGTTTTTTCCTTGGAGTTAGGCTGCTCAGTGGCCCGGGCTCTCCTCCAACTGATCTTGCCAAACTTTGCCTCGTTCCACCGGTTTATGGCCTGCCTGTATGCTGGCATGCTCCCCTCAACGTCCTCTCCACATCTAGCCACCTCGGTCTTCTACTGATATGTTCCTCTTGACATCTAGCTGCTTGTGTGTTCCTCTGCTGATATGCTCCTTTCGCCATCCAGCCACCTGTATGTCTGCCTGCTAGGGTGTCAGGGTTTTTATAGGCACAGGATGGCGGCATTGCAGGCCAGGGTTGTCTTGGGAAATGCAACATTTGGACAGGAAAACAAAAATGCCTGTTTTCACCTAGGTCTGTGGATACAGGCTCAGGAGTGGAGCCCTAGCTGGAGACCATGCCCTTCTCTATCCAGCACTTCCCTTCCCCTATTCAATATCATTTAAAGGTACCACACCCTTCCCTTCCTAGCACTTCCCTTCCCCACTTCTGTATCAATTCCCCAAACCTCAGCATCATGCAATATACCTCTGTAACATTCTTGGACATGTACTCCCTTATTCTAAAGTAAAAGTTTAGAAAAGAAACCAAAGCGCTAAATAATTGGAGTGACATATCATCTCCTTGGATTGGAACACTCAACACAGTAAAAATATTACTTCTCCCAAGTTTGAGCTATATACTGGACATCATTCCAAAGAAAATACCTGCAAAAATTTTTACAGATATAGAGGAGCTATTTTTAAATTTATATGGAAAGACCCCAAAAATTATAATAGCAAAAAATTAAAAAAAAATGATTAAGTTTGTAGGAATAACATTACTTTGTTTTAAGACTTAATTTAGAGCTGCAGTATACAAGATGGTATGGTACTGGCTAAGAGATAGGAACATAGATAAATGGACAGAAGAGATAGTCAAGAAAGAGATTGAAATAGGCTGACACTAACATGGCCAATATATTTTTGACAAAGGTGCAAAAGCAATGGTTTTGGGACATCGGACATTCATATGCAAATAAGTTAGCTTTGAGGAAAACCTCATACCTTTTTAAAATATTAACAAAGAATGAGTCACAGATTTAAATGTAATATGTAAACTTATAAAACTATTAGAAGAAAACACTGGAGAAAACCTTTGTGACCAAGAGTTAGACAAGGTGTTCTTAGCCATGAAACCAAAAACACAATCAAGAAGAGTATAAAATAATAAATTTGACTTCATCAAATTAAAAACATGAGTTTGGCAAAGCACACCTCTAAGAGAATAAAATATAGGTTGGAGACTTGAATAAAATGTTTTCAAAACATCACTTACGTAACAAAAGATTTGTATCCAGACTGTATCAATAAGTCAAAACTCAACAGTAAGGAAGCAAATATCCCTATTTTAAAGTGGGCAAAATACTTGTACACTTCACCAATGAAAACCTGTAAATGGTGAATAAACATATGAAAAGACCATGCAGTAACATTGTACATCTATTGGAATGGCTAAAACAAAATATACTGACAATACCAAGTGCTAATGATAGTGCATGGCAACTGGAATTCACATACCTTGCTGGTGGGAATGTACAATAATATACCCACATTGAAAAAAAATGTAGGTTCTTAAAAAGTTAAACATGTGCTTGCTATATGACTCATCGATCTCATTCCTAAGTACTTACAAAAGTTAATTGAAGAATTTTTGTCACAAAGATATCTGTAAATAAATGTTTTGAGCAGCTCTGTTTATAATTGCCAATAACTGGAAACCACCCTAATGTTCTTCAATGGATGAATGAATAAACAAACTGGTATATCCACAAAATGGAATGTTCCACAGCATTTAAAAGGAACAAATTATTTATACATGCAATAATTTGCGTAAGTCTCTAGGGAATTATGTTAAGTGAGGAAAGTTAATCACAAGTAGTGATAATCTATATGATTCTATTTATATGACATAAAGACTGGCTATATTCTTTATGCATTCCTATGCAACAAAAAAAGCAAGTCTCTTTGTTGATAAACTATTAAAAATTCAAAAACATTTTAGCTGACAAGAGTAAGGACCATCTAGATATGGAACTGTACAGGTTGCATGGTCGTGACATGGGCTGTTGTGTGATATTCTCAAAAATAGAAAAGTAGAGTGATAGATAACAGATTATTAGTTGTTAGGGGTTAAGGGTGGGAGAAAATAACTACAAATGCACAACAGGAGGAGATTTTGGCTATGATGCAATTGTTTTGTATTCTGTCTGTGGTGGTGGTTACATAAATCCTTACACGTGTTAAAATTTATGTAATGTCTACCACAAAATTCCATTTTACTATATGTTAATTTAAAAATATAACTAAAAAATGAAAACTATCAAAAAATAGATCACTAACTCAAACCTAAAAACTAAATCTATTAAACACCTAAAAGCAAACAGAAGAGAAACTTTTGTAACCTTACCACAGGCAATGTTACTTAAACACATACAAAAAACACTAACTGAAAAAGTAAAAATTGACAAATTGGACTTCAAGATTAAACCTTCTCTTCAAAAGACTTCATTCGGAAAATGAAAATGTAGCTGAACCAGGGGAAAAATAGTTACAAAGCATTTACATGTCAAATATCTTATGCATAGAATATTCAGCAAACTTTTACAATGTAATAATAAAAGTACAAGCAATCCAACAAAATATAGACCAAAGCCTGGACAAACATTTCACTAAACAAAATACACTAATAATCAATAAGCACATGAAAATATGCTCAGTGTAGTTAGTAGTGAAATATACATTAAAATTAGCAAGACATGCCTCTTCACAGCTACTAGAATGACAAAATGTAAAAGACTGACAATACCTAATGTTGGGGATAATATGGACCAAAGAAGCTTTCACTCACAGCCAATTGGAAAAGTAAATGGTAGAGATGCTTTGGGAAATATTTTGGCTGCTTTTCATAAAAAAAAAAAAAAATCATAAACATCATGTGACCCAGCAATTCCATCTCTAGGCATTTATCAAGAGAAATGAAAGGATATATCCATATGACCTGTATATAAATAATTATGGCAATTTAATTCATAACAACCCAAAACTGGAAACAACATACATGTCCATCCATAAGTGAATGGATAAATTGTGTACATCTACAAGCGAATCTCATTCAAAATTAAAATGAACAAACATTGATCCACGCATTAACTTAGATAATTCTCAAAGGCATCAGTGCTGAATGAATGAAACCAGTCTCAATAGGGTATGACTTCATTCAAATTATATTATATAGCTTACAAAACTACCTAACAGTGATAGTAATTAATAGCAACAGTAATCATCTGTTCACCTGAGTAAAGGTAGGAGAGGGGATTGACTGAAAGGGAAGAGAGGAAAACTTTCTGAAGCGATTGAAATATTCTACATCAGTATTTGGTTGGTGGATAAGCAAGGGTATATATTTGTCAAAAATTATCATTCTGTTTAAAATATGTGATTTTTTTATCACATGTAAGTGGTACTTCAAAAATGTCAATTAAAAGTGCAAGTTGAAATAACGTGTTTTCAGAAAAAATATATACAAAAACTAAGAGAATTTGTTATCTTCAGAACTGCAATACTAGCTTTTTTTTCAAACAGGATAAAACTAATCACAGATGGAAAAATACTAATGTTTTTAATAGAAATTTAAAAGCCATAAAACCCATAAAAATTAAAATCTCTATAAGTAGAAGTCATCATTGACTGTTTAAAACAATAATATAAACATCTTATAGAATTTAAAATACAGTTAGATTCTAAATACATGGCAACAATACCAAAAATGCAGAAAAAGTAAATGATGTTAAAGTGTTTTAAAGTCCTCACATTGTCTGGGAAGCAGTAAAGATACTATTTTAAAATAGGCATTAATAGGTCAAGGCATGTGTTGAATTCTAGGGTAAACACTAGAACAGTAGGAAAATGTATACTTAAAGAAGAGGATGCTGTGATGTGCCTCCCAGACACCATTCTTTCAGGACTAAAACACTCATTTCTGCAGCTGATGGGATTCCTGATTGCTGCAGCTTCAGGAATTGCTTTCAGTGGACAGAAAACATCTCTTTCAAGGTCATATGCACATCCTTGGGGCAACCTGCATCCAATGACTGTAAAATGAAGGGACACATAGGCCAGAATACTTTTGCTGCAATTTGAGACAAGTCTGTAGAGCCATCCCAGCTTCACAGCTTCCTGTGAAATTGACTGAAACCTTTTTATCACAATTCAACTTCCCTTATTGCCCTATCTAGCTTAATTCACATCTGCACAGTTGCGGATTATGGGGGTTGCATCTCAATAAAATGTCAGCATGCAAAGTTCCTTTCCGAGTTTCTTTTCTGGGGAACCTAACCTATGACACTTGGTGTGAGGAGTGGCTGGAGGAAGTAGACCATAAAATATATATTTGCAGTTGGATCACTCACTGGCCAGTAATCAATGTGAATCCCATCACTGGCAGTGAGAGGGTAGGCCCCAGCATGTGGTAGTTTCAGATGCACTAGTAAATTGAGCTGTACACAGGGACTGGTAATTATATGGCTCTTACTAAAGCAATTGATGCCTTGAAGATAATGAAAGGCTGACTGTGTTTTTGGCTAATTTTGAAAATGAGCGAATTTCCCTTGTTGCATATCATGAGCTTCTTATCTCTTACAGACATTAGAAAGAACAAAAAAACAAAGCAAAAACTTACTTGTAAAAATTATAATTGCAGAACTTTAGAGGAAGTTGAATTCCCCGCAACAGTAGCAAGTCTGCTATGCTCAATTTGGAAACACGATTGGGAAGATTGGGACTTTGAGCGATTGGATGTGTGCATCAGGGTTGATGCATTAGACAGTCTTAAATCTCTCTGTTTTCTGAAACTTTGTGGATCTGCAATATTTGCTCCCTGTTCTCTGTTAAAGGCTAGAACTCTATTCTTGCCTTAACATGAATCAAAGTCCTCTGTCTTGCAAGACAATACATGCAGTCCTTTAAGATCTAGCTTAATTTCTCCTTCTGGTTACCAGATAATTAAGATTAAATCATAACATAATCCTGTTAGGAAAGTCCCTGATAAACTAAAAGATAAAATGACATCAAGGAGCTGTAGCACCTAGGCAATCTATACAATAACTAGACTAGTATGTATGAGAGTACGTGAGGTTGCTAGATCAAGAGAACTGGAACACAAGGTTATACAAGAGAAAGTAATTTGATATAACATCTCTACCATGAACTATGAAATACATAACTTCATTGATTTATTGCAGGAATGCAGGATTAGTTTAACATTTAAATATCAATGAGGTTAATTTACCAAATTAACAAAGCAAAGGAGAAAAACATCATATGATCATGTCAATATCATTTAATAGCCTAAGCCCCAACATTATACAATATACCCATTTAACAACCTGCCCACGTACCCCTTTACTCTAAAATAAAGTTAAATAGAATAAACTTTTTAACGTTAAAAAATCAATGACTTGGTGCTTTTAAATGCTTTTAGTCAATCAAAATTATCAACTGATTCAAAAGGCAATCTCTCTGGAAATGCCCTAACACACATGCCCAGAAATAATGTATAACCAGCTACCTGGAAATTTCTTAGCCCAGTCAAGCTGACACATAAAATTAACCAACAGTATGTTTTACAAGATAACCTGATAAAATTAATATAATAATATTATCATTTAAAATGTTAACCTCAGCCTCAGAAATCACACTACTGTGGCAACAAGCAGATGGCCCATTGGTTACGGTAACAGGTTGTTAGGTCTCAACAACTGCTTTTATAGCAAGAGATCTCTTTTCTCTTACCTAGTGAGAGAAAGAGTCTCCAAAAATTTAAAAATGCTTGCTTGTTGAAGGAGAAATGTATATGCTGTGGGCACAACTACTGAAAAATAAAACACTTAAATTACCAAAGAAAGTATCAACAAAAAAATCTATAGCAGTTATGATGCTTAATGGTGAACTAGTGAAAAATTTCCTGTTGAAATCAGGAATGATAGGAAGATATTTACTATCATAATATTTACTCGGTGTTGTACTGGAGTTTCCAGCTACTGTAAGAAAGCAAGAAATTAAATAATAAGAGGTACAAAGTTTAAAAAGAAAAAATAAAACTGTCATCATTCACAGACTATGGCTATGTATGCTTCTATAATAATAAATCACCATTAGTGAATTGTGAATTATGATTATGATAAAAATATTTTAAAAGTTCTGAGCAACATTTAGATATTTTCAGAAACTACAAATGATTTTATAATTATTGAGTCATTACCTGAAAGTAAAAACAAATGCTGAAACTCTTAGCAAAATATCACAATAATGTAGAAAAAATATATATGCAAAGATTTCTCCAAGAGTATGAAGTTGATTAAATATTGAACAACATGCGCTTTACCTAACTCTCTTATAGTTAAGAGAATATGCTTAATCACCACTTCATCTCCTCGCATACATTCACGCGCGCGCACACACACACACAACTCCTTAATTTTTTGCCTATGGAGAGCAAGAGCATTAACTACCAGTAGTTGAGGCAAGATGGAATACACAATTGCATATGTGAAAGCAAATAAAATGCTAATCTTATTCATATTTATTGTCTTGTCAATAAATGCATATGTTTTAAAAAAATTCAAAGTGTGGTACAAAATTTTTATTAAGGTCATTATTTTTACTATTCCAGAGAACTCTTAGGATTTTTTCCTTTCAACCTGTTAGTAAAGGTGCCTTTGACTTGCAAACGATTCTAACAGAACTAGACATAGGGTTATTTTTTGTCTTAGGCATGCTCATTTTCTCATTCAGTTGCCATTTCTGCCTTGACCCCTTCCACTACTCCCTCTCATCAGCACTTTTTCTCCTGCTGGAGGCTTGTCATTTTCTTATTTGCTGAGGATGCTCTTGTCAGGACATGTAAAAATGTGGTCTGAATATGTTTAATGGGCTTCCTTCCCTGTCGAGACATTTAATTATTAATTTAAAAAGAATGTCTAATGTTGAAATTTCAGAAAATGTAAAACAAGGAACTCTGATACTCCTGCAGGTTATACCACACGTGCCACTGCTTACTTTACTCGTGTTTTGATCTAGCCTCCTGTGGTTACAAAGTGAGTCATATGCCTTTGAGGCTTTTAATTACCAGAAAAAGTGGAGCAGGTTGGGAGAGAATTGGAGAATGGGGCAACAATTTTAGCAGCTGCTGTTTCAGCTCATATCCATAAGACCTGACAAAGTGGCATGGAAGCAGCAAGCAATCACATAGCTTCATAGCCTTTGTCTCTTTCTCTCTCTGGGAACTGAGCATTGTCACCCCTTCTAGCAGCCATGGGACAAGAACTATACAAAGACTTACAGCTGTTTTTTTTTTTTTTTTTTTTTTTTTTTTTTTTTTTTTTTTTTTTTTCCTTTGGTGCCAAAGGCAGTGAACTGACAGAATGCTTTTCATTTTCTCTTGACAGCCAGCAAATATTTTGGCTGGAAACCCTTCCTGAATGACAGAATACTAGGTTTGAAAGAAACATTTTCATGAAGTATGTCCCCCTGTGGGATGGATCTGGTTTGCACATTAAGACACTGCTGCCCTCACCCATGAGCACTAGTTCATTCCTGCCTCCAAATACTCACTTTCCATCATAGAGATGTATGGTGAATATTAGGGAACATAAATGTGTTTTCTCTACCCCTGAGTTATTATTCACTTTTTAGTATTGTTCCACCTCTTGGAGTGGTACAGGCTAAGAAAACATAATCAAAATACAAATCAACAAAGTAAAATAGCAAAATGAGGTGGAAAGGCCAGTTATTGCCTTATAATTTGTATAAAAAGTTGTCTATCATTCTGGTTCTATGATTCATTTTGTCTTCATACAGAATCTACAACACTCAGCACAATTTTTACATTAAGCAAGACGTTTTAGAAATTTAAGGTTAGGTGACTCACAATAGCTACAGTTTGAGTAGTATAATTTAGTTTAAAGCATATAGTTGCTTCTGTTGGAAATATCACTTAGCTCACAGTATGAGCAAGTCCATTGGTTTCTTTGATTTAGCTTTCTAATTTGTCAAGTTACTGCAGTTTTATTCTCAGAAATATAGTGTAAGTTGTCAACTGTCCATATAAAGGTTATCCGTATTTCATTGTGTCAAACAAAAACTGCCATTATCCTCATGATCTCATTAGGAAATTTGACATTTGGTATAGTACAAGATCCTGTTACAATTTTCTGTTAATCAATTCTTAACAATTTATAAGAGCATTAAAATTTTGTTTTTTTTTTTAGTGAATTTTCAGCAAACTGAAGTAAAATAGTCATTAGTGGGTATTGGCTTAGAAGGCCCACTCATCAAAGCTTATGTGTTCTGTAATAGTCTGTTCTCGCATTTCTATAGAGAGCTATCTGAGATTGGGTAATTTATAAAGAAAAGAGGTTTAATTGGCTTATAGTTGCACAATCTATACAGGAAACATGGCTGGGGAGGCCTCGGGAAACTTTTAATCATGGCAGAAGGTGAAGGGAAGAAGACATGTCTTAACACGGTCAGTGCAGGAGGAAGAGAATAGAGGTGGAGGTGCTACAGACTTTTAAACAACCAGATTTCATGAGAACTCATTCACTATCATGCAAATAGCAAGGGGGAAATCCACCCCCATGATGCAATAACATCACAACACATCTCTCCTCCAACACTGGGCATTATAATTTGACATGAGATTTGTTCAGGGACACAAATTCTAATTATATCATCTTGTTCCTGGCCCCTCACAGATTTTATGTCCTTCTCACATTGCAAAATACAATCCCTTCTCAACAATCCTTCAAGTTTTAACTCATTTTAGCATTAACTCAAAAGTCCACAGCCCCAAGTCTCACATGAGACAAGGCAAGTCCCTTTCACCTATGAGCTTATAAAAAAAAAAAAAAAAAAAAAAAAAAGGCTGCAGGCCCCATGCAAATAGGAAACTCAACAGTGCAGCCATTAAATCATAAAACTCCTAAATAATCTCCTTTGACTCCATGTCTAACATCCTGGCCACACTGATGCAAGGGGTGGGCTCCCAAGGCCTTGGGCAGCTCTGCCCCTGTGGCTTTGCAGGGCTCAGCTTCCGGGACTGCCCTCAAGGTCTGGCTTTGAGTGTTTGTGGCTTTTGCAGGCACATGGTGCAAACTGTCAGTGGATCTACCATTCTGGGGTCTGGAGGATGGTGGCCCTCTTCTCACAGCTTCACTAGGCAGTGCCCTGTGGGGACTCTGTGTGGGGGCTCCATCCCCATATTTCCACTCTGCCCTGCCCTAGTAGAGCTTCTACATGAGGACTCCACACCCTGCAGCAGGCTTTTGTTTGAACATCCACACATTCCCATACATCATCCGAAATTCAGGCAGAGGTTCACAAGTGGCAACTCTTGCCCTGTGTACATGTGCAGGCTTAACACCACGTGGAAGCCACCAAGGTTTACAGCTTGCACTCTCTGGAGCAGTGGCCTGAGATGTACCTGGGTCCTTTTTAGATACAGTTGGAGCAGGAGCAACTAGGATGCAGGTGATGGCAGTGGCAGCACATCTGGAGCGGCCGCCCTCATGAGGCCGCCTGTAGTGCCTGAGGCACAGGCAGGGCCATGTGCTCCACAGAGACAGCGGGGAGCCAGGAACAGGAAGGAGTCCCGCCCCTTTCTGAGTTGTGGGATGTGCGGGTTGGGGGAGAGGAGAGCCCTGCCTCGTGGGCACATCTGCAGCTGCCCAGCTGTGGCTGCAGACCTGGACATCCCTGTTCTCTTGGGGGCCTGAGAAGGCCCCCTGCCCCTGCAGGCTTAGAAGTGCTTACTTTTGCTGACTGGCCTCTCCCTGCTCTTGCCACCCACTCCAATTTTGGAGCAAAGTTGAGGCTGAGCCGTGGTACTGTTGCAACCTGGCTGGGTGTGTGCATGCTTGGGGCAGAACTGACACAGCAGCCCCCTGCTGCCTCAGCCCCCTTCAGATTCTGGGTGCTGATAAGCATGGGAGGGATGCCAAGGGGTGGCTAAGGGTGGTTCAGCATGGGCATGCAGGCACCCCTTGGCATGAACTGCTTGGGCACCATGGATGACAGGTTGATGGTGGAGAAGGCAGGACAGTCTCCTAGGTGGAAAGGGGTGGGTCCCTGGTGAAACCTTACCTTCAAACCAGGGAATGTCTGAAGCCTGGGGGCTTGGCTGCCATTTTGGCAGACTGGATTGAGAACTTAAGGTGCTTTTTCCAGACCTTCCCATGGCTACCCATGGACCAATCAGCACACACTTTCTCTCCTCTGAAACCCATAAATACCCTGGACTCAGCCAGACTTGGGTAGATGACAGGATGACCTGCCTGCAGTTAGTAGGTATCCAACCTGGGTCTCCTCTTTGATGAGGGTTGGAGATATTGGCATGACCTGCCTGTGGAAAGGAGCTACCCACTGCAGTTTTCCTCTCTGCTGAGAGCTGGACACTCATTGGAAGGACCTGCTTGCAGAAAGGAGCTACCCACTTTGGGTCTCCTGAGAACTGTTCTGCTGCTCAATGAAGCTCTGCTATGCCTTGCTCACCCTCTAATTTTCCACATACCTCATCCTTCCCAGACATGGGACCAAAACTCAGGACCTGCTGAATGGCATGACTAAAAGAGCAGTAACACAAACAGGGCTGAAACATGCCCCCCTGCTTGCCACATTGTGGGCAGTCAGAAGGAGAGAAGAGATATTGACCTTCAGGGAGCCCAGACCTAGGGACTCCTTGAGCCAAGGCTGTGACATCCTCTTTGGGGTTCTGTGGTTCTTGATGTCTCCAAGCTTCCAGGCACCACTGTGTTCTCCTCATCCAGACACAGGTACCCACAGTGAAAGCCACATGCAGTACATCTGATCCAGCTGCAAACTTGCATGGAGCTGGCATCTGTGACTGTGCCTGGAGCTGCCTGTCCCACCACAGCAGCCAGGATGCCTGGCTGTGCACTGTGGCTGGATCCTGCACTCACTCACCCACACATACCTCACTGCTCCACACCTGCCTTGCCCTTGGCAGGTGTGGGATCCAGGTTGGGAGCACAAACCAAGCACAGCCTGCCAGTCTGAGTGGGTGGAAGAAACCCAGTGGGTGTAAGCAATACTCAGACAGAAGATGCCACTAGCCACAGAGGTTTCCAGCTGGCAAAGAGATACCCCAAGGATCCCATGACACAGTGTCCTAAAGTTGCGCAGGGCAGCAAGGCCTTGGGCTTGGCCCTTGAAACCATTCTTCCCTCCTAGGCCTCCGGACCTGTGATGGGAGAGGCTGCTGCAAAGGTCTCTAAAATACCTTCAAGGCATTTTCCTCATTTTCTTGACCATTAATATTCAGCTCCTTTTTACTTATGCAAATTTATGTAGCATGCTTGAATTCCTCCCTTGAATTTTTTTTTTTTTTTCTATCACATGGCCAGGCTGCAAATTTTACAAACTTTTATGTTCTGCTTCTGTTTAAATATAATTCCAGTTTTACGTTTTTTTTTTTTTTTTTCTCTGTATTCTGCTTCCACCTAAATATAAGTTCCAGTTTTATGGGATTTTTTTTGTTTTGTTTTGTTTTGCTTTTTGCTCATGAATGTGAGCATAGTTCAGCAGAATCAGCCAGGACACCTCTTGGATGCTTTGCTGCTTAGAATTTTTGTCTGTTAGATAACCTAAATAATCTCTCTCAAGTTCAAAGCTCCAAAGAACTTTACAGCAGGGGCGCAATGCCACCAATATCTTTGCCAAAGAATAGCAAGAGTGAACTTTACTCCAGTTCCCTATAAGTTTCTTATCTCCATCTGAAACTTACCTCAGCCTGGACTTCATTGTCCATATCACTATTAGCATTTTGGTCACAACAATTTATGAAGTTTTATGAAGTTTCAAACTTTCCCTCATCTTCTTGTCTTCTTAGCCCTCCAAAGTGTTTCAACATCTTCCCATTACCCAGTTCCAAAGTCACTTCCATAGTTTCAGATATTTTTATAGCAATGCCCCACTCCAAGGTACCAATTTTTTGTATTAGTCCCTTCTCACATTGCTATGAAGAACAACTCTGAGACTAACTAATTTATAAATAAAAGAGGTTTAATTTGTCTCACAGTTCTACAGGCTGTATGGGAAACATGGCTGAGGAGAACTCATGGTGGATGGGAAAGCAAGCTCGTTTTATATGCCTGGAGCAGGAGGAAGAGAGAACAGGGAGAAATGCTACACACTTCTAAACAACCAGATCTTGTGAGAACTCACTTACTATTACCAGTACAGCAAAGGGGAAATCCTTCTCCATGATCCAATCACCACCTACCAGGCTCATCTTCCAACACTGGGGATTACAATTCAACATGAGATTTGGATGGGGACACAAATCCAAACTATATTACATTCCAATTCCAAAAAGAGAAGTAAAATAATGCTGGGGACAGGCAGATAAACTGCTATAATTTGAGCCTCATAATCTCACTCTCCCATATACAAACTAGAGCTTCCACCTTTTTCTTTTCTTCTTCTGCATGCAAAGAAAATTCAAACATCCTTAGTTTTCTTAGGCCACATTCAAATACTTGAGAAAAAAAGATGGGAGTGACATAACTGTCATTTGTATGAAACCTTAAAGTTTGAAGACCTATTCTTGTACATTGTGTGTTTAATCCTTCCACAAAATACATAAGTGATATAATTACTTCCCATTTATATAGGACGAAACTGATGCTCAGAAAATCTATGTAATTGTCCAAAGTCACCTAATTACGGAAATTGGATAATCAATCCATAGATTCACCCTCTGTGTCTCTAACTTTCTGTGTTATGTTAACTACATTCACACAACAACTTTCAAAGTCAGATAAGTCAATATAGCACTTGATTGCATTTATTCTATTTTTCTTAATCCTTAGGGTCATTATCAGAAACAAAACAATGGTCAGAATAAACTATGGGCCTGAAGCAGTATGCCAAGTTGTCTTTTATTTATTTTATGTATGAGGACAAGTGACACTAGTAACTAGGAAAAGAAGAAAAACAAGTTGTTAAGAACTCTCTGTGCTTCAGTGTTAGTTGATTCATTGCATAATTAATTATATATCTTATCCTGTATTCTCAGTTAAATATATAATTTCAGAAGCATATGGTCTAATTATAAATTTGACCTTATTCCAAGAATCCCAATTGTGATAGAATGTTTCTCAGGATGGCTCAAGCCTTAAAACAGATTGGTACCCATGATTGGCTGGTGCTTTCTTCATGTTAAAAATTATATGAAATCTAAGATTAGTGAGGAGTTTTATATCTTAGACGTTAATACTATTAACTTTCAAAAATAATATTATATTTAATGTCTATTAAGAAGGTGTTACTAATTTTAACAATGAACTAAATTTTAGATTATCAAATTGTCTTTTCAAATATACAAGGAACTCACCATTTTACACTGTACCATAACAACAAGGATCTACATTTTATATATAGAATTGAATATATTATTATTTATATATTTAAAAGTACAAGAAGGCATATTAGTATTCATTTTGATAGGATTTCAAGTACCATGCCACGTTAGTAACACAAAGTTGCAGCATTAATTAATGCCACTTAATAAGAATCGAAACTCGTTTCCTTATCGACCTCAGTAACATAGGAATTTTGCTTTCATTGATATTCAACTCTCTGCTTCCTTATCCAGCAGAGTTAAAATGAGACTTTTCTCACTAAGCATAATCCTGGCTAAA
The DNA here is from genome assembly GCF_007565055.1 of Rhinopithecus roxellana. Classification (NCBI taxonomy): domain Eukaryota; kingdom Metazoa; phylum Chordata; class Mammalia; order Primates; family Cercopithecidae; genus Rhinopithecus; species Rhinopithecus roxellana. Next base: position 38,322,165 of record NC_044555.1, on the reverse strand, counting down.
AGAATTATTTGATTGCCTTTTTCTATGCTTCAGACAAAATAAGGTTTACATGGAAAATCAATATTTATATAACTCTATATGCTATCATTTCCCATTAAATTAAAGACGTTCTCACCATATATTAGCTAGAAAATTTTTCTCGTATCAAAAGTTACAATAACAAGATGAAAGAATTATTCATCCAAATGTCCTATTCCAAGAATATTAATATCTGACTAAAATATAAATATGATTCTATAGGAATTTTCTAAAACTCAGATATTCCAATGTCTCACTGCATTAAAACATATTTTTTTGTAGGAAAACAATGATTATGTTTTCCATTTTGTTTGTATAAAGTAAATAGCTAGTATCTTTGTTGAAATGTTTATTACAACTTGGAGCAGAGGTCATAAATTCAAATGGTCTCTAGAACTCAGGCTATGTACAAAAAAGTGGGTGAATCAGACCAGCATAAAAAATAGTGGATAGTAAGAGGGATTGTGAGGATTGTGAGAAAAATCTCAGCTCTGACACATGCTATCTGTGAGAACATAAGTGAATTACAAACACTCCTGAACCTCAGGTGTTTTTTAAAAAATTGAAATGTTAATAACAGTAACCACTTTGAATAGTTACTGTGAAGATATAAATACAAAATGTATTTAGTAAGCCTAGCATCAGTGAAAGGCATAAATAAAGAACCTAATATATAGTAGGACCATATGTCTGGATTTGCCTGGAATGGTCTCTGTCTTTTTATTCTCAAAAGTATCCAGACTTAGAGATACACGAATGTGAAATATTACTTAGTTATAATATTAATAATGCAATGTAAGGGGACATATGTTACCTATTGTGTATTCCCCACTAATGTTACCGAGCATTTATTTTCCCATTTTTTTTTTTTTTGTTTTCCTATTTGCATGATCTTTGAGACTCTAGGTAATAGTTTATCACTAATGGAGTGTTTGAGTCTCTATGAATAAGTCCATCAAATACATACTCTGTCTCCAAATTTACCCAATATTTCTGCTTAGGGGGGAACCAGAGAAGATATTTATAGTTCTCTCTTTGGAATCCTTGCCTATCCATCCAACTGCTTCAGGCTCTTTCTTTTAGTAATCCCAAGAAATCTAAGTCAAACTAAAATTTATGTTAGCAAATCTTTGTTACCTTGAGTTAGGTATTCATCGTTATGTCTTTCAGATCAGTAGTCTGAGATCAAACAAAGATCCAATGGAAGACATTTCTGAAAGATCTCTGATTCCATTAGAAATACCCACATTACAAAAAATGAGGATAAACAAATAGTCAATTGATAGTTTTATTTTAGACAATACATATAAATCTGTATACAAATAAAATACAAATTAAATAAACTATATGCTACCCTATTTAGAAGTCCTTCATGTGTATGCTGACCTAAGCTTGCTATGCATTCAAAATCAACACTTAAAATAGAAGTTACATCTAATATTTATGTTTCAAAACTTTATTTTTAATTTTTATTTTAGGTCTGGGGGTACCTGTGAATGTTGATAACCTAGATAAGCATGTGTCATGGGGGGTTGTTGCACATATTATTACATCACCCAGATATTAAGCTCAGTACCCAGTAGTTCTCTTTTCTGCTTCTCTCTCTCCTCCCATCCTCTCACCTCAAGTAGACCCCAGTATCTGTTGTTTCCTTCTTTGGGTTCACAAGTTCTTATCATTTAGCTCCCAGTTATAAGTGAGAACCTGTGGTAACTGGTTTTCTGTTTCTGCATTAGTATGCTAAGGATAATAGCCTCCAGCTCCATCCATGTTCCTGCAAAAGACATAATCTCATTCCTTTTTTTGTGGCTATATTATTTCATGGTGTATACATGCCACATTTCTTTATGCAGTCTGTTACTGATGTGCTTTTAGGTTGAATCCATGTCTTTGTTATTGTAAGCAGTACTGCAATGAATATTTGCATGAATGTGTCTTTATGGTGGAATGCTTTATATTCCTTTGGGTATATACTCAGTAACGGAACTTCAAGGTTGAATGGTAGTTCTTTCAGCTCTTTGAGGAATCACTATACTGCTTTCCACAAATGTTGAACTCATTTACACTCCCACTAACAGTGTATAAATATTCCCCCTTTTCTGCAACCTTGCTGGCATCTATTATTTTTTGACTTCTTTTTTTTTTTTTTTTTTTTTTTTTTTGAGTCTGAGTTTCTCTCTTGTAGCCCAAGCTGGAGCGCAATGGCATGGTCTTGGCTCACTGAAACCTCCACCTCCTGGTTTCAAGCGATTCTCCTGCCTTAGCCTCCTGAATAGCTGGGATTACAGGCATGCACCACCATGCCTGGCTAATTTTTTTTTTTTTTGGTACTTTTAGTAGAGATGGGCTTTCACCATGTTGGCCAGTCTGGCCTCAAACTCCTGACCTCAGGTGATCTGCCCACCTCAACCTCCCAAAGTGCTGGGATTACAGGCGTGAGCCACCGTGCCCGGTCTATTTTTTTACTTTTTATAGCCATTCTGACTGGTATAAGATGGTATCTCACTGTGGTTTTTATTTGCATTTCTCTAATGATCAGTGGCTTTTTTTTTGAGCTTTTTCCCCACATGCTTGTTGGCCACATGTATGTTTTCTTTTGAGAAGTTTCTGTGTATGTCCTTTGCCCACATTTTTTTTTTTTTTTTTTTTTTTTTTTTTTTTTTTGAGATGGAGTCTTGCTCTGTCACCCAGGCTGGAGTGCAGTGGCGTGACGTCAGCTTACTGCAACCTCTGCCTCCTAGGTTCAAGCAATTGTGCTGCCTTAGCCTCCTAAGTAGATGGGATTACAGGTGCACACCACCATGTCTGGCTAATTTTTTCATTTTTATTTTTTTTTTTAGTAGAGACAGGGTTTCACCATGTTGGCCAGGATGTTCTCAAACTTCTGACCTTGTGATCCACCCACTTCGGCCTCCCAACTTTGCACACTTTTTAATGGGATTGTATTCCTCTTGTAAATTTATGTTCCTTGTAGATTCTGGATATTAGACCTTTCTCAGATGCATAGTTTGCAACGATTTTATTTTATTTCTGTGGGTTGTCTGTTTACTCTGTTTATAGTTTCTTTTTCTGTTTAAGTTTAATTAGATCCCATTTGTCAATTTTTGCTTTTGTTGCAATTGCTTTTGGTGTCTTTGTCATGAAATCTTTGCCTGTTCCTATGTCCAGGATGGTGTTGCCTAGGTTATTTTCCAGGGTTTTTATAATTTTTTTTTTTTTTTTTTTTTTTTTTTTTTTTTTTTTTTTTTTTTTTTGAGATGGAGTCTCACTCTGTCGCCTAGGCTGGAGTGCAGTGGTGTGATATTGGCTCACTGCAACCTCTGCCTCCTGGGTTCAAGTGATTCTCCTGCCTCAGCCTCTCATGTAGCTAGGCTTATAGGTGCATGCCATCATGCTGGTTAATTTTTGCATTTTTTTTAGTAGAGATAGGGTTTCACCATGTTGGCCAGGCTGGTCTTGAACTCCTGACCTCAGGTGATCTGCCTGCCTCAGCCTCTCAAAGTGCTGGGATTACAGGAATGAGCCACCATGCCCGGCTATAATTCTGGGTTTTACATTTAAGTTGTTTAACCATCTGGAGTTGATTTTGTATATTGTGTAAGGAAGGAGTCCAGCTTCAATCTTCTTCATATGGCTAGTCAGTTATCCAAGCACCACTTATTGAATAGGGAGTCTTTTGCTCATTGCTGTTTTTTGTCAGCTTTATTGAAGAATTTATCCATCTCTTCTATGTTTCCTAGTTTATGTGCATAGAGGTGTTCATAGTAGTTTCTGATATATCTTTTATTTCTGTGGGGTCAGTAATAACATTTCCTTCATCACTTCTAATTCTGTTTATTTGGATCTTATCTCTCTCTTCTTCTTAATTAGTATAGCTAGTGGCATATTTTCTTAATTTTTTCAAAAAAACGACTCCTAGATTTATTGATCATTTGAATTATTTTTCATGTCTCAATTTTCCTCAGTTCAGCTCTGATTTTTGTATTTTTCATCTTCTGCTAGCTTTGGGGTTGGTTTATTCTTGCTTATCTAATATTTTCAGTTGTGAAGTTAGATTGTTCATTTGAAGTCTCACTTTTTGAAGTTGGCATTTAGCTTTACAAATTTCTCTCTTAACACTGTCTCAGCTATGTCCCAGAGATTCTGGTATCTTGTATCTTTGTTCTCATCATTTTCAAAAATGTTCTTGGATTTCTGCCTTGATTTCATTATTTACCTAAAAGTCATTCAGGATCGTGTTTCAGTCCCATGTAATTGTATGGTTTTGAATGATTTTTATTGTGTTGACTTTTACTTTTATTTCACTGTAGTCAAGAATGTGTTTGGTATAATTTAAGTTCTTTTATATTTGTTGAAGATTATTTTATGTCTAATTATGTGGTCGATTTTATAGTGTGTTTCACGTGACTATTAGGAGAATGTTTAGTCTGTGGTTTTGGGGTGGAGGCTTCCGTAAAGGCCTAACAGTTCCATTTGGTTAAATGCTTAGTTTATGTCCTGAATATCTTTGTTAATTTTCATCCTTGATGATCTAATACTGTCAGTGGAATGTTCAAATTTTTCACTATTATTGTGTGGGAGTCTGTCTCTTTGTAGGTCTCTAAGAACTTGCGTAATGAATGTGGGTGCTCCTGTGTTGGGTGTATATGTATTTAGAATAGTTAGGTCTTCTTGTTGAATTGAATCCTTTACCATTATGTAATGCCCTCCTTCCTGTTCTTTTTTTTTAAAAATCTCTTTTGGTTTGAAATCTGTTTTGTCTGAAATTAGAATTGCAACTCCTATTTTTTTTTTTAATTTTTTCCATTTGCTTGGTAGATTTTTGTTGATCCCTGTATTTGAGTCTATGAGTGTCATTACATGTGATATGGGTCTCTTGAAGACAGTATACCATTGGGTCTTGCTTTTACATCCAGCTTGCCACTCTGTGCCTTTTAAGTGGGGCATTTAGCCTATTTACATTCAAGGTTAGTATTAATATATGTGAATTTGATCCTGTCATTATTCTGTTAGTTGGTTATTATGTTGGCTTGTTTGTGTGGTTGCTTTTACAGTGACACAGATCTGTGTGTTTAAGTGTGTTTTTGTATTAGCTGTTAGTGGTTCTTTCTTTCTATATTTAGTGTTCCTTTCATGATCTCTTGTCTGTCAGGTCTGATGGTAAAGAACTCCCTCAACGTTTGTTTATCTGAAAAGGGCCTTATCTCTCGTTCACTTAGGAAGCTTAGTTTGGCTGGATATGAAATTCTGGTTGATTTTGTTTTAAGAATGTTGATTATAGGCTACCAATCTATCCTGACTTGTAGGGTTTCAGCTGAGAGGTCTGTTGTTAGCCTGATGGGGATCTTTTTGTAGGTGTCCTGCCTTTTGTCTCTAGTGGCCTTTAACATTCTTTCATTTTGACCTTGGAAAATCTGATGATGATGTGTCTTGGAGATGATCTTCTTTTGTCAATCTTGCAGGAGTTTTCTGTATTTCCTGAATTTGACTATTGACCTCTCTAGCAAGGTTGAGAAAGTTTTCATGGATAATATCCTGGAATCTATTTTCCAAGTTGTTTGCTTTCTCCCCCTTCCTTTCAGGGATGCCAATGAATCATAGATTTGGCCTCTTTACAAAATTCCATACTGCTCAGAGGTTTTGTTCATTTTTTTTTTTTTTCTGACTGTCCTATTTCATTAAATCTGTCTTCAAGTTCTGAGATTCATTTCTCGTCTTGGCTTATTCTGATGTTAATACTTGTGATTGCATTGCAAACATTTTGTATTATGTTATTCAGCTCTGTCAGTCCCATTAGGTACTTTTTCATACTGGCTATTTTGTCATTCAGCTCCTGTATCACTTCAATGTAATTCTTATTTTCCTTGGATTGGGTTTTGTTATCCACCTGAATCTTGATTTTCATGTCTAGACATATTCTAAATTCTATTTCTGTCATTCCAGTTAGTTTGGCCTTGTTAAAAACTCTTGTTGTAGAAGTGATGTGGTCATTTGGAGGACATATGACATTCTGGCCATTTGAGTTACCAGAGTTCTTGCATTGGTTCTTTCTTACCTCTGCATGTGGGTGTTCCTCAAACTGCAATGTAGATTGAGTACAGTCAATATACTTTTCTGGATGTTTTCACTGGGCCAAAGCTTTGTGTAGTATCTGTATTTGAAGCTGACGTCTTGTCTCTGGCTTCAGAGTGGGGTATGTTGGTGAGGTATTTTTGGTGTTGAAGTTTTGGGTTTTAATGCAGCAGGTGACACTTAGGTTTGCTTGTCAGTTGATAGACTCTTGTGTGGCAATCCTATGTTTTCTCACAGCTGCAGCTGTGTTACCTCCCAGTGTTCTGAAACTGTGGGTTCCTCTCCCCACTTAAGTGCACACTGTAGTTCACAATTTGGCACTCCTGGGCTGTAGATTTGGGTGATCTCAGTGTTTATGTTTCTTCCCCAGCTTAGAGACAGCAGAGCAAGAGATCTTAGTAGTGGTAGTAGCCAAGGGTTGTTTGTTTGATTCCTGGGGGCTCCACCCCAGAGAAATGCAGGCCAGCAATTGCTCAGTGTTGTCAGCCCAAGATGGAGGGTTTGTATTGTGAGCGCACACCAAGGGTTCCCTGTCTGGAGATAAGCCATCAGGGGTGTGTGGGACCTGTGGGAGACATACTGGCCTCTTCTTCTTGAGTAGACTGTACATGTAACCATCTGGACACTTTTTTGTAGGGCTGCTACAGTATGCTTGGGGCTTACTAGTGAAGGCTGTAAAATGGCAAAGATGGCAGCCTGTCTCTTTCTCTGGGAGCTTTGTCCCAGGGAAGCACAGACCTGTTGCTGGCCCAAAAGCACCTGTAAAAAGTGGCTGGAGGCCCCAGTTGGGAGGTCTGTTTCCAACTATTAACACAGATTTGGAATAAAGGTTTATGAAATTGATTATTACTACATATTGGATAATAAATATTCAGTCTGTTAACTCATTTTCTATTATCATAGATTTTATTATATATTGATATTGTCATAATGTTGAAGCAATAAGAATGTGAAACATGTCAACAATTCCCAGAATTTATATCAATTAATAATTATCTTCAATTTTATGACTATTTTACAAAATGATATTTCTGCAAGAATATAACACAATATTTTAAATTGAAAGGTCATTATGATGACTGCATCTATCGTACAGCTTCCATGGTCTTTGTCACAGGCCATGATATTTCAGTACACATCGTGTTATATTAGATTGATTTATGACTTGTTCCAATATATCTTGATAAAATAAATTCCCAGAAGACTGTGCTCATGTCATCTCTGAATGAGTTGAAGGTGCATATTTAAAACAGTGCATAGCATTTTGTTTCTATAGCTTTCTATTTGCATAAAATTCAATTCAGTATTATATGAGAAGGAAAGTACTTGAAAAACTTAGTTATACACACAGTAATATATATGTCATATGTATTTTAATCTATCAGCATGAAAATCTTTTCAGACCCATTGAACTATTAATATAATAAAGTTACATTACTACTACTACTACTAAACTACTATGAATGAAGTGAAATCACTTATGTAATTTCATCTTCGTGGTCTTCATCAAACAGAGTAGTGATTTACCTGACAAATCTGTATACCTCATAGACATCGATTTTATTTTTCTTAAGATTTGGTTTAATGTTTTCAGTAAACAGCTCTTAAAACATCATTTTTAAAATAGCAGGGCTTTAATTACTGTATAATTGTATTTTTTTAATGGGAGAGAAGAAGATCATAGCCAATAAATAGTTAAGTTCTCTCTCTCCCTCTACGTCCTGAATATCTCTGGCCAATCTTTTGATCATTGTCTACTCTGTGAGTAATATTTAATATTATAGAAATCTTTTGCTTAGTACGATTGCCCTAAAAGTACACAGGCACAGCTAACAAGAAAGAACTCTAGTAACTTAAACGTGTTTATAAAATAACGCTTTAATTTTTAAATAATGCTCTGGGTTGATTTGAGGCAGATAGTTGTGCAGTGGATGGCTCATGCCAAAAACTTAAAAATGTGGGCCCTTTGCAAAGAAGCACCTACAAGAAATATATAAATCCCCTTCACTGAGCCAGCCCTGCCTCCTTGAAAGTCACCAACCCCGGCTTTCAAGCTAAAGGTTGGAAGAGTGTCTGATATACTCTGGGCCAGAGTAACAGAGTGGGTTCCTTCAGGATCAGCTATGCTGTAAACACTGCATTAGCTTTTAGTTTTCCACAATCCTAACACTTTCTTAAAGTCTCATGCATATATGGCTCAACTGACTCTTCCCTTTGCCTTTGTAGTGTTCTACCTGATATGAAGATTTATAAAAATATCTTTAATAATTTCATTTTTTTCTTTTTATGTACAGTCTTCCATGATCTTCTGAATTGTAAGAAACAGCTACTGTACCACCAGAAAAAAAATACCAGCATTGATTACATAGAACTGGGTCTATTTCTGTTATGCTTATAACCTTACTTAAATTTACCAAAGCTAGTAGAAGGAGAAATAGTATTCAGTCATTAATTAATTCCACTTCTGAAACACCTTTAAGGTTTATAAGCACAATAAGCTTTGGTTGAAATTTCCATTGGAATAAGGACATTATCTGTCACTTGATGTGATTATTTTTTTGTAACTTTTTATTTTTAAATAGCTTCAAACCTAGAAAAGCTGCATTAATTCCCATTTACTCTTGCCTTAGATTCTCCATTTGTAACTATTTTCTGTTTGCTTTCTTCTTTGTCTTTATTCATACACATACACATTATTTTCAAAATCATTTGTAAATACATTGAAGACATGATGCTTCTTTAGCCATAAATAAGTAAGCATTTATTTCCTAAAAACAGAGAATTGTCTCACATCAGTGCAAATTATCATAATTAGGATATTTTTCAAATTTTCAATTATATACTTTAGAAAACAAATTAATCCTGATCCAATATTAGTTGCACTGCATTTAATTATAATGTCCTTTTGCTCTCCTTTAATCTGGAATAGTTCATTAGTCTTTTTGCAGGGGAGGTGGAAAGATGGAAAGTTTTCATAACCTTGATATTTTAAAAAATTACAGGTTGCTTATTTTGTAGACTTTTCTTGCAATTGTATTTATTTGGTGTTTATGATTAGATTCAAGTTATGCAGTTTTAGCAAGAATACTGGAAAAATTACATGTTCTTTTCAGTGTATGGTATTATTAGGCAAATAGAGTTGGTTTGCCCCAGTACTGGTGATGTTAAGTTCAGTCACTTAATTAAAGCATTGTCTGGCATGTTTTTTCACTGTGAAAATTATATGTCATTTTTAAGACTGTATTTTTGGCCAGTAGGCAAAGAAACCACAACGACAGGCTTCCAACGCTAAGATGCTCAACTGAAGAAGCCATGCTCTTAAGAGAGCAGGAAAAAACTGGTTCCATTTTGGTGAGTTTCATTTTCTAGGCATTTATTTAATCTTCTAATTAAAATTTGCATTAGACTGTAGATTGATCAAACTATAAGAAACACCCTATAAGTAAATAGCATTTGCAACTGTTTGCCTGTACAACCTCCAATGAGCATTGTTATTGCGGCCTTATATTCCAATGAGACATAACATAAAACATCTAATTAAAAGTCTTTCTTTAGGTTTGAAAGATTTTCAGAAGCAGAATCTGCATAATCTGACTTATTTGAAAACAAACAGATTTTAAAAACAGAGATATTGAGAATGTAGTGGACACGGAACTCTGGGAAAAGTTTGACTTTGTTCAAACCCTCATTGTCTTATGCCTTCTAGACTGATCTGTCCAGACACTATGACTTCAACATGCTCTTCAAATAATTTTAAATTATTCTTTTATAACACACAAGTCTGTCAAAATTACTGCTCCATTTAGCATTTCCTTTTTTTCTGTACTGAACCCAGAAGAAAACATTTATTGTAGCATTCTAAATAACTGTATAATACGCTACCCTTCACACACATTCTTTTACAGACTTACCTTGAACAAACCACCATCTCCACTCAATGCCCAGTACTCTTCTGGTACACTATAATTTTTACTATTCCTGGAACATTTTATGCATACACTTTTATACTTTTGTCATTTTATCAAAGTACCTCATCCAAAAGTAATATCCTCATCTACACTTCTTAATACTTTACTCATCCTTAAAGACCCAAATTAATGGATACCTCTTTGATGAGCTTTTTTATTATCCTCACAATTGGAATGAATCTATACTTCGCTTTCATTATACACTTTTTAGATAGATGTCTTCATCTCTTCCTAATGTTATAAATCAGTTATATACACATTCTCAGTGACTAGTGTATATGCTTTCCAGGAGCACAAAATGTATCTTAGTTGTTTTCATATCTTCACTGTCTAATCTTTTGACACATGGCAGATGCTTCAAATACCTTGATGACCCAGAAAAATGACTGTATAGAGTCAAAAGATGTCACATAAAAGAAAATAACCATTTATACAATATTGGGCTGAGATTCTCTAGAATCCAGTTTTATTTATTCACATCTATTTATTCATAGTTTATCAAGCATTACTGTCCTGTAGTAATTGCACATCAACCTGTTTCAAATGGACCACTTTAGGAAGCAAGTTGTTGTCCTATTTATGTATTGTACATATCCTTGGTTGTATTGGAGGTGCATGCACCTATCTAGTAGAGCCTGAAAGCTCACCACCAGGAGATTCACGTTAAAATTCTGACCATTATAAAGGTTTCATAGTTTCTAACGTACCCTAGACTTGGCTACCACCAACTGTTGCTCCAGAGTACCAGATATCTACAGTGATGCCCATATTTTAGACACTTTTATTCTCATTCCCAAGTCTTGCGTGATTCCCAGGGAAAATGTGTAATTACTTTGTTTTATAATTTTATGTTTATATTTATGAAAAGGAGCATCATGCATCAGCAGTGAAATAACTATATTGTGTCACAGCAGGAAAGCTAAAACATTTTCAATGGTTTCTTTTTTAGTGTTCTTCCAAGGTTGGTGCAAAAGTAATTGCAGTTTTAGATCATGAATTTTAAATCATTAAAACTAGGCTCAAACACATATTTATTAATCCAAATAGGAACCATTACAATCAGTCCATTTTTGCCAAAAAGAAATAAGTTTGCTTATTTCTGTAGCATAAAAATCCATGCTTCAGAATTCAATGAACACCTGGAAAACATTTTCTGCATCTTGCTGTTTGTGGAAGCATTTTCCAGACAAAACATTGTGGGGATGCTGGAAGAAGTTGTGTTCAGTTGGCAAGAGGTCAGGTGAAAATGGCAGATGAGGCAAAACTATAGCCCAATTTGTTCAATTTTCGAAGCACTGGTCATGCAATGTACAATCAGGCATTGCCATGAAGGATTGGGCCCATTCTATTGACCAATGCCAGCTGCAGGCATTGCTGTTTTCCATGCATCTCACTGATTTGTTGAACATACTTCTTAGATATAATGGTTTCAGTGGGATTCAGAAAGCTGTAGTGGATCAGATCAGCAGCAGACCACAAAACGATGACCATGACATTTTTTTTGGTGCAAGTTTGGCTTTGGGAAGGGATTTGAAGTTTCTTCTCAGTCTAACCACTGGGCTGGTCATTGATGGTTGTCATATGAAATCCACTTTTCTTCCTACATCACAATCAGATTGAGGAATGGTTCATTGTTGCATAAATAAAAGAAGACAACGCTTCAAATATTTTTTTTTTATTATTTTTGCTCTGCTCATGAGGCCCCCACTTATCGAGTTTTTTCACTTTTCCAATATGCTTCAAATGCTGAACAATCATAGAATGGTAGACAATAGGTTTTTTGGCAAGGTCTCGTGTAGTTGTAAGAGGATAAGCTTCGATGATTGCTCTCAGTTGGTCATTGTCAACTTCCAATGGCCAGACACTAGGCTCCTAAACTTCAAGGCTCTCATCTTTATTTTATTTTATTTTTGAGACAGAGTCTCCCTCTGTCACCCATGCTGGAGTGCAGAGGTGTGACCTCGCCTCACTGTAACCTCCGCCTCCTGGGTTCAAGCGATTCTCCTGCCTCAGCCTCCTGAGTAGCTGGGATTACAGTTGTGTGCCACCACACATGGCTAGCTTTTTTGTATTTTTACTAGAGACAGAGTTTCACCATGTTGGCCAGCCTGGTCTCGAACTCCTGACCTCAGGTGATCCATCCACCTCAGCCTCCCAAAGTGCTGGGATTACTGTCTTGAGCCACCCCGCTGAGTCTGCAAAACATCTTGAACCACCAGTGCACTGTATGCTCCTTAGCAGTTATATTGTGAGTTGTCTCTGCTACTTTATGACCCATTTTGAACTCAAATTAAAAAATTGCTCAAATTTGCTTTTTTATTATATTTTTTGAGACAGTCTCACTCTGTCACCCAGGCTGGAGTGCAGTGGCCTGTTCTAGGCTCACTTCCACTTCTGTCTCCCGGACTCAAGCAATTCTCCTGCCTCAGCCTCCCGAGTAGCTGGGATTACAGGCACATGCCAACATGCCTGGCTATTTTTTGTATTTTTTAGTGGAGACAAGGTTTTGCCATATTGGCCATGCTGGTCTCAAACTCCTGACCTCAGATGATCTGCCTGCCTCAGCCTTCCAAAGTGCTGGGATTATAGGTGTGAGCCACCGCATACAGCTTCAAATTTGCTTTTTGTCTAACATCATTTTCATAGTCTAAAATAAATAGCAAGTAATGTCATTAGCAGAAAAATAAAATGAGAAATGCACATTAAAATGGTGTACAATGTAACCAAATTATTTAATATTATATTCCAATATCAAATGGCAAAATTCAATAATGCAAATATCGCAATTACTTTTGTGTCAATCTCCAAATAATCTTATCTTTCCACTTAGTGGGTTAGGAGGTTTTAAGGCCCAAGTTGCCTCCAAAAACAATAACAAACCTAGACTAAAAACAAAAATTATTGGAGCTCTGACTCTGCAGCTTCCTTAAAGCTAAAATAGGAGCACCAGTGTCCAACATACGCATATACCCAATATCAACTAAGAACTTTCATGAAGAAGAAAGCAGACAGGATTATCTACCCAAAAACATCTTCAACTTCCTCATTAAATAAAAAATTAACCCAAAAATGGCCCGGAGTAGGATGTGTGTATTAAGATATTTTATATTTACTTTTTAGATTTGTTTACAAGAGTACCAATAAGCAAACGTGGCATTTATGTTCAAAAGACTATTTTGGAGCTTCTCTAATAAGTGAATTTTCCTGAACATCTGAGGCAATTCATAGTCAGTTAAAGGTACTGCAAAGTCAGTAAAGATTCACAATAATTATACATACATTTTTCTTTTTTGAGACAACATTTTGTTCTGTTGCCCAGATTGCAGTGCAGTGGCATGATCACGGCTCACTGTAGCCTCAACCTCCTGGGCTCAAGCAATTCTCCCGCCACAGCATTCAGAGTAGCTTAGGCTACAGTCATGTGCCACAATCCCAGCTGGTTTTATTTTTAATTATTATTTTTAGTAGAGACAATGTCTTGCTATGTTGTTCAGGCTGGTCTGCAACTCTCTTGGCCTCAAGCAATTCTCCCACCTTGGCCTCCCAAAGTGCTGGGATTATAGGCATGAGCCACCATGGCTGGCCATATTTGGTCTTTATATTTGTGTATGTGCCTTACAATGATGTAGAAGTGCTATGTAAGTATTGCCTTATATTAACCCATCTTTCAAATTTGTATGGAAATATGGGCAAAAATTGCAGACTTACACATCTCCTAGAAGATAATTTTTGAATACATCAGTGAATTTTACTGGATTTAAGAAAGTTCCCCATGGCTGAATAGCTAGCTCTAATATCATCACTGAATTAATAGAAAAATGATCTACACTATATTTTTCATTGCCCCCAATTTCTCAGGGATTCAGGGAATAGAGAATATTATGAAGGTTTTGCAAAAAAAAAATCCTAATGAGATGTATTAGCTTTATTGAAGCATAGCTACTCCTTAAAGATTTGCTCTGAGAACAGCTGTAAGCCCATTCTATGCTTCATTAAAAAGAGCTCTTAATTAAGAATCAATGCCCAGAAATAGTTTGGGAAGGAGAGAGTGCTTCATACTTGTCAACGCTGTGCTCAATTACCAATGTATTTCCTCTACTCCTCATATGACTAAAATTACAAGAGAAATGAAAAACACACTTTTAAAATAGTTATTCTTAGGAGATATGAACTTCATTTAGAATACATTTGATATGAAATCCAAACTAAACATTTTGTAAACATAGATAAGAATTAATGAGATATATACCATGGAAGTTAAGAGCTATTTCTTGTTCATCTTTGCATGCTCCACAGGTTAATACAGTGGCATGCATGGAGTAGGCAGTTAATAAACATTCATATAAAGGAATGAAAAGAAGGAATAGGGGAGGGAGATTTTAATAATAGTATATACCACTTCTTTTATTAATTTTAATTTTTATTTTACCTTCCAGGGTACATGTTCAGGATGTTCAGGTTTGTTACATAGGATGTTCAGTATGTACAGGTTTGTGTGTCATGGCTGTTTGCTGTACCTATCAACCCATCACCTAACTATTAAGCCCAGCATGCATTAGCTATTTTTCCAAATGCTCTCCATCTCCACATCCCACCCCCGCAACAAGCCCAAGTGTGTGTTGTTCCCCTCCTTGTGTCCATGTGTTCTTATTGTTAAGCTTCCACTTATAATTGACTACATGCAGTGATTGGTTTTCCTTTCCTGCAATTGTTTGCTAAGGATAATGGCATCCAGCTCCATCCATATCCCTGTAAAGAACATGGTCTTATTCCTTTGTATGGATGTGTAGTGTTCCACATTTTCCTTATCCAGTGTATCATTGATGGGCATTTGGATTGATTCCATGTTTTTGCTATTATGAATAGTGTTGCAATGAACATATGTGTGCATGTATCTTTGAAAAGAATCATTTATATTCCCAGTAATGGGATTGCTGGGTCAAATGTATACCATTTCTTAATAGATTATTCTGTGCCAGAAACTTACCCAGTAATGGGATTGCTGGGTCAAATGTATACCATTTCTTAATAGATTATTCTGTGCCAGAAACTATGATACCTATTTAACTTTCATTATTTTATACATTCTTCACAACAATCCTGAGAAAGATGAAAGAAGATAGGAATATAAAATAAAGCATTTGTTCATGAGATTAAGTAATATGTATACTAGCTGAGAACTGCATCAGATATTAAATAATTACTATTAATGTGTGTCAATAAAGATAAGAAAACCAAAATCAGAAGGAAGAAAAACCATTTGTGTCCTATTCTTTTCAATCCAGATTGTGCATTTGTATGATCTAAAATACTCTTACTTTTTTTGTGTGTTTTATTAATGAGTTAATATTTGTGAATTGAAGGTCAAATTTACAGCAATAACTACAAACCAAATGTATTGCATTTAATAAAATCACTTGTCTTTCCTCAAATTCTGTAGTTTCAGAAGAAGTCATTATTGGGCATAATATTTTCCATTGAAGAAGTCCTCCTATAAGATAACATCATTCTAATGAAATAGAACTGTAACAGCGCCAAAGCCCCATAAACACACACATATCCTCAACATACACACGTCCAACCTACTCACATAAAGCAACAATCATAGCTGAAGCCAATTAAGTTTTCTTTCTACAGAAATTTGGGTGGCGTATTTTAAAGTCATTAGAATCTAATAACTACAAGTTAAGTTTCATACAATACATACTAGCACAAATTAAAAGGAAATAATGTTGAGGTTCAGAGAACAAGCACTGTTTTCTGTAGAACATCATTCTTTCCTTCTTAAAAGAGTTAAGTAACATCCTAGAGTTTTAGCCATCATATATGAATGCAAGGCCCACTTATTTGAATCAGGATTTACTTGATTAATATGTTTGAGTCACCTAGTTAGTTCATCGGAATGCAGCTAGAATACTAAACTTGACATTGTATGATCTGATTAAAACTTAGTTTTATGGTATATGCAAATGAATTTCTTTAATTTCATTTTTAAATTTTATGAACACTTCCATTTGTGTCTCCTGATTGAGTTAAAAGTTAACATAAATCTTCTATTTAATATCGTATGCACCCTAGCAATACAATAGCATTAGGACATCTCAGGTGTCTAAGTTAAACTTTTAAGTTAGAAAGTGGAAGATATACCAAACTTATTAGCTTTATCATATATAGCTATTAAATAATTAGACATTTTTCACTTACGTATTTCAAGTGAATCCAAGCATTTTTTTGAGACCAATAATTTACATTCTTTAAATTTGACATTGTGTATAAATATATTTAATAAAAATACAATTTAAGTTGATAATTTAGTCTTTTAAAATATTTTTGAGGAATCAAGGATCTATTTATTTACCTTATTATTATAAAACCAAATTCTTCAAATAACTAAGTAAAAGTCTAGAATTGATACAATTTAAATAATCTTGAATTTTTTAGTATGACTGTTTAACAGTGAGAAGAGAAAGTATTGCATTTTTCAAACATACAATATAACTAAACTTTCTCCACAACTTGCAGTTTGTATATTTTTAAATATTTGACCAAGAAGGTATCTGTCCACTTGAATGTATTATACCTATAGAGAGTTGATGAAGCAACATATAAACCTGACATATTAACAGTAGAATTTGTCTCAGTAAAATTAAGTAACATGTATTTGACCACTCCAAGACGAGAATTAAATTTTGAATTTGTCCTTCATCAAAGTGCACTGTTTTTAACTTTATAAAATGTAAGGTTGGTGGAAAATAATGGAGTAATAGAACTAAAAACTTGATGCTACAATTAATTTTTTTTAATTCTTATTCACTGGATATTATAAATAATTAAAATAAGTCAATATATTTGCATTTTATCTATTTCACGTTTCCAAAACAGATCTGAAGCAGATTAAATTACAATATTTAAATAAAATAAAATAATACGTTGTGCTTAGTCAATTTTTTATTTTAGTTCAGTAAGAATTAACTTTACTAATTATTTTGCCATATGTCATGTATTGTGCTTTATGTTATTTATACTTTTTAAATGTTTTGTTCATTTTATTTGTTTTTTAGCACTAAGTGATAAGTAGCTACTTTAATGTCAATTTTTATTTTAATATTTGTATATATGGGATTCGCTAAAAGATAAAAATCTTCATTTATTCTTTTTTTATTATTTCAATAGTTTTGGAGTAACAGGTGCTGTTTGATTACATGGATAAGTTATTTAGTGGTGATTTCTGAGATTTTTGGTACACTCATTACCCAGGCAGTATACACTGTACTCAGTGTGTAGACTTTTTCCCTCACCCTCTCTCATCACTCCCCATGAGTCCATTGTATCATTCATATGCCTTTGCATCCTCATAGCTTAGCTTCCACTGATACGTGAGAACATATGTTTGCTTTTCCATTCCTGAGTTATTTCACTTAGAATAATGGTCTCTAACTCCATCCAGGTTCCTGTGAATGTATTTATTTCATTCTTTTTTATGGTTGAGTAGTATTCCATGGGGTGTGTGTGTGTGTGTGTGTATGTGTGTGTATACCATTTTTATCAACTCGTTGGTTGATGGACATTGAGCATGGTTCCATATTTTTGCAATTGCAAATTGTACTGCTACAAACAGGCATATGCAAGTATCCTTCTCATATAATGACTTCTTTACTTTTTTTTTTTTTTTTTGAAGCGGAGTCTCCCTCTGTCACCCAGGCTGGAGTGCAGTGGCGCAATATAGGCTCACTGCAATCTCCGCCTCTGGAGTTCACGCCATTCTCCTGCCTCAGCCTCCTGAGTAGCTGGGACTACAGGTGCCTAGCACCACACCCGGATAATTTTTTGTATTTTTAATAGACACGGGGTTTCACTGTGTTAGCCAGGATGGTCTCGATCTCCTGACTTTGTGATCCGCCCGCCTCGGCCTCCCAAAGTGCTGGGATTACAGGTGTGAGCCACTGCGCCTGGCCCCTCTGTCTTTTTTAACTGTTGTTGCTTTAAATTATGTTTTGCTTGATATGAGAATACCTACTCCTGCTTGCTTTTGTTTTCCATTTGTATAGAAGGTCTTTTTCCACCTCTTTACCTTACATTTATGTGAACAGAATTTTATGTGTTAAGTGAGTCTCTTGAAGACTGAAGATACTTGGTTGGTTGGTGAATTTCTATCCATTCTGCCATTCTGTAACTTATGTGAGATCATTTAGGCTATTAATATTCAACATTAATATTGAGATGTGATATACCATTCTATATATTATGCTAGTTGTTGCCTGAATAACTTTTATTGTGTTATTGTTTTACAGGCCCTGTGAGATTTATGGTTTAAGGAGGTTCTATGTGTGTATATTTAGACATTTTGTTTCAAGATTTAGAACCCCTTTTCACATTTCTAGTAGTACTAATTAAACAGGTAGATGGTCCATGGTCTCATTGTCTGAGGTGTTATCTAAGCTCGTTGTCTCACTGCCAAGAAACCTAAAGAGTATGGACACAAAGGGTGAGGCTCAGCAAAAGTTTAATAAGCAAAAGTAGAAAGCCCTCTATAGTGGTGAGGGGAGCCCAAGTGGGTTACCATTTTTACAGCTGAATTCAAGAGCTTTTATATGAAACTCCTTTCATCTCTGTAGCAGTTTGAGTAAATTCTCTTATCTGTAAAGCTGTCTGTGTAACTCTCCCTATCTTTGTAGTTGTGAGCATACAAAGCACAGCTTCCCTTGTTTGTATAACAGTGGGTGTGTTTTAGGCAAGCCTCCTCCATCCCTGTGCAAATTCCCACGGAGCCCATCATGTACACGCCTGACATGGGGAAGAAACTTTTCCTGGGAACTCTCTAATCACACAAAGAACAAAAGGCTTCTATGTTGGGTGCCCACTTATCTGTGCAGCTGCAGTCTAAGTTTTCTCCAGGCTATTCTATTTTTTGCTTGTAGTTGGGAATTTTAAGGCAGGCTGCTTCTCCAAGGACTGGCCTTAACTGTCTGCCTAACTGATTTTTCCTTTCCATTCTCCCTCACTGAGATGGTAGTGGCAAATTCTCTCAGCATTTGTTTGTCTGAAAAATGCACTATTTCTCCTTTATTTATGAAGTTTAGTTTTGCTGGATACAAAATTCTTGGCTGATAATTACTTTGTTTAAGGTGGCTAAGGATAGAACCCCAATCCCTTCTGGTGTTTAGGATTTCTGCTAAAAAAATCTGCTGTTAATCTGAATGTTTTTTCTTTACACATCACCTGATGCTTTTGGATCACATCTCTTAAGATTATTTTCCTTGTCTTGACTTTAGATAACCTGATGACTATGTGCCTAGGTGATGATTTTTTTTGCAATGAATTTCCCGGGCTCAATTCTTTGAGCTTCTTGTATTTGGATATCTAGATCTCTTGCAAGACCAGGGAGGTTTCTCTTGATTATTTTCTCAAATAAAACTTCCAAACGTTTAGATTTCTCTTCTTACTCAAGAACACCAATTATTCTTATATTCAGTCTTTTAACATAATACTAAATTTCTTGGAGGCTGTGTTCATTTTTTTTAAAATTCTTTTATCTTTGTCATTGTTGGATTGGGTTAATTCAGCCCTTGTCTTTTAGTGCTGAATCTATTTATTATCCTTATTTGATTCTATTGTTGAAACTTTCCAGTGTATTTTGCATATTTCTAAGTTTGTCTTTCATTTCTAGAAGTTGTGATTGTCTTTTCTTTATGACATTTATTTCTCTGAAGACTTTTAAAATTAATATCTTGTATTTTTAAAAATTTTATTTAAGTTGGTTTGCACCTTTCTCTGGTACCTCCTTGAATAGGTCTAATAATCAACACTCTGAATTTTTTTCTGGCAATTCAGAGATTTCTTCTTTTGTTTGGATTCACTGCTGATAGCTACTGTGATCTTTTGGGGATGTTATAGAACCGAGTTTTATCATATTACCTGAATTCTTTTTCTTTTTTTTTTTTTTTTCTCGTTTGGGTCAACTGTTTCAGTGGAAGTATCTGGAACTCAAGAGCTGCTGTTCAGATTCTTTGGTTCCATGAGGTTATCCCTTGATGTGGTGCTCTCCCCCTTCCCCTAGAAGTGGGGATCCTGAGAGCCAGACTGCAATGAGTGTTACTGCCATTCTAGGTCTAGCCACTCAGAGGGACTATCGGCCTCTGGGCTGGTGTTGGGGAATGTCTACAAAGAGTCCTATGATACGATTTATCTACAGGTCTCCCAGCCATGGATAATAATAACACCTGCTCTGATGGAGGTGGCAGGGCAGTGAAGAGGATTCTGTAGGAGTCCTTGATTGAAGTTTTGTTTAGTGCATTGTTTTTTTGTTTTTTGTTTTCTAATGCTGGTTATGCTAGCAGTGAATTGGTCACATGGACAGATAAAGGACCTCTGATTAGCCAAGGTGTTGCAGGTGGTGGAATTATCTGTTATTTTCTCCTTTGGAACAGGATTGTTCTGCTATGAGTTTCTGTAATGGCTTGAGTTAGTTGGCCTCCAGCCAGGAGGTGGCATTTTTAAGAGAGCACCATCTGCAGTAGTAGAAGACAGAGGTAAGCATGCCCTATTTTGAACAAGGTAAGTACTCAGGTGATGGATGGGGCCCCACAGTTCCCAAGAGTTTATGTCTTTTGTCTTTGCTTAACAGGGCCAATAGAAAAAAATCCATTAGGTGGGGCCAGGGTTAGGCAGGTTGGAGCTCAGACTGTCCTTTGGTGGGACTTGTGGCAGTCACTGTGGGTTTTGGGAGAGTGGTTCTTGGGCCAATAGAGTTATGTTCCCAGGGGGATTGTTTGGAAAAATCAGTACAAGTGTTCAAAATACTTGTTAGTAACTTCAGGAAAAACAGAATGGAAATTTAATCAGCCAATATAAGAAATGAAGGGTGGAATATCACTACAGACTTTCAGACATTGTAAAGGACTTATTATGAATAAGTTTATGCAGATAATTTTGACAACCTACGTTAAATGGAAGAAATAATTGAGAGACACAAATGATCAAATCTGTCTCAATTTTTAAGCCTTACAACAATTAATAAAATCAAATTTTATTAAAAATATTTTCAATATACATTTGTGTCCTGATGGTTTCACTGGTGAATTTTATCAAGTATTTAAGGAAGACATAATATCAATCTTACTTAAACCCTTTCAGATTATAGAGAATCAAGGAACATTTCTCACCTCATTTTATGAAGGCAGAATTACCTTGATTCTAAAACCAGTTGAAAACATCATAAGAAAACTACAGACTAATATCCCTTGTGAACATGGATACAAAAAATTAAATATCAAATCAAATAATAATTTAAAAAATAACACTACATCACAGTCATGTGGGATTTATCTTGAGAATGTAAGGTTGCTTTTGCATTTGAAAAACACTCAAGGAGATACATCACATTGATAGAATGAAGGAAAATATCACATTACCATTTCAGAAGATGGACAAGAAGTATCTGACAAAATTCATCTCTTTTTATGATAAAAATGTCTCAGCCAACTACAAATAGATGGGGACATTCTCAAATTGATTAAGTATTTGTATTAAAAATCTACAAGTAGCATGACACGCAGTGATTAAAGTGTGAATATTTTCTACCTACGTTTAAGGAAATATCAAGGATATCCCCTCTGAATACCTTTAACATTGTGCTGGATATCCTAACCAGTGCAAGAGAAAGAAATAAAGAATGCACTGATTGGATTGGGAGGTAGAAAGACTTCCATTATTTGAACATAATTTGATTGTATGGAATTCACAGAAATCTACTAGAACTAAAATATTGATTTACCAACTTGGCATTCCGAAAGGCCAATATAAAAATCAACTCCACATTTAAATATTAGCAATAAACAATTAGAAATCATAATTTAAAAATCCTTTCAAAAAAGCATCAAACATGATACTAATGAGGCTACAGAGAAAAGGGAATGCTTATACACTGTTGGTGGGAATGCAAACCAGTTCAACCACTGTGGAAAGCAGTTTAGTGATTTCTCAAAGAACTTAAAACAGAACTATGGTTTGACACAGCCATCCCACTACAGGGCACACATTCAAAGAAAACAATTCGTCCTGTCAAAAAGACACATGCACTCATAAGTTCATTGCAGCACTATTCACAATAGCAAGGATATGAAATCAATCTAGGTGCCAATCAATGGTGGATTGAATAAAGAAAATGTGCTGCGTATACACCATGGAATACTACACAGCCATAAAAGAATGAAATCATGACCTTTGCAGTAACATGGATGTAGCTAGAGGCCATTATCCAAAGTGAACTAACACAAGATCAGAAAACCAAACACTGTAGGTTCTTATAAATTGGAGCCAAACATTGAATACACATCAATGTAAATGTAGGAACAATAGACACTGGGACCTCTAGATAGGGAAGGGAGGGAGGGGGTTATGGGACTAAGAACCAGCTGTTGGGTACTATGCTTACTTCCTGGGCAATAGCATCATTGGGATCTCAAGCCTCAGTGTCATACACTTTACCCATGTAGCAAAACTGCATGAGTACCATTTAATCTATAATAAAAATTAAAATTATGAAAAATAGCATTAAAATTATATAATTAGAAATAAATTTTAATAAAAATGTACACTATAAACTACAAAACATTGCAAAAGTAAATTAAAGAACATCTAAACAACTAAACAGATATGCTTGTGAATTGGAAGACAATATTATTAAAGTGGTATTTATCCAAATTGATCTACAGAGACTTTTAATACCAATCAGAACACTATTGGACTTTTAAAATAAATTAACAAGCTGGTTCAGAAATTTATATGGAAAGTTAAATGACCTACTACAGCTAATTTATCAAAAATCATTGAATTTTATGTCTAAAAATGAGTGAATTTTATTGTATATAAATTATACCTCAATAAAGCTGTTAAGAATAGAAAAAATTACACAATCTCTTGTTTAAGACTTACTATAAAGCCACACCAATCAAGAGAGTGTAAAATTAAATGATGTGAGAGTCAACATAGATAAATAGAGCAGAATACAGTCTATACATAGACTCAAACTTATATGTTCAATTGATTATCAATAAAGGTAATTTGGTGAAAAGTAAGTAGTTTTTTGAAGAAATATTGTTGGAACAACTAGATGATTATATGGACAAAAAGTATATATACTTTTAACTCACACCATAAATAAACATTAATTGAAAGTCACTCAAATACCTTAACATAAAACAACTAAATTTATTAAACTTCACAAGGAAAACAGAGGAAATTTTTTCTGACTGTGATAGGCAGACTAATCCACCTCCCTGATCCCCCCAAAAGATGTTTAAATCCTAATTTCTGGACCTGATAATGTGCTAGTTTAAAGTGGCTAAACACACTATGAGGTTGTAATTAAGTTTATGTCTTAGAGATAAGGCGATCCTCCTGGATTACCCAAGTGAGCCGAAACTAATTAAATGAGTCCTTAAAAGCAAAGAACTTTCCCAGTTGAGGTCAAAGTCAAGGGGAAATGTGACTGTGAAAGTATGATCAGAGAGACTGCATTGCTGTCTTTGAAGATCCAAAAAGGAAGCCATGAGCAAAGGAATATGGGCAGTCTGAAGAAGCTGAACAAAGCAAGGAAACAAATTCTATCGTACAAGTTCTAAAAAGAAAAAAAAGATTCCTATCAACATCGTGGTTTTAATTCGGTGAAATGTGTGTCAGATTTCTGACCTACAAATCTGTAAGATAATATATTCATGTTGGCTTAAGACCCTAAGTTTTTGCTAGTAACAGAAATAAATAAAGTATCATTGGAGTAAGCAAGAATTTCTTAAAGTAGACAGCAAAAGCACAGATTATATTATTTTATATATTTGTTGATCAAAGTTGATGAAATGTATATCACTAGTATTAAAATGACTGTGAATTTTAAGAAAACTTCAGCTACAGACTGGAAGTAAAATGTTTGCAAATTATATGTCTGATAAAGTGCTTATATTCAAAATGTATAAAGAAACCTACAGTTCTGTAAGAACAGAAAATATTCAATACAAAATAGGCAAAATAATTTTAATAGACCCTTCGA
Source organism: Rhinopithecus roxellana (assembly GCF_007565055.1). Classification (NCBI taxonomy): domain Eukaryota; kingdom Metazoa; phylum Chordata; class Mammalia; order Primates; family Cercopithecidae; genus Rhinopithecus; species Rhinopithecus roxellana. Next base: position 38,298,063 of record NC_044555.1, on the reverse strand, counting down.
AACAAGACAGCCAACGAGCCGATGAAAAGATGGTCAATAACATTTTGAGAAATATAAATTAAAGCCACAATAAGAAACCAATACTCATTCTCTAAAATGACAAAATCTAAAAGCAATCCAAACGTCAACCAGAGAATAGGAAAGAAAAGTGTGGTATATCAATACCACATATTACTATGCAGAAAAAATGAAAATGTAAATACATACAACATATATAATCTCAAAAAAGAAATTAAATACAAGACTAAGCATAGCATGCTTCTATTAATGAAATTCTAGAAAAAGCAAAAAGTATTATAACAGAAAGCCAGTCACTGCTTGTATAGAATCAAAAATAGGGGGGGGCTATTAAATGTGAAAGGGCAAAAGGAAACTTTTTAGAGGGGAAATAAAAATTGTATATACTGATTATGTTGAAGGTTACATGATTGTATAAAGTTATAAAATGTCCTCAAATGATTAAAACTAATACATGTTATATGTAAATAAAACCTCAGTAAACAAAATAGAGAAAAATATGCCAAATAACCACTAATTATAGAATCAGTGGATTAAAAGCTATAAAATTCATGATATTTATTCCTACTTTTATACAGCATCTTCTAGGCTTTACGCCCTCTCAAATAAAGCAAAAACATTTTTTGAAGTGTTATCCCTTTTTAAAATGTTCTTTCCATTATTTCTGTAATAAATTGTTAATGAATCCTAACCCACACAGTAATATCAATGCTCATAAAACAAGTCAGAGTGTTTTTGTAATTCAAATTTGTCATAATTAATTTGGGTTTCCAGTTAATGATATTAATGTGACACATCTGCCTTAAAACTAAGAAATATCTTTGGAAGTTTTTCTTCCAATAGGCTCCAGTATAAAGCACAGTATCTGTAGTATATTAATGAAATAACTTATTAGTGGGTGCTTCCTAAAAACTGAAATTTTTATCAATATCAGCAACATAGAATATGTCTGAAAAATCACACTATAAAGTGTGATATAATTTATCATTTTAATCGTGGTTCAAAATAATGCTCAATCCAATATTTTCTCATCTCTATGTTAAAGCTAATAATGAGACTTTGTTAATGAAATTCTGACAACTTACTCAAAGAGAGTGAAGAGATGTGTTTAAGGTGTAAATCCAACAATAGCACAGAGAATGGGATCAGAGGTAGCAGAAGAAACATTTTACAGAAAAGCAGAAGGATGCACAAAAGCAGTCACTGTTTTCACAGAGCAAGTAAGCTAAATCCTAAACTTGCAAAGGGAAACACTTAAAAACAATCCGTTTTCATTAGCAAATCCCAAAAAGGCTTGGGAATTGGTGTCACCAGATACCATTCAGACTGGGGAAAGTTCAATGTAAAAACAGATGGATTAATTAGAAGAAGCAAATCACAAGAGCGAAGACATAGAATCAACCTAAATGCCCATTAATGGTAGACTGAATAAAGAATATGTGGTACATATACCCAATAGAATAATATGCAGACATAAAAAGAAATGAGATCATGTCATTTGCAACAACATGGGTAGAGCTGGAGGCTGTTATCCTAAGCAAATTGATGCAGGAACAGAAAACCAAATACCATATGTTCTCACTTATAAGTGGCAGCTAAATATTGAGTACACATGGATACAAAGTAGGGAGTGACAGACACTGGGGTCTGCTTAAAGGTGGAGGGTGGCTGGAGGGGAAGACTGAAAAACAACCTATACGGTACTATGCATATTACCTGGGTGATGAAATAATCTGTACACCAAATACCCGTGACAAATAATTTACCTACGTCACAAACCTGCACATGGATCCCTGAACCTAAAAGCTAAACAAAAAATTAAAAATTACATTGTGATTTTCAATGTAGACATTTTATCTGTAGATTTTTTATCTGTACTAATTTTTGTATAATTGTTTCACTTTGACTTTGGAAAGTTAATAGATGTTGTATAGTGATACCTAAACAGCACTATTTTGACAATGTAAATCTTAGTAAAGTACATTGATTTTAAATCTTTTTAAAATAAAATTTTAAAAAATGGTAAACAAACAAAACAAAACAAAAACAAATTCGAAGAAGGAGTTGCATCCCCAGATCTCCGATTCTCAATTAACCTGGCAACTTTCTCTTCCCAACAAACACCCTTCCCTCTTGAGTAGAACACTCATAGTTTATTTACTGAACAGAATAAAACAGATTTTCTGAATTTGGGGACACAAAGCAGAATAGAACACAGTAGTTTCATACTGAAAACTAGTGGGTTAAGTGAAAATTTACATACTAAATTATGTATTCATCTTTTTCCCCCATTCAGTTCCTAGAAACTTGGCATTTAGGAATATATTATCTTGACAAGATTTGGAAACAGTCTTTTCTGAGAAAACTGACTACGTCAAGCCAAAAATACTTTAAATGTATTTACATTATTGATCCCTTAAGGAAATGGCCCTAGCAGATAACTCTAATGTGAAAACTACAGTGAACATGTCCCACTCATGTGCACAGAGCTTCTGTGAAGATTTTCAGTGCCCACTTTTGAAGGAAATGTAGCCATATATCATTAGAAGTTTGGGAAATATTCAATACAAAAGACAAGCAAAAACAGAGAAAAGAGTATTTAGGACACAAAGAATATGCAGGGAAAAATATTTTAAAACTGCAAATAATATTCTCACTGTGATAAAATATATTATTTTATTAAACAAAATAGCTACAACAATAATATTCAGAGGACCAAATATCACTCATGGTAATGAAAAAATGTTACTGCAAATATGTAAAACTCAATGGAAGGTTTGAAAGATAAAAATATTTTTCAGGAAGCAGAACTAAAAGAAAGATAAAAATAGATAATGATACAATAGAGTAAAATTAGGGGACAGACTCCAGCATCTGTCCCCTAATTTTACTAAATTGTAAGAGTTACAGAAAGAGTATAAGAAGAAATGTAAGAGAATAAATGAAAAGAAAAATTGAGAGAATGCCATAGAACTGATATTTATAGCTTTTATATTGGCAGCGGCCATCAAATGGCCAGAGGATAAAATAAAAATTAACCTTTATCAAGGCACATTATTATGAAATCTCACAATACTAGAGAAAAATAAATGACTCTGCAATTCCTATAGAATGGGGGGGAAAAAAGAAAGACTTCAAGGAAAGATTAAGAAGAGTAGTAGAATGGCCTTGATCTTCTCAAGGAGGGCGTGGGTGCTATAAGACAGTTAATCAGTGCTTTTGTAATAGTGAAGAAAATATGTTCCCACTTAGAAACCTATGTTCAAAGAGTCTGTTACTCAGATGTGAAGGGATAACTGAAACAGTTTTCGATTTTTAAGCTTTAAATAGGATAATTACTATGTAACCTGTTCTAGGATGTTGATGTTCCACTTAAACAAGGGAATAAAAACCTAGAAAGAGAAAGATACTTTTAAGACTCTTGTTATTGTCATGTGTATAAATAGGTATTTATGTATAAAGTACACTTAATTTTCACCAGAATTACTTTTTTCCTTTTTTATTTTTATTTTTTTTTTTTTGTGGGTGTATAGTAAGTGTGTATATTTATGGAGTACATGAGATGTACTTCTACGTCTGTCGCATCACTATTTACAACAGTTAAGATTTGGAAACAATCCAGATATCCTTCATCAGAATTTATTTGGTAACAATATCAATAGTGCTTTTGAAAGGAAGTTTTTCAAGATTAAGGGGTCTGGAAATTTTTTAATAAAAATGTAGTTGCCCGGTACTTGAGGCAACCTGCTACCACTTCACCAAAATTTATAGGAAGTGAATGAGCTTTACAACCAGGCTAATTATATATATATATAATTCCGGTAGAAATGAGTATCATCAAAAACCTCCATAAAACCCACAGGTCAAAAATGTTGGCAGGTTAGTTTGTTAGTGAAAACTTAATAAAAATAGGAGAAAAAATGCTTGCAACTATGTTGCTTGTTAATGTATCAAAACAATGTTTTACTTTATAATGTATGCTTTATAATGATCTGATCTGCATTGCTATACATGACAGGAATTATCTAGACATTGCTGCTCATTCAATTAAACATATTTCCTTTTATTAATGGCAAAAACCTATTATACTACATTTTTGCATAGGTAAAAAATTACAGGCCACACAACTCAACCAGTAAAACATAGCAAGTGAACTGATATTCAATTTGTCAGGCTTTCTTATGCTTGAGCCTTGAAAGTATGCTGAAAAGGAAGGGTGGGGGGCAAGATTTCCTTATATACTGCTTGAGGCCAAAAGAACAAGAAAAGAAGCAAAATGTTTTGTTGCTTACAAAAACAATGTCACAATGCATTTCATTTACAATTTCTTCTTTATGTAGCAAACAGGAGAGCTTTTTTCCAATGGATTTTCTTGGAAACTTGCAAGCATTTCATAGAGTCTAGGTAAATTGGATAATGTTCTTTATCTCCATATCTATAGAGTTTTGTAAACATTTCTGATATGATCTCATCTTCCCTTGGTTACAAGTTTCCTCTGTAGCAACTGTCTTTTGAAATCAGTTCACAATTGGTGCTGTCCTCAATTAAACTTCATCTAATGAAAAATAGAATTATTTAATATTCTGAAAAATCAATATTGATGATGATAAAGGAAACTGGTCACTTGACTCTCTCTGATGACAATTTTTAAATTAAGGTCATTTCTTGCCTACATGACAAAGCTGAACAATATGATGAATTTAAAAATGCAATCTTATTTACTAACCCTCTTCTATTAATAGTAAAGAAATTCTTTGATATTTAATTCATGACAACTTATTAAAAGAAAGTGACTTACAGCATAGGATAATATAAATTGCCTGATAATTGGAAGATATGAGACTGGTCCAATATTTTCAAAATTGATACTATTATTCATCCATATACACCAGCTAATTTCGTAGTTATTCACATGTATATAAAACATATTCATAATATTTTAGTGCTATGCTTAATTATATTACACTAATGTTATGAGATTAATGTGGCATTTTTAGATTACAATGCCTTTCAATCAGCTCCTTTGTCTTGGGTGATAATTTACTATTATACAATTTCTTAAAACATTGGAAAAATTTTTAAATGCTTGTAGTTTTTAAAATTTATGCTGTATGTCTTGATAAGTTCTGTGTTCTGTCATTCTCTTAGCATCATGGCCTCAGGTTACCTAACCCTTATGGGGAGCTAGCTCATTGAAATAAGCAAAAATTCTGCAATGGATAGGCAATAGGAGTAATTGAATTTTTCTTAAGTGAACAAAGACTCTCCCTGAAGAACTATTTACTCTAAAACATCTGTGTTAGTATGTTGCCACTCTACATGTTCAAGGAGATAAATATGAGATAAATTATTCATTTTCTTTCCATGGTGACAACAGTCCATAAATTATACCAAATCTATCTATCTATCTATCTATCTATCTATCTATCTATCTGGTATAATTATAAAGTCAAATATATATAAATTATAATATACACTTATTATATATAATACATATATTTGGTATAATTATATATGGTATAATTATAAAATTATATATATAGATACACACACATACATATATACACCAGTTACAAGATATAGATGAAAGATTATAGATATAGGATTAGATGTTAATATGATTTTCTTTTAGTAAGTTATGATCAATAAAGAGTATCCACACTGTGTCATGGGATTATTCTTCTCTTCTGCCTGGTAAAATGGAAATCTACCTATTTCAAGTAATAGAAATATTAACACACACACACACACACACACACACAATTTAAACTCACTTTTGCAATATGGATAAGTTCTGCTATGTAAATAATATAAAATGCCAACATATGTCTAATTACTTTCTCTTGTCATTTCTCCTTACATTAAAAGAGATATACTATGTTTTTGTGGCTTATTTGGGAGCATCAATTTATTTTGAATTGCTAGGTCAAGAAAATGACTGACCATTGCAATACTAAAATTACTTTAATTAGGTACAACTTAAAGTATAAATATAGCACTACAATGGTGAGAAATTTCTAGAAATTTCATGACAAATGCACGTATGCTAGCTTCTTCCAACCTGGCCGGAACATGTAAAAGTGTTACATTATCCTAAACAATAATTTCTCAGATAATTTTCAAGTAAGATAGCAAATTTATTCTGACTTAATATTTTTAAATAAAAAAATGGTCACTGAAAGAGGACATTCATTGTAAAGAATATAAAAATAATCTTTTAATATTGTAACCCTTGCCACTTAAGTTAAATAAATCTTTGATTCCCAAGACATTAACACATAGAAAATAATTCTCACTTCGTGTGGTATAAAACACAATAACAATGAGTCAAACAAAGCATTATGACAGGCTTGCTATTAAAAAAAAAAAAAAAAGAAAGAAATACTGGCCCCAAACCACTGTTTCTACTGATACATGGAAGATATAATTTGTATTTTTAAGAGATAATGACGGCACTGTGTTTTTACAAAAACACTTAGAGTAAACGTTTCCTTTAGTGCTATAATAACAATAAAATTAGGAAACGCTTCAATAGTGAAGAAAAAAATACAACAAAATCCACTATTCCCAGTGTAAAGTCAATTTATAAAATAGCATCAAGCAATTAATAACAAAACAGAGGAAAGATAAAAGCAATCTTGCATTTTCTTCACTCCCCCCAATATTTTACACCCTATTATTTAAAGTGAGTCTCTTTACAACAAATGGTGCTTTAAAGGAAAGTAATATGTTTTTCCACTTTGTGTTTGATAAAATCTTACCACATGTGGAATTTTCATTGATTTCACAGGAAGGAATAAGGAATCCAAGCTCAAAAGAAGAGATTATTCTTGGAGAGAAAGATCCCACAATACATTTCATTTCTATTGCCAAAGAATTTTAAGAACTAATTTGTCTGGGCAGAGTTTCTTCTCTTCAGGATTGACTTAGGTGTGGTCTAAATGTGCAGTTGACCTCTCAAGGTCAGTTCCAGATTTATGAGCTTGTAAAATTCCTTAAAGCCATTTCTATTCCAGGCTCTCATATACTGATTCTACTTTCCTTGACCAAGATGAAAAAAAGCCTTTGTTCATGCTCAATGGAAAGCAGATCACTGAATCCTGTTTTTTTTTTTTTTTCCAGTGAAGTTGAACAAATTCAGAACGCTTTTGATTAATGCAGAAGTGCTAAGAGTAGTCCTCCCTAATGTGTTGCTATGATATTCGACCATGCCACATGCTGCTGAAAGGTTCCTATCTAAATACCACAGGATGGGTTGAAACATGCTAACCCCAGGCAATTTTTCCAGAACAATTAGTGCCTACTGTGATTTCCAAAAATACAGCTTTGCTTCTTTGTCACTCTGAATTGCACTGGTCTAAAGCATAGGCTTCTATAATTTTAGGCTATAGAAATAGACTTGTTTACCTCTGCAAATATTCAGAAAGTGAGAGCTATGTTTCAGGTGAATACACATCTACTCTAATCAGAAAGAAACATCAGAATTCTAGTTTTTGTGTCCTAAATTATTACCATTATGACAACTTGTTCTTTAAAATTTTTAGATGAAAAAACTGCTGCCATTCTTCTTGATAAAAATATCCGTTGTGGCTCAGTGATACAATCTACTCATCTATTTCCAGGAGAAGTAGTGTTGTTACAGTATGTAGCTAGTCTGGTATGAGCAGGGAGGTAGAGGGCTTCCCTGAACGGGCACACGCACACACACCAGGAGTATCAGTCGACCATCAGGTAATGGTCAGGCAGTTGTTAACTGTCTCTCTAAAGTAGTAAATAGTCACAGCCGGCACCAGGGAAACGCAGTCTCCTAATAGATAGAAAACACCTGAAACTGATCAGCAGCTTTCCAGTAAGATTGCAGAAGTTGGAAAAAGTGATGCAAGACCCTGGAATCATGTCAAAGTATAAAACCCCAAGTCAAAAGGTCAAATAGCACAATATCTTTCAAGTTGTCCGCGTGGCCCTCTTCCAGGTACATTTCCTTCCTTTCATTCCTGCTCTAAAGCTTTGTAATCAACTTTCACTCCTGCTTTAAAATTTGCCTCAGTCTCTCCTTCTGCCTTCTGCCCCTCAGTTGAATTTTTCTTCAGAGGAGGCAAGAATTGAAGTTGCTATAGACCGGTACAATTTTTCCACCACTAACATATTTTGGTGGTGTGTGACTAGGACACTCATCACCGCCAACATACTTTGGTACCTTGTGACTTGGATAACTTCCACCACTAACATACTCTGATGCTGCATGACTCAGATATGTTTCCTAGTGGTAACAGACCTTCTTTGGCTGGAGGCTTTCAACCCCTGTACATGGTTTTCTTCTCCCTTTCTCTCTCTCGCTTATTAACCAACCCCGGAACAAGTCTTCTCAGCCATAAGCGATTCTGCTTCCCGCAGCTGATCTCTCAGCTCACCCTGAGGGGAGTCTCATGGAAGTGGAAAGGAACTTGAAGTCCACACCAAGTAGAACTGAGGTACTAATGGCCCTCCTGGACAGAAGACTCATGAGAGTGGTAGGGCTAAAGCCTAAAACTGTGCGACATCTGGGGTTTTCTTGGCTTTTTCAACTAAAATCAACTCTTTCCCCCAAATCCCACATCATTTATTCTCCTGTTTTCTCTGTGTATGTTCTGAATCGGCTTTGCGCACCTGCCAGATGGTTCACCTCAGGGGCAAATCTGCCTTTTCTCTGGTTTCACTTCGCATGCTGCTTGACTTTGTACTCTTGCCTTAAAATACACACTCCCTGTTATTCATGCACCCATGGCTCTTGCTGTGTTTACTCCGCAGCAGAGAAGTGGGCTCCCTTTTGGATACCTGTTGGCCCACTGCCGGGACACTAACTGGAACTTCAGCTCTGCCAGCTCCTTATTACTTATCATACACTTTTTGTTCCTGTCGCATGCCAGGGCCAAGTTTTCCAGTGGTTTTTGAAGCAGTTTGTCTGCCTTCATAGGGTCTTACTCTGTCCCTTTAAGGACACCAGCTCCTGGATTTTTTGAGTTAGCAACACTTTTGGAGGAGAGAAAATTCTTCCTTTGACATTTGTGAGTTCTATCCCCAAGCCCCAAGTCCACTGGAGTTTCTTACTTTACATCAAAAGGGCAAATAAATGATGCCCTCTTGAATTCAAGGGGTGCTATTTTTGCGAGCAGAGTATTCATCTCCCTTCCTCCAACTTCCTCCTGCAGCCTCCATTTCTCCAATTACTTCTACACCCTCATTAACATGTATCAAGACCTTCAAGGTCATATCTGAAAGAAATAGGGAAGAAAGTGTAGCCCCCTGCAGTAGTTAGCTGTAAATCAGGCTTTTTGTCTACTGAAAGAACATGGGAAATGAGAATCTAAGAAAAGAGATAATATTTTTTGCGAAAATACTCAGAGAATCACCAAAAGATCATGGAGACAAGGATTTAGGCTGGACTAAAGCCGCAGGTTCAAGAGAACTATAGGACAGAGATAAAGGTTAGTCTCAGGCTAACAGATTATCATTAGAACAGAGGAGAAAGGTTAGGGGTACACAATAAGACCAGTTCATTCCAGAATCCCAAGGATAAACAAGGGGCCTGCTGCTCACTTTAATATCTCCTCTGTTCTCAAGTGAGTAGTTGTGATGTGATGGGATAGACGGTACACAGTAAGACCGGTAAATTCTGGAACTCACAGGATGATTGAGGATGTCCCATTCAGTATGATAGAAAAATAGAGGGAACACCTTATTTTTCCTTTATCCTTTTTCTCCTCTGTTCTCCCTTCATAGATGGGTAATCCTATCTCCATACTATAGGACATGCCCCTTGGATGCATCCTCCAAAACCAGGAAAACTTTGATTTCCCCAAACTTTAAAACAATAACAAAAAAAAAAATAGTTTTACTCTGTAATATTGTTTGGCCTAAAAATGAACTAAGAGGATACCACTAGGCCTTAGAACCCAGTGCCCCTGTGCAGGAGGTTCTCAGATTAGCCTCCTCAATCTCTTATAACAGAGAGTAGAATAAGAACCGGGCTAAGAAAAAAGAAGAAATGCAGGGGCAAGAGGCAGGCTCAACTGTTGGCTGCTTTCCAAGCTCTCCAGCTCTCTTCAGGTTGCCCTAAGGATACTCCTTCAGGTAACCATCACTTTTGTGGGTAGCCAGGCAACTGGAAGGCAAACTGCCCAAAAGAGATAAATAGGAAAAAGCCCCACACGGCTTGCCCCCTTTGTCACAAGCTCGGCCACTGGAATAGAACTGCCCTGAGGGCTGAAGGGTCCCCAGATCAGAATCCCAACCCCTGATGGCTTTGAGCTGAAGGGCTCTCTGCTCCAGCTGGATTCCAAATCAGACATCATCATCAACAAGACAAAGTCAAGGGTAACTCTGGAGGCAGCAAACAAAATTAAAAGTTGCCCTTTGGGATTCAAAAGCTGCCTACTCTGTGCTAATCTTCTCTAAGCAACTCTCCTCCAAATCCTGTTGGATAATTGCGGCAAATGGTATCCCCCCTCAAAAAAGAAAAGATTCACACCCCTTTATATCACTTAAGGTACCGGTTACCATTCTCCCACCAGTCCCTGGTAGTGTCTAAATAGCTGACACATCTTTGGGGCAAAAATACACTTTCCAATATGGGTGTCTGCTTCATATTTACCCAACCTCTGAAATCATCTTTCCATTTAATATCCCTGTTTCTCCTCAGGACACTACCAAAATCTATAACTGACAACTTAAATCTAGTCAGTCCTATCTCAGGGGTTTAGAAATATCTCACATTTATTTGGAAAAGCCTTAATAAAAATGCAACCAAGCAATCTCTTGATGGGAATAGCATCTACACTACTTAGTTAACTTCCTTTTCTGTTCCCCCTTCACAGACTTCAATTTAGACTAACCCTGCTTATTCCTGTGAACCAACTAGTGATCTCTGGCTGCAGCTCAGAAGAAACAAGAGGGATGGGCCATCAATTTGCAGATTATCCTCAGTGAGGGATACCGTTCTTTCAATATTCAAGAGTCACCCTTCTACAAGGGACCTCTAGACTTCCCATCAGTGGGACATGACAGAGGTGAAATCCTGCTCCTGTACCCCTTAGACTTCACCGCATATCACTTTCACCAACCCAGAGAGCCAACCCTGTCCTAACAGCAAGACGATAAGACCCACAGAAATCACCATGACTGCCACCCCTCTATCAACAGGAAGCAGTTACAGAAGACTGACCTTCATCCATTTTCCCCAAAGAATTGGTGTCTTGGGCTCTTGAGGGAAGAAATGTTACACAGGTTAGCTAGTCTTGTATGAGCAGGACAGGAGAGGGCTACCCCTACCCTTCCCCAACAAATACCAGGAGTGTCAGTCAACCAGGTGATGGTCAGGCAGTTGTTAATGGTCTCTCTAAATTAGTAACTGGTCACAGCTGACACAAGGGAAAGGCTGGCTCGTACTTGATGGAAAACACCTGAAACTGATCAGCAGCTTCCCAGTAAAGACTCAGAAGTTGGAAGAAGTATGCCAACATATAAAACTCCAAGTCAATAGGTCAAATAGTGCACTTATCTTTCCAGTTGCCCACTTGACCCTCTTCCAGGTGTATTTCCTTCCTTTCATTTCTGCTCTAAAGCTTTGTAATAAACTTTCACTCCTGCTCTAAAACTTGCCTCGGTCTGCCTTATGCCACTCAGTTGAATTCTTTCTTCTGAGGGGGCAAGAAGTGAGGTTGCTGCAGGCCTGTATAGATTTTCTGCCAGTAACATATTTTGGGGCAATGTAACTCAGATACCTTCCACTGCTAACAGTGTGAAAGTTTATCTAAAAAATCATTTACATATGTTATTGGAAAACAGCACTCACCTGTGTCTGTAGTACATTTTCAATTTTATGGAAACAAATAGTATTATGAACAAATTACTACAATAAAATATTTATGGAATTCCTGTGGAAAAGTTCCATATTGTCATTACTTCGTTAAAAACATCAAAAATATATATCACACCCTCTTTTAAGCAAGGCTAAAGTACATTCAAATTAATTATATAATTTTAAGAATTTTGGCAACCTACATAAAGTTTATGGTTTTAATATGTATTTTCTTGGCTTAAGAAAGATCTTAAGGAATTATGGAACAAATACACATGGATGTTTATATTTAGTAGTCTTAGTAATATAGACTCAGACCTTGGAGACATGCATTCTTAAGTGCAGAAGAACAAAAATGTCTTTAAAAGGTTAATTTATTATTATTAAAGTTTAATGTCTTTCATAATTTATTCTACATGATTTGTTTTGAAATTTTTGTCTCCAATGGGAAAGACCTTACCTGAGTTTACTCTAAGCTGTGTTCAGTCAAAATAGTTTTTCTTGTGTTTTGAGTTTTCCAATACCTTTAACAAATTTGATATATATTACATAATACATGAAATATAAAGTCTTAATAATATATTAAAATAATATATGCAATTATGGTAAAAATACAGCATCAAATTTACCGTCTTAATTATTTTTACATGTACAGTTAAGTAGTGCTCAGTGTATTCACATTGTTGTGCAATAGATTTCCAGGACTTTTTCATCTTGAAAACCTGAGTTTAATAACTTCTTTGTATCCCATGGTTATTTTTCACTATAAAAATGCAGTGCTTAATTTCCTTTTTTATTTTTATTTTTATTTATTTTATTTATTTATTTTTTTTGAGACGGAGTCTCGCTCTGCCGCCCAGGCTGGAGTGCAGTGGCCGGATCTCAGCTCACTGCAACCTCTGCCTCCCGGGTTCACGCCATTCTCCTGCCTCAGCCTCCCGAGTAGCTGGGACTACAGGCGCCTGCCATCTCGCCCGGCTAGTTTTTTGTATTTTTTAGTAGAGACGGGGTTTCACCGTGTTAGCCAGGATGGTCTCGATCTCCTGACCTCGTGATCCGCCCATCTCAGCCTCCCAAAGTGCTGGGATTACAGGCTTAAGCCACCGCGCCCGGCCTCCTTTTTTATTTTTAAGAATTAAATTTATAATGTGCAACCATCAGTAATTTCTCAATCTAATTTCCTATAACATAAAACTATATGAGTTTATAAAATGTCATCAGTTAAACCAAAATATTTTTTCTAGTTGTTGAAAGGACTACATCTGACAGATTACCCTTTCCTGTAGTTTAGTCTCCTATCTAATTACTTAGAGTCTGGAAAATAAGTCAAAATATTTTCACAGCTCCTACTTTTAGGCATTAAATTACCTCTAGTACTTTACACAAAAGCAGATATAACCTCACACACAGCTCAGGCCACATTCCAAACAAACCATTTTATTTCTACGGGTATGATTCCCTTCTTGCTTTTTTCTGCTTTGTAAAAAAAGTTCCTGTTTCATCCATTTAATCTGTTTGCAGTGTGTTTGAGAAGCATTTAAAGTTTACCAAATATACACCACTCCATATGCTTCACTTACTTAATTCATCTTTTCAATTATTCATTGATTATTTTTTAAGTTGAAATGTTCCAATATCTCTGGTGTCTCTACTTTAATATCATTTTATTCTTTTCTACACATTAATCTTTACAAAAAACATTTTTCAAACGATTATACTCTTAATTTTGACATACTTTCACATTCTGCTAGTTTAGTCACAAATTCCCTTCTTATTGTGACTTCCTTTGTTCTCCTTACTTGAAGTCTTAAGGCAACTTAAACATAAGAAGTAAGTTTAACACCCTTTTAAATCCATTCCAGAAAAAAATAAGCAGTCAGAAAAGTGTGTTCTATCATGGTCATTCTTTTCTTAATAATAGAATAACTATGAATCAAGTCATTTTCCATGGAGAATGACTAAAAATTCTAACTAGCCAAAACAGAGGGCATTCTTGAATTCCAGAGGTTGGGATAGAATTCCTGCAAGAGTTCATCAATTTTCTGTCACCTGCATCTAGCAGAGCTGTTGAAAGAGATCAGAAAAGTAAAATAGTTGGCCCAAATTGCTGACTACTGCTTTTGCTGCTTTCTTTATTATTAACGGGCTGCACAGACTACATAAAATCTTGTCCAACCTTGAGAAGTAATGAACATTGATCTGTATAGAAGAGATTTGTCTTATAAGTTTGCACATTCCAACTGGATTGTCATGGTAACAACATAATGAACAAATATTGTGCATGAGCTTTTTGATTCCTGAGGTAATTTCAATCCCCCCAAACATTACTTATATTTGATAAAGCAAATACTGAATTCAGATACAATTTAAGAACATTTAGGATTTATAAACTGATTGCCATGGTAGATGCTGGGTGAATGGGAAAAACATATACAAATAACTTTTCTTGAGAATATATAAGACAGTAAAACAAGCATAATTGTTTAAAATAATATGTGTTCTGGAAGGCAATATTTTATTTACCGCTAGGATTTGAAGTTCATAATTCAAGTGCTAGTGAAATCCAGAGACATGAAACGTTAAGAAAGACACTAGAGAAAACACACGACCCAATTAAAATGTTGACAATAGCAAAAACATGCAAATCATCTTAGGTGCCCATCAAAGGATTTCATAAAGAAAATGTGGTACATATATACCATGGAATACTATGTAGCCCCGAAAATACTGAAATCATGTCCGTTGCAGCAACATGGATAGAATTGGAGGCCATGCTTCTCAGCAAATTAATGAAGGAACACTAAACCAAAAACGACATATTCTCACTTATAAGTGGGAGCTAAATGTTGAGCACACATGGACATAAACATAGGAACAATAGGCACTGCATACTACTTGTATTAATCTGTTTTCATGCTGCTGATAAAGATATACCTGAGACTTGGAAGAAAAAGAGGATTAATTGGACTTACAGTTCCATATGGCTGGGGAGGCCTCAGAATCATGGCAGGAGGTGAAAGACACTTCTTACATGGTGGTGGCAAGAGAAAAATGAGGAAGAAGCAAAAGCAGAAACCCCTGATAAAACCATCACATCTCATGATACTTATTCACAATCATGAAAATAGCACAGGAAAGACTGACCCCCATGATTCTATTACCTCCTGCTGTGTCCCTCCCAAAACCTGTGGGAATTGTGGGAGATACAATTCAAGTTGAGATTTGGGTGGGGGCATAGCCAAACCCTATCATTCTACCCCTGGCCCTCCAAATCCCATGTCCTCATATTTCAAAACCAATCATACCTTCCCAACAGTCCGCCAAAGTCTTAACTCATTTCAGCATTAACCTGAAAGTCCACAGTCCAAAGTCTGATCTGAGACAAGGCAAGTCCCTTCTGCTTATGAGCCTGTAAAGTCAAAAGCAAGCTAATTGATACAATGGGGGTACAGGTATTGGGTAAATACGGTTGTTCCAAATAGGAGAAATTGACCAAACAAAGGGGTTACAGGGCCCATGTAAGTCCAAAAGCCAGTGGAGTAATCAAATTTTAAAGCTCCAAAATGATCTCTTTTGACTCCAAGTCTCACAGCCAAGTCACACTGATGCAAAAAGTAGGTTTCTGTGGTCTTTGGCAGCTCTGCCACTGTGGCTTTGCAGGTATAGCCTCCCTCCTGGCTGCTTGCATGGGCTGACATTTGGTGCCTGCAGCTTTTCCAGGTGCATGGTGCAAGCTGTCAGTGGATCTACCATTCTGGAGTCTGGAGGATGGTGGCTCTCTTCTCACAGCTCCACTAGGCAGTGTCCAGTAGGGACTATATGTGAAGGCTGCAAACCCACATTTCCCTTCCACACTGCCCTAACAGAGGTTCTCCATGAGGGCCTTGCCCCTGTAACAAACATTTGCCTCCACATCCAGGCATTTCCATCCATCTTTTGAAATCTAGGCAGAGGTCCTCAAACTTCAATTCCTGACTTCTGTGCACCCTCAGGCTCAACACCATGTGGAAGCTACCAGGACATGGGGCTTCCACCCTCTAAAGCCACAGCCCAAGCTCTCTATATTGGCCCCTTTCAGCCACGGCTCAAGTGGCTGGGACATAGGGCAACGAGTCCTTAGGCTGCACACAGCACGGAGACCCTGGACCTGGCCCATGAAACCACTTTTTCCTCCTAGGCCTCTGGGCCTGTGATGGGAGGGGCTGCCATGAAGGTATCTGACATGGCCTGGAGACATTTTCTCCATAGTCTTGAGGATTAACATTAGGCTCCTTGCTATTTATGCAAATTTCTGCAGCTGGCTTGAATTTTTCCTTAAAAAATGTTTTCTTTTTTTCGTTTCTACTGCATCATCAGGCTGCAAATTTTCTGAACTTTTATGATCTGTTTCCCTTTTAAAATGGAATGCTTTTAACAGTACCCAAGTCACCTTTCGAATGCTTTGCTGTTTAGAAATTTCTTCCACCAGATACCCTAAATCATCTCTCTGAAGTTCAAAGTTCCACAAATCTCTAGGGCAGGGGCAAAATGCTACTAGTCTCTTTACTAAAACATAACAGGAGTCACCTTTGCTCCAGTTGCCAACAAGTTCCTCAGCTCTGTCTGAGACCACCTCAGCCTGGACCTTATTGTTCATATTATTATCAGCATTTTTGTCAAAGCCATTCAACAAGTCTTTAGGAAGTTCCAAACTTTCCCACATTTTTCTATCTTCTTCTGAACCCTCCAAACTGTTCTAACCTCTGCCTGTTACCAGTTCCAAAATCACTCCCACATTTTTGGGTATCTTTTCAGCAACACCCCACTGCACTGGTACCAATTTACTGTATTAGTTCGTTTTCATGCTGCTGATAAAGACATACCTGAAACTCAGAACAAAAAGGTGTTTAATTTGATTTGCAGTTTCGCATGACTGGGGAGGCCTCAGAATTACGGCAAGAGGCAAAAGGCACTTCTTACCTGGTGGTGGCAACAGAAAGATGAGAAGGATGCAAAAGTGGAAATCCATGATAAAACCATCAGCTCTCATGAGACTTACTCACTACCACAAGAACAGTATGGGGAAAACTGTCTGCATGTTTCAAATTATCTCCCACCAGCTCCCTCTCATAGTATGTGAGAATTATGGGAGCAAAATTCAAGATGAGGTGTGGGTGGGGACACAGAGCCAAACCATATCACAACTAGATGGGAGAGAGAGGGAAAATGAGTTGAAAAACTAATTATTGGACACTATGCTCACTACCTGAGTAAAATATATGTATATTACTAAACTGCACATGTACTCTCTGTATCTAAAATTAAAGTTAAAATTTTTTAAAAGTAGGCAAAAAACATGAAGAAACCCTTCTCAAAAAAAGACATACACGTGTCCAGCAAACAAATGTAAAATGCTCAACATCACTAATCATCAGAAAGATGCAAATCAAAACCATAATGAGATACTATCTCACACCAGGCAGAACGGCTACTATAAAAAGTCAAAAACAGCAAATACTGGCCAAGTTGAGGAGAAAAGGGAATTATACACTATTGGAGAGAATGTAAATTATTGCAGCCACAGTGAAAAGCAGTTTGGATATTTCTCAAAGAACTTAAAACTACCATTTGATCCAACAATCCCATTACATTATACCAAAAAGATACCTGTGCTTCTATGTTCATCACAACACTGTTTATAATAGCAAATGAATGGAATCAATCTAGCTGCTTATTAACAGTGGATTAGATAAAGAAAATGTGATATGTATACACAGTGGAATACTACACAGCCATAAATAAATATCAAACTCATGTCCTTTCCAGCAACATGGATGCAGCTGGAAGTCATCATGCTAAGTGAATTAATGCAGGAACAGAAAACCAAATATTACCTGTTCTCACTTATAAGTAGGAGCTAAATATTGGATACCCATGAACATGAAGATGGCAATGACAGACACTGCAAAGGAGGACAAAAGTCAGGCTTCTTTTCCTTAAAACTTCTGAAGTGATTAATTTACTTAAAGCCATGCTCTTCACAACATTATTTTGGATTACAATAAAATGCGCACTTGACGAGACTTTCTAATTTGCTAAAACAATTTCTTTGCTTTAGGTTTCGAAGAATCTTTCAGTTAGAAGTTGGGATTTAGTTTCAGGCAACCTGTGACCTATGTTCCCATCCAAACTTTGCTTTTTAGCAAATCTTATATGTTGATTTCCATGTTCATCTGTGTCACTTGGAAAACTTACTAGATTCAAGATCTATGAAACCAATCATTTTGGCTGGTTTAAAGCTCCATCTGATGTTTACACAATCTTGTTATCCAAGTCCAGGTTTTTCAGCCTATGACTTTTAATTGTATGATATGGTTTGGCTGTGTCCCCACCCAAATCTCATCCTGAACTGTGGCTCCCACAATTCTAACGTGTCATGGGAGGGACCCATTGGGAGGTAATTGAATCATAGGGGCAGGTCTTTCCTATGCTGTTCTCGTGATAGTGAATAAGCCTCACGAGATTGGATGGTTTAATAAAGAGGAGTTCCCCTGCAAAAACTCTTTCTTTGCTCACCACCATCCACTTAAGATGTGACTTGCTCCTCCTTGCCTGCCACCATAATTGTGAGGCATCGCCAGCCATGGGGAACTGTGAATCCATTAAACCTCTTTCTTTTGTAAATTGCCCAGTCTCAGGTATGTCTTTATTAGCAGCATAAATACGGACTAATACATTGTACCTATGAAATTAAATTATAATAGATACAGAACATTATTACGACATCTGCCTCTAATCACCTTGCAGACCATGTATAAAAACAAATATAGGAGACCTGAAGGTTTTCAGTTCCTTTGAAGGAAGTTTCTTTGCCTGTTGGAAAGTTGCCTGCAGAAATACACAACAAAATCTCATCTAGTAATTGTTTTCTCTTTAAACTATTTGCTTACACATATAAGCATTAAAAATATGATGACTATACAGTACATAAATAAGTCTATAATTCAGAGATTTCAGGTATTTTTCAAAAAGACTAATTAATTTGTATTAACACTGCTCTCTCTCCCACCTAATCTACTCCACATAAAATTGTGTGTGTATACATTTATGCTACATTTTACAAATCTACTTAGTACACAATAGCTGCATATTCAGCCATTCTAGAGTCTATTATGTTGCCATATAATAAATGTTTTCTATCAAATGTTATCTTTTTATGAAAATTTGCTCTTAGGTATTACTTGAATATAAAATAGAATTATTTAAGATAAATTTCTAATATTAATTTTATTATAACAAAAAGTCTGTCAACTGTTTCAGACCATTCTGAAAACAAAGTATCTGATATGGTTTGGCTCTGTGTCCCCACTCAAATCTCATCTTGTAGCTCCCATAATTCCTACCTGTTGTGGGAGGGACCCAGTGGGAGATGACTGATTCAAGGGAGTAGGTCTTTACTGTGCTGTTCTCCTAATGCTGAATGGGTTTCACGAGATCTGATGATCTTAAAAATGGAAGTTTTTCTGCACAAGCTCTCTCTGTGCCTGCTGCCATCCACATAAGATGTGACTTGCTCCTCCTTGCCTTCCGCCATGATTGCAAGGCTCCCCAGCCACGTGGAACTGTAAGTCCATTAAACCTCTTTCTTTTGTAAATTGCCCAGTCTCGGATATGTCTTTATCAGCACAACAAAAACGCACTAATACAGTAAATTGGTACCAGTAGAGTGGGGTGCTGCTGAAAAAACACCCAAAAATTTTGAAGCAACTTTGGAACTGTGTAACAGGCAGAGGTTGGAACAGTTTGGAGGGCTCAGGAAGGCAGGAAAATGTGGGAAAATTTGGAACTTCCTAGAGACTTGTTGAATGGCTTTGACGAAAATGCTGATAGTGATATGAACAATAAGGTTTGGGCTGAGGTGGTCTCAGATGGAGATGAGGAACTTGTTGGGAACTGGAGCAAAGCTGACTCTTGTTATGTTTTAGCGAAGAGACTAGTGGCATTTTGCCCCTGTCCTAGAGATTTGTGGAACTTTGAACTTGAGAGAGATAACTTAGGGTACCTGGCAGAAGAAGTTCCTAAGCAGTAAAACATTCAAGAGTTGATTTGAGGGCCATGCACAGTGGCTCATGCCTATAATCTCAGCACTTTGGGAGGCTGAAGTGGATGGATTATTTGAGATCAAGCATTCAAGAACAGCCTCGCCAACATGGTGAAATCCCATCTCTACTAAAAATACATAAAAAATTATCTCAGCTTGGTGGCACACGCCTGTATTCCCAGTTACTTGGGAGGCTGAGGCAGAAGAATTGCTTGAGCCTGAGAGGCGGAGGTTGCAGTGAGCTGAGATTGCACCACTGCACTCCAGCTTGGGTGATAGAATGAAGCTCCATCTTAAAAATAATAATAATAATAATAAAAATAATAGGTGACTTGAGTGCTGTTAAAGACATTCAGTTTTATAAGGGAAGCAGAGCATAAAAATTTGGAAAATTTGCAACCTGACAATGCGATATAAAAGAAAATCCCATTTTCTGTCCCGGATCACTTGAGATTAGGAGTTCAGGACCAGCACAGTGACTCATGCCTGTAATCTCAGCACTTTGGGAGGCTGAGGTGGATTAATACATAAATTAGTTGGGCATGGTGGTGCGGGCATGTAATCCCAGCTGCTTGGGAGGCTGAGGCAGGAAAATTGCTTCAACCAGGGAGGCAGAGGTTGCAGTGAGCTGAGATCGCACTACTGCACTCCAGCCAGGTTGACAAAGCAAGACTCTGTCTCAAAAAAACAAAAACAAAAACAAAAAAACAGGAGTCACTCTTTTTTGCCTGCCACCATCCGTGTAAAATGTGACTTGCTCCTCCTTGTATTCTGCCATGACTGTGAGACCTCCCCAGCCATGTGGAACTGTAAGTCTGATTAAACCTCTTTCTTTTGTAAATCAGGTTTGTCTTTATCAGCAGTATGAAAACAGATGAATACAGTAAATTGGTACCAGTAGAGTGGGGCACTGCTGAAAATATACCCAAAAACATGGAAGCAAATTTGGAACTGGGTAACAGGCAAAGGTTGGAACAGCCTGGAGGCTCAGAAGAAAACAGAAAAATGTGGGAAGGTTTGGAACTTCCTAGAGACTTGTTGAATGACTTTGCTCAAAATGCTGATAGTGATATGGACAATAAAGTCCAGGCTGAAGTGGTCTCAAATGGAGATGAGGAACTTGTTGGGAACCGGAGTAAAGGTGACACTTGCTATGTTACAGTAAAGAGACTGGTGGCATTTTGCCCCTGCCCTAGAGATCTGTGGAACTTTGAACTATAGAGAGATGATTTAGGGTATCTGGCAGAAGAAATTTCTAAGCAGTAAAGTATTCAAGAAGTGACTTGGGTGCAGTTAAAGGCATTCAATTTGATAAGGGAAACAGAGAATAAAAGTTTGGAAAATTTGCAGCCAGACAATGCGATAGAAAAGAAAATCCCATTTTCTGATGAGAAATTCAAGCCAGCTTCAGAAATTTGCATAAGTAACAAGGAGCAGAATGTTAATTACCAAGACAATGGGGAAAAATGTCTCCAGGGCATATTAGAGACCACTGTGGCAGACCCTCCCATCACAGGCCTGGTGGCCTAGGAGGAAAAAGTGATTTTGTGAAACTGTCCCAGTGTTCCCATGCTGTGTGCAGCCTAGGCACTGAGTTCCAGTCACTCCAGCCATGGCTGAAAGGGGAAAATGTAGAGATTGGGCCATGGCTTCAAAGGGTGTAAGCCTCAAGCCTTGGCAGCTTCGACATGGTACTGAGCCTCTGGGTGCACAGAAGTCAAGAATTAGGTATTGGGAACCTCTACCTAGATTTCAGAAGGTGTATGGAAATGCCTAAATGCCTAGGCAGAAATTTGATGTAGGGGTGGGGTCCTCACGGAGAACCTCTGCTAGAGCAGTGCAGAGGGAAATGTGGGGTGAGAGTCACCGCACAGAGTCCCTACTGGGCACTGCCTAGTGGAGCTGTGAGAAGAGGGCCACTGTCCTCCAGACCCCAGAATGGTAGATTCACTGACAGCTTGCATCATCCACATGGAAAAGCCTGTGAAGGCAGCTGGGAGGGAGGCTACACCCTGCAAAGGCACAGGGTTGTAGCTGCCCAAGAATGTGGGAACCTACCTTTGGCGTCAGTGTGACCTCAGTGTGAGTCATGGAGTCAAAGGACATAATTTTGCAACTTCAAGATTTGACTGCTCCACTGGATTTTGGCTTTTCATGGGGCCTGTAGCTCCTTCTTTCGTCCAATTTCTTCCATTTTGAATGAATGCATTTACCCAATGCCTGTACCCCCATTGTATGTGGGAAGTTACTAACTCGCTTTTGATTTTACAGGCTCAGAGGCAGAAGGGACTTACCTTGTCTCAGTTAAGACTTTGAACTTTTGAGACTTTGGGGGACTGTTGGGAAGGCATGATTGGTTTTAAAATGTGAAGATAAGAGATTTGGGAGGGACTGGGGTGGAACGATATGGTTTGGCTCTGTGTCCCCATTCAAATCTCTTCTTGTAGCTCCCATAATTCCCATGTGTTGTGGGAGGGACCCAGTTGGAGATGATTGAATCATAAGGTTGTTCTTTCCTGTGCTGTTCTTATGATAGTGAGTGGGTCTCATGAGATCTGATGGTTTTAAAAATGGGAATTTCTCTGCACAAGCTCTCTCTTTGCCTGCTGCCATCCAGGTAAGATATGACTTGCTCTACCTTTTCTTCCACCATGAGTACAAGGCCTCCCCATCCATGTGGAACTGTAAGTCCAAGAAACCTCTTTCTCTTGTAAATTGCCCAGCCTAGCATATTATAAGCAGTGTGAAAGTGGTATCTTTATAAGCAGTGTGAAAAAGGACTATTACAATATATTTTACTTTCAAATATATATTTCAACAGAGAGATAAAATACATAAAGAAAATATTTTCTTGAGAATTGGTCTGTTTAAGTTAAAACTGCTTCAAACTTCTTACATATTCAGATATTACAAAATTAACTGAAGAGATTACAGACATAGTATGTTTTGTTGGGTACATGATGTGAGAAATAGAGTATGAATGCTTTTAAAGACTGTATCAAAATGTTACCTATATCTATAGACAAGTTTTATGATATTGATCACTTTGTCACAAATTGCTAGTTGTACTTCACACATTATGGATTTGGATCTTCTATTTACTTTTCCTTACTTTTCTTTTATAAGAAAATCTTATCAATTATATTTTCCTCACTAAAGAAATTTGATGTGACCTGCTGTATATGACAGGAAAACTATTCTTTAGTTTATCAATGTGGGGAGGGTGGTAGACTACTGTAAAAAAATAAGTCACATAAAATTAGTTACATAAAATTAAATGTTCCTTTCCCAAATTTCAAATGTATTGTGTAATAAAACCTTCTTCATTTTTCTCTTAAGGTTTACTAGTTTTGGAAATGATAATTAGTAGATGATTTTTAAAATAATACAGAACATATTATGTAATGTGACAAGAATACCTTTTCAATTTTCTCCACCCTCCTGTGACATTCTAGCCACTGTGACAGACAAACTATATGACCTTTGTAAAACACTTAAAAAGCACTCCCCTAACTAAATATGTCTGCTCCAATAGCCCTTGGTTTTTCACATTACTCATTCTTCTTGCCTAAAACATCAGTAATTTGGGTTACAAAATGAATATTATTTGTTATACCAACTAGCCAAACACCCTTAAAGGATTCTAAGAGTTTGAATAAGATGGAAGAGAGACCAAAAGAAGTGGATATGGAAGCTGCCTTGTTAAATAGGCTGGTGAAATCAGTATATCAAAGGGATATCTGCATTCCCATGTTTATTGCAGCACTATTCACAATAGCCAACGTATGAAATCAGCCTGTGTCCATCAACAGATGAATGGGCAATAAAAATGTAATGCATAAACACAATGGAATAGTATTCAGCTGTAAAAATGAATGAAACACTCTTATTTGCAGCAACATAGAGGGAACTAAGTGAAATAAGGCAAGCACAGAAAGACAAATACTGCATGTTCTCACTCATATGTGGGAGCTAAAAAAGTGGATTTCACGGAGGTAGAGAGTAGAAGATTGTTACCAGAAGCTGGGAAAACATGAGAGAAGGAAGAGATAAAAAGAAACTGGCTAATGGGTACAAAAATACAGTTAAATACAAGGCATAAGTTACAGTATTCAATAGTGTAGTAGGAAAATTTTAGTTAACGACAATTTATTGTATATTTCAAAATAGCTGGAAGAACATAATTGTAATATTCCCAACACAAAGAATAGATAAATGCTTGAAGTAATGGGTATCCCAGTTACCCCGATTTGATCATTATATGTTGTATACAGTTGTTGAAATATCACATCTACTCCACAAATATGTACATTTATAATATAGCAATAGCTATTTTTTTTTTTTTTTAAAGAAGATAGTCTAGGCACAGTTGCTCACACCTGTAATCTCAGAACATTGGAAGGCCAAGGCAGGGGAGGATCGCTTGAGCCCAGGAGTTCAAGATGAGTCTAGGCAACACAGCGAGGCCCTGTTTCTAGAAAAAATAAAAAATTTGACATTTCTCAAAATCCTTATATTCATCCAGGAAAAGTTCGGACTAAATCATATTTGATTATCAAGCCATAACTTTGTTTAGTTGACAGAGGCTGCTACTGTCAGATAAGGAACTAAATTCAAGTGATTTTTATTTGTCTCCCACAGTGTTTTAAAAAAGATACGCTGTAGCCTTGTAGTATAGTTTGAAGTCAGGTAGCGTGACGCCTCCAGCTTTGTCCTTTTGACTTAGGATTGTCTTGGCAATGCGGGCTCTTTTTTGGTTCCATATGAACTTTAAAGCAGTTTTTTCCAATTCTGTGAAGAAACTCATTGGTAGCTTGATGGGGATGGCATTGAATCTATAAATAACCTTGGGCAGTATGGCCATTTTCACGATATTGATTCTTCCTATCCATGAGCATGGTATGTTCTTCCATTTGTTTGTGTCCTCTTTGATTTCACTGAGCAGTGGTTTGTAGTTCTCCTTGAAGAGGTCCTTTACATCCCTTGTAAGCTGGATTCCTAGGTATTTTATTCTCTTTGAAGCAATTGTGAATGGAGTTCATTCCTGAATTGGCTCTCTGCTTGTCTGTTACTGGTGTATAAGAATGCCTGTGATTTTTGCACATTGATTTTGTATCCTGAGACTTTGCTGAAGTTGCTTATCAGCTTAAGGAGATTTTGGGCTGAGACAATGGGGTTTTCTAAATATACAATCATGTCATCTGCAAACAGGGACAATTTGACTTCTTCTTTTCCTAACTGGATACCCTTGATTTCTTTCTCTTGCCTGATTGCCCTAGCCAGAACTTCCAAGACTATGTTGAATAGGAGTGGTGAGAGAGGGCATCCCTGTCTTGTGCCAGTTTTCAAAGGGAATTTTTCCAGTTTTTGCCCATTCAGTATGATATTGGCTGTGGGTTTGTCATAAATAGCTCTTATTATTTTGAGGTACGTTCCCTCAATACCGAATTTATTGAGCGTTTTTAGCATGAAGGGCTGTTGAATTTTGTCAAAAGCCTTTTCTGCATCTATTGAGATAATCATGTGGTTCTTGTCTTTGGTTCTGTTTATATGCTGGATTACGTTTATTGATTTGCGAATGTTGAACCAGCCTTGCATCCCAGGGATGAAGCCCACTTGATCATGGTGGATAAGCTTTTTGATGTGCAGCTGAATCTGGTTTGCCAGTATTTTATTGAGGATTTTTGCATCGATGTTCATCAGGGATATTGGTCTAAAATTCTCTTTTTTTGTTGTGTCTCTGCCAGGCTTTGGTATCAGGATGATGTTGGCAAACAGCAAGGTACTGGTACCAAAACAGAGATATATACCAATGGAACAGAACAGAGTCCTCAGAAATAATACCACACATCTACAGCCATCTGATCTTTGACAAACCTGAGAGAAACAAGAAATGGGGAAAGGATTCCCTATTTAATAAATGGTGCTGGGAAAATTGGCTAGCCATAAGTAGAAAGCTGAAACTGGATCCTTTCCTTACTCCTTATACGAAGATTAATTCAAGATGGATTAGAGACTTAAATGTTAGACCTAATACCATAAAAACCCTAGAAGAAAACCTAGGTAATACCATTCAGGACATAGGCATGGGCAAGGACTTCATGTCTAAAACACCAAAAGCAATGGCAGCAAAAGCCAAAATTGACAAATGGGATGTAATTAAACTAAAGAGCTTCTGCACAGCAAAAGAAACTACCATCAGAGTGAACAGGCAACCTACAGAATGGGAGAAAATTTTTGCAATCTACTCATCTGACAAAGCGCTAATATCCAGAATCTACAAAGAATTCAAACGAATATACAAGAAAAAAACAAACAACCCCATCAAAAAGTGGTCAAAGGATATGAACAGAAATTTCTCGAAAGAAGACATACATACAGCCAACAGACACATGAAAAAATGCTCATCATCACTCGCCATCAGAGAAATGCAAATCAAAACCACAATGAGATACCATCTCACACCAGTTAGAATGGCAATCATTAAAAAGTCAGGCAACAACAGGTGTTGGAGAGGATGTGGAGAAATAGGAACACTTTTACACTGTTGGTGGGATTGTAAACTAGTTCAACCATTATGGAAAACAGTATGGCAATTCCTCAAGGATCTACAACTAGAAGTACCATATGACCCAGCCATCCCACTACTGGGTATATACCCAAAGGATTATAAATCATGCTGCTATAAAGACACATGCACACGTATGTTTATTGCAGCACTATTCACAATAGCAAAGACTTGGAATCAACCCAAATGTCCATCTGTGACAGACTGGATTAAGAAAATGTGGCACATATACACCATGGAATACTATGCAGCTATAAAAAAGGATGAGTTTGTGTCCTTTGTAGGGACATGGATGCAGCTGGAAACCATCATTCTTAGCAAACTATCACAAGAAGAGAAAACCAAACACCGCATGTTCTCACTTATAGGTGGGGACTGAACAATGAGATCATTTGGACTCGGGAAGGGGAACATCACACACGGGGGCCTATCATGGGGAGGGGGGAGGGGGGAGGGGGGAGGGATTGCATTGGGAGTTATACATGATATAAATGATGAATTGATGGGTGCTGACGAGTTGATGGGTGCAGCACACCAACATGGCACAAGTATACATATGTAACAAACCTGCACGTTATGCACATGTACCCTAGAACTTAAAGTATAATAAAATAAATAAATAAATAAATAAATAAAAATTTATGCATCTCTAGAATTGGCATATCTTTACATAGTGCGTGCAAACTTCTTCAGCACTACTTAATGTTTTATAAACTGCCAGGTTCGTTCTTTTTTAAATTTTGTCTAAATCCTGAAATCATTTGTCTTTCTTGTCTTGATTTACAACTTATGATTTGTGTTATTTTTCTAGCACCAGAATGTGGTACTCTGGAACATAGAGGAAAAGGTATTAAATCTCTCCTCTGTGAGGATGCTTCCTTCAAAGACCTCCCCCTTTAAGGGCTATTGAAACTTTGAAGTACTGTGGAGCACAATCTGAAAGCTTGTTTATGTTTCTTCTGCAGCTGGCTCACTGATCTCCGTGGACCCAATTTCCACCCTGTAATTAAGCATCTGGATACACTCTGAGTTGCAGTACGGGAAATGCTGTTTTGAGAGTATCACATAGTTGAGCAACCACCCTCTGCTTCTCAAAGTGATAAAATGATGATGAATTGCAAATGCCACAGTGTGTGATGACCTTTCCCATGATTTTTTTGATTACTGTCCAAACATCCTTGTTACACATATGGCTCCTGTGAATAGTAAACTATTATAGCGATTTAAATTATTTAAATTAGTATATGCTCCATGTTTGTTTTTTACATTTTTGGTAATTCAGTACTACTTTTCAAATCAATTTACAAGTGTCATTTCAGAATGTATATTTTAAACATTTTATAAACACTTCACAGGTGACAAAATTCCACCTCCATTCTCTTACAGTCCCAGTTGCAACCAAGAATTAAATTGATATAACATATTTTAACAGGAAAAAAGCACACAAACTTATTTAATATAAGTTTTATGTGGCACTGGAGCCCTCATTAGGAGATGACAACCCAACAAAACAATCAAACACTTACATAAAGAATTGGAAAAATAATAGTAAGTTGTGAAATGTGACAAAGCAAAGGAGCTTGGTCTAGGGTAGTTAATTGGAAAGATAACTGACTAGAAAGATAAGCATTAGTTCAACAGGTTTGTTTGTACAAAATTCTTTCAGTCTCAACTTCCTATTCTTGATAAGAATATTATTCCTTGTGGTATTGGGAGTACATCTCCCACATGGGAATTTCATGTCTTATGTCTACCCAAAGGAAAATAAATCCATTTATCAAAAAGATACCTGTAACCATATATTAATCACAGCATTATTTACAATGGCAAAGTCATGGAATCAACCTAAGTGTCATCACAGATGATTTGATTAAAATTTTGTTATATGTACACGAGGGAACACTATTGAGCAAGCCACAAAAAAATGAAATTATGTTGTTTGCACTAAGATGAATGGAACTGGAGGCCATTATCTTAAGTGAAATAAGCCAGACACAGAAAATCAAATATTGCGTGTTATCACTTGTAAATGGATGCTAAAAAATGTGTACACAAGGACATAGAGAATGGAATGATAGACAACGAAGACTCAGAAAGGTGAGTGGGTAGGCAAGCGGTGGATGATGAAAAATTACTTAATGGGTACAATGCACATTATTCAGTTGATGTATATGTACCTTAACACCCTTACTTGACAACTAAACAATATATCCATGTAACTAAGTTGCACTTGTACCTCATAAATTTGTACAAATAAAAATAATAAAGAAACAAAACAAAACAAGAAACAGAATACAGGTCCGAGTGATCTTCTTGCCACTGCTGTGTTCTTTTAAGTTTCTTTAATTCAAAATAATCAATTTTACAGAGCCCCATATTTTGCGGTGGCATATTCTTAACTCCTTTAACAAAAACCTTTATAAATAGTGAAATTATCATAATTAAACTTGCTACTAATAATGATGGTGTCTACAACGGTGATTGTAGCAGAATGGGAAATATACTTCTAGCACAACCTGCCTAAGTAGCAGCTCTCTGTTATTTACAATTTGGACATGTCCAAACCATTACCATTTCTAGTCTGGTTTGTACTCCTGTAATGATGTATTAGCATCTTCTTAAATACCATATTAAGTATGAAATCTCACTCTTGTTTAACAACATTATGTCAGGTTGTTCCAGAATTAGTATTTCTCAAGTTGTGTTCTATGGAATATTAGTTTCATTTGAATATGTTAAATGAAAATAGATGCTATAGAGAATGCTTGCTTCTCTGATCCAAGAAAAGATGAGAAATGTTGCACATTTTGTAGCCTTGAGAAGTACTGTAGTAAATATATATCTTTATTAGCAGAATTTTGCAATTCACTGAGTCAAAAGTTTTAATTTTCAATAACATATTAAAATCCACATTGCTTTGATAAACATATTGTTCAATTGCATTGTTTCTTACTCAAACATAGAATATTTATGCTTTGAATAACATAATTGTAAGAACTCAAAAAGATATTTGAATTTGTCTAGTCTAACTCCTTCATTTTACAGATAAGAAAACTTATGCCAAAAGCAATTCTTTGTTAATTATTTAGTTTGTGTAGCCTTTAAGAAAGGGACTATATTTAGCTATTTACAAAGTTTGTGTCAGATGGCACATATAAAAATTGCGTGTGAAAGATCTTAATATTATTATTATACCCATATTGTGGAAAAAAAAAAAATCAGGCTTAAAGAGGTTGAGTTACACATTCATAGCTACAAAACTATTGCTTAACAAAGCCAGGTTCAAACCAAGACTGTCTAATTTGATGACATACACTCTTTTTTAAAACAACTTTGTGAAGATATAATTCCAATGTCATACATTTTACCCATTTAAAGTGTATAATTCAATGATATCTAATATACTCACGGTGTGCAATCCATCACACTGGATTATCTAAAGTCCATTATCCTAAGCAAACTAAACAGGAATAGAGAACACAATGCTACATTTTCTTACTTATAAGTGGGAGCTAAACACTGAGTACACGTGGACACAAAGAAGGGAACAATAGACACCAGGGGCTACTTGAGGATGGAGTGTGGGAGGGAAGTGAGGATTGAAAAAGTACCTACGCGGTGGTATACTTATTACCTGGGTGAGGAAATAATCTGTACACAAAACACCTGTGACATGCAGTTTATCTGTATAACAAGCCTTCAAATATACCCCTGAAACTATAAGTTAAAAATTAAATAAATAAATAAAAAAATTTAAAAAGAAAGTAAAATTCAGAAGCTAAAAATACACAAAATCATCAGTAAGGCAATCTACTTAAAACTTTGAAAGAAAGAAAATTAGTATATTGGGGAGGTATCTGCAATCCCATGTATATTGCAGCACTTTTCACAATAGTCAAGATTTGGAAGCAATCTAAGTGTCCAACGACAGATGAATGAATAAATAAAATGTGGTACATAGACACAATAGAGTACTATTCAGTCATAAACAATGAGATCCTGTGATTTGCAACAACACGTATGGAACCAGATATCATTATGTTAAATGAAATAAGCCTGGTTCAGAAAGATAAACTTTGCATGTTCTCACTTATTTGTAGGAGCTAAAAATTAAAACGATTGAAGTCATTGAGACAGAGAGTAGAACGATGGTCACCAGAGTCTGTGAAGGGTAGTGGAGGGTACGGGGGCAGGGAAGGAGAAGTGTTTAATGGGTACAAAAAATAGGAAGAAGATCTAGTATTTGATAGCACAACAAGACTACTATTGTCAATAATAATTTAACTGTACATTTAAAAATAACTAAAAGAATATAATTGGATTGTTTGTAACACAAGTGATAAATGCTTGAGGAGATGGTCACATCAATTACTCTGATGCAATTATTACATATTGTATGCCTGTTATCAAAATATCCCATATACCTCATACGTAAGTCTATATATTATTTACTGGAAAAAGTTTAATGCTTAAAAAATTAAATTAAAGGAAACTTTAAACACTAGAGAAATGCAAAAAGCCAGTAGGCATTTGTGGTTTCTTTGAGAGTGTGAGCTACTCTAAATTTGATACCACACTCCACCCTCAAGTAGCCCTTGGTGTCTATTGTTCCCTTCTTTGTGTCCACGTGTACTCAATGTGTAGCTCCCACTTATAAGTAAGAACATGTAGCATTTTATTCTCTATTCTTGTTTAGTTTGTTAGAATAATGGACTTATTATTATATATATACACACACACACACATACACACATAAGCAGAGCCTCATGGCTACAAATAAAAGGTGATAAGAAATACAATTTAAGTTGAATTACAATTGTCAACTTTCTCGCTTTACTCTTTGGCAAAATAATCAATATCCCATATAATGTGATTTTAAGTCGAAAGGAAATACTTCTTATTGATTTACCTATTATAATCTTTTAATGATACTGTCATTTTAAATGTATTTTAGGCATTTTATGAGTTGTGACTTAATTAAAAAGTTTACATCAACCTGAATAAAAAATAACAATAGTTAATAATTAATGAACTCTTACTCTGTGCTGGACACTTGCCTTAGCCCTTTACATTGATTATCTTATTTAATATTTATAAAGAATATTTGTGGTATTATCAGTATTTAGATTTCCTAGAAGATAACATATGTAACTTCTAGGCTAGTATTTACAGAAGGAAATGTATTACTAAGAGAAATTCTTAAGATGTAAATAGAATGGAGTCCCTTAAAGTGTACTTTAATGTGACATAAAGATTGATACTAAAAGTTTTAAAATGCATAATACACAATTTCAAAAATTAAAAAACAGACATGGTAACGTCATTATGTACCAATGCCAAGGCCCTTCACAGCAATTTCATTTAGTGCTCAAATCTTTGTGATACAGTAATTATTATCCCCACAGATGAACAGATTGAGGTTCATAGAGTTTAAGTGACCTGTACGAAGACAAATAATTTTATTCCAAAATTTTAACTTCTATTTTAAATATAGAATATTTCATGTTCCATTTTATTAGTCTATTGATTCTCTTCTATTCTTGTTATATTCTCAGCCATTCAGAGTTATAATTTAATCTTTCCCACTAATTTGGGCCTTTAAACTAGATAATGAATCATTCCACTTTTTAATCAGAGTTCAACAGAATGTACCACACGTAATAATTTTTATAGTATTATTTCTAATCACATCCTAGGTTTGGAGAACATATTACTCATTGTTTTGTGCCCCCATAGGTTAGATATTCTGCTATAACTTCTATTTATTATTCAATCAGGAGAAAAGTAGCTAAATTTTATATACAATTCAATGATCCTCAAACATATTGTGAAAGCTAAAATGTAAAAGGACTAATATTAAATTCCTGATAACTGAAAAATCAGCATAGTATATATAAGCCTTTGAGGACATGAAATAAAGGAACACGTTTAAAATGCGGGGAAATGAGTTGTATCCTACACATAATAACAATAGAGGGTTTCCCACTGCATTTGAATATAAAGGTTTGCTTTCTAGATGTTTTAAAGGTTTTCAGTAGCTGATTTAACTATCCTTGAGAGATAAACTAATGCTCCAGCTCTGTCAGACTTTTCTAGCTTCATACTGACTGTGCTTCTTAATGTTTGTTCTTAATTTGCTAAATCAATTGATTAACCATAAAGAAAATTTAATTTAAAATGAGGGAGAGCAAAATTAGTACTGGTGAAGGCCTGCTGACTTACTGGTCCAGCATATTTAAGTACACTGACTTATATGCTTGAAGTTGAATATTGGCCAAATGAAATTTTATGAACTCCAGAAAATTACAGCCACTAACTCTAAGGGTATTATATTCACTAAATGTAGTCTTTAGATCAATGGCACCCTTGTGTCCAGTAAATGGACCAGACTGTTTAAATATTGGCTCATATCCTTTATCATGTGTGACTGGATTATGAAACTAATTTCCTCAGAAAAGACTTCTCAATATAAATTTAAGTAATTTCTGACTAGAAATTTAATATCCATAATATATATTTTTAAAATCCTTGAGGGTATATAGTACCGTTCAAATGAAGAGTTTTCAGTACTTCTCAGGCATTATTTCATTTACTTTCACAATTTCCTGCTGGACAATGTGATTTGTACTGAATTGAGGATGGGGCACCAATATTTGCTGTTTCTGCTCCTGCTTCTCTACATCTAAGTCTATTAGAGAGTAAGATCACATGAAATTGGGAAGTAAGATTGTTTTGTTAATTTCTGCTTGCATTGCATGGATTTCTACTGATAAGAAATATGTATGAGACAAAGTTCTGTGTATTGTGGTAGACATCAAAGTTACACACAAATAAAAATACAAAAAATGCAGATAGTATGTTACGGAATATGCTATGGCAAAATTCACAAGTGAACTCAGGTAGGGAGTCAGCAAGCTCTAACAGAAGACATTGGTTTGAATCTGGAATCTACCAATTAGTAACTGTGTGCACTTGGGTGCATTTTTAAACATTTACTTCCTTGGTTCTTAGATTTAAGTTATGTAGAAGAGGAAAAACAATGCCTCACTAAGTGACTTACATGAATATTGGAATAAATACTATGTGGAAATATTTAACACAGTGTTTGGCACAGAGAAAAGACCTAATAAATGTGGATGAATCTGACGTTTTCTGGTAGATGAAATCAGCATATAGATAGATATAGCTTCAAGAATAAGTAAAATTTCACCAGAGGGAGTTGAGAGAATATTATTCTAGGGAGAAAGAAAAGCATGTGGAGTAGTGTAGAGGTATAAAAACACAGAGCACTTCTAGAATTTTTTTTTTTTTTTCAATAGAGACTAGAGAGAGATAAGTTGGATAGTTAGGCTGAGGTTAGATCATGGGATTTGGACCTTCTGTGTTATTTACAGGGAAGCTACTGAACACATTTGAACATGGAAGAATCATAACAAGAGTGGGATTGGTTGGTAGGAAGGGTTGAACAAAACAAGACTGATTATTAGGCTAATATAATAAGTAGTTCAATTATGAATGCTTAAGGTCTGTAAGAGGAAGTTGGAAATGTAAGAATAAATATCGACCAAAATTAAAGATAACAATTACTGGTCATTTTTACATAGATTTAAGGTCCAATCCTTTACCTTAAAAAAGGCACACTAGGATCTGGCCCTGCCTACCTTACTAGGCATACTTATCGCCTACCCCTCCACTGTCCCTCTCTGCGGGTTTCAAGCAGAACAATTTCTTTCCAGCAGCTTAAATAAGCTGTCCTCATCCACGTGGTCTCCTTTCATTCTGAAATAGTTTTCATTTACTTACCCGACTGAAAGTTTTCATTTGCTTCTCAAATTTTAGTTCAGGCATTGCATTCTCTTAAGGTCTTGCCTACCATCCCAGATTACAATTTGATGTTCCTCTTTGCTACATCTTCCCCTTCTGTATAACTTTTTAATACTTATTTTATTGTGTTTGCCATATTCTGTGTGATATTGCCATTGCCACACTCCTTTTTCTTTTTTTTTTTCAAACACCTGGTTTCAAGCAGTTCTGCCTTGGCTTTCCAAAGTGCTTGGATTACAGGCATGAGCCACTGCACCCAACCCTACTTTTTACTTTTTAAATCATGATAACTAATAATAATGATTACCAATCATTTACTATGTACCAATACATTGTTATAAGCACTTTAAATGTATTGGTTCACTTAATCTCAATCTTAAATGGCCCTTTAATTTCATAGTAATTGTTATCTCCATTTAATAGTTGATTAAAAAAAAATCAAGCAGAGAGAGAATAAGTAGCTAGCCCATTGTTTTACACGTAGAAAACAGTGGAGCCCAAGTATGCAAACTCAAATACTCTGGATTCAGAGCCTTTTCTGTTAACTATAAAATACTGCCTCTCTTAGATAAAACTATAAAACATAAAGGATATAAATAAATTGACCAAAGTCATGCCTTGGTTAATAATTATAGTTAGAAAGCAGAAGAATTAGGCATCAAATGTGAAACAGTTGTGAAGTGGAAGGAGAACATGGCTAGTGCAGTGCTGTGCAACCAAATAAAACGTTTTTAAAATAATCAGTATTTGAAAAAGATTAACAGGACAAGAGAAATAGTTGTTAAAGTAGATCCTGAAAGAAGTGAAGACAGAGAGGAACAAGAGGACCTAATTAATTCTCATGATGTATAAGTCCAATTATTCCTCAGAAACAGAAAAGAAAAGAGCATATTGAAGGAAAATGCATGGAAATGTTGTAATGGAGGTGTGCCCAAAACACTGATGCACAAACATATTTTTGTCTCAGAAAAGTTTTAGAAGGATTATCTACTAAAAGTGATGAAGATAGGTCAGATTGGGAATTTAAGAACAAAAGAAATGACTTGAGAAAATTTCCATGGGGAATGAAAACAAAGGCCATAAGACTTGTAATGTGCTGTAAGAATCATGAAAAACGGATTCAAAATCTTAGGAACAGAGAGATTGTGAATAGTATGAAAATCTAAGTCCTAGCTCCGTAGTGTCAGAAGTGAAAGATAACGTAATAGGAAATAATATTTTTTAAAATTAACTAAATGGTAAAAATGTTATCGGTTTTATGAGCATGACCTGTTTTAGTCCCCAGAGATAAATAGAAGGCAGAAAGAAACACACAAGGCAGTATTACAAGGAGGCTAACTTTAGACATTGGAAAACTCAATAAAAACAACTGGGTTGCTTCAGTAAAACAAGAGAAAAAGAGAGAGGGATAGAGGGAGGAGGGAGCAAGGAAAGAG
The DNA here is from genome assembly GCF_007565055.1 of Rhinopithecus roxellana. Taxonomy (NCBI): domain Eukaryota; kingdom Metazoa; phylum Chordata; class Mammalia; order Primates; family Cercopithecidae; genus Rhinopithecus; species Rhinopithecus roxellana. Next base: position 38,262,301 of record NC_044555.1, on the reverse strand, counting down.
AGATAGAGAGAGAAGGTAGGCCGGGCGCGGTGGCTCAAGCCTGTAATCCCAGCACTTTGGGAGGCCGAGACGGGCGAATCACGAGGTCAGGAGATCGAGACCATCCTGGCTAACACGGTGAAACCCCGTCTCTACTAAAAAAATACAAAAAAAAAAAAAAAAAAAAAAAACTAGCCGGGCGAGGTGGCGGGCGCCTGTAGTCCCAGCTACTCGGGAGGCTGAGGCAGGAGAATGGCGTGAACCCGGGAGGCGGAGCTTGCAGTGAGCTGAGATCCGGCCACTGCACTCCAGTTCAGGCGACAGAGCAAGACTCCGTCTCAAAAAAAAAAAAAAAAAAAAAAAAAAAAAAAGAGAGAGAGAGAGAGAGAAGGTAAATATTTGAAGTCTTGGAATACACATCAACAATAAAACGGATTGATCTTATTTGGCTATAAACTAAAAAACCATTTTAAAACATAACAAACAAGACAAATAAGAACCTTGATTGGATATTTGTTAATATTTAGCAGTTATTGTTAGTGTTTCAAGTATAATAATAGAATATTTTAAGTTTTTAAAAAACACTTGTATTTTAGAGATACATACAGAAATAATTACAGATAAAATAATATAGGAGGAAGTGCCAAGATGGTTGACTAGAAGCAGCTAGTGTGTACCACTGTGGTAGAGAGGAGACAGAGTGGTGCATAAACACTAGCTCTAGTGTTCAAGTGGATTGTCCAGGAGGCCATGTTGTGATTCCTCAAGGAAGCAATGGTGACCTATGGCGGACAGAGAGCAGTGGGGGTGCCTACCTAAGATTGGTATGGAGCAAGGGGAGGCTCCCCATTGTGGGGAATGGGTGAGTGAGCGAGAGGCCCAAGGGACATACACTTCTGCTATAAACCTTTGTAATCTTAGGCATGAAATATCCTAACGGACCCCTTGCACCCCCAGACAAACATGGAGAGAGAGCTGCATGGAAACTGGGCAGAGCCACTTCTCAGGGCCACATGGAGCCCCACGGGACTTGGATCCCTAAACACCCTGGTGCAAGTTGTTGTAGTCCTGCCAGTTAGGGAGGCCAGGCTCTCTTTCACAAACCCAACAAGCCTAGACAAATGCATAATAATAGTGGGAGATTTCAACATTTCACTAACAGCATTAGACACATCTTTAAGGCAAAAACTAACAAAGAAGTTCTGAACTTAAATTTAAGACTTGCACAATTGGACAGGATAGACATCTACAGAACACACCACCCACCGACAATGGAATATATATTCTACTCATCTTCATATTGAATGTATTATAGGATCAATCACATGTTCAATCTCAGTAAATGATAAAAACATTAAAATCATACCCAGCACACTCAAATCACAGTGCAATAAAAATAAAAATAAATATCAAGATGATACCTTACAACTACAAAAATTCATGAACATTAAACAACTTGGTCCTGAATAACTAATGAGTGAACATTTAAATTAAAGCAGAAATCAAAAAATTATTTAAAATTAATCAAATATGTGAACACAATCTACCAACACCTCTGAGATGCAGCTAAGGCAATGTGAAGAGGAAAGCTTATAGTACTAAATGCCTTCATCAAGATGCTAGAAAGCTCTCAAATTAACATTTTAACTTTGTGCCTAAAGGAACTAGAAGAAAAAAAAAAAAAAAAAAAAAAAACAGACAAAAACCAATACCAAAGCAAGAAGAAATAAAATGATTAATTAAAATAAGAACTGAAGTAAATTGAGATGCAAGCATTCATGCAAAAGATTAATGAAACCAAGTGTAGATTTAAAAGAAAAATAAACAAGATTGATAAACTTCCAGCTAGATTAACAAATAAAATAGAGAGAAGATCCAAATAAGTATAATCAGAAATGATAAGGATGACACTGCCATTGATCCCATATAGTTGAAAAAGATCTTCAGAGAATACTATTTAACAACACTATGCACACAATTAGGAAATCTAGGAGAAATTGATACATTTCTAGAACACACATTTTCACAAAATTGAATCAGGAGAAGATTTAAAACCTGAATAGACCAATATTGAATTCTGAAATTAAATCAGCAATAAAAAACCTAGCAACCAAAAGAAGCCCTGGACCAGATGAATTCATAGCTGAGTTCTACGAGACATGAAAGAAGAACTGGTACCAATCCTAAAGAAACTATAACAAAAAAATTCGAGGTGGAGAGGCTCCTCCCTATCTGATTCTATGAAACCAACTTTGGCTTAATACCCAAATCTGGCAGAGACACAATGAAAAAAAAAAAAAAAAAAACTTGAGGCCAATCCAATATCTCTGATGAACACAGATACAAAAGTCCGTAACAAAATACTAGCAAACCAAATCCAGCAGCACATCAAAATGTTAATACATCACAACCAACAGGGCTTTATTCGTGGAATGCAAGACTGTTTTGACATATGGAAATTATTAACTGTGATTCACCACATGAACAGAATTAAAAACAAAATCATATGTTCTCTCAATAGAAGAAGTGAAAACTTTCAATAATGCCCATTATCCCTTCATGATAAAAAGACCCAACAAACTAGGCATCAAAACAACATACTTTAAAATAATAAGAGCCATATACAAGCCGATATCATACTGAAAGAGTAAAAGCTGAAAAAATCTACCTTGAGAACTGTAACAACACAAGGATGCCCACTCTCACCACTCTTACACTCCTACCACTCCTACTTTAACATCGTCCTGGAAGCCGTGGTTGGAGCAATCAGGCAAGAGAAAGAATTAAAAGGCATCCAAATTGGAAAAAATAAAAGAAGTTAAATTATCTCTCTTTGCTGGAGATAAGATTCTATAACTAGAAAAGCCCAATGACTCCACCAAAAGGCTACTAGAACTGATACATGACTTTAGTAGGTTTTAGGATATAAAATCTATGTACAAAAATCAGTAGCATAATTATACACCGATAATGTCCAGGTTGAGAGTTAAATCAAGAGCACAATACCATTCACACTAGGCAGAAATAAAATGAAATACCTAGCAGTACACATAACCAAGAAGCTTAAAGATCTTTACAAGAAGCACAAACCTGTTGAAAGAAATCAGATATGACACAAACAGATAGAAAAATATCCCGTGCTTATGGATTAAAATGGCTATATGACTCAAAGCAATTTACAGATTCAACACTATTCCTATCAAACTACAAGAGTCATTCATCACAGAATTAGGAAAAGCTATTCAAAAACTCATGGAACCAAAAAAAGGGCCTGCATAAACAAAGCAATCCTAAGCAAAAGAAAGAAGCTAGAGGGATCATATTATCTGACCTCAAACCATAGTATATAAGGCTATAGTAGTCAAAATAACCTGGTACTGGTATAAAAACAGACACATAGACAAATGGAACAGCATATAAAACCCAGATATAAAGCCTCACACGTAGAACCATTTGATATTTGACAAGCCAAGAAACACAAGCAATGGGAAAAGGAATCCCTGTTCAATAAATGGTGCTGTAACAAATGGCTATATAGAAGAATGAAACTGAACCCTTACCTTTTACAATATACAAAAAGTAACTCAAGCAGGATTAAAGATTTAAATGAAAAAACATCAAAATATAAGCATTCAAAAAAAATCTAGGAAATGCCCTTCTCAACATCAGCCTTGGAAAAGAATTTTTGCCTATGTCTTCAAAAGAAACAACAACAAAAAATATTGATGAGTGGGACTTAATTAAGCTAAACAGCTTCTGCACAGCAAAATAAATTATCAACAAAGTAAATAGTCAGCCTGCAGAATAGAAGGAAATATTCCCAAACTATGCATCCGACAAAAAACTAATATCCGGAATCTATACGAAATTTAAACAAATTAACAAGGAAAAAAAAACATTAAATGGGCAAAGGATATGAACAGCCATTTCTCAAAAAAGACATAAACAGCCAACAAATACATTAAAATGTTCCACATAACTAACCATTAGAGAAATACAAATCAAATCCACGATGATATACCATTTCACACCACTCAAAATGGCTATTTTTGAAAAATTAACATAAAAAGTAACAGATCATCTAGAGGCTGAAGAGCAAAAGGAAACACGTATGCACTGTTGGTGAGAGAGTACTTTAGTTCAATCATTGTGGAAATCAGTGTGGCGATTCCTCAAAGAACTTAAAGCATAGCTACTGTTTGACCCAGCAATCCCTTTACTGGGTATATACTCAAAGGAAAACAGATAATTATATCAAAAGACACATGCATACATATGTTAGTTGCTTTGCTATTCACAATACCAAAGAATGGAATCAATCTAGATGTCCATTAATGGTGGATGATCAAGAAAATGTGGTATATATATACCATGGAATACTGCATAGCCATATAAAAGAATAAAATCATGTCTTTTGCAGCAATCTGAATAGAGCTGGAGGTTAAAGCAAATGAACACAGGAAGAGAAAACTAAATCCTACATGTTCACATGGGAGCCAAACATTGAGCAGTCAGAGACATAAACGTAGGAACAACAGACACTGCTAACTAGTAGTCCCAGGAGAGAGGGGCATATGGGTAAAAAAAAAAACTACCTATTGGATACTATGCTCACTACTTGGGTGCAATATACACATGCAACAAATCGGCACAAGTACTCCCTGTACCTAAAATAAAAGTTGAGAAAAAATATTTTATAAACTCTGATCACAAAAATTATAAAAAATAATTAACACAGTGTCTCTAAAATAATTTGGCAAAGGATAGGGAAAACTTGCTAAGGTTAAATGACTCACCTGAAGTCACACGTCCAGTGTAAGCCAGAAAATTTAACCCAGGGAGACAAAGAATAGGAGATATCTGTGTAATTCGAAGATTAGGCAACGAGAGGAAAGAAAAATTGGCCTGCCTATATCATCAGAGCTTAACTAGACAACTAGACAAATAAATACTGAATATTTCAATACAATTTTTCATGTCAAACTGGCTTCCAGGTTAAACACTGAGAAAGATATTCTAGCAGTGTAATCAAATAATAGAGACCTCGATAAAGAAACTATTTGCTTCTTAAATATATTAAATATATCTTCCTTTATTTAAGTATTGAGTCAACATTTTGAAAAACAACAATATATAATCCATACAAATATCCCATAACATTAATAAAAGAATCAACCCTTAAGAGAAAATAAGAATTATCAAAATTATTTATAAAAGAAAATTGAAAAATGGACTACATGTTCTGGTCTCTAGTAAATAAATGAAATTACTTATACTGTGAGAAATGTGACAAATGAGAAGGGAAGGAAATGTATACAGGGAGGCTGTTTAGAAACTAAAGCCTGCAACAGAACTAAAATTTACAAGATAAACAGTTGAGGAAAACCAACATTTAGAAAATCAAAATGATTATGATGCTGACACATTTAGTGCAAACTAAAGACACTTTCTCATAATGCAGAGGAAATGACTGGAAATTATGAGAGAAAATATGACAAAAACAATAGATCCAGTCTACAACTAATTAGTGTCCCCGAGGGAAATAAGTAAAAGCAATATACCAGAAACAAAAATAGAGTATAATCTAATAATTTTTTTAACAATTGCAAAAGGTGTAAGCCAAAATGATAAAAATAGAGCCAATGAAATAATATTTGCATAAATTGGGTAACAAAATATATTTAACAAAAGTTATGTGAAAATTTCAAGCTATAATATCACAAAATTAGCATACTAATTTAGCATAGAATAATAATTGCTTAATTTTGTAAAACCTAACAAAATGTGAATTACAAGTCAAATGGTAAATCGATATGATTCAATGTTCATAATCAAATAGAGATTTCTAAGTCATTTGCTTATAAATGCCATGAGATCATTTGTAAGTGAAATGAGACAAATAGGTATTTGCCTCCTCACCCATATGTGTCCTCAAAATAGTCACTAATTGCTATTTTTTTAAGCAAAAGAACTCTACAATTATAAGTCGGTCTCTAAGATTTTTTAGATTTTGCTTTCACTGACAAATAATAATTGTATATATTTATGGGATATGATGCATTTTCTGCATAATGGATCAACATCAACGCAATGTTATGATATGTTTATGATTCTTGAGATTTTAAATAAATTATACAGCTAGATCAGAAAGTTGTCTCCTCATTTTTTGCAATATAAAAGCTCAATTCAACCTTGAGTAACTGAAGAACAACGCTGAGATGAAAGTTTCTTAAAAGATGTCTTTCCCCGAAGTAATCAATAATGAATATTGTAAGAGTCTTTCTCTAGGTTTCATGTTTTTAATGTTTTAATTTTTAATTTTTGTGGGAACAGAGTAGATGTATATAATTGTGAAGTACACAAGATGTTTTCATGCAAGCATGCAAGGCGTAATATTCACATCATGGAGAATAAGCTAGCCATTTACTCAAGCATTTATCCTTTCTGTTACAAATAATCCAATTATACTATTTTACTTATTTTAAAATGTACAATTAACTTATTATTGACTAAAGTCATGCTGTTGTGCGACCAAATAATCTCTCTTAGTCATTCTAACTATACTTTTTGAATCCATTAACTGTCTTCATCTCCCCCACAGTCCCCCACTACCTTTGCCAGACTCTAATAACCATCCTTCTACTTTCTATGTCCATTTCTATTATTTTGATTTTTAGATTCCACAAACAAGTGAGAACATGCAATATTTGCCTTTCTGTGCCTGGCTTATTTCACTTAATATAATTATCTCCATTTCCATCCACATTGGTGCAAATAACAGAATCTCATTCTTTTTTATGGCTGAATAGTACTCCACTGTGCTCCACTGTGTATATATACCATATTCTCTTTATCTATTCATATGCCAATGGACATTTAGTTTGCTCCCAAGTCTTAGCTATTGTGAACAGTGCCACAACAAACATGGGAGTGCGGATAAGTCTCTGATATACTGTCTTTTTTTTGGGTATATACCCAGCAGTGGGATTGCTGGGTCATATAATATCTCTGCTTTTAGTTTTCTAGGGAACCTTCAAACTGTTCTCCATAGTGATTGTACTAATTTACATTCCCACCAACAGTGTAGGAGCCTTCCCTTATCTCCACATCTTTGCCAGGATGTATTATTGCCTGTCTTTTGGATATTAGTCATTTTAACTAGGGTAAGATGATATCTTATTGTAGTTTTGATTTGTATTTATCTGATGATCAATAATGTTGAGTAACTTTTCGTATGCCTGTTTTTCATTGGTAGGTATGTTTCTGTTGAGAAATATTTATACAAATATTTTGCCTATTCTTTTTGTTGATGTTGTAGTTGTTGAGATGGAGTCTCGCTCTAACGCCCAGGCTGGAGTGCAGTGGGGTGATCTTGGCTCACTGCAACCTCTGCCTCCCAGCTTCAAGCGATTCTCCTGCCTCAGACTCCTGCGTAACTGGTATTACAAGTGCCCACCACCACGCCTGATTAGTTTTTGTACTTTTAGTAGAGACTGGGTTTCGCCATTTGGCCAGGCTGGTCTGGGACTCCTGACCTCAGGTGATCCGCCTGCCTTGGCATCCCAAAGTGCTGGGATTACAGCTGTGAGCCACTGTGCCTGGCCTATTTGCTTATTATTGATTGAATTACTAAATTTCTTCCTACAGAGCTATTTGAGCTTTTTAAATATTCTGGTTTATAATCCCTTGTCATATGGATAGTTTGCAAATATTTTCTTCCATTCTGTGGGTTGTCTCTTCAATTTATTTGTTGTTTCCTCTGATGTGTAGAAGCTTTTTAACTTGATGTGATACAATTTGCTCATTTTTTCTTTGGTTCACATTCTTCTGTGCTTGTGGGGTATTGGTCAAGAAATTTTTGCTCAGACCAATATGCTGGAAAATTTTCCTAATGTTTTCTAGTAGTAGTTTTATAGTTTGAGGTCTTAGATTTAAGTCTTTTATGCATTTTGATTTGATTGGTGTATTTGGTAAGAGATAGAGGTCTAGTTTTATTTTCTTCATGTGAATATGCAGTTTTTCCATGACAATTTACTGAACAAACTTTTTCCATAGCATGTGCTCTTGACACCTTTTTCAAAAATGAGTTTACCGTGTGTGGATTTGTTTCTGGGTTCTCTATTCTTTTCTATTTTTCTATATGTCCACTTTTATGTCATTTTTGTTACTATAACTCTGTGGTATAATTTGAAGTCAGGTTATGTGATTCTTCCAGTTTTGTTCTTTTGATTAGAATAGCTTTAGCTATTCTGGGTCTTATGTGGTTCCATATACATTTTAGGATAGTTTCTTTGTATTTCCGTGAAGAATTTCACTGGTATTTGATAAGGATTTCTTTGATTCTGTAGATTTCTTTGGGTAGTATGGACTTTTGAACAATATTGATTCTTCCACTCCATGAACATGGAATATTTTTAGTATCCTTTTCAATTTCTTTTTTCAGTGATTTATAGTTGTCATTATAGACATCGTTTACTTTTTTGTTAATTCTTAGGTATTTAATTGTATTTGTGGCTATCATAAATGTGATTGCTTTTTCATTTCTTTTTCAGACTTTTTACTGTTTACAGAGAGAAATACTACTAATTTTTGTATGTTGATTTTGTATCCTGCAAATTCACTGAATTTGTTTATCAATTTTAATAGTTTTTTGTGTAGTTTTTAGGTTTTTTTCAAATATAAGATCATATCATTTGAAAACAAATAATTTGACCTTTTCTATTTCGATTTAAATGTCCTTTATTTCCTTCTTTTGCCTGATTACTCTAGTTAGGACTTCCAGGACTATGCTGAATAACATTGGTGAAAGTGGGCATCATTGTTGTGTTTTAAACCTTAGAGGAAAGGCTTTCCGTTTCTTCCCCATTCAGTTTGATACCACCTATAGGTCTGTAATATATGGCTTTTATTATGTTGAGGAATGTTTCTTCTATACCCAGTTTTTGAGGGTTTTATTATGAAAGTATGTTGAATTTTATCAAATGCTTTTTCAGCATTAATTTAAAAATGATGATGTGTTTTTATTCTTTATTCTGTTGATACAATGTATAACATTTGTTGATTTGTGCATATTAAACCATCCTTTATGTGATTCTTCCCAATATGTGAATAAATCCCAATAGGCAATAATGAATGATTTTTTAAGTTTGAAGTTGAATTTTGTTTGCTAGTATTTTGTTGAGAATTTTTTGCATCAAAATGAATCAGCTATATTGGCCTGTAGTTTTCTTTCTTCTTCTTTTTTTTTTTTTTTTTTTTAATGTGTCTTTGTCTAGTTTTGGTATCAAGGCAGTACCGGCCTCATAGAATGAAATTGGAAGTATTCCCTCCTCCTCTATTTTTTGGAATAGTTTGAGTAGGATTAATGTTAGTTTTTCTTTATATGTTTGGTAGAATTCAGTAGTGAAACCATCAAGTCCAGGGCTTTTTTTTTTACTGGGAGATTTTTATTATGCCTTCTATCATATTACATTTTACTGGTCTGTCCAGCTTTTGGATTTCTTCCTGGTTCAATCTTAGTAGGTAGTATGTGTCCAGGAATGTGTCAATTTCTTTTAGCTTTTCCAAGTTTTTAGTAGATTGTTACTCATAGTAGTCAGTAATGTTTTTTTAATTTCTACAGTATCATTTGTAATGTAACTTTTTTCATTTCTGATTTTATTCATTTGAATTTTCTCTTTTTTCCTTAGTTACTCTTGCTAATAGTTTATCAATTTTGTTTAACTTAAAAAAAAAAACATACTTTTCTTAAATGTTTTTTTTGAGATGGAGTCTCACTCTATCACCCAGGCTAGAGTGCAGTGGTGCAATCTTGCCTCACTGCAGCCTTTGTCTCCCGGGTTCAAGAGACTCACCTGCCTCAGCCTCCTTAGTAGCTGGGATTACAGGCACCCACCACCATGTCCAGTTAATTTTTGTATTTTTAGTAGAGATGGGGTTTCACTATATTGGCCAGGCTTGTCTCGAACTCCTGACCTCAAGTGATCTGCCTGCCTTGGCTTCCCAAGGTGCTAGGATTACATGCATGAGCCATTGTGCCTGGACTAATCTTTTCGTTTTATTTATCTTTGGTATGTTTTCAAAATTTCAATTTCTTTTGTTTCTGCTCTCATCTTATTGTTTTTTTGTTTTTCTAATTTTGGGTTTGATTTGCTCTTGCTTTTCTAGTTCTTTAGCTTGGATCATTGTAGATTTGAAATTTTGCCTCTTTTTTTGGTGTTGGCATTTATAGCTATAAAATTCCCTCTTAGTACTGCTTTTGTTTTATCACATAGGTTTCTTTATATTATATTTTTATTATCATTTGTTTCCAGAAATTTTTTAAATTTCCTTCTTAACTTTTTATGGAGCCACTGGTCATTCAGTGGCATATTGTTTATTTTACATGTATGTGTATCATTTACAAAATTTCTCTTGTTATTAATTTCCATTGATTTTATTCCATTGTGGTTAGAGTAGATGCTTAATATTATTTATATTTTTGAATGATTTAAGACTTGTGACCTAATATATGGTTTAACATTGAGAATAATCCATTTTTGAGGGAAGAATGTGTATTCCACAGCTGTTGAATGAAATGTTCTGTAAATATCTTTTAGAACCATGTGATCTACAGTGCATATTGTTTTATGTTTCTTTGTTGATTTTATGTTTGGAAAATGTTCATGCTGAAATTGAGCTGTTGAAGTCTTCAGCTATTATCGCATTGGGGCATATCACTGTCTTTAGTTTTAACATTATTTGCTTTATATATCTGGGCGCTCCAGTGTTGGATACATATATACTTAAAATTGTTATATCCCCTTGCTAAACTGACCTCTTTGCCTCTATATAGTGACCTTCTTTGTCTCTTCTTGTAGTTTTTGTCTTGAAATCTGTTTTGTCTGATATAAGGATAGCTAATTATGCTCGTATTTGGGTTTCATGGCATGGAATAGCTCCTTTTATCCCTTTATTTTCAGTCTGTGTGTCTTTAGAGGTAAAGCATGTTTCTTGTGGGCATCAGTTAATGGATTTTATTTTTTTCATCAATTAAGCTAGTGTATGTCTTTTGATTGGAGAGTTTAGCCCATTTACATACAATGTTACTATTGATAAATAAGGACTTAATCCTGCCATTTTCTTACTATTTTTCTAGTTGTTTTATATGAGCTTCTCTTTCCTTCCTCTATTCCTCTAGTGAAGGTGATTTTCTCTGGTGATATGATTTAGTTTCTTGCTTTTTCTGTGTTTCGTAATCAAATGTAATTTTTTATCTGAGGTTACCATGAGGCTTGCACATACTATCATATAACCCGTTATTTTAACCTGATAACAACTTAACACTGTTTGCATAATGAAACAAATAAATAAGAAAAAAAGAAACCTGAGAAAAACTCTACACTTTAACTTTGTCCAACCACTTTTTAGTTTTTTTTTGTTGTTGTTGTTTCTGTTTACATTTTATTATATTGACTATGTCTTGAGAAGGTATTTTACATACCACAGTTATAGTGTTATAATAGTCTGTATTTTTCTGTATACTTATTACTACCAGTGAGCTTTGTACCACCAGGTAATTAGTTCTTGTCTTTCAATATATTTTTTTTCTGATTGAATTACTCCTTTCTGCATTTCTTGTATGAAAGGTCTGGGGTTGATGACATTCCCAGCTTTTGCTTTTCCTGGAAAAGTTGCTATTCCTCTTTTGGTTTTGAAGGATAGTTTCCTTGGACATACTACTGTTAGGGTAAAAGTTTTTTTTTTTTTTTTTTTTTTTTCCTTCAGCTCTTTGAATATGTCAAACCAGTCTCTCTTGGCCTCTAAGGTTTCCACTGAAAAAGTCTCCTGCCAGCCAGACATATTGGAACTCCATTGCATGTTATCTGTTTCTTTTATCTTGTTGCTTTTAGGATCATTTATTTATCCTTTGTCTTTGGGAGTTTGATTATTAAATGCCTTGTGGTAGTCTTCTTGGGTTATATCTGCTTGGTGTTCTATAACCATCTTGTGTTCGGATATTGATACCTGACTCTACATTTAGAAAATTGCCTGTTCTTATTTCTTTGAATAAACGTTCTACCCCATCTCTTTCTTTTCCCCTGTCTTTAAGGCAAATAACTCTTAAGTTTGTACTTTTAAGGTTGTTTTCTAGATCCTATAAGCATGTTTCATTGTTTTTTTAATACTTTTACTTTCGTCTCCTGTGACCATGTATTTTCAAATAGCCTGTATTCAAGCTTATTTGTTTTTTCTTCTATTAGCTCAGTTCTGTTATTAAAAGTCTCTGATCATTTTGCAGTATGCTAATAGCCCTTTTAATGGAGGTATTGCTCCTCACAAGAGGGCATTAGCTGCGGGGGTCTGCCCACAGACCCTGACCCAAATGACAGATGACTGAAACATACACTGACACACAGATATTCTGTTTTGCCAGTCCTGCTGAGTGTCCCACCACCTGCACACCAAGAAGGGATTGTCAATGGGGCCCAGCCCTGAACAGCTCGCACTCAGGGTATTTATTTAGTATACAATTAACAACAGACGCTCTGAGTCAACACATTTGTGGATAATTAACATGGTTAAGAGAGTAGTTCTAGGAATGATTAAAGCTTAGGTACCCGGCTGAAGGTAAATACCATTAGAGGGTAATATCCCTAGTCAACCTCCCCCACCCCAGGGCTATCTGGCTCAAAGGTTAGTTAATAGAGGTAGGATAAACTTTCTTAGCTGGGGAAACCTCTGTTGTCCTTAGTATTTACCCTATGACCTAATGCTCTAAGGTAAGAACCAGCTGCCTTCAGCCTGTTCAATTATTACAAGATACGCAACCTTTCAGTGTTCCAAAAGGTTTGTGACTATTCCTATAACCTTTCCTAATATTTCCCTTTAATATTTCTGCCACCATCCTGAGTGAATCCCAACATTTAACTGCAGAATTTCTGCTTGTTTTTTTTAATTATTTCGATCTTTTTGTTAAATTTATCTTATAGAATTTTGAATTCCTTCTGTGTGTTATATTGAATATTTTTGAGTTTTCTCAACATAGATATTTTGAATTCTCTGTGTGAAAGCTCACATATTTGTGTTTTTTCAGGGTTTGTGTTTTTGCTGGTGTCTAGTTTACTTGGTGAGATCGTGTTTTTCTGCATAGCGTTGTTGCTAGGAGCTGTTCTTTGATATCTTGGCATCGAAGCGTTTGGTATTTATTGTAATCTTCACTGTCTGGGCTTGTTTCTATCTGCCCTTCTTGGGAAGGCTTTCCAGATATTTGAAAGGATTTGCATGTTGTGATTTTTTTCTTTTTTTTTTTTTTTTTTGAGATGGAGTCTCCCTCTGTCACTCACGCTGGAGTGCAGTGCATTGGCGCGATCTCTGCTCACTGCAAGCTCGGCCTCCCAGGTTCACACCATTCTCCTGCCTCAGCCTCCTGAGTAGCTGGGACTACAGGCGCCCACCACCACGCCCAGCTTGATTTTTCTTTCTTTCTTTTTTTTTTTTTTTTTTTTTTTTTGTATTTTTAGTAGAGATGGGGTTTCACCGTATTAGCCAGGATGGTCTCAATCTCCTGACCTTGTGATCTGCCCACCTCGGCCTCCCAAAGTGCTGGGATTACAGACGTGAGACACTGCGCCCAGCCGCATGTTGTGATTTTAGCTGTAGCTGCTTTGGTGAGCATCTCAAGCTCAGTAACACTGTGGTTCTTTCAGATTCATAGAGGCACTATCTTAATGGTGTTTGACAAGATCCGGAAGAATTTCCTGGATTACTAGGCAGAGATCTTGTTCTCTTACCTTGCTTTCTCCCAAATAAATGGAGTCTCTCTCTCTGTTACGAAACACCTATTGCTGGGGTTGGAGTGACACAAGCATTGCTGTGGCCACCATCACTATGACTATGCTGGATCAGACCTGAAGCCAGCACAGCACTGGATCTTGCCCTAGTTCTGCTGTAACCACGACCCACCTGGCTACTGCGTACCTTCACTCAAGGCCCTGGTGCTCTACAATCATCAGGTGGCAAAGCCAGCCAGGCTGTTCTCCTTCCGTTAATGGTGGCAAGTTCATTCAGGTTCCAGGTGAATCCAGAGGTGCTGCCTGGGAGTGAGGTACTACAGTAAAAGACCTTAGAAGTCTTCCTGGTGTTCTATTTTACTGTGACTGATCTGACACCCAAGCCACAAGATGCAGTCTTTCCCAGTCTTCCCTCCACTTTCTAAAGGCAGAGGAGACTCATCCTGTAGCCACCGCCATCTCAGGCCACTGGGAGTTCTGCGAGATGCTACCAATATTCCCTTAAGGCCCAAAGGCCCTTCAGTCAGCTTTTGGTAAATGCTGTCTGGCCTGGAACTCATCCTTCAGGGCAGTGTGCTTTTCTCTGTCCCAGGGCAGGTTCAGAGTTGCTGTCCAAGAGTCAAGTTCTGAAATTGTGGACCCCCTCCAAGAGCCCACTTGATACTCTAGCACCCTGTGTCCATTCTGGTACCTATGGTGCAAGACAAAGTCCCCTGTACTTTTCCGTCTTCTTTTCTCAAGCAAAAGAAGTTTTGCTCCATAGCCACCACAGCTGGTAATGTGTTGAGTCTCAACTGAAGCCAGCAAGTCTCAGAGACTCATCAAGGCCCTAGCTGTAGTACCTGGGTATCATTGTTGGTTATTCAAGGCCTAGGGGCTCTTCATTTAGTGGGTTATAAATGCTGGCAGGACTGGGTCCTTTTCTTCTGGGATAGAAGTGACTTCCCTTCTGTCCCAGAGTGTGTCTATAAGTGTCCTCTGGCTGCTAGGTCCTGGAACAGGGGCCTCATTACTCTGACTGGTGCCCTTACTGTGCCTGAGCTGGGTAGGCATGACGCAAGACAACATCCTCCCCACTCTTTCTTCTCCTCTCTTCAAGTGGAAAAAGAAATCTCTTTTGGAGCCCTGAACTCTTCTTCCTGGGGTCAGTGGAGGGGTGATGCCAGCACTCCCTTACCTTCCCCAGCTAGTGTCTTAGTAGGTCTCATGCCCTCCTCGGTCCACTCTCTCTGGGTCCAGTTTGGCCCTAGGTCTCATCTAACAGTTGCAGTCCCTATGGCCTAGATTCCCTTTAAGTTGACTTAGAGACCAAGAGCACTTTGAACCACAGTGGAGAGGCTTGTGAGAACTCAAGTTCCAACTGCTGCAATTGGTGATTTTCCTTGGCTAGGGCTGCTTTAAATGCTCCCTCCTTGGGCAGGCATTAGCTGAGTTTGGTCCAGTTTTCCTTTCTGCTCTAACAGGGCAGCACTGAGTTCAGTGATTCACAATCTCTGTATTCTCCCTCTTCCAGCACCCAGAGAGACTCTGCATCAAGCTGCCACTGCTAGGTGGTGGGGTGAGGGTGACGTCTATAATTCAAGAGACTGTTTTTTCTATTTCTTCAGTGCCCCTTTCAGCAATACAGAGTTAAATCTCAGTATTATGAGGCCTCATCTGATTTTTGGTTCTTATGAATGTGTTTTTTATTTTCTGTGTAAACAGTGTTAAATTGATGGTCTTGTGCATAGGACGATCTGTGGAGTCTTTTATTCTGCCATCTTTCTCCTAAGATTAAAATTCAGCATCCGTACAATTAGTATATTTCTTTCTTTTCACAAATTACATAGACTTTTGTGGTTTGTTTCTCCTGAAATTAGTTTTGACATCATTCTTTTTAAGTTGTTTTTATTTTTAATTTTTGTAGGTACATACCAGGTGTATGTATTTATGTTTATGGGACATGTGAGATATTTTGGTACAGACATGCAACACATAAAAATTACACCATGGAGAATGGGGTATCCATCACTTGAAGCATTTAGTTTTTGTGTTACAAACAATCCAATCAAAGTCTTCTAGTTATTTTTAAATTTACAATGAAAGTATTATTGACTACAATCACCCTGTTGTATTATCAAATATGAGGTCTTTTCATTCTTTCTAATTATTGCTTTCTACCCACTAACCATCTCCAAATTCTCCCTACCCCTCCACTACCCTTCCCAGCTTACCCTTCTGGTAAGCATCCTTCTATTCTCTATTTCCACTAGTTCAGTTGTTTAGATTTTTAGATCCCACAAACGAGAACATGCAGTGTTTGTATTTCTGTGCCTGGCATATTTCACTTAAGATAATGATCTTCAGTTCCATTCATGTTGCTGCAATGACAATATCTCATTCTTTTTTCTGGTTGAATAGTACTCCATTGTATGTAGGTACCACATTTTTCTTATCTGTTCATCTGCTGATGGACACTTAGGTTGCTTTCATATCTTGGCTATTGTGAATACAGCTGCAAAAAACATGGAATTGCAGATATGTTTTCAATATACTGATTTCCTTTTATGGGAGAAGGGGGTATATACCCAGCAGTAGGATTGCTGGATAATATGGTAGTTCTATTTTTAGTTTATTGAGAAACCTTAAAATTGTTTTTCATAGTGGTTATACTAATTAACATTTTCACCAACAGTGTACAAGTGTTTCCTTGTTCCCACATTCTTGCCAGGTTTTATTATTGATTGACTTATAGATAAAAGCCATTTTAACAGGGGTGATTTAATATCTCTCTGTAATACTGATTTGCATTTCTGGGGTGATCAATGATGGGGAGCACCTTTTTCATATGCCTGTTTGCCATTTTTATGTCTTCTTTTGAGAAATGTATTTCCAAATATTTTGCCCATTTTTATATTGGATTGTTAGATCTCTTCCTATGTAATTTTTTGACCTCCTTAAATATTCTTGCTCTTAATCCTCTGTCAGAAGGGTAGTTTGCAGATGTTTTCTCTCTTTCTGTGGGTTTTCTCATCACTTTGTTAATGGTTTCCTTTGCTTTACAGAAGCATTTTAACTTGATGTGATCTCATTTAACCACATTTGTTTTGTTTTCCTGTGCTTGTGGGATACTGCTCAAGAAATTTTTGCCCAAATCAGTGTTTTGGAGAGTTTCCCCATTGTATAATTTTAGTAGTTCCATAATTTGAGGTCTTAGATTCATGTCTTTAATACATTTTGCTTTGATTTTTTAAGGTGAGAGATGGGGATCAAGTTTTATTTTTCTGCCTATGGATACCCAGTTTTCTTAGCAACATGTATTGAAAATACTGTCTTCTCCCCAATGAATACTCTTAGTGCCTTTGTCAAAAATTAGTTCACTGTAGGTCTGTGGATTAGTTTATGGGTTCTCTATTCTTTTCTACAGATCTATGTGTGTATTTTTTTATGCCAGTCCCATGTCATTTGTTTTCCATACCCCTGAATTATAATTTGAAGTTCAATTATGTGATTCCTCTGTTTGTTTTTTGGTTCTTTTGTTTGTTTGTTTGTTTGTTTGTTTTGTTTTTTCCTTCTTGCTCAGAATAACTTTGGCTCTTCTGGGCCTTATTTCATTGTTTGTGAATTTTAGGATATTTTTCCCTATTTCTATGAAAAATGTCGTTGGTATTATTATTATTATTATTACTATTATTATTTTGAGACAGAGTCTCTCTCTGTCACCTAGACTTGAGTGCAGTCGCACTATCTTGGCTCATTGCAACCTCTGTCTCCCAGGTTTAAACAATTCTCTTGCCTCAGCCTCTCCAGTAGCTGGGACTTACACGTGTGTGCCACCATGCCCGGCTAATTTTTTATTTTTATTTTTATTTTTTATTTTTAGTAGAGATGGGGTTTCACCATGTTAACCAAGATGGTCTCCATCTGCTGACCTGATGATCTGCCCACCTCGGCCTCCCAAAGTGCTCGGATTACAGGTGTGAGCCACCACGCCCAGCCATCACTGGTATTTTAATAGAGATTGCATTGAATCTGCAGATTGCTTTTAATAGTGTAGGCACTTAAAAAATATTGATACGTCCAATCCATGAACATGGAATACATTTCCATTTTTTGTGTGTGCTCATCAATTTCTTTCATCAGCATTTTATTGTAGAGATCCTTCACTTCTTTGGTTAATTCTTAGGTATTTAATTTAGTTGTTATTGTAAATGTGATTATTATTTTTTATTCTTTTTTAGATTGTTCACTGTTGGGATATAGAATTGCTGCTTATTTTTGTATGTTGATTTTATATCTTTCAAATTAACTGAATATGTTTATGAGTTCTAATAATTTTCTTAGTGGAGTTGTAGGATTTTGCAAGTATAAAATTATATCATCATCCAACAAAGATAATTTGACTTATTCCTTTTCAATGTAGATGCCCTTTATTTTTTTCTCTTGTCTGATTTCTCTAGTTATGACTTCCAGTACTATGTTGAATTACATTGGTGAAAGTGGGCATCCTTGTCATGATCCAGATCTAAAGAGGAGGGATTTCAATTTTTCCACATTCAGAATAATACTACATGTGGGTCTGACATATGTGGCTTGTATTTTGTTCAGGTATTCTCCTTCTATATCCTGTGTCTTGAGAACTACATTGCTTTTATCATGAAGCAATGTAGAACTTTATCCCATGTGTTTTTAGTATCAATTGAAATGATTATATGGTTTTTGTTCCTTATTATGTTTTTATAATATATCACAGCGATTGATAACATATGTTGAACCACACTTACATCACTGGGATAACTATCACTTGGTCATGATGATCCATATCTTTAATGTGCTGTTGAATTCAGTTTGGTAATGTTTTGTTGGGGATTTTTTGCATCATTATTGATCACAGACATTGGCCTGCAGTTTTCTTTTTTTGATGTTTGTTTGGTTTTGGTATCAGCATAATACTGGCCTCATAGAATAAGTTTGGAATTATTCCCTCCTCCTCAGTTTTATGGAATTGTTTGTGTAGAATTAATATTAATTCTTTCAATTATTGGTAAAGTAATTAGACCCTGGGCTTTTATGGACTGGAAGACTTTTTATTATGGCTTTAATCTCATTACTTGTTATTGGTCTGCTCAGGTTTTGGACTTCTTCACAGTTCAATCTTGGTAGACTGTGTGTGTCTAGAAGTTGCTCAGAGTAGCCAGTAGTGATGTTTTGAATTTCTGTGGTATCTGTTATAATGTCTCGTTTTTCCACTCTGATTTTTATTTGGGTATTCTCTTTTTGTCTTAGACTAGCTAGAGTTTTGTCAATTTTATGATTTTACAAAACCTTCTTTTGTTTCATTGATCTTTTGTACTTTTTTTGTTATTTCAAATTTATTTATTTCAGCTCCTTTATTTTTTTATTATTTTAATAAAAACTCTACACTTTAACTACCCCCCCCCCCCACTTTATAACATTTTTTGTTTTCCTTTATGTCTTATTGTACTGTCATGAAAAGTTGCTGTACTTATTATTTTTGACTTTTTAATCATTTAGTCTTTCCACTAAAGTCAAGAGAAGTTTACACACTACAATTTCAGTGTTATATTATTCTGTTTTTTTTTCTGTGTACTTACTATTAGCAGTCAGTTTTGTACCTTCAGATGATTTCTTACTGATTAACATTCATTTCCTCCGGATTTAAGAACTTCTTTAGAATTTCTTGTGGACAGACCTGTTGTTGATAAAATCCCTCAGCTTCTGTTTGTCTAAGAAGGTCTTTCTCCTTCATGCTTAAAGGATATATATATATATATATATATATATATATATATATATATATATATTGCAAGATATAGTGTTCTAGTGCAATAGTTTTTTATCCCTCTGTACTTTATGTTATGGTGCTTCCTCCTTGCTTATAAGGTTTCTGTTGAAAAGTCTGCAGCCTGATGTATCGGAGCTCCATTCTATGTTATTTGTTTCTTTCATCTTGTTGCTTTGAGAATCCTTTTTTATCCTTGACTTTTGCAAGTTTCGTTATTAATTGTGTGAAGTAGTATTCTTTGAGTTAAATCTGCTTGGTGTTACAAAATCTTCTTGTACTTGAATTTCAATATCTTTAAATTTGGGAAGTTATCTGTTATTAAACTTTTGACCTTTATTTGTTTCTCTACCTCTTCTTTAAGGCAAGTAACTCTTAGATTTGCACTTTCGAGGCTGTTTACTATGTCTTCTCGTCATACTTCATTGTTTTTTATTCCTGTTTTTGTCTCCTCTGATTGTGTGTTTTCAAATACTCTGTCTGTAAGCTCACTAATTTTTCTTCTGCTTGATTAATTCTGCTACTAAGAGACTCTGATGCATTTTCTGCCATGTTATTTGCATTTTTCAACTCTCAAAGTTCTGTTTGATTGTTTTTAATTATTTCAATCTCTGTTAAATTTACCTGATAAAATTCTGAGTTCCTTCATTGTATTATTTTGAATTTCTTTAAGTTTCCTCAATATAGGTATGTTGAATTCTTTGTCTGAAAAGTTATATATTTCTGTTTCTCCTGGATTGGTCTGGGGTGCCTCATTTAGTTCATTTGGTGAGGTCAAGATTTCCTGTTGGGTGTTAGTGCTTTTAGGTATTAATTGGTTCCTGGGCATTGAAGAGTTGTATGTTTATTGTCGTCTTCACAGTCTGGCCTTGTTAATACCTGCTCTTCTTGGGAAGGCTTTTATGTATTCAAAGGGACTTGGGCCCCAAGCCCAATAAAACTAGCTATTGCAGAATCATAGAGGTACCACCTTGGTGGTCTTGAATAATATGTGGAAGAATTCTTTGGATTACCAAGAAGAGACTCTTTTTTGTGCTTATGTTCTCCTAAAGAAATAGAGTCTCTCTGAGCTGAGCCACCTGATACTGGAGCAGTGACAATACAAGCACCCTTGTAGCCACCACAACAGCGACTATGCTTGGTTAGAGCTGAAGCTAGCACAGCACTGAGCCTCACCCAAGGCCCTTACTTTCAAATCTCATTTTGAATTTTAGCTCCTACAAATAATCCCCACGAGTTGTGGGAGGAACCCAGTGGGAGGTAATTGGATTATGGGGTTGGATTTTTTCCATGCTTTTCTCATGATAAGGAATAAGTCTTAGGAGATCTGATGGTTTCATAAGGGCAGTTCCCCTGCACATGCTCTTGCTTGCACCCATGTAAGACATGCCTTTTCTCCTCCTTTGCCTTTTGCCATGATTGTGAGACCTTCCCAGCCATGTGAAACTATGAGTCCATTGAGCCTTTTGTTCTTTATAAATTACCCTGTCTCAGGTGTTTCTTCATAATAGTATAGAAACGGACTAATACAATAAACTGGTACTGGTAGAGTGGGGTACTGCTATAAGGATACCCGAAAACGTGGAAGCAACTTTGGAACTGGATAACAGAAAGCAGTGGAAACAGTTTGGAGGGCTCAGAAGAAGACAGAAACATGTGGATAAGTTTGGAACCCCCTAGAGACTCTAAGGGATCAGAAGACAGAAAGATGTGGGAAAGTTTGGAACTTCCTAGAGAAGTGTTGAATGGCTTTGACCAAAATGCTAATAGTGATATGGACAATAAAATCCAGGTTGAGGTGGTCTCAGATGGAGATGACAAATTTATTGGTCAAATGCTGGTGGCATTTTGACCCAGCCCTAGAGACCTGTGGAATTTTGAACTTGAGAGAGATAATTTAGGATATCTGGGAGAATAAATTTCTAAGCAGTAAAATGTTCAAGAGGAAGCATAGCATAAAAGTTTGAAAAATTTGTAGCCTGACGATGCAGTAGAAAAGAAAAACCCATTTCCTGGAAAGAAATTCAAAATGGCAGAAGAAATTTGCACAAGTAATGAGAAGCCAAATGCTTATTGCCAAGGCAATGGGAAAAATGTCTTCAGGGCCTGTCACAGACCTTCGTGGCAGCCCCTCGCATTACAGACCCAAGGGCCTAAGAGGAAGAAGTGGTTTCCTGGGCTGGATCCAGGGCCCCCCTGCTGTTAGCAGCCTCAGACCTTGATGCCCTGCATCCCAGCTATTCCAGCCACGGCTAAATGGGGCCAAGGTACAGCTTAGGCTGTGGCTTCAGAGGGTGCAAGACCCACACCTAGGCAGCTTCAACATGGTGTTGAGCCTGCTGGTGCATAGAAGTCAATTAATTGAGGTTTGGGGAACCTCCACATAGATTTCAGAGGATGTATGGAAAGACCTGGATATCTAGGCAGAAATTTGCTGCAAATATGGGACCCTCGTGGAGAACCTCTGCTAGGTCAGTTCAGAAGGAAAATGTGGGTTTGGAGCCCCCACACAGAGTCCCCACTGGGGCACTGCCTAATGGACCTGTGAAAAGAGGCCCACCATCCTCCAGACCCCAGAATGGTAGATCCTTGGACAGCTCGCACTGTGTGTCTGGAAAAGCCATAGACACTCAGTGCCAGCCTGTGAAAGCAGCCAGAAGGGGAGATGTATCTTGCAAAGCCACAGAGGCAGAACTGCCCAAGGCCATGGCCTTTTGCATCAGTGTGACCTGGTTGTGAGACATGGAGTCAAAGGAGATCATTTTGGAGCCTTACAATTTGACTGCCCCACTGGATTTTGGACTCACATGGGGACTGTAGCCCCTTCATTTTTCCAATTTCCTCCATTTGCAATGGTTGTATCTACCCAACGCCTCTACCCCCATTGTATCTACAAAGTAACTAACTTGCTTTTGATTTTACAGGCTTATAGATGGAAGGGACTTGCCTGGTCTCAGATGGGATTTTGGATTGTGGACATTTGAATAAATGCTGGAATGAGATAAGACACTGGGGGACTGTTGGAAGGGCAAAATTCTGTTTTGAATTGTGAGAACATGAGATTTGGGAGAGGCCAGTGGCAGAATAATATGGTTTGGCTGTGTTCCCACCCAAATCTCATCTTGAATTGTACCTCCCATAGTCCCTGCATGTTGTGGGAGGGACCAAGTGGGAGGTAATTGAAACATGGGGGTGGATTTTTCCTGTGCTGTTCTCGTGATACTGAATAAGTCTCAGGAGATCTGATAGTTTTACAAGGGTAGTTCCGCTGCACACACTCTTGTCTACCACCATGAAAGATGTGTCTTTGTTCTTACTTCAATTTCTGCCATGATTTTGAGGCCTCCCCAGCCATGTGGAACTGTGATTCCATTGAAACTTTTTTCTTTATAAATTACCCATTCTTTGGTGTTTCTTCCTAGCAGTATGAAAATGAACTAATACAATCTGTAAGTGTTTTTCAAGAGCTAGAGCCTGTAATGGGGGCCTCATGACTCTACCTTGTGCCTTATCTTACTGTGGCTGACTTGATATTCAAGATGCAAGACAAAGCCCACTTTACTCTTCTCTCCTTAAACAAAAAGGAATGAGTCACGTTCATGGCTGTGAGCCGCACTGTCTGAAGTTGTGGAAGGGATGTTCCAAATACACCCTTAGCTGCATCATTTGGTTTCTCCTAACATCATGTGCCACCCTACTTCACTGGCTCTAAGCCTGGCTCAGAACTAAGAGTTGTTTAAAAATTGAAGTCCTTGTGTCCTAGACTGCCTTTCAAGTTCACCTAGGATGCCAGAGAACTTTAGCCTGTAGTGGTGAGTCTTACTGAGAAACTCAAATTCTGACCACTGGGATGGGTGATTCCCCCCTGGCTACCGTGTGTGTGCTGACTGAGCCCAGCATAACTATATTCTCCACTGTGACAAGGCAGCACTGAGTTCAGTGTAAAGTTCCCCATTTTCTGTACTCTTTCTTTCCCAAGGGCACAGATTCTCTCTCTGTATAGCTCAGCTATTGGCAGTGCATGGAGCAGGGGTGGCATTGGACAGTCAAGGTTGTCTCACCTCCCCTTTGTAATGCCTTTTTCAGTCATATGAAGTTAAAGCCAGGTATTTGGATTGCTCACCTGAATTTTCATTCTAATGATGGTGGTTTTCTGTGTGCAGATCTTTGTTAAAATTAGTGTTCCGGTGCGAATGATGAATGACATGGGCTTCTGTTCTGCTATCTTGCTTGAACCACTCATCTCATCCTTCTGTTCTGACTTCTGTTTTTTTTTTTTTTTTTTTTTTTTCTTGTTGTTGTTGATTCTGGGCAATTTCATAAATCCACCAGCATCTGTGCCACAATGCAGAGGTCACAATTTATACCATTGTAAAAATGCAAGATTTTCAAGCAGCTGTTTATGTTTCAATATTAATGTATATTTAGAAACAGCTTTTATGATTTGGTAAAATGTTAAAATTTTACTTTATAGCACTTTTACCTAGTTGTGCATACTTCAAAATTGTTTTTCTATTTTGGAAATGGTCGCACTTAGATTTAGGTGAAACTGGTTATTCATCACTGCTGATATTTCTCTTGACTTATGACAATAACAATTACTTTTCAAAAACCCAGTTTAACAACTTTAAAAATCATATCTTGACAGTTTGAGGTGCATGTGATGTTATAAATTGCTGGTTCTTATTAACATGAAGTAAACACAGTCTGTCTTATCTCCCATAGATCAGATTATAACTAAAATCTCTGCACAAAATACTAAAAGCAATTATTGAAAAATCTTAAAAAATAAGAATAAGGACAAGCAGACTGGATAGAAATATGAAAATTGTATGATTATATGGAAGTAAGTTACCTGTGTTTTTGTTGTTTTGTTAAGTTTTATTTTTGTTTTGATTAGCTTTCATTTCTCATATTGTCCAGTGCAGACTGCCATATCTCCCAAAATGACAATAAAGAATGAACAGAAAAAGCACAGACTAAAGCAATTTGTCTTTAGTAAGAAAATTATACATGGTGTCCCATGAAAATTATACATGGTGTCCCATTGTGTTTTGTTTTATTTTTATTAAGTTCCTAGAACTCCCTCAAGTGAGCCCCAGTAATGAAGGTGAAGGAGCAGCGGGGTGGTGGTGGGCATGAAAGCACTAAAGATTCTATCTTGCTGCTTTTCCCACAAATGTATGTATTTCCAGAAGGTGTGTGACAGCTGTGAGAGGAAATATCCTTGACTTTTTAATCAGACCATGAAGAAATCTATACATTGAAAACTAGATAGTTTGAGGGAAACCACTGACAAAAAAAGGAATGAGAGGAATAGATACATTAAATATGTATATAATGTCCTGAACTTGTCTTCAAATTGAACATGCATAGAAATAACTAGAATAAACATAGCAAAACGTTGAGAACTAGAGTACAGTATACACAACTTGTTCCAGACTAGTCTCAGAGTGGGATAAACACAGGACAAATCAGAAGATCAGTGAAAAAACCTTTAAAATTAAACACATATTTAAAACACAACCCACAGAAAGGAGTCGGGACTTGTGATTTGAACCTAAACAGTTTGACTACTATATAAAACAACAAAAACAAACAAACAAAAAATCAACATTTTCCAGAAAATTTAATATGATACAGAGTCTCCTAACATAATATTTAACATGTCCAAGACACAATTTCAGATTATTTGACATATAAAGAACAACAACAACAACAACAACAAAAAAACACTTAACTCCCTTGGGACAAGGCAATTATCAGACACCAAACTTGATGTTTAGAAATGTAATTGCATTAAATAAAATAAAACAGTGAAGAAAGAGAACCAAATAGAAATTTTAGTGCTAAAAAGTACCCCCAAATTATAAGAGAGATGTGATAACAGAATGGCATAACAGAAAATAGACTCAGTGGATTTCCAGAAAGCTCCATAGAAATTATTCTATATGAAGATCAAAAATTAAGATGACTTCAAAATTATGAACAAAGCCTCAGGGATCTATGTGATAATGTCAAAAATTTAACATTTATATATTTTGAGTTTGATTATTATATAAAGAGAGGAGCAAGAGACTCTAGTAAAAGAATATTTAAAGATATGCCTGACAATTTCTCAATTTTTCTGAAATGTATACATTTACAGGTCCAATAAGCTCAGCAAACCATAAGAAGGTTAAACTCACAGGAAGCTATCCACAAACACATCATAGTCAAATAAGTTACAGATTTAAAAAAATCTTGAGAGAAGCCTAAGAAGCATATTACACATGTGCAAAGTAGAATTTTATTGAAAATTTCTCATCAGATATCAGGAAGATGAGAAAATGGTAGACTAACATTTATAGAGTGCTTCAAGAAAAGAGCTGTCAACAAAGAATTCTGTCTTCATAAAACATATTATTCAAGACATTGAGAAAAAACATATTTCTTGTAAAGAAAAGTCAAAAGAGAGAAGCTGTAGCTATACTAATATCTGATATAATATAATCTATTTGTCAATTTCTGCTTTTGTTGCAATTGCTTTTGGCATCTTTGTCATGATATCTGTCTGTGGCTATGTCCTGAATGGTATTGACTAGGTTGTCTAGGTCAATGTCTATGTCCTGAATGGTATAGACTAGGTTGTCTAGGTCAATGTTATTGACTAGGTTGTCTTCCAGGGATTGAATAGTTTTGGGTTTTACATTTAAGTCTTTAAGCCATCTTGAGTTAATTTTTGTATATGGTGTAAAGAAGGGGTCCAGTTTAAATCTTCTGCATATGGCTTGGGAGATAATCATTTACTCATTGCTTGTTTTTGTCAGGTTTGTCAAAGATAAGATAGTTGTAAGTGTGTGGTCATATACCTGGGTCCTCTATTGTGTTCTATTGGTCTACGTGTCTGTTTTTGTACCAGTACTATGCTGTTTTGGTTACTGTAGCCCTGTAGTATAGTTTGAAGCCAGGTAGGATGATGCCACCAGCTTTGGTAATTTGCTTAGGGTTGTTTTGGTTATATGGGCTCTTTGTTGTTTTCATATGAATTTTAAAATAGTTTTCATCTAGTTCTGTGAGAAATCTCAATGGTAGTTTAATAGGCATAGCATTAAATCTATGAATTGCTTTGGGCAGAATGACCATTTCAAGGATTTTGATTCTTCCTTTCCATTAGCACCCAATGCTTTTCCATTTGCTTATGTCCTCTCTGATTTCTTAGATCAGTGGTGTAGTTCTCTTTGTAGAGATCTTTCACTTCCCTGGTCAGTTGTATTCCTATGTATTTTATTCTTTTTGTGGCAATTGTGAATGGGAGTTCATTTCTGATTTGGCTCTTGGCTTGCCTGTTGTTAGTGTATAGAAATGCTAGTGAGTGTGCCCATTAATGATAGACTGGATAGAGAAAATGTGGTACATATACATCAAGGAATACTATGCAGCCATAAAAAATGAGATCATGTCCTTTGCATGGACATGGATGGAACTGGAGACCAGTATCTTTAGCAAACACAAGAAAAGGACAGAAAACCAAATTCCACATGTTCTCCCTTATATATGCGAGTTAAATGATGATAAAACATGAACACACAGAGGAGGACAAACACACTGGGGCCTTTTGGATAGTGAAGGGTGGGAGAGGGGAGAGGATCAGAAAAAATAACTGATGGGTACTGATATGGTTTGACTGTGACTCCACCCACACCTCATCTTGAATTGTAGCTCCCATAATTCCCATGGGTTGTGAAAGGAGCATGGTGGGAGAAAATTGAATCATAGGGGCAGGCCTTTCCATGCTATTCTCATCATAGTGAATAAGTCTCATGAGATCCAATGGTTTTATAAAGGGGAGTTTCCCTGCTCAAGTCACTTTCTCTTCTCTGCTGCTACGTGAGATGTGCCCTTCACCTTCTGCAAGGGTTGTGAGGCCTCCACAGCCACATAGAACTTTGAGTCCATTGAATCTGTTTCTTTTGTAAATTGCCCAGTCTCAGGTATGTCATTATCAGCAGCATGAAAACGGACTAATACAGAAAAGTGGTACCAGTAGTGGGGTGCTGCTGTAAAGATACCAGAAGATGTGGAAGCGAATTTGTAACTATGTAACAGGCAGCTGTTGGAGCAGTTTGGAGGGCTCAGAAGATAAGACAGAAAAATGTGGGAAAGTTTGGAACTTCCTAGAGGCTTGTTGAATGGCTTTGACAAAATGTTGATAATGATATAGACAATGAAATCCAGGCTGAGGTGGTCTCAGATGGAAATGAAGAAATTGTTGGAAACTAGAGCAAAGGTGACTCTTGTTATGTTTTAGCAAAGAGACTGGTGGCATTTTACCCCTGTCCTAGAGATTTGTGGAAATTTGAACGTGAGAGAGATAATTTAGGCTATCTGGTGGAAGAAATTTCCAAGCACTAAAGCATTCAAGAGGTGACTTGGGTGCTGTTAAAGGCATTCAGTTTTATAAGAGAAGTAGAGTATAAAAGTTTGAAAAATTTGCACCCTGACAATGTGATAGAAAATTCAATTTTCTGAGGAGTAATTTAAGACAGATGAAGAAACTTGAAGAAACTTGCATAAGTAAGGGGGAGCTAAATATTAATCACCAATACAATGTCACTAGGGCATGTCAGAGGTCTTCATGGAAGCCCCTCCCATCACAAGCCTGGAGGCCTAAGAGGAAAAAATGGTTTTGTGGGCCTGGCCGAGGGTCCCTGTACTGTGTTCAGCCTAGGGACTTAGTGCCCTGTGTCCCAGCTGCTCCAGCTATGACTAAAAGGGCCCAACATGGAGCTCAGGCTGTGGCTTGAGAGGATCCATGCCCCAAGCTTTGGCAGCTTCCACATGGTGTTGAGCTTGCAAGTGCACAGAAGTCAAGAATTGGGGTTTGGTAACATACGCCTAGATTTTAGAGGATGGATGGAAATGCCTGGGTGTCCAGGCAAAAGTTTGCTGCAGAGGTGGGGCCCTCATGGAGAACCTCTGCTAGGGCAGTGCAGAATGGCAATAGGGGGTTGGAACCACTACACAGAGTTCCCACTGGGACACTGCCTAGTGGAGCTGTGAAAAGAGGCCCACCATCCTCCAGAACCCTGAATGGTAGATCCACTGACAGCTTACACCATGCACATGGAAAAGCTGCAGACACTCAACACAAGCCCTTGAAAGCAGCTTGGAGGGAAGCTGTACCCTGCAAAGCCACAAGGACAGAGCTGCCTAAGATCATGGAACCCGTCTCTTGCATCAGCATGACCCAGATGTGAGACATGGAGTCAAAGCAGATCATTTTGGAACTTTAAAATTTGACAGCTCCACTGGATTTTGGACTTGCATGGGGCCTGTATCTCCTTTGTTTTGGCCATTTTTTTCTCATTTGAAACAGGTGTATTTCACCAAAGCCTGTACTCCCATTATATCTAGGAAGTAACTAACTTGCCTTCGATTATACAGGCTCATAGGCGAAGAACACTTGCCTTATCTTGGATGAGATTTTGGACTGTGGACTTTTGTGTTAATGCTGAAATGAATTAAGGCTTTGGGGACTGTTGGGAAGGCATTATTAGTTTTAGAGCTAAGGACATGAGATTTCGGAGGGGACAGGGTGGAATAATATGGTTTGGCTGTGTTGCTGCCCAAATCTCACCTTGAATTGTAGCTCCCATGATTCTCACATATTGTGGCAGGGACCCAGTGGGAGATAATTGAATCATTTGGCCAGGTCTTTACCATGCTATTCTCATGATAGTGAATGAGTCTAATGAGACCTGATGGTTTTATAAAGGGGCGTTTTCCTGCACAAGTTCTCTCCTCTTGTCTGCCACCATGTGAAGTATGCCTTTCACCTTCCACCATAATTGTGTGGCCTCCCCAGCCACGTGGAACTGTTAGTCTATTAAACCTCTTTATTTTGTAAATTGCCCAGTCTTTACATATGTCTTTATCAGCAGCAAGAAAATAGACTCATACAGTACCAGGCTTAATAACTGGGTGATGAAATAATCTGTACAACAAATTCTCATGATACAAATTTACTTATGTAATAAACCTGCACATGTACCCCTGAACTAAAATAAAAGTTCAAAATAAAGAATAGAATAATAGACTTTAAGTTAAAAGCTATAAGGCAAAATAAAGGTCACTGTATACTAATAAAAGGTTGAATTCATCAAGAAGATATAATAATAATAATATATATGCACGCAAAAATATAAAATCCAAATATATAAAGCAGATATTAATAGATCTGAATAGAAAGATAGAGTACAATACAAAAATAGGGGATTTCAATACTACCCTTTCAATGATAGAGCAGAGAGAAAATCATAAAGGAAATACTGGATTTGAACTACACTTTAAACCCGATGGACCTAACAAACACATATATAGCATTTCATTCATCAATAGCAGAATGTAAATTTTTTCAAGTGCATACAGAACATTTGAATGGTAGACCATACATAAAGCCACAAAAAATCTTTAAAACTTTAATAAGATTGAAATCATATCAAGTATATTTTCTGATCACAATGATTTAAAACTAGAAATTAATTTAAAAAGGAATTTTAGAAAATTTACAAATATATGAAAATTAAACATGTATGTAAATAAACAATGGCTCGAAGAAGAAATTAAAAGGAAATTTTAGAAATATTTTGAGACAAGTGAAAATGAAAATACGCATACCCAAACACATAAAATACATCAAAAGTAGCTCTATGAGAGAAGTTTAAAACAATAAACATTTATATCAAAAAAGAAGAAAGACAGCAAATAAAAACTTTGTGTTATCCTGTAAGAAAGTAGAAAAAAAACAACTAAGTCCAAAGTTGGTAGAAGAAAGAAAATAGTAAAGATAAGAGCAGTAATAAACAAAATGGAGAATGTAAAAACAATAAGAAAGATGAGCAAAGCTGAACTGATTTTATGAAAAGATAAACAAAGTGGACAAACTTGTAGCTAGACTAGCCAAGAATAAAAGAGAGAAGTCTTAAACAAATACAATAATAAATGAAAAAGGAAACATTACAATGATGCCACAGAAATACAAAGTATCATGAGACTACACCAACACATTTGATAATATAGAAGAAATGGATAAATTCCTATAAACATACAACCTACCAAGACTAAGTCAAACTCATAGCAAGAAAACAATCTGATTTTTGTTTTTTATGTGCAAAGGATGTAAATTGAATTGGCATTTCTCAAAAGAAGAACTGCAAATGACCAAGAGATATTTGAAGAAAAAAATGATCAGCATCACTAATTATTATGGAAGTGCAAATAAAAGTCACAACGTGTTACCACCTTACATCTGACAGGTGGCTATTATCCAAAAGACAAAAGACAGTAAATGATGACAATGATGCATAGAAAAGGAAACCCTTGAAAACTGTTGGTAAGAATGTAAGTTTGTCCGGTCATTGTGGAAAACAGTATAAACATTTCTCAAAATGTTAAAAGTAGAACTAACATGATCCAGCAATTCATTGTCTGGGTATATATCCCAGGAAATAGTAACACTTTCTCAAAGAGATCCATGTTTATTACATCATTATTCACAATAGTCAAGGTGTGAAATCAACCTAATAAACATAACATGGTATATATGCACAATGGAATACTGTTCAGCCTTTAGGAAGAAGAAAAGTTGTCATTTGTGAAAATATGTATGGAACTGTCAAACATTTTGTTAAGTGAAATAAGCCAGAAACAGAAAGGAAAATATCATGTTATCTGACTTATATGTGAAATCTAAAAATATCAAACTCTTAGAAACAGAGAGTAAAATGGTGGTTAGAAGAAGCTGTAGGGAGGGTTGAGGATTGGGGAGATGTTTGTCAAAGGACATAACATTTCAATTAGGAGAAATAAGTTTGAGACCTATTGTACATAATGGTGACTATAGTTAACAACAATATAACATATACTTGGAAATTGCTTAGAGAGTAGATATTGTGCTCTCACCTTCCCAAAATGATAAGTAGATGAGGTGTTACCTCTGATACTTGGATTTTGCCTTTCCACAATATATACATATATCAAAACAGTATTTTGTAAACCATAAATACATACAATTTTTATTCTTCCATTAAAAGTAAA
Organism: Rhinopithecus roxellana; assembly: GCF_007565055.1. Taxonomy (NCBI): domain Eukaryota; kingdom Metazoa; phylum Chordata; class Mammalia; order Primates; family Cercopithecidae; genus Rhinopithecus; species Rhinopithecus roxellana. Next base: position 38,230,690 of record NC_044555.1, on the reverse strand, counting down.
CAAAAATATCCATTAATAATAAAGACAAAATAAAGACATTCTCAAATGAAGGAAAACTAAGAGAATTTGTTGCCATTAGATCTGTTGAAAAGAAATTCTAGTGAAAGTCCTTCATGTGGAAAAAGAAGAACAGAAAAAAAACCAAAATTTAGGAATGAGGAAATATAAACAACATTGGTAAATATAATGTACTATTTTAGATCACTTGAGTTCTTTAAAGTATGCTAGACAATTTAAAGAAAAAATGATGTGATTTCGCTGGTATGATTTTGAGCTTATCAATATATGTAGATATGAGAAACATGTCAAAAATGAACATGAATTCTGCAAAAATTGAAACAAGAACAAACATAAAATTTATGGTGAAGTTTGGGTGAAAAATGATGACATGAATGCTTTACAAAAAGTTTATGGGACAATGCCTCAAAGAAACCAGCAGTTTATGAATGAATAACTAATTTTCAGAAGGGATAAAAAAAGTTGAAGGTGAAGCCCTCAGCAGCAGACTAACCACGTCAATTTCCAAAAAACAAAATCATCTTGTTCACACCCTATTTGGAGAGGACCCACAGTTAACAGGTGCAAGCCAAAATCATGCACATAGCCATTGGTTCAGCTTACACAATTCTGGATGAAAAATTGACGTTGAGCAAGTTTTTCACTCGACGGGTGCCAAAACCATTGCACCCAGGTCATCTGCAGATAAGAGCAGAGTTTTCATTGGAAATGTCAAACAATGGGATGAAGATTCTGAAACATGTATTCAATGACTTATAACAGTCTTTGAAATACATGACTTTACCAGTATGATCCTGAAGACAAAGCAGAATGAAAGCAATGGCTATCAAGAGGTAGAAGTATTCCAGTCAAAGCAAAAGTGAACAGGTCGAGGAAAGGTAATGGCAACAGATTTTTAAGATGGTCAAGGCATTTTGCTTGTTAACTCTGTGGAGGGTCAAAGAATGATAACATTTGCTTATTATGAGAGTGATTTGAGAAAGGTAGCCAAATGTTTAGGAGAAAACCACCGGGGAAAGCTACACCAGAGAGTTCTCTATCACAATTCGTATGCTTATTCTCATCAAATAAGGAATTTTTTATGAGAATTTCAATGGAAAATTATTAGGCATCCATCATACAGTCTTGATTTGGCACCATCTGACTTATTTTTGTTTCCTAATCTTAAAAAACTGTAAAGGGTATACATTTTTCTCGGTTAATAATGTAAAGAAAGGCTGCACTGACATGGCTAAATTCCCAGAACATTTAAGGCGGAATGAATTGACCCAAATCATTGTTTACAAAACTGTTTGGAACTTGATGAAGCTTATATTGAGAAATAAAATTTATACGTTATATTTGTATTTTAAAATATCATTTTCCATGACGTTTTGAAGTCCCCTTTTATGCATCTATACATGTATAAATAAATACATGTATATTTGAAGCCTGGAGCAACTGCTAAAGAAAATATGCAAATAAATAGAGTTACAAAGCCAGTATACAAATAATACAAATAATCTAAAAATGGAGAAGCAGAATATGCAAAAATAAATCAAATGACAAAATAGTAGGTCTAAGTACAAACATATAAGTCATTACCTAAAATGTAAATGACCTAAGCACACCATTTAAAAGACAAAGATTGTGAGGATTAAAAAACAAAACAAGACTAACGATGTGCTGCCTGCAAGAAACCCACGTAAAATACAATGATTAAAAGGATGAAAAGTGGTATGTCACGTAAACACTAATTAAAAACAACAACCTTGGGATGAGGGATGTCATATAAAAATAAAATTATTCACTCACCAAGGAGGCATATCAGTCCTAAATACGCTTTCACCTAACAAGAGGACATCAGAATCCATGAGATAAGAGCAGACAGAATTAAAGGAAAGCTAGACAAATCCACAATTATACTTAGAAAATTTAACAACCACTTCTTAGTTATCAGTAATGTCAACAGATAGAAAATCAGCAAGACTATAGAACACCTCAACAACACTATCAGTCAACATAACATAATTGATATTATAGAACATGCTACTTAACAACAGAAAATCTTGTTCACAAGTGCACATAGAACATATGCAAAGATGTATCATATTCTGAGTCACATAACAAAACTTATAAATTTTATAATCATTAAAGTCACAAATAGTATGCTCCCTGAACACAGTGGAGTTAAGTCAGAGATCAATTTTAGGAACTTATTTGGAAAATACCACATATTTGTAAATTAAAAAATTTGCACTTCTAAATTAAATAACACATTGATCAAAAAGGAAGCATTTTAGTGAGTACAGGATTTTATTTTGGAATGATGTAAATGCTTTGAAACAAAATAAAGTAAGTACACATACACATCATTGGAGTATTGCTAAATGTAATTGATTTTTGCACTTTAAAATTTTTAATGGGTTTTTTACTTCAATTTTTAAAGTTTAATTTTAAAAGGAAGTGAAAATATTAGAAGACTTTTTAATAAATTGAAATAAAAATTAAATTACCATTATTTGACAATATTAGAAAATAATAAAGTTCTCAAATCAATAGTTTAAAATTTGTGTCTTAACAAACTAGAAAAGAGAGAATAAACTGATCCAAACTAAGAAGAAGAAAGAGTATAATAAAGGTAAAAGTAGAATTCAATCCAAAAGCTATTTCTTTGTAAAGATCCAGGCCGGGTGCAGTGGCTCACACCTGTAATCCCAATACTTTGGGAGGCCGACGCGGGTGGATCATGAGGTCAGGAGATTGAGACCATCCTGGCCAACATGGTGAAGCCCCGTCTCTACTAAAAATACAAAAATTAGCTGGGTATGGTGGCATGCGCCTGTATTCCCAGCTACTTGGGAGTCTGAGGCAGGAGAATCGCTTGAACCTGGTAGGCGGAGATCGCACTGAGCTGAGATCGTGCCACTGCACTTCAGCCTGGTAACAGAGTAAGACTCCATCTCAAAAAAAAAAAAAAAAAGAAAAAAAACCAAAAAATTGAAAATATTAAGACTAACCAAGAAAAAAATACAGTGTAAGAAACTAGGCCCTGTATCGATAAATATAAATATAGACACAAACACACACATTTATATATATATATATATTGGTTAAATGTGGTAATTCACACCTGTAGTCTCATCTCATTGGAAGGCTTGGTCAGGAGAATCATTTGAGCCTAGGAGTTCAAGATGCAGTGAGCTATGACTGCACTCCTGCATGCCAGGGTGGGTTACAAAGAAAGACCTCAAATCTAAAAAAAAAAAAAGAAAGAATGAATGAATGAAAGAGGAAATATCACGACAGGCAACAGACCTTACATGCATAAAAAGATTAAGAAATTCTATGAAAAACTTGTAAACAAATTTTAAAACTTTTATGAAAAGGAATCATTTCTTGAAATGCACAAACCATCAAAGCTCATGCAAGGAGAAATAGATAAATCTTATAGTTGTGAAACTATTTTAAAAGTTAAATGTATATTTAGAAACCTTCCAGAACATTTAACTGCAGACCCAGATGGCTTCACTGACAAATTTTACCCACTCTTTAAGGAAGAAATAGCATTGATTCTGCATAGTTTCTTTCAGCAAATAAGAGAGGGAACCCTTTCCAACTCATTTAAGAGAAAAAAAAAATACCATTTTTTGCATATCCAGATTAAAACATTACAATTTAAATAATACAAATGAATAAACCTCATAAAAATAGGTGAAAAAATCTTCAAAAAATAGGAAATCAAATGTAGCAAAATGTAAAGAAAATGACACACCAAGTTAAAGTGGGATTTATCTTAGGAATGTAAGTCTAGTTCAATATTTGAGAATAGATCAATGGAATACACAATATCAACAAACTAAATATAAAAATTATATAATTATATCAAATGATGCAGAAAAGAGCATTTTTAAAAATTCAACATCTATTCATGCTAAAAATGCAACAAGCCAGGAAAACAAGAAAACATATTCAACGTCATTAAGGGCATTTACAAAAATTGTGCATCATACTTTATGTGGGAGGCTGAATGTTTTCTTGCTAAGATTCAGAACAAGGCAAAGTACTCCACTCCCGTAATTTCTATTCAACCGAGCCCTGGAAGCCGTAGGCAGTGCAATAAAACACAAAAGAGAAGTGAAAGGCTTACATCTTGGAAAAAAATAAGTAAAATTGTTCCTAATGAGCTCTTAAAACTAACAGGTGCATTTAGAAAGAACACAAAATACAAACTGAATGCATAAAAATCAATCTTATTTCTGTATAATAGAAACAAAAATTAGATATGCTAATCTAAAACAGTATCATTTATAATTATGTCACAAAGTACTTTGGTATAAATATAAAAAAGTGCTTAATTTGTATTTATAAAACTATGAAATAAGTCAACTAGTACCTAAATAAATAGATCTATATTCACGGAAGAAATAGTATAGTTAAGGTGTTGAACCCTCCCAAATTGATCTATACATTTACTAAAATTTCACAGTTCTAGTTAAAGTTATTTTTAGCTATAGAGAAACTGATTTTAAAACTTACACGAATAGGCAAAGGAACTAGAATAGAATTGGAAGGAAAAGCAAATTGGAAAAACTAGTAAAAAATTGGAAGACTCATAGTACCTGATTTAAGACATACTATTAAGCTACAATCATCAAGATTGTGTTGTTTTGTAAAAAGATAGAAATGTGGATCAATAAGACAGGACAGAGAGTCAAGTAATAGGCCCACAAAAATATACTCGATTGAGTTTGACGAAGATGCAAAGGCAGCTTGATAAAACAAGAGAATTCTTTGAAAACAATTTCTAGAATAATTGGACATCCATATGAAGAAAATATTTAGACACATACCTTATACCTCATAAAAAGTATCTACAAATTGATTGCAGACTTAAAATCATAAAACTGTAAAAGTCATAGGATAAAACAGAGAAAATATATTCTTATACTTGAGATAGAAAAATAATTCTTAGATGTGACATAAACAAATACAATTTATAAAACAAAACAATGGATAGTTTGGACCACATTCAAATGTAAAAGTTTTGCTCTGCAAAAGACATTGTTAAGAGAATTACATGCACCATCCCAAGACTGAACCAAGAAGAACTTGAATCCCTGAATAGACCAATAACTAGTTCTGAAATTCAGGCAGTATTAAATAGCCTACCAACCAAAAATATTCCAGGACCAGACAGAATAACAACTGAATTCTACCAGAGGTACAAAGAAGAGCTGGTACCATTTCTACTGAAAATATTCCAAACAATTGAAAAGGAAAGACTCCCCCCTAACTCATTTTATGAGGCCAGCATTATAGTGATACCAAAACCTGGCAAAAATACAAAAAAAAAAAGAAAACTTCAGGCCAATATCCCTGTTGAACATCAATGCAAAAATCCTCAATAAATTACTGGCAAACCTAATCCAGCAGCACATCAAAATGCTTATCCACCACGATCAATTTGGCTTCATCCCTGGGATGCAAGTTTGGTTTAGCATACGCACATCAATACATGTAATTCCTCACATAAAATATAAAAACAAAAAACACATGATTATCTCAATACAAGCAGAAAAGCTTTTGCAAAAATTCAATATCCCATCATGTTAAAAACTCTCAATAAATTAGGCATTGAAGGAACATACCTTAAAAATAATAAGAGCTATATATGACAAACCCAAAGCCAATAGGATATTTAATGGGCAAAAGCTGGAGGCATTCCTCTTGAAAACTGGCACAAGACAAAGATGCCCTCTCTCACCACTCCTATTCAACATAGTATTGGAAGGTCTGGCCAGGGAAATCAGGCAAAATAAGAAAATAAAGCGTATTTGAATAGGAAGAGAGGGAGTCAAATTATCTTTGTTTATAAATGACAAAATCCTATATCTAGAAAACTTTATGGTTTCAGCCCCAGAGCTGCTTAAGCTGATAAGCAACTTCAGCAACGTCTCAAGATACAAAAATCAATGTACAAAAATCGCTAGCATTCCTATACACAAACAATAGGCAAGCAGAGAGCCAAATTCTGAATGAACTCTGACTCACAATTGCTAAATGAAGAACAAAATATTTAGGAATACGTCTAACAAAGAAAGTGAAGAACCTCTTTAAGGAGAACTATACATCACTGCTCAAAGAAATCAGAGATAACACAAACAAATGGAAAAACATTCCATGCTCATGGATAAGAAGAATCAATATCATGAAAATGACCATACTGCCCAAAGTAATTTATAGATTCAATGCCATTCCATTAAATTACCATTGACATTTTTCATAGAATTAGAAAAAAACTATTTTGAAATTTATATGGAACCAAAAAGAGCCTGAATAGCCAAGACAATCTTTAGCAAAAAGAACAAAGCTGGAAGCACCACACTACCTAATTTCAAAGTATACTACAGGGATACAGTAAGCAAAACAGCATGGTACTGGCACAAAAACAAGCACACATACACCAATGGAACAAAATAGAGAACTCAGAAATAAGACCACACAGCAACACTCATCTGATTTTCGATGAATCTGGCAAAATCAAGGGATGAGGGAAAGGATTCCCTATTTAATAAATGGTGCTGGGAAAACTGGCTAGCCATATACAGAAAATTGAAACTGGACCCCTTCCTTATACCGTATTCAAAAATCAACTTGAGATGGATTAAAGACTTCAATGTAAAACCCAAAACCATAGAAGAAAATGTAGGCAATACCATTCAGGATGTAGGCACAGATTTCATGATGAAAACACCAAAAGTAATTGCAGCAAAAGCAAAAATTGACAAGTGACTCTTTAGTTAAACTAAAGAGTTTCTGCATAGCAAAATAAACTATCATCAGAGTTAACAGACAATCTACAGACAGGGAGAAATTTTTTTGTAATCTGTCCATTTGACAAAGGTCTAACATTCAGAATCTACTAGGAACTTCAGCACATTTACCAGAGAAAAACAAAATTAAAACACATTAAAAAGTGGACACAGGACATGAACAGACACTTCTCAAAGGAAGACATTAATGTATCCAACAAACATGCAAAAAAGCTCAACATCACTGATCATTGGAGAAATCCAAATCCCAACCACAGTTAGATATCATCTCATACTAGTCAGAAAGGTGATTAATAAAAATTCCGGAAACAACAGATGGTGGCAAGGTTGCAGAGAAAAAGTAATGCTTTTACACCATTGGTGGGAGTGTAAATTAGTTCAACCATTATGTAAGACAGTGTGGTGATTCCTCAGAGACCTAGAAGCAGAAATACCATTTGACCCAGCAAACCCATTACTGAATACACACCCAAAGGAATAAAAATCATTCTGTTGTAAAGACAGATACCTATGTATTCTCACTGCAACACTATTTACAATAGTAAAGACATGGAATCAGCCTTAATGCCCATCAATGATAGACTGGATTAAGAAAATGTGGTACACAAACACCATGGAGAGCATGCAGCCAGAAAAATGAATGAGATCATGTCCTTTGCAGGGACATGGATGTAACTGGAAGATGTTATCTTCAGCAAAGTAATGCAGGAACAGAAAACCAAATACTGCATGTTCTCACTTATAAATGGGAGCTGAATGATGAGAACAGAAAGATACATCATGGGGAACAACATACACTGGGACCTGTCAATGGTCCACAATAGCAAACATTTACCCATGCAACAAGCCTCCACATCCTGCACATTCACCTTGGAAACTAAAATTACAGTTGAAGAAAAAAAAGAATGAAAAAAGCAAAGTACTGAATAAAAAATATTGAAAATCACGTAGCCTTCAAAAAAACTTGTTTGTGAATAGTTTCAAAACTCTCAATTCTCAGCAATATCAAAACCAGTGAGTCAATTTAAAAATGGGCAAAACATATGAGCAGATGCTTATCCAAAAATAAATTCAGATGGCAAATAAATACATAAAAAGATGCACAATGGCATTAGATTAAAACCATAATGAGACACCACTATGCATCTATTAGAATTGGTGAAATTTACAAAAATAACTAACAATCACAAGTGCTAACAAACACGCAAAATTGCAGGAATGTTTATACATTGCTAGGCAGAATATAAAAGGGTACAGCTCCTCTGATAAACAATTTCAAAATTTCATATGTATTTGATGATACACTTAGTGTATGACCAAATAATCCCATTTCTAGGTATCTACCCTAGAAAATGAAAACTTAACGTCTATACAAATGTTTTTACATGAATGTTTGTAGCAGAATTTTTATAATTGCCACAAACTAAAAACATAACTTAAATACCGTGTACACAAATGTATATAACAATATTATTAATAACTTCTAAAAACTGAAAATAAGTAAGAAATTCTTCAACGACTTAATTCATGGACAAATTGTGGTACATCCATGCAATGGAATACTATGTAGTCACAAAAAGAAATAACTCTTAATACATTTGATGTCATGGATAAATGATGCACTACCACGAATAAAAGAAGCTTCTTTCAAAATATTACATAATATATGATTTCATTTCTTTAACATTCTGGAAAATATTTTAAAACCATACATAGTGATGGAAGACAGAGTAGTGCTTATCAGATATTAGGGATGAAGGAAGGGTTTGACCTCAGAAGGATCGCATAAGCAGATTTTTTAGGGTGAATGAAATTACTCTGTGTCATTTTTGTCATTTGTCATTATACATATGCATGCAAGTACTAAAACTCATAGAACTTTACACTGAAATTATACAATGTATTGTATATAAATGTTTGAAAAAATTAAAAAATCTAAGTACAGAAAAACCACTGTGTATGGTACTCATCCTATTGATTTTGACTGTCTAGGCAATTTGGGCAAATGATTCTACTGTGAACACCTAAAAATCTTAGACGGAATATAAAAACCATCATGTAAAATAATTGAGGGAGGATATAACAAGACAGTGAGAAATTACAGTGCCAAGATCTGAAAGCAGAAAAAAATCAGAAAAGTGGGACAAGTTTTGGAGCCTATTTTTTCCCCTAAGAGTAATTGCTGAGTCTTATGAGGCTGTTAAGAAGCTGGAAAGCTGACCCACACTTCTAAAAATTACACGTTGATTTGGATTGGGATTCAAAAGAGCTAAACTGTAGGAGAAGAGTGAATAGAAATTTGATTAGATATTTATGTAACTAAAGCTTATCTGTGACTTTTTTATGCATTTAATTATATTAGAGTAGTCTGGTTTGCTAGTGTCCCTAGCCTCTTCTGATCAATTATAATCAGTCATATGAAAACAGAAGATGACATGACAAAACACTGAGTAAAATAATTAATAGAAACAGTCACAGAGGGCATCCAAGTAACCGAATTATGAGAGAGAAACTTTAATATAATTATGTTCAATATGCTCAAGGAAATTAAAAAGAAATCTTAAATTTTAGTAAAGAACCAGAAAATATACAAATAAAAATAGTAAAACTAAAAATCATTACAAAGGTAAAAAGCTCAGTTGATTTGTTTTGAAAGCAGATAAAGCTGAAAGAGTATACCTACCAGTTTAGATTCTAAATCCATGTATTATAACCTACAAGAATATCCTTAAAAAAAGGATAATTCTATGTTTTCACTTATAAGTGTGAGCTAAATATTGGGTACACATAGACATAAAATGAGAAACATAGACACCGGGGGCAACTAGTGTGGAGAGAGAGGATGGGGGAAAGGGTTGAAAAACTACCTATTAGGTATTATGTTTACTATCTGGGTGACAGGATCAATTGTACCCCAAACCTCAACATCGCTGAATACACTGATGTAACAAACCTGCATATGTGCCCCAAATTTAAAATAAAAGATGAAAAATGCAAAGTAGTTTACATATTAAAATAAATAAATAAAGGATAATTAATACATTTTATAAATTACAAACAGAAAATTCTTCGTCCACAGATACGAATGAGAGGAAATAATAAAAGATGTTTATGTTCATCAGGTAGAAGAAACATTATAATATAGTTTGGGTCTGTGTCCCCACCCAAATAATCTCATGTTCCATTGTAATATCCATTCTTGGACTTGGGGCCTGGTGGGAGGTGACTGGATCATGGGGGTGTATTTCTCATGAATGGTTTAGCACCATCCCCCTTGGTACTGTCCTTGAGATAGATAGTGAGTGAGTTCTTGTGAGATCAGGTTGTTTAAAAGTGTGTGACACCTCCCCCCTTCTCTCTTTTGCTCCTGCTTTTGCCATGTGACATGCCTATTTTCTCTTCTCCTTCTACCATAATTTTAAGCTTCTTAGGCCTCCCAAGAAGCCATGCAGATATATGTTTAGAATTACAATGAAGACAAGTAAAAACCAAAAGGCTAATGCATGAGTAAATCTCAACCATAATGATATATGAGGTTCAATTTATACTTAGTTAAAATTTTTATATGTTATATAAGGCAGGAAGAGAGTAAATTCAGAAGGGTTCTAAGTACTGATGTTGTTCAGAATAACAGAAAAATATCAATTAGCATTAACCTTTAAAAATCAAGATTGAGTGTTAATACTCTTTGAGTAAACATTATAATACTAGGAAAAATTGTTTATCAAGCTTATAGAAGAAGAGTGGGATGATAGCAAAAAAAAATCATTCTAAAGGCAAGAAACAAGAAGCAAATGAACATAAGTCATGCAGGTAAAATGGAAAGAAAAGAGTAAAATATTATATTTAAGTACCAATACAATAGGTCCCTCTTCTCTGTGGTTATCCACTGTCAACTGCAATCCAAACATGTTAAATGGGAAATTCCAGAAATAAAGAGTTCATATGTTTTAAACTGTGTACCATTCTGAGTAACATGATGAAATCTTATGCCATCTCACTCCATTCCACCCGGGAACTGAATCATCCCTTTGTCTGGCATATCTACGGTTTACGCTACGGTTTGTTAGTTACTTTGTAGACATCACCATTATCCAACTGAATATGGCAGTAATGCCATGCTTGTGATTCCTTGAACAAAGCATATGGACCCTAAGAATGAAAGTAGTGATGCTGGTTATTTGGATACGGCAAGCAAAATTCATACAGTGCTTCCTTTAATGGAAAGATGAACATTCTCAAGTTACTAGGAAAAATAAAAGAAATCATATGCTGAGTTTACTAAGATTTACATAAGGATAAATCTTCCATTTGTGTAATTGTAAAGATGAAAAAAGAAATTTATGCTAGTTGTTCTATTGCACCTCAAACTAGAAATATTACAACTACAGTGCAATAATTTATCTTGTGTTTCAACATTAAGCATGTAATATCATGTTAAAAACATAGAAATCATACAGCGTATGCTCTTTGATCACAGTACAATTAAACTAGAAATCAATAACAAAATGATTGTGAAAAAAAGCCCATATTTTTATATTACAAAAATAGTCTGCTAAATAGCTCATTGATCAAAGAAGAAATAACATAAAATTAAAAATATTTTAAACCGAATTTACTGAAAATACTCAGTACTGAAGTTGTAGAAGGCAGCTAAGTTCATACATAGAGGATAATTTATAGTATTCACAGATATTATAGAAAAAAGACTGAAATCAATTAGATAATACATTTCAAATAATAGACAAAAACAGCAAATTAAACCTAAGAAAGCAGAAGGGAGGAATCATAAAGGTAATAATGGAAACTACTGCAATATAAAACAAGCACATAGAGATCATCCAAGGCAAATTTTGCTTTTTTGAAAAGACTAAAGTTGATAAATTTCTCAACAAAGGCAGGAAATATTTAATCAAGAGTGTCAGAAAAAAAGGGTACATCATTAGAGATTAACAGATGCTTAAATATAAGAGAATATTATGATAAATCTTCGTGTTAATAAATTTGTAAATTAATCAAAACATGAGAAATTCATTGAGAAATGCAACTTACCAAATGTGATTCAACAAAAAGAAACTTGGATATTTCTATATTTAACGAAGAAATTAAATATGTAAGCAAAATGCTTTCTACAAAAAAATTCTAGCTTCAGGTTGTTTGACCAGTGAATTCCATTAAGTATAAGAAGAGAGCATCAGATAAATATTACACAACATTTTCCAGAAAACAGAAAAAAATGAAATATTGTCCAAATAGTTTTAGGAGGTCAGCATATTATTTTGTCTAGAGCATCACAAAGTCATTATCATTTAATAAAAATACAGACAATACTCTCTCATACACATAAATGAAAAGAACCCCTAAACAAATTGTTTGCATATGGATCAACCAATATGAAACCTATTGCAATACTGGTAAAAATCTAGGAATTGCATAGCTGGCCTAATCTTTGTAATGTAATGTAAAAAATCATTGAAAACTTAATAGGGAAAACTAAGCAATACTCTTAATAGATGTAAACATTGTTTGATAACATGAAACATCAATTCATAAAAAATGCTTAGTGAACTAAGATGAAAAGGGAACTTTGTTAATATAAGTGATGTTTGCAAAAATTCTGCAGCAATACCTCACAAAATATCGATCTATTGTAAGATTTCCCCTGACATTGAATAAGAACGTTTACTCCTTCTACTTTACATCAATATTTTACTAGAGATCCTAACCAGTGTAACAAGACTAAACAACAACAACAACAAAAATGAAAGTTAGGAACATTGTATCACAGTAACAAATCTATAAATGTTAAAATATATCATGATTGAATATGGAGAAAAAAGAATCTTCAGGTAAATTATGAAAAGTAATGTGAGTACCAAAGTTGCTGAATATAAGATATCTATCTATGCATTATTTCTATATATTAGTGAAAAGCATTTAGAAAAATGGATAAAGTATACTATTTCCAATAGAAATAAAAGCCATGAATTATCTAGAAATTACTAAAACAAAAGTGGTGTAATACTTTTGCATTAAAAACTATAAAAATTTGAAAGGGATTTAAAAGCATATAAAAAATGAATAGATGTATCATGATCATTATTTGTAAATGAGACATTAGGAGTGTCAGCTCTTTGGAAGTTAAGAACTAAGCTGGAGGAATTACCCAATAGATATGAAGATTTATGATAAAGACACATAAATTAATATAAATACACCAGTTAAGAGAATAGAGTCCTGTAAAGTGTGCTAGGAATGCCATAGAAAAAGACAAGCTGTGTGGCTTCGACAATGGACATTCATTTTCTCACAGTTCTGGGGGCTGGAAGTCCAAGATCAAGATGTCAGCAGTTTATTTGTTTGTTGTTGTTGTTGTTGTTGTTGTTTATTGTTGTTATTTTTGTTTTTTGTTTTTTTTCCTGAGGCCTCTCTGGATTGCAGATGGCCTTCTTTTTGCTGTGTTCTCACATGGCATTTTCTCTGTGTGTGCACACTGCTGATGTGTCTCCCACTTTTTATAAGGACACGGACACTTTATAATATCTTAAATGTCTATCATCAGGTGGATGGATAAATAAATTATACTATATCATAACAAGAACACTACTTAGCAATAAATGAAGAAATAAACTACTGATGCATGCAAGAACATGGATGAATCTTACAGCTGTGGTAATGAAAGAAACAAGCTAGACACCAAACAGGGCATACTGCATGATTCTGACACAAGAGTGCTGGGAAGGGAAGAGCATGGTATCTTTAAATGATACAGAAGTCGGGAAGGAAAGTGCTGGGTGGAGAAAGGCAGATCACTGTCTAGGGCTCCAGCCCCAGGGTGAGGACAGGCATTTCCTGCCGAAATGTTGCATTTCCCCAGACCACCCTGGCCTGCCATGCCCCCATCCTGAGCCTATAAAAACCGGAGACCCTAGTGGCCAGACATAGGTGGCCAGATGTTGAGAGGAGCACATCGGTGGAAGAAGACACAAGTGGCTGGTCGTCCAGAGGATGCCAAGATGAGCATGCTGGCAGAAGAGTGCCCTGACAGGCACCTGCTCACCGGCAGGCAGGCCATTGATGGGTGGGACAAGAGAGAGTTTGGCCGGGGCAGTCGGAGGAGAGCCAGGGTCACCAAGTGGCCCAACTCCAGGGGAAAACCATCTTCCTTCTGGCTCCCGCATCAGCAGAGAGCTACTTCCAATCAATAAAACTTTGCACTAATTCTCCAAGCCCCTGTGTGATACAATTATTCCGGTACACCAAGACAAGAAACTTCAGGACACAGAAACCCTTCTATCCTTGTGATAAGGAAGGGCATCTAATTGAGCTGGTTAACACAAGCTGCCCATAGGTGGCAAACTAAAGAGCACCCTGTAACACATGCCCACTGGGGCTTTGGGAACTGTAAACATTCACCCCTAGACACTGCTGTGGGGTTGGAACCCCATGGCCTGCCCATCTGTATGCTCCCCTAGAGGTTTGAGCAGCAGGGTACTGAAGAAGCAAGCCACACCCCCATTGCACACCCTGCGTGGAGGACAAGGGAACCTTTCCCATTTCAATTCCATGTATATTTATTTCAGAAATAGATGAAGCACTCCTTGTTGAAAACAATCTAAATCTTGCTTCTGAGAAAGATGCATTTACTTACATTGGATACAGGAATTTTCTTGTTTCATAATATGAACATTTAATTTCAGTGATATATAGAGTGTTGGCTTTCTTTGTATTTGATATATTTGTATTTAGTGTATTGTGTTTGGTGTATACATTTGTCAAGACTTAACTGTACATTTAAATTTATGCATTTTGATGTATGAAAACTATACTTTAATAAAACACTTCTAAATATTATCAGAAAAAAATGACTTGTGAGTTATCAACTGGATTTGCCTACATATTTCACTTTTTTAAACAAAATAATCATAATTTTAATTTCTTAGTGTATTTATTTTTATGTATCAGTGTTTAACCACTTCATACATATAAATTAACTTGATCCTCATATTTAACCTGTGAAATAAATATTAGTATCAACATTTTACCTATTAGAAAACTAAGGCACAACTTTAACTTTTTCAAAGTTGCATAACAAGTGAGTGAAAGAGCTGAGATTCAGATCCAGACCGACTGGCTCCAAAGTCCATATTCTTAATAATTGTCTTAAAATTAGTTACTTTAAGCAGAACTATCATACATAATATGAACATTTAAAGCTTCCTGCTTACGTAATTACATTTTAAAAGCAATCATACTATATCTGCTGGCTTTATAAAGTATTAAATTTGCCATATACTACAACTATTTCAACAACAATTTTTGGCATCGATTTTACAAAGACATAATCGGCCCCAATTTGGAGGTACAGTCATACTATTTCTTTCAACAAAATGATTTCTTTTTAACATTTTAAATAAAATTAAATCCAATGAAGAGAAATGCCAAAAAAAAAAAAAAAAAAAGACTCCTATGCATCAAGATAATAGCAAAGGTCATCAATAAAAAAATCTGCCAATCTCCCATTGAAGGGGCAAATAGCTTCAGTAGTCATTGCATAAACTCTTTATGCTTATATCAATTACAAATGTTAACTAATGTTATCAGTACAAATGTAATTTTTTTCTTCTATTAGTCTATTAACAAATTTACTGAAAACAAAATTAGACAAAAATTTGATAAATATTATAACATGTTTCATTTGAATTTGTTTGACCAACATATTAAGATTTTCATTGCATAAAACAGCACAGGAAAGACAGAACAGTTGTTGATAAAGATAAATTTTCAGGTTTTATTTTCTAAATTTAGCCTTCAACAAAGTTATTGAGAATATGTACCCAATAAATTTTCTTTATATTTTAATTTGTTTCATTCATTAATGAATGCATTCAATGTTTAATTCATTAACATAAATTCATTTAATTCATTTATATTTTAATTCAAATGCTTGAATACAACAAGTATTTATTGATTATCTATTAACTATTATGTGGTACCAAATAAAACGGTCAATTTGTAGATTAAAAATATTCAGATATTAGCAATTTTTTCTGGTCCAACCAAATACATAGTATTGAGCTAGGTACTAAGTATGATTCACATTGAAGAATACAGTACATTTTTTTTCTGGCCTCATTGGGTGATTCAAGGCTTTCATCACTAAATAAGTGAGATAACAAGCACAGTGATTTGTACTAAAGAGCCAAAATACTACGGGATTTTAGAAAAGGAGAAAATTAATATGATCTGGAATGCATAGGCAGATGGAATTGAGCACTTCAGTACATTTCTGTTGATGCAGCTAAATAGTCGTTTGAAAATGTGATGCATCTGTGAAACATGTGGATACTGCTCTACATGATTTTTAAATTTTGGACAGTTTTTTTAAACTTTTATTTTGAATTCAGGAGTACAAGCACAGGTTTGTTACACTGGTAAACTTGTGTCGAGAGTTGTTGTACAGATTATTTCATCACCCAGGTGTTTAGATTAGTACCCATTAGTTATTTTTTTCTGATCATCTCCCTCCTCCCACCCTCTGAAAGGCCCCAGTGTGTGATGTTCCCATCTATGTATCCATGTGCTTTCATCATTTAGCTCCCACTTATAAGTGAGAACAAGTGGAATTTGGTTTTCTGTTCCTCTGTGAGTTTGCTAAGGATAATGGCCTCCTGCTCCAACCATGTCTCTGTAAACAACATAATCTTATTTTTTTATGGCTGCATAATATTCCGTGGTGTATATGTACCACATTTTCTTTACCCAGTCTTTCATTGATGGGCATTTAGGTTGATTCCATGTATTTGCTATTGTGAATAGTGCTGCAATGAACATAAGCGTGCATGTGTCTGTAAAATAGAACGGTTTGTATTCCTTTAGGTATATACCCAGTAATGGGATTGCTGGATAGTGTGGTATTTCTGTCGTTAAGTCTTTGAGAATTGCCACACTGTCTTCCACAGTGGTTGAACTAATTTACACTACCACCAAAAGTGTATAAACATTCCTTTTTTCCTTTTTCTGTGTAACCTCACCAGCATCTGTTATTTTACTTTTTAATAATAGCCATTCTGAATAGTGTGAGATGGTTTTTATTTGCATTTCTCTAATGATCAGTGATGATGAGTTTTTTGTCATATTATTGTTGGCTGCATGTGTGCCTTATTTAGAGAGGTGTCTGTTCGTTTCCTTTGTTCACTTTTTAATGGGGTTGTTTTTTATTCTTGTAAATTTCTTTAATTTTCTTATAGATGCTGGATATTAGACCTTTGTTGGATGCATAGCTTGCATACATTTTCTCCCATTCTGTAGGTTGTTTACTCTGTTGATAGCTTCTTCGGCTGTGCAGAATGATTTTAGTTTAATTAGATCACATATGTCAATTTTTGCTTTTGTTGCAATTGTTTTTATGTCTTCATCTTGAAATCTCTGCCTGTGCTCACTGGATGCAGAAAAGGCTTTCAATAAAATTTAACATCCATTCATGTTAACAAATCTATATTATTGTAATCTTAACACTGGAAACATCTGTAGATTTATTGTCCTCTTTTTCCTGCTGTCATATAGCTATTTAATACTATAATCAAAATGAACACATTATTTGCATGATTATTATTTTCCACTGGGTTCAAAACAAATTATGAAACAACACAGCATTTATAAGATTATCTTTGTACCCCCCAAAATTTTGTATCACAGCACCTAGCAATGTTTGGGTTACTAATTAAGTAGTTACTGATCTGAAATAAAATGTCATGATCATATAATTGTAGAAAAATTCCTTCATGGCTTCAATAGTAATTGAATTTTATAAATAAAGGGAGGTATGCCAAATTGACAAAACAGAGAAATGAACATTTTCTTTATTGTGCCATATATTTTTATATCTATGCAGGACTCCAAAAGCTCAACCTACA
Organism: Rhinopithecus roxellana; assembly: GCF_007565055.1. NCBI lineage: Eukaryota > Metazoa > Chordata > Mammalia > Primates > Cercopithecidae > Rhinopithecus > Rhinopithecus roxellana. The sequence continues at coordinate 38,212,941 of NC_044555.1, read as the reverse complement.
AATCATAATCAAGATGCAAGAAGCTGCAACACTATTAATCATTAACTTCTGACAAGAAAGAAGAAGGTTATTTCATTAGAAAAATAAAAAAATGTGAAAGTTTTTTTCATTGATGGACATTAGAAAGTATATTTTTGAAAAAAATAGAAAACTTTAAAATTTTTCCATCATGAAAAACAAAATGGTATTGTTATATTGGTGGCTCCAGCTTTGAAGTAAGCAAAGGATAGCAAAGAACATAGGCTCAATGGAATTCTGATGTTAGAGGATTAAGATAAGTTACTATTATTACTAGTTTCCACGGTGGTATATTACTGAAATACATCTTTAAGAAGTTCTGAAAATCGTTTTATCCACAGGTAGCCTGGAGACAACTCATCTGCAAACTCACTCAAATTTGGCTATGGTTAGAAAATTAATTTCCACTTCCTCCAAAGGAACTGTGTACAGGAAAGCATCTTCAAACTTAGTATTTCATTGGAGCCCAGGGGCTTCTCCTAAAAATTTGGGGGACAGATACTTCTTAATATATTTAAAAAACACTTTTTTCTATTCATTGCAACTAGCTACCTATATGTATTATCAGTTCTACCTGTCATTTTTCTTATTTTTAATTTTATGCAATTACACTGACACTATAGTGTTATCTATGGGTTCAACATAAGACTATTAAGACAGTTCTGTGTATAAGTCATCTAGATAGATGCCTGTCATCTGTTCTAGTTTGATAGGCACACAGAAAAGAATATTCAGAAGTCACCTCTGGAACCCCATTCCAGTGTCTAATCACCCTTTACAGACACATTTTTCATGACTCCCTATACTCAAAGTCAAAACAGATCTTTAATGTCTTCTTTCATCATAAAATGAATCCTGTGACAAGTTTCCAACCAAAGATGTTAATCATTAAATCCACAGTATACCTGGAGCCTTACAATTTTCTTACAGATTAATTCCAAAGTTTTTTTTTTTTTTTTTTTTAACGATATCATTATATTAGGTTGAAGACTAGATTAATGAGGCAAATAAAACACTAGAGTCCCCAGATTTTTCTGTATAACCTGTAGATAAAAAGTATGCTGAAGCTGGGCAAGGTGTCTCACTCCTGTAATCCCAGCATTTTGGGAGGCCAAGGTGGGCAGATCACCTAAGGTCAGGAGTTCAAGACCAGCCTGGCCAATATGGCAAACTCTGTCTCCACTAAAAATACAAAAATTAGGCAGGGCACGGTGGCTCACGCCTGTAATCCAAGCACTTTGGGAGGCTGAGGTGGGTGGATCACGAGGTCAGTAGTTCAAGACCAGCCTGGCCAACATGGTGAAACCCTGTCTCTACTAAAAATACAAAAATTATCCAGGTGTGGTGGTGCGTGCCTGTAATCCCAGCTACTCAGGAGGCTGAGGCAGGAGGATCGCTTGAACCTGGGAGGCAGAGGTTGCAGTGAGCCGAGATTGGCCCACTGCACTCCAGCCTGGGCAACAGAGTGAGACTCCATCTCAAAAAAAAAAAAAAATGCATACATACATACATACATATATATTCATATATTCTGGTGTACTCTTCCACTATGCAGATGATAAAACATTTTGTTTACTATATAACTGCTGTACACTGTGAAGTGCTATAGTCTACTTCATAGTTGATATGTTCCACTGAACTTTTAGCTTAAGACCCCAATAAATCTCAAGGGAGGAGCCACTTAAAACAGACTAAGGCTTTCTAACCATCCTAAGGACAAACTCTTAATGCCATGAGCAGTTCATGGGAAATCCTAAATTGCAGAATTAATCTAGCGGTAGGGAAACGTGGGACCTTGTTCTGGCCCATGACCACTCTGGGAAAACTCAACAGAGGATTGTGTCATTGCCAAGTAAATTTAAATGCTCAAAGAAGACGTTAGAACTAATTCATCCAGCTGGAATGTCTCTGTACATTATCTAAGCAGACCTATAGAATACCTTGGGGCCTAGATAATTGTTTTAGATCTGTTCATCTTTTGACCCACAACCTCCAGAGCTTGTATTAACGTGTGGCTTGGATTGATAATGCTCAGCATGAAATCAAATAACTGGTAAGGAGTATAAAATGTATATTAATATTTTAATCTTAAAATAACTAATAAATTTCTTTAACAGCCCCGAGTTCTAGAAAAGAACCAGAAGTGTTAACAGAACAGTAACTACTGTGAGAAAAGAATTGTTAAATAGCTCTTATGTTCCATTGCTTTATTAAGTTAAATATATATATATATATATGCATAACATCTTTATCTGTTTTAAAATGTTATGCACAGTATTAAAATAGGTAGTTAGACAGATATAAGCAGGACAGAAGAGGGCCCTCCAGGAATGTCAGTCAACCATTAGGTAATGGGCAGGCAGTTGTTAAACTGTCTCTCTGAAATAATAATTGGTCACAGCCAGCGCCAAGGAAAGACAGGCTCCTAACAGAAAACACCTGAAACTGCTATCACCAGCCTCCTGATAAAATCTCGGGAGTTGTGCAAGTGAGCTCAAGCACAGCACTAAGATGCAAAATGGCAGAGTTTAACTGGCATATGACCTTCCTCTAGGAACATTCGACTGGTGAGGAAAAAACACCTCAAATGAGCATCTGCACAGCTTCAGTAAACACACTGCGCATGCAGCCCCTCCCGAGTGCTGGCAGGGTGCTATGCATGTGGACAGCCCACATGCTGGGAAAATCAAGGGAGAAGAATTGGAAACCTTGGAACCATGCCGATGTATAAAAACACCAAGTCTGCCGGGCGCGGTGGCTCACGCCTGTAATCCTAGCACTTTGTGAGGCGGGCGCATTGCCTGAGCTCAGGAGTTCTAGACCGGCCTGGGCAACACGGTGAAACGCCGTCTCTACTAAAAAAAAAATACATATATATATACACACACACATACACACACACACGCACACACATATGTATATAAATATATATTATATATGTATATAAATATACATTATATATACATATATGTGTGTATGTATAATATATGTATGTGTGTGTGTGTATGTATATATATATTATATATATACATACACACACACAAAAAAATTAGACGGGCGTTGTGTCGTACGCCTGTAGTCCCAGTTACTCGGGAGGCTGAGGCAGGAGAATTGCTTGAACCCGGGAGGCGGAGCTTGCAGTGAGCTGAGATTGCGTCACTGCACTCCAGCCTGGGCGACAGAGCGAGGCTCCAAAAAAACAAACAACAACAACAACAAAAACCCACCAGGTCCAGGGTCAAATGAGGCTCTTTGATCTATCAAGTCGCCAGCTTGGCCTTGACCCTTTTCCAAGTGTACTTTCCTTCCTTTTGTTCCTGCTCTAAAACTTTTAAAATAAACTTTCACTCCTGCTCTAAAACTTGCCTCAGCCTCTCTTTCTGCTTTATGCACCTCAGCCAAATTATTTTCTCCAAGGAGGCAAGAATCCAGTTGCTGCAGACTTGTACAGATTCATCACTATTAACAACAGTACAAAGGAGGTAAAATAACTCTGCCGAAGTGTGTCTTCCACTAAGTAGTTCATTCAGTACTTGATAAGCAAATATACTAAGCTATTTAATTGAGTTTAAAAAACTGTAAGTTACATTAATATTATACATATGTGGCATTATATTACAAATCTAGAAATACAAGCAAAGCTCTAGCATACTTTCCCCCAGAATTTAATTAAATAAAACTCTTTGTTGAGTCAACTCTTTGCTTTTCTCAGTCTAACTGAATGAACATTTTCATCTGTGAATTAAACTAGAAATGTAACTAAAGTTTCTGTTGAAACTTAATTCTGAATAAATGTAATATCAATACTGGTGTCTTCTGTTTCCAAACTACATCTAAAAACTCACGAACTTCCAATGCATAGAATTTTGTTTCTTGGCCAATCAACCATAAAAGTTTGTTTTGAAAAGTTGCTAAATAAAACATGTAATTTCTCTATTAAAATGAAATATTAGATATGTCAATAAGCATTATTTTTGACAAAACAGTTAATTCATTGAGTATAAAAATATTATGCAGTGACTAAATGCCAGCAGTTACATCTTTACCCAAGCAGGGAATGCACTAGCCAAAAAAGTACGCCCTCTATTTTTTTTTCCCAGCAAGTAGCTTCTCTGAGGAGGAGAACAACGTAAAAGAGGCAGTTGGTACAAGCTGCAGGTGGCTGACTGCTGAGGGAGAGGTGTCATTTGGGAAGCACAGTAGGTGGCTTAAACTGAGAAGAAGATGACATTTAGAGACAGGAGCAGGTGTTTGCTATGAGGGAGAAGGACCTCTCACCAAAGTTGTCAATGATTGCTTTTGTTCATTTCCGCTGCAGTAATCTGGTATTTGGCATTTAAACTGACAGCACCAGATATGCCTAAAAATAGTTATGAATCCAAACTTTTTGCTGGCTAAAAAAATTACAAAGGCATTATTTCCGCTTATGATTGAGTCTAAATATAAACAATTGACAAAATGTTAAAGATAGCATTATAGTTTTTTTAAATTACTTTTTTAGAAAGCAAGATTTTAAATATTTGAAGCAGATCAAAATTTTTGAATATAAAAAATATAATCATAAATTTAATTCGTTAAGAGCAGTAAAATAGAAAGCTAATTGTTCCTCAAATTGCTTTTTAAATGAACAAATTCCCAGACACTGTGATCATTTTCATGGTGTATAAGTTACCAATGCCAAAACTTACCTACCTATCATCTAAAGGTAGAATGTATAAAGAGGAGACTTTATCACGCTTAAACCAAAAAAGAGATTCAATTATTGTAAGTTTGTATATGAGAATTATTAAGACAATTCAACTAGCTTGCGTGAGCAATGCTAGAGATTTGGGAGGCCTAAAGATTAAAAGGTTCCCAGGAAACAAGAATAAAAGTGACAACATTGGCAGTATTCTATTTTCAGATTCTAAAATTCATTACATTTGTAGAATGATCATAGAACAATCGAAAGTCCATAAAATACTATGAGTATGCCCCATGTCTATGAGAACTCACTTCTGGACAATTATTTATTCTATCAAATTTGTATTCCTTTTTCAGGTTAGGTCTGCTTGTAAAACTCGCAAATGGCAATGGGGCCATGCTAATGCAATCACAAAGAGAAGTCTTGCCAATCACCCACTTTCCTACTCTCCATAAGCGGAGCCTTTGTGCAGAAATTCCAGCATGCAGAGGCAGAGGTCAGTCTGGTCCGTTTATAAATATGTATGTTGTGATCACTAAATATAAAGGGGCGATGTTTTGAAGTTTTTGCCAGAGGAACCAGCAGCATTTCTGGATAACATTTTGCACCAGAGTGTGCAACTATTAATCAGTGCATATAAAATATAAAACCGAAATTGGAGGAAGCAGAAATATGACAAAAGGAAAGGGAGTATGAGACAAAGAGTAATATGATACAGTAAATAATTTTTGATGTCTTATATACTCACTCTGCCCAAATAAATTGTGTCTAAAGGGGTGGTCCAATCAAGCAAGTTGGGTTAAACCATCTAAAACATCAAAAACAATAGTAGCAAAGATGACACTTGTTTATAACCATGATGTGGATATAGATGCTGTCTTTTGTGTTTATGGTTAAAACAGCAAAGTGGAAAAGTATTATGTGTAATGAGTCTGAAGCCCCTACTTTTACGAAAAAGCTCTTACCATTTTTTCCCCTCAGGAGACACTTACAATGAAAAATGTATACATTTCAATAGTCTTTCTTAGATAATTAAAGGTGACTTTTAAAGATATAAAATCCATTTTAGGGTGTTAAATTTGCTGAGAGATTGCTAAAGCAATAGAAAGAAATACTGTTCCTGAGAGTCTGTTCTCAGAAGATGAAGAGCTTTAAGTGAACTTTTCAGTTGTTTTTACTCTAAGGGATTCTCCTCCTAGTATGATTAATGCTTTCCACACTTGAGTAGAAGTTCTCTTGAATGAAGCCTTTGATAACTACAGTTTGTAAACTTTTGTAAACTTGCCATGCACAAAATGGAATATGCGTTATCTAACTTGAATTGAGAATCCTTGTGAGCATGCCAGTTGCTTCCTCTTCTCCAGAACAAAACGATATTTGCATCATCATAGAAAAATATATTCTGAAGAAACTGTGTCTCTGTATTATATAAAGCACTACAATTAATACATAGCATACAAACAAGCTACAGGCTCCAAATAAAGAAACAACTCTTTCTGATGGCTATATGTTCAAAAACAAAGCTCTTATTATTGAAAACAAATAATTGAGTCACAGTGAAGTCAATTCAATATTTCAGGCATGTTATCATTTACAAAAAGATTAACGTTTACCAGTATAAGAAACAGATATAGAAAGTCAATTTCTCTGGAATAGTAGGACTGATAAGGAGTCTGGGGAAAAGAAATATTTATTCTATAAAACAAATAAATTTAAAAAGTGATTCAAATCTTTAAATACAGTGATATCGGCAGTATTTGTAAAATTCAGATGTTGAAAAAGTGGGAAAGATAGGAGATGTACCCCCTGAACACACAAAAAAGCAAATTCATTTGCACCAAAAGACCAATCTCTAATTTAAATATGTATCTTAATCTGCCAAACAACTCACTTGCAGATTAACTTTTCAAAACACTCCCTTATATATACAACTACATGCTAGTTAAATTGCTTAACCTCTTTGTGCTTCAATTTGCTCACCTGTGAAATTCAGATAACATTAGTGTCCATATCATAACGTTGCTGTGAAGGTGAAGTGAGGTAGTACATACAAAAAGGTTAATGCCTTAAACAAGGTAAGTACTTGACACATATCAACTATGATTTTGTACAAGATGGGGTTATTGTTAAAAAGTGTATGTGAAAAGAAAATAGCATGCCCCAGAGTAAAATCATATTAAATAGTAGAACATTTCATTTCATGCACGATGAGCTGACATGTTAATATAGGAAAAGATCTTACCTAGTTTGATTTTTATATTAGCTCAAAGTAATTCTAAATTTGCGTAGTTTCTGTTTTTTGCTAAATAATCCATAAAAAGTAGTTAAAAATGGCAATTGTTATTCTGAATGGTTAAAGCTTAATATACTTAGATTGCCCATCTGTCTGATTTATCAATATTATATTTATCAAAGATATTAGATTGTTCAATATTCTGAATGATTTTAGGAATATCAAATGCATTAAACATAAAAACTATGTTATGGAAATATCATCTTTTTTTGATAGCCGTCCTAAGTAATTTTGTGCTCCCTCTAATTCCAAAGATTAATTTTAGTAGATGGTAAGTGAGGAATGCCAGAATGGTTTACCGAGAGATCAGATTTTCTTAATTATGTATTTTTAGCTTTCTTATTTGGAATAAGTACTATTTAAACACTATGATAAAGAAATGGACATAAATATTTTACCTTTTACATCATAGTCTCTTCATCTATGCATTTTCTTCAATTGCAATTAAATCCTGAATCAAAAGAGAAATAAATTTTGAGCTACTCATTTGGGGAATTAAGAGACTGAAGAAAATCTCCATTAATCAGAGGTATAAGAAGTTCATGTCTTGGAGTCAAATATACAAAGTCAAAACCATGACTACCTGGCGGTCTCACTTCAAAAATTCTGATCCTACACCCAAACGTGTTTGTTCCATCTGTCTAGTCAAATGTGAACACAATTATCTGAAGAAAATAAAAGGTTGTTTCATAATTCCATACTCTTAGTGGTATCAAGTTATTAGAAATATTTTAAAGGGACTAAAAGTTTTCACAAAATTGCTTCAATTTGCGTTTTCATTTCATAAAATGAGACAAATGTCACCACCAACAGCTGACCATATATACTTGAAATGGGAAATTAACTCCAAAATGTAGACTTAATTACTTGTGGCAGTCTTTTGTTTATGAGGTACAGAATAGACACCCTGTTATGTACACTGGAAAAATATTTGAACCAAAAAATAAGAAAAAGGTAAAAATATACAAGCATAAATTAGTAGGCTGCATATCTGAAGCTCTCCTAACTGAAAATCTAGCTTGCATTCAATTTTTACATCATTTACTAAAAAGCCGGTATGTTTTCTTTAAACTACTTTTTCAGGATTACATAGCAAAAAACAAAAATTATGCAATTTTAGAATAACTTTGAGCTTATATAAAAATCAAACTAGGTAAGGTCTTTTTCTATATTAGCTTGTCAACTCATCACGCATAAAATGAAATGTTCTACTATTTAATGTGATTTTACTTTGAGGCATGCTTTTTCTTTTCACATACACTTTTTAACAACAACCCCATCCTGTACAAAATAATAGTTGATATGTGTCAAGTACTTACCTTGTTTAAGGCACTAACCTTTTTGTTTGTATTACTTCACTTCACCTTCACAGCAAAGTTATGATATAGACACTAATGTTACCTGCCTTTCACAGGTGAGCAGATTGAAGTGCAATTGGTTATTTAACTATATAAAATATATTAGATATTCTTCCTGGTCACTGTGTTAAAGTAGGTTGAATAAATAGCTGTCGCTAGGTATAATTTGATAGATAATAAATTATTTTGATCAAATGTATCCCTTATTCTAATTTGTCTGCAGTAATGTCTGAAATTTCATTGAAATAGCATTGCAGGGTTAAAGGGTATAATTTCCGGGATGTGCTGTACTTGTTAAAATCCAAATAGTACCCAGGGAGCTATCACAGCATGAGTTTGTTTGTTAAATGACAAATTGGCATCTAAGCACTGAGTGACTAAAACTTTGGTTTTATGCATTTTAATTGAGGTGGAGGTGCAGGAAAAAAATATCTGGATCCGGGGCATCTGCCAAAGGCCAAAAAAAAAAAAAAAAAAAAAAAAACTTCAACATGGGTAATAAAAAATCTAGAACAAATAGGAACAGCATTCATTTCAGGAATTTCTGCAGGTGTATTTGAATTCATATATACTTAAATATTTGTAAACAGCAAACTATAAATTTGGCAGCTACTTCACCACTTCAACCATTATGTCTATGCAGATGTCTTGAAAAGCATGAGTCAGAACTAGAAGCATTAGTTACTTCACTTCAATTTGGAAATGTTGTCTCAGAGTTTTGGGTAACAAACTGAGTTCATTATACTTCCTTTATAAACACAGGCATGGATGGACACACACACACACACACACACACACACACACACACACAAACACACTCACACAAAATTATCATACCTTAATCTACTATTTTTGTCAACACCACGCTCAGGTTAAAATAAGTCAAAATCTTAGAATCATATTTTGCTATTTATTCTCCTTTATTCTCTATATCCAATTGGTGTGGCTTTGAAGACTGGAAGAACACCGGGGTTTTTGGTTTTGAGCCAATAGGATTAACAACACAGATATAAGCGGAGTGGTTTTAAGGAGCAAAAAGTTTAATAGACCAGAAATAAGAAAGGAGAAAACAGCTTCTTCATCTAGAGACGGGGGAAGGAGGCTTGGTACAAAATTGCCTAAATATTATTTTTAAATAACTTTTGTATTACAATCAAGTACAAAGTTTTACTAATTCATCTTTTGTAACTTCTCATGAATCTGGTACTTCATCTTCGTTTTAATTTTTACTGCTGTTGTCAAGGCTTTTAGTGACTATTCCTAAACAGAGTCTTAGAGTCTGTCCTCGTTCACCTACCAGATGCCCCTGCCACCATCTTTCTAACATTACACTGCTAAAGGCCAGCATTTATTAGCACTAACTATACAGTGGGTGCTATGCTAAAACATCTACCAAGATTATTACATTTAATTTTCACAATAGCCCTATGAGGTAAGAACTAGTATCCTCAATATGCTGCTAAAATTCTGAACCTTAAAAAAGGTGGAATGGCACAGTTATAAACTGTGGAAACAAGATTTGAACCCAGGATGTTTAACTCCAGAATGATGTTATTGAGCATGTTACACTGTTTTACTGAACAATAATTTCAACATGTTAACACATGATCTGGAAATTGTCTATGACATCTCATCACTTATAGCTAATAAAGAGTTAACATTCATTGAGTGCCAACTGCATGTCAAGTAATTTATGTGAATTATCTCATTTAACCTTTTCAATGGCCATATAATTTACAATTATCTCCATTTTACAGAGCAGGTAACAGGTTCAAAGTCTTGTGAATGCCACACTTTAATCTCATCTCCTCCCCACCACCCTGAAATCGCAAGCTTGAACTGCCATCTGGACCCGAGGCAACCTTTCCCTTAGTAAGACTAAGTTTCTCTAGTGTGCAGAAATATGAAGGATGGAAGGAAATGGAAGGGCTATCAGTACTATTGTAGTCATTTATCTGTGGATTGTCACTACTTTCATGTCTAACATCAATCATTAATAACCTGTGTTTGGTAGGCATGAAAATGCTGGCTGGGTTGTGTGAGTTCTTAGATGGACCTATAGCCAGAATAAGAACAGAATTGCTTTTCACAATCACCTTGACACTTCTTAAAAGCTATTGAATCTGGCAACTGTTTATTTCTCCTGTTCTAATTTTTCTTATACAAATTGAGAAGACAGAATTTGGAGTCAATGGCAAGTGGTAGTATAGCAGGCTTGATCAACTCTTAAGTCCAGAGAAATGTATTTAGCATAGAATATCAGCTCTCTTTACAACAGCGGTTCTTAAAGTGTGGTTCTGGAGCAGCCTTATTAGCATAACTTGTAAACTTGGTGGGAAATGCAACTCTCAGGCTTCTCTTCAGATGTACTGAATTAGAACCTGGAGGTGGGGCCAAGCAATGTGTATTTTGGCAATCCCTGAAGGTGACTCTGGCACACAATAAAGTTATGAAAACCGTTGCTTTAGAATGTGAGATATTTAGCATCACTGTTTACTTCAGCTTTAGGCCTTAATTAATAATCTCTGGGCAATATAATAAGCCTAGAGTTTAGAAATCCATTTGTGTTCTGTTCTTTATCTTGATCATTTATTTTTTGGAAATCAATACCTTATGTCTTCAAATTTTCCCATGCTATAATTACTGAAATTTACATTAAAAAATAATGTACATAAAAACAAAAATGTTCACTATATTTCTCTTTTTCCAGAATGTCAAATATATTGTTTCTATCCCTGATGTTATTGAGAAAATCCAAATGGTATTTTTAATAGTTTCATTAAAGAAATTAAAAAACAAAAGCAATTTAAGGGAATTGCTGAGACAAATAATTTGATTCTCATGATTCCTTCAGAGCGGAATAACTGATGTATAATATTGCTGTCTTCTAATTTCTTTTTCTTAGTTTGTGAGTTTCTTTGTGTGTGTTTCACAAGGTATATTCTCAGCTACAATGGCATTAAAATGTCATTAAAGAAACACATATTTATGAATTATATGTTTTAATAACATAATATTTTTAAATTTGTGGTTAATTTTATTGTTATAAAGACAAGATTAAATGTAGTTTTAAAAGAAATCTATAAAAATTTTCATTAACTAATACTAAATAAGTTAATTTAAGCTGCATATTTATAAAAAGAGATCTTTAATCTGTCCAATAAAAAGAGTTATTTTTTTTTTTATTTTACTTTAAGTTCTGGGATACATGTGCAGAACATGCAGGTTTGTTACATAGGTATACACGTGCCTTGGTAGTTTGCTGCACCCATCAACCTATCATCTACATTAGGTATTTCTCCTAATACTCTCCCTCCCCTAGACCCCCACCCACCGACAGGCCTGGTGTGTGATTTTCCCCACCCTGTGTCCATATGTTCTGATTGTTCAACTCCCACTTGTGAGCGAGAACATGAGGTGTTTGGTTTTCTGTTCCTGTGTCAGTTTGCTAAGAATCATGGTTTCCAGCTTCATCCATGCTTCATCATGAGGACATAAACTCATTCTTTTTTAGGGCTGCATAGTATTCCATGGTGTATATGTGCCACATTTTCTTTATCCAGTTTAACATTGATGGGCATTTGGGTTGATTCTAAGTCTTTGCTATTGTAAATAGTGCTGAAATGAACATACGTGTGCATGTGTCTTTATAGTGGAATGATTTTTAATCCTTTGGGTTTACCCCCAGTAATGGGATTACTGAGTCAAGTGGTATTTCTGGTTCTAGATCCGTGAGGAATTGCCACACTGTCTTCCACAATGGTTGAACTAATTTACGCTCTCACCAACAGTGTAAAAGTGTTCCTATTTCTCCACATTCTCTCCAGCGTCTGTTGTTTCCTGACTTTTTAATGATTGCCATTGTAACTGGCATGAGATAGTATCTCATTGTGCTTTTGACTTGCATTTCTCTAATGAGTATAAACTGGATTTTTACCATTATATTACAAAGGTAGTAATGCTTACACATTTGATTCATCTGATAGACTAATAATTCAGCTGCTATATATCAAAGCTGACAGTGCACTGATTATATCTCCCATGGAAGATTTTTTTAAACTTTTGATTCAAAGACAGTTTCTTGTATGAAACCAAATTTCATACAGTTCTAAAAAATCCTTTAGAAATTCAACATTTTAGTTTTGTTTTCTAGGCTAAAGCAATTTACTGTCTACCATCATATGTCTTATTTTTTTTTTTAAAAAAAATACCTTTTCCTACAGAAAAAAAGTTATAAAATTAAATAGAGGTGTAACAAGTAGGATTTTAAGATTATACATGGTTGTTTTGTGTTAGTTAAAAAGAAAAGAAAATATAATGCTTTTACCAAATGAGAACATTAGGTATGTATATACATATAATACACATTTAACACTGAGTTGTTAACTAGGAAAAAGGTTGTGGTATTAAGCATGAAAAAGAAGAGAACTGGGAGGCATTTCAGGCATTCTGAAAGCATCTTTATTCACATTGTAGCCTTGTTACATACAGAACAGTAAGGATATGCTTTCATGTAACTGGGTATAGCTCCCTAACTGGCCTTATAAATTTCACTAGTGCCATTGTTAACTTATAGAGTAGTAACACATAAAAGATTTTGAATGCTTTCAAATCCTATGGATAATAAGAAAATAATTGAACTTGCCATTCCACTTTGTGTATTTGAGTATTATAACATATGAATTAAGTTGTGTGACTATTATGAAGTCACAGGCAAGCAGAAAGAAATGGTCTTGATCAATGTCTAGTCAGTGGTCCTGTGGTAAACTGACTATACAGTGCATGTATCTGCTTCCTATTGTTTGTCTGGATTCGGGTAAAAGGTTTCCACCAGGAGATGCATCTGTAGTCTGTCAAACTATGTAGATACATATGGTAAACTGATCTGACCACATTCTAGAACTGCAGATTTATTTACTTGTCATTGGTACACTTGGTCTTATAACTCAGCCACTTAACCTAAACCTAAAGTTATTCCTTCTTGTGGAGAACTGTATTTTCAAATAAAGTTTCACATAGCAAACATTTCATAAAGATCAATTGGCCTTGAGATAACTAAGAGTTTCTGTCTACTTCAGCTCATTCTAGATGTCATTTCTCTCACAAACATCTCTGACGTACCCTTACTTCCATTTATTTGCTTCATGCATTTCTATTCATTAGTTTCTTACAAACCTGCCTGCAGAGATTGTTGTTTGAGATTTTTCTAAATCCCAAGTAATAATAAATTCGTGTAATAGAGAAGTTGAAACTTTCTGTGATAGTCTTAATGACTTCTTTACGATGAAATATATTTAAAGAAATTATCCTGAAAATAAACATTTGCTAAAGAATTTATCTTTCTTTTCAATTTACCTCCGAAATGCAAAATCATGATAGTATGAAATAGTAACACATGTGAAAAAAAAATTTATTCTAAATAAGAAAAGCCCCTCTGGAATTCTTTCTGCAGGGACTAATAGTCCCAACTATAAATTATGTTGATGAAACACAGTTTGTTGGGTGGTCAATGTATCTCCACAGTGGAATGAAATTCAATAGCTCATTTTCATCTCTACTTCTAGATTCTCTGATCAAATATCAATACTTGACAATTTTAACCAGTTATATTTAAAAAACAGAAAACTACACATAGGAAAGATAAATAAATACATAAATAAAATGTGCAGGAAGCAATGTGTACTCAGACTAAAAGTTCTGAATAAATTGTAGGAGATGGTATATCTTTTATTTTTTATTTTTTAGTATTATATTTTAAGTTCTGGGGTACATGTGCACAACATGTGGGTTTGAAACATAGGTATACATGTACCATGTTGGTTTGCTGCACCCATTAACTCATCATCTACATTAGGTATTTCTCCTAATGCTATCTGTCCCCCAGTCCCCAACCCCCAACAGGCCCCAGTATGTGATGTTCTCCTTCCTGTGTCCATGATCTCATCGTTCAATTCCCACTTATGAGTGAGAACATATGGTGTTTGGTTTTCTCTTCTTGTGTTACTTTGCTGAGAATGATGGTTTCCAGTTTTATCCATGTCCCTGCAAAGGACATGAACTCATCCTTTTTTATGGCTGCATAGTATTCCATGGTGTATATGTGCCACATTTTCTTTATCCAGTCTATCATTGATGGGCATTTGGGTTGGTTTCAAGACTTTGCTATTGTGAACAGTGCTGCAATATACATACATGTGCATGTGTCTTTATAGTAGAATGATTTTTAATTCTTTGGGTATATACCCAGTACTGGGATTGCTGGGTCAAATGGTATTTCTAGTTCTAGATCCTTGAGGAGTTGCCACACTGTCTTTCACAAAGGTTGAACTAATTTACACTACCACCAACAATGTAAAAGCGTTCCTATTTCTCCACATTGCTCTCCAGGATCTGTTGTTTCTTGACTTTTTAATGATCGCCATTCTAACTGGCGTGAGATGGTGTATCTTAAGGCCTTAACCCTAAATCATAACTTCCTAAACAGAAACTGCATATAAAGAGTTGTATTCCTTACTGGTGCTACAGTTTTTATCAGATGCTTTTTATTAAGTAGATTATGTTATTCTACTTAGTAAATAGAGATACGTGGAAACATGAAAAAAATGCTCAACACCATTAGTTATTAGGGAAATGCAAATTAAAACCACAATGTACTACACAAGTATAAGCATAGCAAATTAAACAAAATTATTTAGTTTGAGCAGAAGATGAAAGTTTACACAGATTAAGTTTTCACTTAAAGTTAAATGCAATGAGAAGGGAACAGACTATTAAATAACATTTAACATATCTACATCTAACATCTACACATAATGGTGAAAGAATGAATGCTATTGTAATATCAGGGTCAAGACAAATATCTGCTTTCACTACTCCTATTAGCATCACATTGGAGATCTTAACCTGCAAAATAAGACAAAATAAAGAAAGAACTGACATATAGAGTGTGGAGTAAGAAACAAAACTGCCTCTAGTTTCAGAGGACATGACAGTCAACAAACAAAATGTACAAAAAGTTTTTAGCTTTCATAAGTGAACTTAGCAATGTCTCATAATACAAGGAAAATATACAGAAATCAATCATATTATTATATTACAGCAATTAATAGTTGAAATTTGAAGTTTTTAAATGACATCAGTTACAATAGTACTAAATAAAGTTAAATACTTGGGTATAAATTTAAAACAATATGTGAAGAATGTCTGTACTGAAATTTACAAAACACTAGTGAAAGAAATCAAATATCTAAATCAATAGAGATGAAAAAGTTATTTTCTTCATTCATGAATTAGAAAATGCAATATCGTTAAGATGTCCATTTCTTCTCATTTGCTATCTGCACTTAATGATATTCCTATCATAATCCCAGCAAGCTTTTATTCAGATATCAGAAGCTAATTCTAAAATATATATGGCAAAACAAGTATACTATAATAGCTAAAACAATTCAGAAAAAGAAGAAAAAAGCTAAAGAGCTCCCACCGTCCCACTTCAGGACTTACTATAAAACTATAATAATTAAAACAATGTGGTATTGGAAAGAAAGATAAACATATACATCAACAGAATAGAATAGACAGCTGAGAAATCGGCCTATACGAATATAATTTATTGCTGCTTTTTACAAAGATTCAATAATTCAATAAATGATTTTTTCAACAAATATTGCAGTATCAACTATAAATTTATATGCAAAATAATAAACCACAGCATATACCTGATACATTATCCAAAAAATAACTGAAAATATGTCATTTACAATAATGTATAACAAAACTATAAAACTTTTAAAAGAAAACATGAGACAATCTACATAATCTTTAGTTTACCAGTAAGACTTAAATATAAAATGCAAAGCATGAACTACTTCTTTAAAAATGTTAAATTAGACTTTATCAATATTTGAATACTTTGTTCTGTAAAAGACACTAAGGAGAATGAAAAGGTAACACACACACTAAGAGGAAATATTTGCAAATTAAAATCACATATCTAATAAAGTATCACATGTACAATATATAAATAACATTCAAAAGTCAACAATAAGGAAAAAAGCAACACAATTAATAAATTTTAATAAATTTAATAATTTTTTAAGTCTAAAAAGACACTTCCCCAAAATAGATATGTGACACCATATGAAAAAAAAAATTCAACATCATTAGTTATTAGGGGAATGCAAGTTAAAACCACAATGTACTACACAAGTATTAAAATGGCAACAAAACAATCACACACACACCTGACAAGATAAAATTCTGGCAATGATGCATGTTAACAGCAACTTTAATTAGTTGCTAGATGGTATGCAAAATTGTTCAGCCACCTCTGAAAATGGTTTAGCAATTTTTTACAAATGTATACATACATTTATCATATGATCCAGTAATTCCACTTTTAGATATTTAACAAAAATAATTGGAAACTCATATTTACTAAAAGCTTGTACATACATGTTTATAGCACTTTCTTTTATAATCACAAAAAGAAGAACCAAGAAATCCTTCAACCGGTGAATGGGTAAACAAGCTGTAATATATCAATAGAATGTAATAATACTTGGCAAGAGAAATGAACCAACAGTTGATTCACACAACAGTGTGGCTAAATCTAATATACATTTTGCTAAGTATTGTATTATTACATTTGAAAAGCATTTGGGTAAAGGCAAAACTATAGGAATGAAAAACAGGTCTGTAGTTGCCAAAGGATATGGGAAGGAAGATTACTTGGCTACAAAGAGGCCACACAGGAACATTTTAGGAAGATGGAGCTGTTTTGTATGGTACTATGGTGGTGGATACATGACTAAGCATTTTTCAAAACTCATAGAACTGTACAATCCAAAAGATAAACTTTACCACATGGAAATTGCAAAAAACAAAAACAGGATGTGAGGAAATCCCAAGATGGATTGCAGACAAGAAAAATGAACCCGACTGTATTATAAACGTATAACCTAACTTCACAGAAGGGTTTGAAAAGAAAAATAACAAACCTAAGTAACTTTGACAACCAGTGTTTTGACTGGATACAACAAACAAGGAAGGCAACAATAAACCCTGTGGGGCATAACTAGCTGAGAAATATCAATGTTTATGTTAATGTAGATACGAATATATAAATACAGAAATAACTATAGATGCATGTATTTATATATGGGTTAGTATACATGGGCTCATACACATTCTTTCTGGTTCAGTACACAGAGGGGGCTTAGAAAGGAAAGAAGGAAGGAAGGTAGGAAGGAAGGAAGGAAGGAAGGAAGGAAGGAAGGAAGGAAGGAAGGCAGGCAGGCAGGCAGGCAGGCAGACGGGCAGGCAGTCAGTCAAAACGGAAGGAGTGAAGAAAGAAAGAAAGGAAGGAAGAAAGGAAGGAAGGGAGGGAAATGAAGCGAGGAAGGAATGAAGCGAGGAAGGAAGGAAGGAAGGAAGGAAGGAAGGAAGGAAGGAAGGAAGGAAGGAAGGAAGGAAGGAAGGAAGGAAGGAAGGAAGGAAAGAGGGAGGAAAGGAGGCAGGGAGGGAAGGAGGGAAGGAAGGAAGAAAAGGAAGGAAGGAAGGAAGGAAGGAAGGAAGGAAGGAAGGAAGGAAGGAAGGAAGGAAGGAAGGAAGTCGGTCAAAACGGAAAGAGTGAGGAAAGGAAGGAAGGAAAAAAGGAAGGGAGGGGAATGAAGCAAGGAAGGAAGGAAGGAAGGAAGGAAGGAAGGAAGGAAGGAAGGAAGCAAGGAAGGAAGCGAGGGAGGAAGGGAGGAAGGACACAGGAGCCAACATGAAAAAGCATCTCCAATGACCAAATCTGGAATAATTTGAGAAACAAAATTAATAATGATAGTTTTGGATTATAGGCTAAAAAGGTAGATACACATTAGCAGTTCCATACTCATTAATAAATGACCAAATACATAAATAAATGAGAAAAGAGACATATCTTTAGTCCAGAAGAATTCCATATAATAATATAGGAGTTAAGAATGACGGGAATAAAAAGTAATCAGTGGAATACTAAAGTAGTAATTGTTACAAGCAAGAACCATTAATGACTGCTAAACATTTTGGAAGCAACTTTAAAAACAAACAGTATATTTGAATAGACTCAAATTATCCTCCCAAACATACTTACTAATTTCAGTGGTGTTTTTCCTAACGAGTGTCCACAAAGTATTTGGTACTTCTCCCGCCAAAACCTGGAGTTTAGTTCTCTTTCCTCTGAGTATGGGCTGGATTTAGTGACTCTGAAAATAGAGAATGGAACAGGAGAAGTAGCAACTTTGCAGTGCAGAAGCCTGGAAAACATCACCCTTGTCAAGTGGTCAAGTTTATCATCACCAATAATAAGTAATGCAGATACTATTTTAC
The DNA here is from genome assembly GCF_007565055.1 of Rhinopithecus roxellana. Classification (NCBI taxonomy): domain Eukaryota; kingdom Metazoa; phylum Chordata; class Mammalia; order Primates; family Cercopithecidae; genus Rhinopithecus; species Rhinopithecus roxellana. The sequence continues at coordinate 38,194,232 of NC_044555.1, read as the reverse complement.
CCCAAAATGATAGGATGAGAAGAGTACTTTATCTCTGTGTTATTCTCCAAAATCTATTTCCTCAGTATAATCATGAGAAAAGAGCAGAGAAACAAAAATTGGGGGAAATTCCAAAATACCTGACCAGTAGTCTTCTAAAGTGCTGATGTCATGAGATAGTATAACATGATAGAGAGAATACTGTGTCTGTATTTTAGTTCCCAGCTGTACCAAAGTAATTTCTGAGCACTATGTGCATCACAGTCTTTGTCTATTTTTACTTGGTATGTGCAACCAGGATTTGAATTTGGTCATTTAATTATTTAAAAAACGAAATGAAGGGCTGGGTGCAGTAGCTCACGCCTGTTATCCCAGCACTTTGGGAGGCCGAGGTGGGTGGATCACCTGAGGTCAAAAATTTGAGATCAGCATGGTCAACAAGATGAAACTCTGTCTCTACTAAATATACAAAAATTAGCCGGGCATGGTAGCGTCCACCTGTAGTCCCAGCTACTGGGGAGGCTGAGACAGGAGAATCATTTGAACCCAGGAGGTGGAGGTTGCAGTGAGTCGAGATCGCACCACTGCACTCCAGTCTGGGCGACAGAACAAGACTTCATCTCAAAATAATAATAATAATAATAAAAATAAAACTATTTGTCAAAAAATTATATATAATATAATTTCTAGTACTGAATATTATACGTTTAGTTTAGTACTACCTCCACTTTTCTGCCCCACAATTTTATACATAAAATTCTATTGATCTAAATTTTATTAATTCTATATATAAAATTATATTATTCTATTAATAATAATTTTAATATTATGTATAAATACCTACTAGAATTTGGTTGGGAGTGAAACAGTGAAATGCCTTGCTTGTCCTTCGAAAAATTATATTTTGGGAAACATATAATTGCTTATTTCTGCATTACTATGGTTTGCAAATGCCTTGTGGGGAGGTGTCTTTTACAAATCAACATTCGACGGCACCTACAAAATGAAAATATACGAATATTGGGAGTTTTAAAATAACTACATAAGAACTGACACATTGACATTTACTTCAATACTTTACTATCAGATTTATTCAGTTGATAGCAAGGTGAACTAGATTTATGAAAGAAAACCAATAGAATATAAAAAAAAAAGTGAAGAAAACACTCCCCATTGTCCAAACTGTCGTTTACTTACGGACGCTAGGCCAAATCTCGTGCTTAGTAATAAATATAAAATGTTACAGAATATTCCATCGCAAAAAATCATGGTTTTGAAGGAAATTATGAGAATTAGCTAATTAATGTTCACCTACTCCACACATAAGTAAAACATTTCCTAATTAAATCCCTCTTAGAAAGATAAGAAACTACCAACAAGGCTGAAGCATGACTTTATCATACTACAAAGAGTGAGAATTAAGACACAATTTGTGAGGAGACTCCAGACACATTTAATATAGGTGTCCAGAGTCTTCGTAGCTGTGACATGGGCAGGTTATCCCAGGGAAATTTTCATAACCCTTAGTTCTCTAAAATGAGTACTCATTTGGCTTTCAATCATTTGCTTAAGCTTCTAGAGACTGGATTGAATAAAGCTGCCCTGATGAAATTATTTGAAAATGTAACAGTTTTCCCAGGATATTTTGTCAGAGGAAAATCTGATCAAATTCACATATCAATATTGAGAATATTCTTTTGAGTGTCTAACACTCAATTTCATACCTCTGAGTTAAATCTAAAGAGTTAGGGACACTATTACTTAATCTGTATCTATGTTTTGGCACCAAGTCTTCAACATGAAATAAGCAAGCCGAATTATTGAGTCCTTATGTGATCTATTCAAAATGATCTTATTTTCCAAAATATGAATGATCTATAGAAAGAAGAGTTTTAGTGCCGCTAAAGAAGAGCACAGGCTTTAGAAGGTAAAATAAAGATGATTTGAAATGTGTTTGTTAACGTAGGAGATATTGCTGATATGGTGAAATTATTAAGCATGGAAAATTATATGCATCATGAAGCAGATAAAAATGGAAGTAAATATACATTCAAAGAAATGAAAATGGACATTTTAGGGAGCCTGAAGTTCTCTAACTGGACAAAGTAAGACAAATGTAGGTAGAGGAGTCAGTTGTAAGGGACAAATTTTAACACTGTCTACAACAAGCCAAACAAGGAAGTTTAAAAAATAAATAATTCATTTAGTCCCCATAATTTATTTTAATTATCTCAAAGTCGGTATATAATGACCACTCAAAATTTACCACCTGTCATTTTTATACACTATCCAGTGTTCATCTAACTATCATAATGGATAATTTAGAAGTATGAAATATGGATACTGTTCATTCAGGTATGTATGCTAAGCTGGCTTCTAGAGATTTCTTTGTATTTATTGTATTTAATTTATATTTTAATATAAATATGCTGAATACCATTAAACATAAACAAAATATATTTTGCTAAGTAGAAGACAAAAAGACCATAGAGATTTTAAATGTTTTTAATTGTTGTCTTATTTTTAATACCAATGAGATGAGAAGTAATTGTTTACCATACTTATACTATGGAAGTTGTACTTAACAAATCAGTAAGTAAAAACAAATTTCTAGTAACTCTGTAATCAAATTTTGTACATTTTTATATCAAATCCAAATACATTTTTAGCTACACTCTTGAATAAGTGATTTTACCAGTGTGTGTCCACACTTCTCTAAATATAAAATGAGAGAGTAATCATATGTATCTAATAAGATTTCAGTAAGTTTGTAAAGTGATAATTCATGTTAAAGGCTTAATGTAATACATGACACTTAATAAGTGGTAAGTGTTAATATCAGGAGTCAATTACAATTACTGAAAGACACAGTCTCAAAAGCCGTAATCCTCAAAATTAAAATCAGAAATTTTATCATCCTGAAATGATAATTCTGGAAAAAATAATTTAAAATAAATTTACATTTTGGAGACTAGGCTGAGCAAGATGGTGAAATAGAAGGTTCTATTGATCATCACCTCCATAAAAAAAATAACACCAATTTAACAACTGTCTACACAGAAAAAAAAGTACCTGTATAAGATCCAAAAATCAGGTGAGCACTCACAGTACCTGGTTTTAACTTCATATCACTGAAAGAGGCACTGAAGACATAGAAAAAACAGTCTTGAATTGCCGATGCCACCACTCCCTGATCCACTGGCATTGGAGGCATGATGCAGAGAACAGTTCTTTGTGCTGGGGGCAGGGGGCTGGGTTGGGGAACGAGAGTATAGCAGTTGTGAGGCACTGAACTCACTGCTGTCCCATTGAAGCAGAAAAGAAAACCAGACCAAACTCAGCTGACACGCACCCATGGAGGGAGCATGTAAACCATCTCTAGCCAGAGGGGAACTGCAGATCCCAGTGGTCAGAACTTGAGTTCGTGCACGCCTCACCACCGTGGACTTAAGTGCTCTGGAGCTCTAAAGAAACCTGAAGGTCAGTCTAGGCTGCAACTCCTAGCTGAGTCCTAGTGCTGAACTGGGCCCAGAGCCAGAGGAATGGAAGGGCACAGGAACTACTGATATACCAGCCAGAGAAGCTAAGGGAGTGCTTGACTCCTCTCAAGTCAGGTGGCAGAGTTTGTGACTCCAAAGAGACCCTGTCCTTCTATTTGAGGAGAGGTGAGGAAAGAGTGGGGAGAATTTTATCTTGCATCTTGGATACCACCTAAGCAACAGCACGATAGGGCACTGGTCAAAGTTGTAGGCCTCTTTTCCAGGCCCTAGTTCCTGGACAAAATTCCTGGACAAACCCGTGGCCAGAGGGAACCCACTGCCTTGAAGGGAAGAACCCAGTCCTGACAGCATTCATCATCTGCTAAATAATGATTTCTTGGTCCCTGAATAACCGACAGTGATACCTAGGAACCACATCAAGGCCCTTGGGTAAGCCTCTGAGACATATTGGCTTCAGGTGAGACTCAGCACATTCCCAGCTGTGGCAGCTAAGGGGTAAGACTCCATCTGCTTGAGAAAAGCAAAGAAAAAAGTAAAGGGGCCTTCATCTTGCACCTTAGGTACCAGCCTGGCCACAAAAGGTAGAGAAGCAAGTGGGCTCTTGAGGTCTCTGATTTCAGGAATTGGTTCTTGGATTGCATTTCTGGACCTGTCTTAAGAAAGAAGGGGGCCCACTGGCCTAAAGAGTGAGCCCCAGCCCAGGCAGCATTTACCACAAGCTGACTGAAGAGCCTTTGGGCTTTAGGAGAACATCAGTGGTAGTCTGGCAGTACTCCCCGTTGGCCTGTGGTGGTGAGAGCCATGGGTCAAGGCTCCCCTGCTTTTGGAAAGTGGACAGAAGAATGAGAAGGATTGCTTCTTGTAGTTTGAGTGCCAGCTCTGCCTCAATAAAATAGAACACCAGGTAGACTTCTAAGGATTTTGACTCTAGTAACTGGATCCCGGACAATACCTCCGGACCTGCTCAGGGCCTGGGAGAACTTGCCACCCTGAAGGGAAAGACACAGACCTGGCTGACTTTGCCACTTGCTGATTGTAGAACCCCAGGGCTTTGAGTGAACATAGTCAGTAGCTAGAGATTAGTTAGAGCAAGTCATGGGTGAGACCCAGTTCTGTGTTGCCTTCATGTCTGACCATGCACAGTCATAGTGGTGGTGGCCACCAGGGGTACTTGTTTCACTTCACCCTCAGCTTTAGTTGGCTTAGAACAGAGAGAGACCCTATTTGTTTGAGAAAAAATAATGGAAGAGAACAAGGGTCTATGCCTGGTAATCTAGAAAATTCTTCCAGATCTAGCCCAAGACTAACAAGGCAGTACCTCTACGAGTCTTCAAGGACCACAGAATTATTGGGCTTGGGGTACCACCTAAAGCAGATGCGACTTATATTATGGTACCCAACTCTTTCCAAATATCTGGAAAACCTACCCAAGAAGGGCAGAAACAAACAATACCAGACTGTGAGGTCTACAATAAATACCTAACTCTTCAATGTCTAGACACAGATGAACATCTGCAAGTACCAAGATCATCCAGGAAAACATGACATTGCCAAAATGAACTAAATAAACCACAGGTAACCAATTCTGGAGAAACAAAGATATGTGACATTTCAGACAGAGAAGTCATGATAAGTGTTTTCAGGACACAATGAAATTCAGGATAATATAGAGAAGTAATTCAGAATTCTATCAGATAAACTGAAATAATTAAAAAGAATCAATCAGAAATTCTGAAGATAAATAATGCAAGTTATACACTAAAGAATGCATCAGAGTATTTTAAAAGGAGAATTAATCTGGCAGAAGAAAAAATAGTGAGCTTGAAGACAGGCTACTTGAAAGTACAGTCAGAGGAGACAAAAGAAAAAAAAATGATGCATACCCACAGAATCTAGAAAACAGTCTCAGAAGTGAAAATCTAAGAGTTATTGGCCTTAAAAGGAGGTAGCGAAAGAGATAGATCTAAAGTTTATTCAAAAGTATAATAACAGAGAACTCCCTAAACCTAGGGAAAGATATCAATATCCAACTATAAGAAGGTTATAGAACACCAAGCAGATAACCCAAATAAGTCTAACTCAATGCATTTAATATTCAAACCCACAAAGGTCAAGGATTTAAAAACAGGTTCCAAAAGCAGCAAGAGAAAAAAAAATATTATTCAATGAAGATCCAATGTCTGGCAGAAGAGTTTTCAGACAGACATGATATATTTATAATACTGAAAAAAAAAAAAAGATTCGGGGGGCGGAGCAAGATGGCCGAATAGGAACAACTCCAGTCTCCAACTCCCAGCGCGAGCGACACAGAAGACCGGTGATTTCTGCATTTTCAACTGAGGTACTGGGGTCATCTCACTAGGGAGTGCCGGACAATCGGTGCTGGTCAGCTGCTGCAGCCTGACCAGCGAGAGCTGAAGCAGGGCGAGGCATCGCCTCACCTGGAAGCGCAAGGGGGAAGGGAATCCGTTTTCCTAGCCAGGGGAACTGAGACACACAACACCTGGAAAATCGGGTAACTCCCACCCCAATACTGCGCTGTAAGCATACAGGCATTCCAGGAGAATATATCCCACACCTGGCCGGGAGGGTCCCACGCCCACGAAGCCTCCCTCACTGCTAACACAGCAGTCTGCCGCGATCTATCCGCAAGGCAGCAGCGAGGCTGGGGGAGGGGCGCCCGCCATTGCTGAGGCTTAAGTAGGTAAACAAAGCCGCTGGGAAGCTCGAACTGGGTGGAGCTCAGAGCAGCTCAAGGAAGCCTGCCTGTCTCTGTAGTCTCCACCTCTGGGGACAGCGCACAGCTGAAGACCAACAGGGGAAGTAGCGGGAGCCGGTGCAGACGCGAACGACTCTGTCTGACAGCTTTGGGGAGAGCCGCGGATCTCCCAACGCGGAGGTTGAGATCTGAGAACGGACAGACTGCCTGCTCAGGTGTGTCCCTGACCCCTGAGTAGCCTAGCTGGGAGAATTCCCCCACTAGGGGCAGTCTGACACCCCACACCTCACAGGGTGGAGTACACCCCTGAGAGGACACTTCCAAAGGAAGAATCAGACAGGTACACTCGCTGTTCAGCAATATTCTATCTTCGGCAACCTCTGCTGCTGATACCCAGGCAAACAGGGTCTGGAGTGGACCTCAAGCAATCTCCAACAGACCAACAGAGAGTCCTTCTGACTGTCAGAAGGAAAACTATCAAACAGGAAGGACACCTATACCAAAACCCCATCAGTTCGTCACCACCATCAAAGACCAGAGACAGATAAAACCACAAAGATGGGGAAGAAGCAGGGCAGAAAAGCTGGAAATTCAAAAAATAAGAGCGCATCTCCCCCTGCAAAGGAGCGCAGCCCATCACCAGCAACGGATCAAAGCTGGTCAGAGAATGACTTGGACGAGAGGAGAGAAGAAGGCTTCAGTCCATCAAACTTCTCAGAGCTAAAGGAGGAATTACGTACCCAGCGCAAAGAAACTAAAAATCTTGAAAAAAGAGTGGAAGAATTGACAGCTAGACTCATTAATGCAGAGAAGATCATAAACGAAATGACAGAGATGAAAACCATGACACGAGAAATACGTGACAAATGCACAAGCTTCAGTAACCGACTCGATCAACTGGAAGAAAGAGTATCAGCGATTGAAGATCAAATGAATGAAATGAAGCGAGAAGAGAAACCAAAAGAAAAAAGAAGAAAAAGAAATGAGCAAAGCCTGCAAGAAGTATGGGATTACGTAAAAAGACCAAATCTACGTCTGATTGGGGTGCCTGAAAGTGAGGGGGAAAATGGAACCAAGTTGGAAAACACTCTTCAGGATATCATCCAGGAGAACTTCCCCAACCTAGTAGGGCAGGCCAACATTCAAATTCAGGAAATACAGAGAACGCCACAAAGATACTCCTCCAGAAGAGCAACTCCAAGACACATAATTGCCAGATTCACCAAAGTTGAAATGAAGGAAAAAATCTTAAGGGCAGCCAGAGAGAAAGGTCGGGTCACCCACAAAGGGAAGCCCATCAGACTAACAGCAGATCTCTCGGCAGAAACTCTACAAGCCAGAAGAGAGTGGGGGCCAATATTCAACGTTCTTAAAGAAAAGAATTTTAAACCCAGAATTTCATATCCAGCCAAACTAAGTTTCATAAGTGAAGGAGAAATAAAATCCTTTACAGATAAGCAAATGCTTAGAGATTTTGTCACCACCAGGCCTGCCTTACAAGAGACCCTGAAGGAAGCCCTAAACATGGAAAGGAACAACCGGTACCAGCCATCGCAAAAACTTGGCAAAATGTAAAGACCATCGAGGCTAGGAAGAAACTGCATCAACTAACGAGCAAAATAACCAGTTAATATCATAATGGCAGGATCAAGTTCACACATAACAATATTAACCTTAAATGTTAATGGACTAAATGCTCCAATTAAAAGACACAGACTGGCAAACTGGATAAAGAGTCAAGACCCATCAGTCTGCTGTATTCAGGAGACCCATCTCACATGCAGAGACATACATAGGCTCAAAATAAAGGGATGGAGGAAGATCTACCAAGCAAATGGAGAACAAAAAAAAGCAGGGGTTGCAATCCTAGTCTCTGATAAAACAGACTTTAAACCATCAAAGATCAAAAGAGACAAAGAAGGCCATTACATAATGGTAAAGGGATCAATTCAACAGGAAGAGCTAACTCTCCTAAATATATATGCACCCAATACAGGAGCACCCAGATTCATAAAGCAAGTCCTTAGAGACTTACAAAGAGACTTAGACTCCCATACAATAATAATGGGAGACTTCAACACTCCGCTGTCAACATTAGACAGATCAACGAGACAGAAAGTTAACAAGGATATCCAGGAATTGAACTCATCTCTGCACCAAGCGGACCTAATAGACATCTATAGAACTCTCCACCCCAAATCAACAGAATATACATTCTTCTCAGCACCACATCGCACTTATTCCAAAATTGACCACATAATTGGAAGTAAAGTACTCCTCAGCAAATGTAAAAGAACAGAAATTATAACAAACTGTCTCTCAGACCACAGTGCAATCAAACTAGAACTCAGGACTAAGAAACTCAATCAAAACCGCTCAACTACATGGAAACTGAACAACCTGCTCCTGAATGACTACTGGGTACATAACGAAATGAAAGCGGAAATAAAGATGTTCTTTGAAACCAATGAGAACAAAGATACAACATACCAGAATCTCTGGGACACATTTAAAGCAGTGTGTAGAGGGAAATTTATAGCACTAAATGCCCACAAGAGAAAGCAGGAAAGATCTAAAATTGACACTCTAACATCACAATTAAAAGAACTAGAGAGGCAAGAGCAATCACATTCAAAAGCTAGCAGAAGGCAAGAAATAACTAAGATCAGAGCAGAACTGAAGGAGATAGAGACACAAAAAACCCTCCAAAAAATCAATGAATCCAGGAGTTGGTTTTTTGAAAAGATCAACAAAATTGACAGACCGCTAGCAAGGCTAATAAAGAAAAAAAGAGAGAGGAATCAAATAGATGCAATAAAAAATGATAAAGGGGATATCACCACTGACCCCACAGAAATACAAACTACCATCAGAGAATACTATAAACGCCTCTACGCAAATCAACTAGAAAATCTAGAAGAAATGGATAATTTCCTGGACACTTACACTCTCCCAAGGCTAAACCAGGAAGAAGTTGAATCCCTGAATAGACCAATAGCAGGCTCTGAAATTGAGGCAACAATTAATAGCCTACCCACCAAAAAAAGTCCAGGACCAGATGGATTCACAGCTGAATTCTACCAGAGGTACAAGGAGGAGCTGGTACCATTCCTTCTGAAACTATTCCAATCAATAGAAAAAGAGGGAATCCTCCCTAACTCATTTTATGAGGCCAACATCATCCTGATACCAAAGCCTGGCAGAGACACAACAAAAAAAGAGAATTTTAGACCAATATCCCTGATGAACATTGATGCAAAAATCCTCAATAAAATACTGGCAAACCGGATTCAGCAGCACATCAAAAAGCTTATCCACCATGATCAAGTGGGCTTCATCCCTGGGATGCAAGGCTGGTTCAACATTCGCAAATCAATAAACGTAATCCAGCATATAAACAGAACGAAAGACAAGAACCACATGATTGTCTCAATAGATGCAGAAAAGGCTTTTGACAAAATTCAACAGCCCTTCATGCTAAAAACGCTCAATAAATTCGGTATTGATGGAACGTACCTCAAAATAATAAGAGCTATTTATGACAAACCCACAGCTAATATCATACTGAATGGGCAAAAACTGGAAAAATTCCCTTTGAAAACTGGCACAAGACAGGGATGCCCTCTCTCACCACTCCTATTCAACATAGTGTTGGAAGTTCTGGCTAGGGCAATCAGGCAAGAGAAAGAAATCAAGGGTGTCCAGTTAGGAAAAGAAGAAGTCAAATTGTCCCTGTTTGCAGATGACATGATTGTATATTTAGAAAACCCCATCGTCTCAGCCCAAAATCTCCTTAAGCTGATAAGCAACTTCAGCAAAGTCTCAGGATACAAAATTAATGTGCAAAAATCACAAGCATTCTTATACACCAGCAACAGACAAGCAGAGAGCCAAATCAGGAATGAACTTCCATTCACAATTGCTTCAAAGAGAATAAAATACCTAGGAATCCAGCTTACAAGGGATGTAAAGGACCTCTTCAAGGAGAACTACAAACCACTGCTCAGTGAAATCAAAGAGGACACAAACAAATGGAAGAATATACCATGCTCATGGATAGGAACAATCAATATCGTGAAAATGGCCATACTCCCCAAGGTTATTTATAGATTCAATGCCATCCCCATCAAGCTACCAATGACTTTCTTCACAGAATTGGAAAAAACTGCTTTAAAGTTCATATGGAACCAAAAAAGAGCCCGCATTGCCAAGACAATCCTAAGTCAAAAGGACAAAGCTGGAGGCGTCACGCTACCTGACTTCAAACTATACTACAAGGCTACAGTAACCAAAACAGCATGGTACTGGTACCAAAACAGAGATATAGACCAATGGAACCGAACAGAGTCCTCAGAAATAATACCGCACATCTACAGCCATCTGATCTTTGACAAACCTGAGAGAAACAAGAAATGGGGAAAGGATTCCCTATTTAATAAATGGTGCTGGGAAAATTGGCTAGCCATAAGTAGAAAGCTGAAACTGGATCCTTTCCTTACCCCTTATACGAAGATTAATTCAAGATGGATTAGAGACTTAAATGTTAGACCTAATACCATAAAAACCCTAGAAGAAAATCTAGGTAGTACCATTCAGGACATAGGCATGGGCAAGGACTTCATGTCTAAAACACCAAAAGCAACGGCAGCAAAAGCCAAAATTGACAAATGGGATCTAATTAAACTAAAGAGCTTTTGCACAGCAAAAGAAACTACCATCAGAGTGAACAGGCAACCTACAGAATGGGAGAAAATTTTTGCAACCTACTCATCTGACAAAGGGCTAATATCCAGAATCTACAAAGAACTCAAACAAATATACGAGAAAAAAACAAACAACCCCATCAAAAAGTGGGGAAAGGATATGAACAGACATTTCTCAAAAGAAGATATTCATACAGCCAACAGACACATGAAAAAATGCTCATCATCACTCGCCATCAGAGAAATGCAAATCAAAACCACAATGAGATACCATCTCACACCAGTTAGAATGGCAATCATTAAGAAGTCAGGAAACAACAGGTGTTGGAGAGGATGTGGAGAAATAGGAACACTTTTACACTGTTGGTGGGATTGTAAACTAGTTCAACCATTATGGAAAACAGTATGGCAATTCCTCAAGGATCTAGAACTAGATGTACCATATGACCCAGCCATCCCACTACTGGGTATATACCCAAAGGATTATAAATTAGTCTACTACAAAGACACATGCACACGTATGTTTATTGCGGCACTATTCACAATAGCAAAGACTTGGAATCAACCCAAATGTCCATCTGTGACAGACTGGATTAAGAAAATGTGGCACATATACACCATGGAATACTATGCAGCCATAAAAAAGGATGAGTTTGCGTCCTTTGTAGGGACATGGATGCAGCTGGAAACCATCATTCTTAGCAAACTATCACAAGAAGAGAAAACCAAACACCGCATGTTCTCACTCATAGGTGGGAACTGAACAATGAGATCACTTGGACTCGGGAAGGGGAACATCACACACTGGGGTCTATCATGGGGAGGGGGGAGGGGGGAGGAGGGAGGGATTGCATTGGGGAGTTATACATGATATAAATGATGAATTGATGGGTGCTGACGAGTTGATGGGTGCAGCACACCAACATGGCATAAGTTTACATATGTAACAAACCTGCACGTTATGCACATGTACCCTAGAACTTAAAGTATAATAAAAAAAAAAAAAAAAAAAAAAAAAAAAAAAAAAAAAAAAAAAAACACTACCCTCGAATGGTATATCTGGCTAAAATATTATTTAAACACAAAAGAGAAATAAAGACTTTCCCAAACAAACAAAAGCTGAAAAATTTCATTATTACCAGACCTGTCCTACAAGAAATGCTAAAGGGAATACTTCCATGAGAAAGAAAGAAAAAAAAAAAATGTTAATTAGCAGTAAGCAATTACTTGAAGGTGCAAAACTCATTAGTAATGTAAATACACAGAAAACCCCACAATATTATAACAGTGGTGTGTAAACTACTTTTATCCCAAGTAGAAAGACTAAACAATAAACCTATCAAAAATAATAACTAGAAAAAGCTTTGAAAACATAGAGAGGACAATCAGATATAAACAGAAACAACAAAAAGTTAAAAAGTGGGAGAATAAAGTTAAATCATAGAGTTTTTACTACTTTTCATTTTTTTGTTTATTGTTTATGCAACAATTTGCTATTTTACCCTAAAATAATAGTATTTGCAAGCCTCATATAACCTCAACCCAAATAATCTATAACAAATACAAAACAATTAAAAAAAAATAAGGTAACCATATCAACAGAGAAAATTACCTCCAGTAAAATGAAGACAGGAATAAAAGAAAGAAAGAAGAGAAGAACACAGAAAAACCCAGAAAACAAATAATAAAATGTTAAGAATAAATCCTTACTCATCAAAAATAACATTGAAAATAAATGGACTAAATTTTCCAATCAAAAAATTAAATGGACACAAATATATAGTTGCTAAATGGATTAAAACACAAGACCCAATGGTCTGTTGTCTAAAAGAAACTCACTTCACTTATAGGACAAAAATAGACTGAAAATAAAGAGATGAAAAATGATATTTCATGACAATGAAAAACAGATCAGGAGTAGCTACATTTACATCAGACAAAATAGATTTCAAGACAAAAATTTTAAGAAGAGACAAAGAAGCTATAAAACTGTAAAATGATAAAGGGGTAAGTAGAACTGATCAACAAATTCAGTAAAGTTGCAGGATGCAAAATCAACATGTAAAAATCAGTAGCATGTCTACATGCCAACAGTGAACAATCTGAAAAATAAATTTAAAAAGGAATCCCATTTACAGTAACCAAAAGAAAACAAATATTTAGAAATTAACCTCAGAAGCTAAATATTTCTATAATGAAAATGTTAAAAAGTGATTAAATAAATTGAAGAGGACACACACACAAAAATGGAGGGATAGTCTATGTTGATGGATTGGAAGAATCAATATTGTTCAAATGTTCCAAGGCAATCTTGAGGTTCAGTGCAATTCCTATCAAAACATGAATGACATTCTTCACAGAAATAGAAAAAAAACACTCTAAAATTTATATGAAACCACAAAAGACCCAGAATATACAAAACTATTCAAAGCAAAAAGAACAAAACTGGATGAATCACATTACTTAACTTCAAATTACACTACAGAGTTATAGTAACCAAAATGATATGGTACTGGTATAAAAAAAGACCCACAGAGTACTTGGATAGAATTGAGAACTCAGAAACAAATCCATATACCTACACTGAACTCATTTTCAACAAAGGTGTCAAGAATATACACTGTGGAAAAAGCAGTCTCTTGTATAAATGATGTGTGGAAAATTGAATATCCACATGCAGAACAATTAACCTAGAACCCTTTATTTCACCATATATAAAAATCAAATCAAAATGGATTAAAGACCTAAATATAAGACCTCTAACCATGAAACTACTACAAGAAAATATTAGGGAAAATCTCCAGATAATTGATCTGGGAAAATATTACTAAGTAATATTCCACAAGCACAGGCCACCAAAGCAAAAATTGACAAAGGGGATCACATCTAGTTTAAAAAAAGAAGTCTGCACAGCAAAAGAATCCATTAACAAAGTGAAGAGACCACCCACTGAATGGGAGAAAATATTTCTAAACTACTCATCTGACAAGGGTTTAGTCCCCAGAATATATAAGGAGTTCAAAAAACTCTATAGGAAAAAAAATCTAATAATCCCATCAAAAATGGGGAAAAGATCTGAATAGACATTTCTGAAAAGAAGACATACAAATGGCAAATGGAGACATGAAAAGTGCTCAACATCATTGATCATTAGAAAAATACAAATCAAAACTGCAATGAGATGTCATCTCATCCCAGTTAAAATGGCTTATAACCAAGGCAGGCAATAAGAAATTCTGGCAATCATGTGGAGAGCAGGGGACCCTTGTACACTGTTTGTAGGAATGTAAATTAATAAAACCACTATAGGGAACAGTTTGAAGGTTCTTCAGAAAACTAAAAATAGAGCTACCATATGATCCAGCCATCCAGCTGCTGGGTATATACCCTCCAAAAAAGGTAATCAGTATATTGAAGAGATACCTGCACTCCCATGTTTGTCACAGGATTGTTCACAATAGCCAATATTTAACAACAATCTAAGTGTCCATCAACAGATGAATAAATAAAGAAAAATCTGATACTTATACACAATGAAGTACTATTCAGCCATAAAAAGGAATGAGATCCAGTCAATTTCAACAACGTGTATGGACCTGGAGGTCATTATGCTAAGTGAAATAAGCCAGGCACAGAAAGACAAACATCACATGTTCTCACTTATTTGTGGGATCTAAAAATCAAAATAATTGAACTCATGGAGATAGAGAGAAGAAAGACAGTTACCAGAGGCTGGGGAGCATTGCGGTGTGGTAGCAGTGAGGTGGAGATGGTTAATAGGTTCAAATAAATGGAAAGAATAAGACCTATTATTTGGTAGCACAACAGGGTAAATAGAGTCAATAATAATTTGTACATTTTAAAATAACTTAAAGAATATAGTTGGATTATTTGTAACAGAAAGGATAAGTGCTTTAAGGAATGAATACCCCATTCTCCATAATGTGATTTTATGCACTGCCTGCTTGTATCAAAACAACTCATGTATCCCATAAATATATACATCTACCATGTACCCACACAATTAAAATGAAAAAGATTTAAACAAATTTTAAAAAATAAAATAACAGGTATTAAAAAATAAATAACAGGTATTAAAATTACATTTAAAAGGGATGTTTATTTGAGAAATCTAAAACCACAGCAGAAGAGTTCCCAGGCCACTTTATGTGTTACAATAGGCAATAATAACATATATAATTTTTGCAAGCATAAGCACTGCAGTATACTAATGACAGTCACATAAGCAAACCTGTTATAAGCAGATGAGGTGTATTCATATAGAAATAGGTCAAAAAGAGAAATATATAATTGCATATAACTATGGTGGGTAATTGTGTGTGCTCAGCTGTATAACTGCAGTCACTTGAAATACTGTGGTGAACAACCTAAGACTTTTGACAAGATTGACCAAAAATTGCAATGGGTCACCACCCCATGTGCAGTCATTCATAGAGCTGAGATCTCAAGAAGTTTTACCTTTCACAAATGCACATGTACAAAAGGACATCTCTTCATTTATTGAGGAAGTTTCAACATTTTACATATACAATGCTTACCCACAAAGTCAAAGTTGTAATAATGCACTTTCGTGGAGTCAAATTTCTGACAGGCAATGTAGCAAAGTCTCTCCCTGTTCTCAGAGAGAGACGAAATCGCCTTCTGTATTTGCTCTCTCCTGATTGAATGGTGCCCACCAACACTGACAGCAAATCTTTCCCACATGGTCCACTCAGACTCACTCATGAATCTCCCCTGGAAACACCCTCACAGACACACTCAAAGTAATACTTTACCAATTTTCTATGTATTCCTTAATGCAGCCAAGTTGACATCTAACATTAAGTACTTAATTCCACTCCTTGTCAACTTTTCACCCATGTTCATCTCCTTAAACCATAATTTTCAGATAAAGACAATAACTCTTCATGTGATACAACTAACATGTTTCAATTATCTTGTCTACAACTAAAAGCATACTAATCCCTTACCCAGAATTCGGTTTTCAGAATGTTAACATTCCGGATTTTAATTCTGGAGAGATGCAATTTTCAGGATTTTAGACATTAGATATTTTAGGTTTAAGGAATTCTGACTTTAGGGATTTTGATATTTTAGGATTTCAATTTCCTGATTATGCTGTTTAGGACTGTGTTTCAGGATTATGACCCAAACCCATTAACATTACCATCATCATTACTATGAAAGGAAGATAAGGTATATGAGAAAGAAAGAAAGCTTGGCAAATAAAAAGTAATTCAGTGGATGGCTCTTCAAAGCTGAAGGGATGTGTAAATGAGTAACAAAATAGCTGAAAATGTATTAAAATGAAGATAAGCGAGGAACAAAATCAAGAAGACAAAACATGGGTAACATATAAAAGAACCTTAAAGCTAAAAAATGTTAACATCTTTATCAAGAAATTGGGATGTTCTCAGAGTATTTAATTACAGACTTGAGCAAATCACTTTTCCTCTCTAGGTTTTCTTATTCGTAAAGTAAGAGAAATAAACTTCTGTTTATCTTAAGGAAAGTTCTGCTCTGATCTTAAATTCTAAATTAAATCTGACACAAGTATTGATGGTTAGGCAGTTGAATTTTTTTTTTTTTTTTTTTGAGATGGAATCTCGCTCTGTCACCCAGGCTGGAGTGCAGTGGCGCCAACTTGGCTCACTGCAACCTCTGCCTCCCAGGTTCAAGCAATTCTCCTGCTTCAGCCTCCCGAGTAGCTGGGACTACAGGCACCCACCACCTCGCCAGGCGAATTTTTTGAATTTTTAGTAGAGATGGGGTTTCACCATGTTAGCCAAGATGGTCTCGATCTCTTGACCTCGTGATCCGCCTGCTTCGGCCTCCCAAAGTGCTGGGATTACAGGCGTGAGCCACCACGCCCGGCCAGCAGTTGAGAATTTTAAGAAAATGAGGAAAACAGTTCAAACAGTTCACAGAAATAAAAAGACATTTAGGCTAACGAGCATGTGAAGTGAACTCAAACTGTTGACAGTGTTTTTGTTGTTGATACGTATAGTCGGATCAGGGATGAACTGTGATGTTGGAGATGGCACTGGAAAAGAAACACCTTTTTAACATATGTCAAAATACGGGTGGGAAAAGACACCAAAAGAAGAGTGGGAAGTAACTGTACATTTGTTTTTTCAAAACAATTTAAAGAAGCAAAGAAGCAAATTACCCAGCTAAGCCCTGTAACTAAAAGCCTCTCTCAGGGTTAGTTTTTTACCCTTCCATATGGGCCCATCAACACTTAACACAGTGCCTGATACAGAAATGTCACCTAGTAACTGATAACAATAAGTTAAAAATATATATTGTGTCACCCAAAATGCCTTCTCTTGCTTCCTACGTCCACTTAAGTCTGTTTCACCTCTCCATTCCTACTCTTCCTTCCCTGAGACAGACTTTCTCTTGCAAGAACTTTCAAAGAAGTTGTCTCTCAGATAGATCTTTCCTTTGATCTGTCTTTCAAAATGAGGTTTAAATCACCTTTCTGAAACCCATATCTAATCTTGTCACTTTAGAAATGGTTGGAATTGAGCAATGAGAATGCTTGGACACAGGTGGGGAGCATCACACACCGGGGCCTGTCATGCGGTGGACGGAGGGGGGAGCGATAGCATTAGGAGATATAGCTGATATAAATGACAAGTTAATGGGTGCAGCACACCAACATGGCACATGCATACATATGTAACAACATGGCACATGTATACATATGTAACAAACCTGCACATTGTGCACATGTACCCTAGAACTTAAAGGATAATTTAAAAAAAAGAAATGGTTATTTACAAGATGAAGTACAAATTTCTTATTATGGTGTCACAATCTATCTCAATACCCTTTCCAGCCTTACACTGAACATTTTCCTCCTCCCCCTACTCATTTCTCACCCATCATAGTTGCTGCCTGCCTAGTCTTCTCTAGTGCCTAGCACTGACTGTAGCCAGAATAAGTGCTCAGTTTATTTTCCATAGGAGTAATTAACTTAAACTGTATATGTATACGTCTATATTGTAAAAACTTTCACATTTTTGCTGAGCATTTCAGAGGGGAAACCATGAATATGTCTTTCCATATTTTGTTATTGAAAAGAGCAAAAATTTGCTTATAGAACACACACATCTATCATTGCTTCATCCAATAGGTTAAAATGGCTTTGAAATTGTTCATTTAGATTGATGCTACCTTTGGAAATTTTATTGGAAAATTTATTCTACAAGGCAAAAGACTGAATGATTTTATGATAATCAACATACTTCCCAAGCACGTTGCTCGCTTGGATTTCTAATTAAAGAGTTTTAGTCTGAAACTGTAAATACTCCAGAAAATTAATTTATTATTATTTTTGATTTATAAACAACTGCAACTTCAAAGTGGCAAACTAAAAATCTGGAAAAAAAAAGTGAAAATATTTGACATGGAAATTTTGTCCAAAAATTCCAAAACAATTCATAAAAAAAAAAATTTCCTGAGAAAGAAGCACTTAGAACCCAATGAAAATTTCAGGCGCTTATTTGTGATAGATGTTTTTCTGATATCTACCAACTGTAGTCATAGGGACTTGTTCCTGAAAAAGCAAAGCAAAACAAAAAAAAAAAAAAAAAAAAAAAAAAACAGAGAAGCGAGCTTAAAGCCTAAATTGTCGGTGTGTTCTAACCACTATTAACAGCCGTTTCCTCATATTTGAAACTTCACTATATACGTTAAATGAATGTGCTCTTGATTAAACCTATTAAAAGCTGTTTTTCCTGGATATTCTTCAACCTTTAAATTAAGGTAACCACAGGGAAACTTAAACAATGAACACCACTGGGAAAATTATTTTAGGAAGTTAAATCTAACCCCAAAGTATCTTGATATAAGGGTAACGTTTTATCTTTTTGAAATGTTAACTCAATCAAATATTGCTTCCTACGTGTTGAGGGTTTTGCTGTCAACTGTATAATATGAGTAAATAAACACTTGATGATGGTTTGGCTAACTGTTAGGTACCACATTGTTTCATAAAATCCATGCTAATTTAAATAAAATCAAATTTGTAAAGACAACAATCAGACATTTGTTAGGATTTGAATTTGATCAGAAGGGACATTAAGGCTTTTAGACAGAAATTAAATTTATAGCCATGCTATGTTCTCTTTTACAAATCTAAAATGTGGGTTCGAAACCCTTTCTTTAACAAGCATCCTTAGAGACTGTAATCCAATTTGGAATGAGAATACAAAAAAAAAAAAAGAACCCTCAGAAATGACTGACATTTTTTATGTCCATGAATACTTGAAAGTGTGTATACTCCTACTGTTCATAAATCTTGATGCTGAAAACACTTTATTCTTTGTTTCTGCAGGATACATTTATCAGTTTCATGAATCTGTTTTCCATTTCATAACTTAAACTAGACAAAAAAATTGAGTTTTCAAAATAGTCTCCACATTTTCCATGTGTTCTCTACATGAGCTAGATGTGTGTGCAGTTGTTGCTATTTGTCCTCAACACATTTTTTCTATTCCATTTTATCTGTCCAGATTTCTAAGAATGTAATATTTCATGTTTTTGTCACTTGTCTATAATAAGAATTATCCTTCTGCAGACAGGGTTAAGTTACTAGCTTTAAAAGCAAACATAAATGTTTGTTTATCTGGACCTAGAGAGGGTACTGCTAACAGGATCTCAAGGTTTAGTGGCAACCTAAAATTCTTTCCACAGTGGCCCATCATGTAGCTTGCAGTAGTCATTATTCAAAAGTGGCATCCCAGTGAAACACACCACCTGTTAAGAACTCGTATAATCCCCTTCAACACTGAAACTGAGCTGGCTATGTGTAACAAATAGAATGTGGTAAAAGTAACAGTGAGAAACATCCAAGACTAGATTATAGTAAACCTAGCTTTCGCATTGATCTCTGGCCACATACTCCCTGAGAGAAGCCAGCCACCATTCAAGAATTGACACCTTGAAAGCTCTTTGCAGTAACAAAGCTCAAGCCAGCCATGTGGAGAGTCCACAGAGAGGAAGTACAACATGCCTAGCCAACTCTCATGTTTTCCCAACATCCCAACTAAAATGTTAGCTGTGTGAGTGAAAAAGTCACCTTGGACATGCAGTCCAATCTGACCTTTGGATGCCCCCATCTCCAGTTATAAACTGTACTTCAACTGCATGAGAAACTCTAAACGAGTCACCCAGCTAAGCCCAGTAAACAAACAGAAATATAGGAAATGACAACAGATAAATATTTCTTTCTTTCTTTCTTTATACTTTAAGTTCTAGGGTACATGTGCATAATGTGCAGGTTTGTTACATGTGTATACTTGTGCCATGTTGGTGTGCCTCACCCATCAACTCGTCAGCACCCATCAACTCATCAGCACCCATCAACTCATCATTTACATCAGGTGTAATTCCCAATGCAATCCCTCCCCCCTTCCCCCTCCCCATGCTAGGTCCCGGTGTATGATGTTCCCCTTCCCGAGTCCAAGTGATGTCATTGTTCAGTTCCCACCTATGAGTGAGAACATGCGGTGTTTGGTTTTCTGTTCTTGCAATAGTGTGCTGAGAATGATGGTTTCCAGCTGCATCCATGTCCCTACAAAGGACACAAACTCATCCCTTTTTATGGCTGCATAGTATTCCATGGTGTATATGTGCCACATTTTCTTAATCCAATCTGTCACAGATGGACATTTGGGTTGACTCCAAGTCTTTGCTATTGTGAATAGTGCTGCAATAAACATACGTGCGCATGTGTCTTTATAGCAGCATGATTTATAATCCTTTGGGTATATACCCAGTAATGGGACGGCTGGGTCATATGGTACTTCTAGTTCCAGATCCTTGAGGAATCGCCATACTGTTTTCCATAATGGTTGAACTAGTTTACAATCCCACCAACAGTGTAAAAGTGTTCCTATTTCTCCACATCCTCTCCAACACCTGTTGTTTCCTGACTTCTTAATGATTGCCATTCTAACTGGTGTGAGATGGTATCTCATTGTGGTTTTGATTTGCATTTCTCTGATGGCCAGTGATGATGAGCATTTTTTCATGTGTCTGTTGGCTGTATGAATATCTTCTTTTGAGAAATGTCTGTTCATATCCTTTTCCCACTTTTTGATGGGGTTGTTTGTTTTTTTCTTGTAATTTTGTTTGAGTTCTTTGTAGGTTCTGGATATTAGCCCTTTGTCAGATGAGTAGATTGCAAAAATTGTCTCCCATTCTGTAGGTTGCCTGTTCACTCTGATGGTAGTTTCTTTTGCTGTGCAGAAGCTCTTTAGTTTAATTAGATCCCATTTGTCAATTATGGCTTTTGTTGCCGTTGCTTTTGGTGTTTTAGACATGAAGTCCTTGCCTATGCCTATGTCCTGAATGGTATTACCTAGGATTTCTCCTAGGGTTTTTATGGTATTAGGTCTAACATTTAAGTCTCTAATCCATCTTGAACTAATCTTCATATAAGGAGTAAGGAAAGGATCCAGTTTCAGCTTTCTACTTATGGCTAGCCAATTTTCCCAGCACCATTTATTAAATAGGGAATCCTTTCCCCATTTCTTGCGTCTCTCAGGTTTGTCAAAGATCAGATGACTGTAGATGTGTGGTATTATTTCTGAGGACTCTGTTCGGTTCCATTGATCTATATCTCTGTTTTGGTACCAGTACCATGCTGTTTTGGTTACTGTAGCCTTGTAGTATAGTGTGAAGTCAGGTAGCGTGACGTCTCCAGCTTTGTTCTTTTGACTTAGGATTGTCTTGGAAATGTGGGCTCTTTTTTGGTTCCATATGAACTTTAAAGCAGTTTTTTCCAATTCTGTGAAGAAACTCATTGGTAGCTTGATGGGGATGGCATTGAATCTATAAATAACCTTGGGGAGTATGGCCATTTTCACGATATTGATTCTTCCTATCCATGAGCATGGTATGTTCTTCCATTTGTTTGTGTCCTCTTTGATTTCACTGAGCAGTGGTTTGTAGCTCTCCTTGAACAGGTCCCTTACATCCCTTGTAAGTTGGATTCCTAGGTATTTGATTCTCTTTGAAGCAATTGTGAATGGAAGTTCATTGCTGATTTGGCTCTCTGTTTGTCTGTTACTGGTGTATAAGAATGCTTGTGATTTTTGCACATTAATTTTGTATCCTGAGACTTTGCTGAAATTGATTATCAGCTTAAGGAGATTTTGGGCTGAGACCATGGGGTTTTCTAAATATACAATCATGTCATCTGCAAACAGGGACAATTTGACTTCTTCTTTTCCTAACTGAATACCCTTGATTTCTTTCTCTTGCCTGATTGCCCTAGGCAGAACTTCCAACACTATGTTGAATAGGAGTGGGGAGAGAGGGCATCCCTGTCTTGTGCCAGTTTTCAAAGGGAATTTTTCCAGTTTTTGCCCATTCAGTATGATATTGGCTGTGACTTTGTCATAAATACCTCTTATT
Organism: Rhinopithecus roxellana; assembly: GCF_007565055.1. Taxonomy (NCBI): domain Eukaryota; kingdom Metazoa; phylum Chordata; class Mammalia; order Primates; family Cercopithecidae; genus Rhinopithecus; species Rhinopithecus roxellana. Next base: position 38,171,880 of record NC_044555.1, on the reverse strand, counting down.
ATTTTGAGATACGTTCCATCAATACCGAATTTATTGAGCGTTTTTAGCATGAAGGGCTGTTGAATTTTGTCAAAAGCCTTTTCTGCATCTATTGAGACAATCATGTGGTTCTTGTCTTTGGTTCTGTTTATATGCGGGATTACGTTTATTGATTTGCATATGTTGAACCAGCCTTGCATCCCACAGATGAAGCCCACTTGATCATGGTGGATAAGCTTTTTGATGTGCTGCTGAATCCAGTTTGCCAGTATTTTATTGAGGATTTTTGCATCGATGTTCATCAGGGATATTGGTCTAAAATTCTCTTTTTTTGTTGTGTCTCTGCCAGGCTTTGGTATCAGGATGATGTTGGCCTCATAAAATGAGTTAGGGAGGATTCCCTCTTTTTCTATGGATTGGAATAGTTTCAGAAGGAATGGTACCAGCTCCTCCTTGTACCTCTGGTAGAATTCAGCTGTGAATCCATCTGGTCCTGGACTTTTTTTGGTTGGTAGGCTACTAATTATTGCCTCAATTTCAGAGCCTACTATTGATCTATTCAGGGATTCAGCTTCTTCCTGGTTTAGTCTTGGAAGAGTGTAAGTGTCCAGGAAATTATCCATTTCTTCTAGATTTTCTAGTTTAATTGCATAGAGGTGTTTATAGTATTCTGTGATGGTAGTTTGTATTTATGTGGGGTTGGTGGTGATATCCCCTTTATGATTTTTTATTGCGTCTATTTGATTCTTCTCTATTTTCTTCTTTAATAGTCTTGCTAGTGGTTGATCAATTTTGTTGATCTTTTCAAAAAACCAACTCCTGGATTCATTGATGTTTTGGAGGGTTTTTTGTGTCTCTATCTCCTTCAGTTCTGCTCTGATCTTAGTTATTTCTTGTCTTCTGCGAGCTTTTGAATGTGTTTGCTCTTGCCTCTCTAGTTCTTTTAATTGTGACATTAGAGTGTCCATTTTAGATCTTTCCTGCTTTCTCTTGTGGGCATCTAGTGCTACAAATTTCCCTCTACACACTGCTTTAAATGTGTCCCAGAGATTCTGGTATGTTGTATCTTTGTTCTCATTGGTTTCAAAGAACATCTTTATTTCTGCCTTCATTTCGTTATGTACCTAGTAGTCATTCAGGAGCAGGTTATTCAGTTTCCATGTAGTTGAGCGGTTTTGATTGAGTTTCTTAGTCCTGAGTTCTAGTTTGATTGCACTGTGTTCTGAGAGACAGTTTGTTATAATTTCTGTTCTTTTACATTTGCTGAGGAGTGCTTTACTTCCAATTATGTGGTCAATTTTGGAATAAGTGCGATGTGGTGCTGAGAAGAATGTATATTCTGTTGATTTGGGGTGGAGAGTTCTATAGATGTCTATTAAGTCCGCTTGGTGCAGAGATGAGTTCAATTCCTGGATATTCTTGTTAACTTTCTGTCTCGTTGATCTGTCTAATGTTGACAGCGGGGTGTTGAAGTCTCCCATTATTATTGTATGGCGTCTCTAAGGACTTGCTTTATGAATCTGGGTGCTCCTGTATTGGGTGCATATATATTTAGGATAGTTAGCTCTTCCTGTTGAATTGATCCCTTTACCATTATGTAATGGCCATCTTTGTCTCTTTTCATCTTTGATGCTTTAAAGTCTGTTTTATCAGGGACTAGTATTGCAACCCCTGGTTTTTCTTGTTCTCCATTTGCTTGGTAGATCTTCCTCCATCTCTTCATTTTGAGCCTATGTATGTCTCTGCATGTGAGATGGGTCTCCTGAATACAGCAGACTGATGGGTCTTGACTCTTTATCCAGTTTGCCAGTCTGTGTCTTTTAATTGGAGCATTTAGTCCATTAACATTTAAGGTTAATATTGTTATGTGTGAACTTGATCCTGCCATTATGATATTAACTGGTTATTTTGCTCGTTAGTTGATGCAGTTTCTTCCTAGCCTCGATGGTCTTTACATTTTGCCATGTTATTGCAATGGCTGGTACCGGTTGTTCCTTTCCATGTTTGTTGCTTCCTTCAGGGTCTCTTCTAAGGCAGGCCTGGTGGTGACAAAATCTCTAAGCATTTGCTTATCTGTAAAGGATTTTATTTCTCCTTCACTTATGAAACTTAGTTTGGCTGGATATGAAATTCTGGGTTGAAAATTCTTTCCTTTAAGAATGTTGAATATTGGCCCCCACTCTCTTCTGGCTTGTAGAGTTTCTGCCGAGAGATCTGCTGTTAGTCTGATGGGCTTCCCTTTGTGGGTAACCCAATCTTTCTCTCTGGCTGCCCTTAAGATTTTTTCCTTCATTTCAATTTTGGTGAATCTGGCAATTATGTGTCTTGGAGTTGCTCTTCTCGAGGAGTATCTTTGTGGCGTTCTCTGTATTTCCTGAATTTGAATGTTGGCCTGTCCTACTAGGTTGGGGAAGTTCTCCTGGATGATATCCTGAAGAGTGTTTTCCAACTTGGTTCCATTTTCTCCCTCACTTTCAGGCACCCCAATCAGACGTAGATTTGGTCTTTTTACATAATCCCATACTTCTTGCAGGCTTTGTTCATTTCTTTTTCTTCTTTTTTCTTTAGACTTCTCTTCTCGCTTCATTTCATTCATTTGATCCTCAATCGCTGATACTCTTTCTTCCAGTTGATTGAGTTGGTTACTGAAGCTTGTGCAGTTGTCATGTATTTCTCGTGTCATGGTTTTCATCTCTGTCATTTCGTTTATGGCCTTTTGTGTATTAATTATTCTAGTTATCAATTCTTCCACTCTTTTTTCAAGATTTTTAGTTTCTTTGCGCTGGGTGCATAATTCCTCCTTTAGCTCTGAGAAGTTTGATGGTCTGAAGCCTTCTTCTCTCATTTCGTCAAAGTCATTCTCCGTCCAGCTTTAATCCGTTGCTGGCGATGAGCTGCGTTCCTTTGCAGGGGAAGATGTGCTCTTATTCTTTGAATTTCCAGCTTTTCTGCCCTGCTTTTTCCCCATCTTTGTGGTTTTATCTGCCTCTGGTCTTTGATGATGATGACGTACTGGTGGGGTTTTGGTGTGGGTGTTCTTCCTGTTTGTTAGTTTTCCTTCTAACAGTCAGGACCCTCAGCTGTAGGTCTGCTGGAGATTGCTTGAGGTCCACTCCAGACCCTGTTTGCCTGGGTATCAGCAGCAGAGGCTGCAGAAGATAGAATATTGCTGAACAGCGAGTGTACCTGTCTGATTCTTGCTTTGGAAGCTTCCTCTCAGGGGTGTACTCCACCCTGTGAGGTGTGGGGTGTTGGTCTGCCCCTAGTGGAGGATGTCTCCCAGTTAGGCTACTCAGGGGTCAGGGACTCACTTGAGCAGGCCGTCTGTCCGTTCTCAGATCTCAACTTCCATGTTGGGAGATCCACTGCTCTCTTCAAAGCTGTCAGACAGAGTTGTTTGTGTCTGCAGAGGTTTCTGCTGCTTTGTTGTTGTTGTTATTGTTGTTTAGCTGTGCCCTGTCCCCAGAGGTTGAGTCTACAGAGACTGGCAGGCCTCCTTGAGCTGCTGTGAGTTCCACCCAGTTCGATCTTCCCAGGGCTTTGTTTACCTCCCTTAGCCTCAGCAATGGTGGGCGCCCCTCCCCCATCCTGGCTGCTGCCTTGCAGTTAAAGTGCAGACTGCTGTGCTAGCAATGAGGAAGGCTCCGTGGGCGTGGGACCCTCCCAGCCAGGTGTGGGATATAATCTGCTGGTGTGCCCATTTTCTTAAAGTGCAGTATTGGGGTGGGAGTTACCCGATTTTCCAGGTGTTGTGTGTCTCAGTTACCCTGGCTAGGAAAAGGGATTCCCTTCCCCCTTGCTCTTCCCAGGGAGGCGATGCCTCACCCTGCTTCAGCTCTTGCTGGTTGGGCTGCAGCAGTTGATCAGCACCGATTGTCTGGCACTCCCTAGTGAGATGAACCCAGTACCTCAGTTGAAAATGCAGAAATCACTGTCTTCTGTGTCGCTCGCGCTGGGAGCTGGAGACTGGAGCTATTCCTATTTGGCCATCTTGCTCTGCCTTCCAGATAACTATTTCAAGTCACGAAGTTGCATTTTATGCAGTGATTAGATGACTGAAACATTAATTTTTGGCTTTGAATCTGAACCTGTAAAGGTAATTTTTATTCACCTTTTTTTTTTTTTTTTCACTATAGGATTTTGAGCTTTACAAAGGGTGTTCAGTGTAAAATAAGACATGAAATATTAGAAACCTTAACAGAAGGCCATGGATAATGAAGGAATGACTTAAGGGAATTAGAGAAAAGTCACATAAAAGTCTGATGGGGTCCAAAGGAAAGAGATTAAAAGAAAGGAAGTCCCACACACCCACACAAAAAAAATGATTACTAATAGATTAAGGTAGGCATAGCCCTGTAAGCAGCTCTTAGAATCTTGAAAGAAGGTCAAACTCTTGAAGAAGTAGGTGAGATTAGTCTGAAATTTTCCACTCCAGCTTGACTCTCTATTGGTTGTAAGAAATGACTTGAGCCTAAAGAAAATAATTATTGTACCTGTCTGTGGAATTTTATGTTTGGACAAAAATCAGATTCTTTTTCAGTAAGAAACAAGATTCTCCAGGTTTCCCTTTGTATTAATAGCAGAATAAAAAACAGGCAAAAAGCCAAGGAATATTTCTACTACAATAAGTTCTTAATCCCATTTTACACTGTCTCTAACCTCCTGGCAAAGATGCCTCACCATAAATTAAATATGTGCTAAGAGTTAAACAGTTATTTTATTAAAATAAAAGTTTAAAATTATTTTATTAAAATTATTTACCAATGTAATCCAGTTTCATATCTAGCTTTAGAAAAACAAATTTCAAGAAGAAACTGAAGTGCACAAAATGTTTGTTTTTTTGTTTTGTTTTGTTTTACTAAAAAAGAAAGCACACTACGTGATTGCTCTATGAGAAAATTAAATGTATCATTTGCAGTATAAAAATTTTCACTAAAAACTACTCTTCTTTTTTACAGTTTATTAGTGTTATTGATACATAATAATTGTATATATTTAATGGGTACATGTGATATTTGGATCCATGCATAGAAGGTGTAATGTTTAAATCAGGGTATTTAGCTTATACATCACCTCAAACATTCATCATTCCTTTGTGTCAGTTTGTCATAGCATAACTAAGATGGAGACCTTGTGTTTCTGGAATAGAGAAAATCTACATTCAGAGACAGACTAGTGATTTCTGTGCTGGTGTTTATTAATATCTTTCCAATTGTATCAGTTCCTCTTATCAATTCAACTGTATCAATTCCAATTCCATCAATTCCTCTTAAAGTATATTCCTCAAAAATAAAAAAAATAAATTTTCTCTTCTAGCCATTTTGAAATATGCAATAAATTATTGATAGCTATAGCCTCCCTGCTATGCCATAAAACAACATAAATTATTGCTTCTGTCTAATTATGTTTGTATCCATTAGCCAAAATCTCTTGATTCTCCCATCCCTCTTACCTTTCCTAGCCTCTGATAGCCACCATTCCACCCTCTACTTCCATGTTTTTAAATTTCAATAGTTTTTGGGAAACAGGTGTTGTTTGGTTATATGCAAAAGTACTTTAATGGTGATTTCTGATACTTTGGTGCACTCATCACCCGAGCAGTGTACACTGTACCCAATGTGTACACTTTTACCTCTCACCCCCTCTCATCCTTCCCCACCAGTCCCCAGAGTCTATCGTGTCATTCTTACACCTTTGCATCCACATAGCTTAGGTTTCACTTAAAAGTGAGAACATACAATGTTTGATTTTCCTTTTCTGGGTTACTTCACTTAGAAAAATAGTCTCCAACGCCATCCAGGTTGCTGATAATGTCATTATTTCTTTCATTTTTATTGCTATATTCCATGGAATATAGATATCACATTTGCTAAGGTTGGGAGTTGTGGCTCAAGCCTGTAATCCCAGCACTTTGGGAGGCTGAGACGGGCGGATCACGAGGTCAGAAGATCGAGACCATCCTGGCTAACACGGTGAAACCCCGTCTCTATCAAAAAAAAAAAAAAATACAAAAAACTAGCCGGGCGTGGTGGCGGGCGCCTGTAGTCCCAGCTACTCGGGAGGCTGAGGCAGGAGAATGGCGTAATTCCGGGAGGCGGAGCTTGCAGTGAGCTGAGGCCACTACACTCCAGCCTGGGTGACAGAGCGAGACTCTGTGTCAAAGAAAAAAAAAAAAAAAGATACCACATTTTCTTTATCCTTTCGTTGGTTGATGTGCATTTAGGCATTTAGTTAATGCTATGAAGTTTCCTCTTAGTACCACTTTTGCTGTATCCGAGAAGTTTTGATAGGTTGTGTCAGTATTGTTACTCAGTTGAAAGAATTCCTTAATTGCCATCTTGATTTAATTGTTGGCCCAAAGATTATCCAGGAGCAGATTACTTAAATTCCATGTGTTTGTGCAGATTCTAGGGTTCCTTTTGCAGTTAACTTCCAATTTTTTGCACTGTGGTCTAAGAGAGTAGTTGATATAATTTTGAATTTCTTAAATTTATTGAGACTTGTTTTGTGGCCTATCCTTTTGGCTGTCTTGGAGACTGTTCCATATGTTGATGAAGAGAATGTCCCCATTTGCTATGAAAAGAATATATATTCTACAGTTGTTGTGTACAATGTTCTATAAGTATCTGATAAGTTCATTTTTTCTAGGGTATAGTTTAAGTTCATCATTTATTTGTTGACTTTCTGTCTTGATTACTTTTCTAGTGTTGACAGTGGAGTATTAAAGTCCCCCACAATTACTGAGTTGCCATCTATGTCATTTCTTAGATCTAGTAGTAATTGTTTTAAAAATTGAGGACTCCAGTGTTAGGTGCATATATATTTAGGATTGTGAAATTTTCCTGTTGGGTTAATCTTTCTATCATTATATAATGTCCCTCTTTGTCCTTTTTAACCGTTGTCGCTTTAAAGTCTGTTTTGTCTGCTATAAGCATAGCTACTTCTGCTCGCTTTTGTTTTCCGTTTGTATGAAATGTCTTTTTCCGCCTCTTTGCCTTAAGTTTATGTGAGTCCTTATGTGTTAGGTGAGTATCTTGAAGACAGGAGATACTTGATTGGTGGCTTTTTATCCATTCCGCCATTCTGTAAATTTTTTAGTAGATCGTTATGTTATTTACATTCACCATTAGTATTGAGATGTGAGGCACTCTTTTGTGCATCATGCTAGTTGTTGCCTGAAGACCTTGGGTTTTTCTTCATTGTGCAATTATTTTGCAGGCCCTGTGAGATTAATGGTTTAAGGAGGTTCTATTTTGGTGTATTTTAAGGTTTTCTTTCAAGATTTAGAACCTCTTTTTGCATTTCTAGTTTTGCTGACTCGATAGTGGTCGATTATCTCAGCATTTGTTTGTCTGAAAAAGACTTTATCTCTCCTTCATTTTTGAAGCTTAGTTTTGCTGGATACAAAATTCTTGGCTGATAATTATTTTGTTTAAGGTGGCTAACTATAGAATTCCAGTCCCTTCTGGCTTGTAGGTTTTCTGCTGATAAATTTACCGTTTATCTGATAGATTTTCTCTTATAAGTTACCTGATGTTTTTGCATCACATTTCTTAAGATTCTTTCCTTTGTCTTGACTTTAGATAACCTGATGACTATGTGTCTGGGCTATAATCTTTTTGCGATGAATTTCTCAGGTGTTCTCTGAGCTTCTTTTATTTGGATGTCTAGATCTCTAGCAAGACTGGGGAAGTTTTTCTTGATTATCTCCTCAAAAATATTTCAAAATTTTTAGATTTCTCTTCTTCCTCAGGAACAGCAATTATTCTTACATTTGGTCATTTAACATTATGTCAAATTTCTTGAAGGTTTTGTTCATTTTTTAAGTTATTGTTTCTACTTGTTTGATTATATTGTTAAAACTTTCCAGCGTATTTTGCATATCTCTAGGTTTGTGTTTCATTTCCAGAAGTTATGATTATCTTTTCTTTATGATATCTATTTTTCTGGAGACATTTTCATCCATATCCTGTATTTTTTTTTCAATTTCTTTAAGTTGGATTTTCACCTTTCGCTGGTACCTCTTTGAGTAGCTTAATAATCAACCTTCTGAATTTTTTACCTGACAATTCAGAGATTTCTTCTTGATTTGGATCAAGAAGATTTGCTAGAGAGTTAGTGTGATCTTTTGGGGATCCTATAGAACCTTGTTTTTTCTGTTACCAGGATTATATTTCTGGTTCCTTCTCATTTGGATAGACTATTTTAGTGGAAAGATCTGGAACTCAAGTGCCACTATTCAGGTTATTTTGTCCCACATGGTAATTCCTTGATATAGTGCTCTCCTCCTTCCCCTGGAAATGGGGCTTCCTGAGAGCCAGACTACAGTGATTGTTATTTCACTTCTGGTTCTAGCCACCCAGAGAGGTTATCAGACTCTGGGCTGGTGCTGGGGAATGTCTGCAAAGATTCCTGTGATGTGATCTGTCTTCAGGTCACCCAGACACTGATACCAACACCTGTTCCAATGAAGCTGGCAGGGGGGTAAAGTGGACTCAGTGGGAGTCCTTGCTTGTAGTTTTATTTAGTGCACTGGTTTTCCTGAATGCCAGTTATGCTAGCAGTAAAGTTATCATGTGGACAGAATCAGGACTATTATTAGCCAGGGTGTTGCAGGTGGTGGAATTATCTGTTGTTTTCTCATTCTTTGGAGCAGGGTTGTTCTGTTATGAGTTGCTGTAATGGCTTGAATTTATTGGCCTCCAGACAGGAGATGGTGCTTTCAAGAGAGCACCAGCTGAGGTGGTAGAAGGGGAACAATATCTTGCCCTATACTGACCAGGATAAGTATTCAGGTTTCTCAGGTGATGGGCAGGGCCATAGAGCTCCCAAGATTTTATGTCTTTTGTCATTTGCTACCAGGGCAGATAGGATAACACCATCAATTGGGGGCAGGGTTAGGTGGATCTGAGCTCAGACTCTCCTTGCACAGGGCTTGCTGTAGCCACTCTGGGTGGGGACTGGTTCTCAGGTTAATGGGGTTATGCTCTCGGGGGATTATGGCTGCCTCAGCTGTGTCATACAGGTTGCCAGGGAAGTGGGGGAAAGCTGGCAATGACAGGCCTCACTCAGCTCCCACACAGCCAGGAAGGTCAGTCTTATTCCTGCTCCTGTGCCCTGCCAACAGCACAAAGTTTATATCCAGGCAATCTGTGAGCAGGACTGAGATCTTGCCCCAGAATACATGCTTCCCTGATGAGAAAGCAAACAGGGCTCTCAGTTCTCTCCCCTCTCCGCCTACATTCACTGTTGGCTGTGGCTTCTGCAATCATATTTGCCCTTCCCATTTGCTGCCAGATTCTGCTCAGAAAAAAATCATACTCAGTCAAAATTAATGCAGACTTCAGCAAGGAGTTTCCTTTACCCTGTGGCCCCTCTGCAATTCCACTGGCTGCATTTCCTGAGGATTGATATGAGATAAAGCCAGGAATAGCTTCCCTGAGCTAGAGCTTGGGACTGGGAGTGCCTACAGGGCTCTTCCCACTGCCTGCTACTTCTACTTTTGTATTTTGCTCATCTCCTTAAATCCATTTCAGCTCTAGGTAAGGTTAATTCCTTCTCCCATGATATGGATTTTTAGGTACTCCAGTGAGGATGTTTGTTTGCAGTCAGATTTTTTCCCCCTCTCACACTTTGGGGACTCACAGTTTTTGACTGTTTCACAGAGTTTGCAGCAGCAAGCTGCTTATTTCAAAATGTCTGTGAATTATTTTTGGTTTTCCTGGTATGTTCCTGCAATGGTTTTTGGACCACAAGTTCATAACATGAGTCTCCATACACTCTTCTGTCTGTTCAAGCGGGAGCTGTACATTAGTCCTGTCTCTTTATCTGCCATTTTTTCTCAGCCCAGCCTCTACTTCCATGTTTAAAAAACATTTAGAAAGAAAATAGATTATAAAAAGAGAGTGTTTACTGAAAAAGGAAGATGTTTTCAAAAACAAGTTTATCATGTAGGAAACTGGCCATAAGTAAATAATTTTAAACTATATAATTGAAAAATGTGCGAAAAAAAAAAAAAAAAAGAAAGAAAGAAAGAAAGAAAAAAACCCTCCAATCCGCATAATCTGACTTCTGATTCTGAATAAGATATTTGGAGTTGCAGGCCAATATTACCACCACAACAAGTGGAAACAACCTGATAAATTACAAAACATATTCTAAAAGGAATCAGAGATGTAAAAACAAGGATAAGTGAACTAAAATATATTTTTGTAAAAAGTGTGGGAGGCACTTTCTGGGATAAGTTGATTATCTCCAGTTATTACTTCCCTGGGATTATACCTATTCTGTGTGTTCCAAATGTATCCGACTTTCCCAGGCTGCAAAATACCCTAGGCAGAATGCTCCTGCTAACGGGAAAATCAGCAAAGCTTTCTGTGGTTCTTTGCAGCTGGCTAATATGGCAAATTGAACAATTAAAGAAACTGGAACACAAAGCCAATATTCAATATGAGACATTTCCTTAATTCCTGTGCAGTGCAGGTGGCTGGAAAACTAAGCAGAAAGTTTCTAAAAGGCAGAGAAAAGTCTTCCTGATTTTTCTGGGCTTAGGAAATAAATACATTTTCCAAGTATATGGCCATGTGCCAGTATTGAATCAATCAGAGGTAAGAAGTTAGCAAACTAAGCTAGAACATTTAAAGGGCAGAACTAGATTTCCTTAAGGACCCAGGAGACTAAAACAAATCAGGGTCCCAATCAGAGACCTTTCTAGAAAGACCATGTCTATGATCGGGAAAGACCAGAAGGTAGACTTAGTCTCAGAAACTGAAAACAAGTAGCACAATTTTTTTATGTATTTAACCTTTGTGGGTACATAGTAAGTATATATACTTATGGGCTACGTGAGATATTTTGATATAGGCATGCAAAGTGTAATAATCACATCAGGGTAAATAGGGAATCCATGACCATAAGCACTTATTATTTGTATTACAAATAATCCCATTACATTCTTTTAGTAATTTTTAAGGGTACAATTAAATTATTATTATTTTTTTTTTACTATAGTCCACCTGCTATGCTAGGAAATGCTAGATCTTATTCATTCTTTCAGACTATTTTTTGTACCCATTAACCATCTCCACTTCCTCTCAATCCCACCCCCACCCCCACTCCACTCCACTTCCCAGTCTCTGGTAACCATCCTTCTTTTCTGTATACCCATGAGTTAAATGATTTTAATTTTTAGCTTTCACAAGTAAGTGATAACATGTGAAGTTTCCCTTTCTGTGCCTGACTTATTTCAGTTAACATAGTGACCTCCAGTTCCATCTATGTTGTTGAAAATAGCAGGATCTCATTCTGTTTTATGGCTGAGTAGTATTCCATGGTGTAACATATACTACATTTTTTTCCCCTGTTTTTTATCTGTCCAACTGTCCATCTGTTGATGGACACTTAGGTTGCTTCCAAATCTCAGCTATTGTGAATAGGGCTGCAATGAACACAGGAGTGGAAACATCACTTCGATATACTGATTTGCTTTCTTTTGTGTATATACCTAGGAGTGGGATGGATACACCTAAGAGCTGGATCATATGGTAGCTCTATTTTTAGTTTTCTGGGGGAACTTCTAAACTGTTCTCCCCAGTGGTTGTGCTAACTTCCATTCCCACCAACAGTGTATAATGGTTCCCTTTTCTCTACAGCCCTGCCAGAATTTGTTATTGGCTGACTTTTAGATAAAAGCCATTTTAACTGGATTGAGATGACATCTCACTGTAGTTTTAATTTGCATTTTCTGATGATCAATGATGTTGAGCACCTTTTCATATACCTGTTTGCCTTTTGTATGTCTTCTGTTCAGAAATGCCTATGCAGAATTTTTTTTCCATTTTTTAATCAGAGTATTAGAATATTTCCTATAGAGTTGTTTCAGCTTCTTATGTATTATGGTTATAAATCCCTTGTCAAATTGGTAGTTTGGAAATATTTTCTCCCATTCTGTGGGTTGTCTCTTCACTTCTTGAACATTTGAAAGTGTTTCTTGAAAGTGTTTATTGAAGACACTTTCTTGTTTTATTTTGCTGTGCAGAAGCTTTTTAACTAGATGAGAACCCATTTGTTCATTTTTGCTTTGCTCTCTGGTGTTTGTGAGCTACTACTCAAGACATCTTTGCACAGTTCAATGTCCTAGAGAGTTTCTTCAATGTCTTCTTATAGGATTTTATAATGTGAGGTGTTATATGTAAGTATTTAGTCCATTTTGATATTATTTTTATATATGGCATGAGATGAAAGTCTGGTTTCATTCTTCTGCATATGGATAAAGAGTTTTTCCTGCAACATTTGTGGAGGAGACTGCTCTTTCCCCTATGTATGTTCTTGGTACATTTGTTAAAAATGAGTTCACTGTAGGTGTATGGATTTGGCTCTGGGATCTTTACTCTGATGCATTTGCCTGTGTGTCTGTTTTTATGTCAGTACTATGCCATTTTTATTAATATAGCTCTGTGGTATAATTTGAGGTTAGGTAATGTGATTCCTCAAGTTTTATTGTTTTGCTAAGGATAACATTGACTACTCTAAGCAGAATTTTGTAGTTCTATATAAATTTTAGAATTACTTCTTTATTTCCCTGAAAAAATGTCATTAGTGTTTTGATACGGGTTGCATTGGATCTGTACTTTGCTTTGGGTAGCATGACATTTTAACAATATTGATTATTTTGATCAGTGAACATGGATTATCTTTCCATGTTTTTGTGTCTTCTTCTATTTCTTGCATCAGTGTTTTATAGTTTTTATTGTAGAAATATTTCATTTCTTTGGTTAAGTTTATTCCTATGTATTTTATTTTACTTGTAGTTATCGTAAGTAAGATTACTTTCTTGATTTTTTTCATAATGATCACTGTTGGCATATAGAAATTCCAATAATTTTTGTATGTTGATGTTGGATCCTACAACTTTACTGAATGTCTCAGCTCTAATAGTGTTTTGGTGGAGTCTTTAGGTTTTTCCAAATATAATACGATATCATCTGCAAACAAGGATAATCTGAATTCTTCCGTTCCAATTTGTCTGCCCTTTATTTCTTTCTTTTATCTGATTGTTCTAGCTAGGACTTCAAAGACTATATTGAATAACATTGGTAAAAGTGGGCATCCTTGTAGTGTTCCTGAACTTAGAAAAGGATTTCTGTTTTTACCCATTCAGTGTGATATTTGCCATAGGTTTGTCATATATGGCTTTTATTATGTTAGGGTATGTTCTTTCTGTACCCAGTTTGTTTTTAGAATTTTTATCATGAAGTGATGTTGACATTTATCACATGTTTTCAGCATCAATTGAAATTATTCCTTGTTTTTGTCCTTTATTCCTTTGATATAGCATATCATATAAATTAATTTCATATGCTGAACCATCCTTGCATCCCTGGTATAAATCCCACTTAGGTAATGTTCCCCTCTTTTATTTATGGTTTTAGGTTTTTGAGTCTTCTCTCTATTTTCTTAGTTAATTAGCTGAATAATAGTTAAATATATTAATATTTTTGAAGAGCCAACTCTTGTTTTTGTTGATTTCTTATATTGTTTTTCTAATCTCTATTTTATCTCCAATCTACTCTTTTTAAATTTTCTTCCTTCTGTCAACTTTGGGTTTAGTTTGTTTCTGTATTTCTAGTTCCTTACAGCCTCAAGATTAGGTTGACAGTATTGAGGCCTTACTTCTTTCTTAATGTAAGTATTTATAGCTCTTAATATTCCTTTTAAGATTGCTTCTGTTGCATCCCATACATTTTAATATGCTGTCTTTTCCTTTCAATTTGTGTCAAGATAATTTGTAAATTCCCTTGTGAATTCTTCTTTGACTCATTTGTTGTTTAAGTGAGAGTTGTTTAATTTCCATATAATTGTAGACTTTACGGTTTTAATTCTGCTACTTATTTCTAGTTTCATTCCATTGTAATCAGAAAAGATGCTGTGTTTGATTTTAATTTTTTCTTTTTAATTTATAAAGACTTGTTTGTCACCTAACATTTGGTACATCCCAGAATGTGTTCCATGTGAACTTGAGAAAAAAGCGTATTTTGTTGATTTTTGGTGAAATGACTTTTTTTTTTTTTTTTTTTGAGATGGAGTCTCGCTCTGTCGCCCAGGCTGCAGTGCAGTGGCAGGATCTCAGCTCACTGCAAGCTCCGCCTCCCAGGTTTACGCCATTCTCTCGCCTCAGCCTCCCAAGTAGCTGGGACTACAGGCGCCCGCCATCTCGCCTGGCTAATTTTTTTGTATTTTTTTAGTAGAGACGGGGTTTCACCGTGTTAGCCAGGATGGTCTCGATCTCCTGACCTCGTGATCCGTCCGTCTCGGTCTCCCAAAGTGCTGGGATTACAGGCTTGAGCCACCGCGCCCGGCCGGTGAAATGACTTTTTAAAGTTTTTAGTACCAATTGGTTTATAGTGTTATTTAAGTCTTCTATTTCCTTTTTAATCATTTGTTTGGATGTTGAAGCCAATGTCACAAGTGGGGTTAATTTTTTATACTATTAATGTAAGTATGTTCATTTTTCTCTTTATTCCTCTCAGTGTTTGCTTGATACATATTTGTGCCCTGATGTTCAATGTATATATGCTTATTATTTCTTCTTTGTGAATTGACCTTTTTATCAATAGGTATTGCCCTTCTTTTTTGCTTGTAACAGTTTATAACTTAAAGTCTATTTTGTCCAATATTAGTATAATCACCTTTGCTCTTTTTGGGTTACAATTTGCACGGAATATGTTTTTTCCTCCTTTCACTTTCAATCTATGTATGTCCCTACATTTAAAGTGAGTTTCTTATAGATGACATATAGTGTAATTCTGTTTTTTTTTTAATTTATTCTACCAGTCTACATGTTTTGATGATGGTGTTTAATATATTTACATTTAAAGTAATTACAAATAGAGAAACTCTTAGTTATTCCATTTTGATATATATATATATATATATATATTTTTTTTTTTTTTTTGTATGTCATACAGGTATATTTTGTCCCTGTTCTTTATGTCTGTCTTCCTCTAGTTTATTTGATTTTGGGGGGTTGGGGTACATTTTGAAAATCTTATTTTCTTTTGTTTGTATGTTCTATAGATTTTTTTTTTTAGGTTAGTAGAAAGATTATATTTAACATCCTATAGCTATGATAATCAATCTTTAATTGCCAATTTAACTTCCAGCACTTAAAAAAACTTTACAGCTCTACCTCCCATGTTATTGATCACCACAAATTATGTATCTTTATATATTGTGCACCATGTAAAATAGATTTATCATTGGTTATACTTTTATCTTTAAAATTCTGTTAAAATTAAAAAGTGAAGTTAAAACCAAAATTATGACAATACACATTTTTATTTTTTTCCATTTACTTACTTTTATTGGTGAACGTTATATATTTGTGTAGCTTTCAGTTTCTGTCTGACATCCTTTTATTCCATCTTGAAGGACTTTCTTTAGCATTTCTTGTAGGACAGACTGGTCTAGATTTAATTAGTCCCCTCATGTTTTGTTCATCTTGGCATATCATAATTTCCCTATTTTTTTGGAGAATATCTTTACCAAATATAGAATACCTGGTTAAAAGTGTGTTTTGTTTTTCTTTCAGCTCTTTAAATATGTCATCTCAGTGTCCCTGGCCTACAAAGTTTCTGCTGAGAAATCCAGTGACATCTTATGGGGAATCCCTTGAATGTGACAAGTCATTTTTCTCTCGCTGCTCTCAGAATTTTCATATTGATTTGTCTCTTGACAGTTTGATTTTACTGTGTCATAATGTGGGTGTCTTTCCGTTAATCCTATTTGGAGTTTGGGAAGTTTTCAGCCATTATTTCTTTAAATAAGCTTTCTGCTGCTTTTTCTACTTCTCTTTTCCTTCAAAGACTTTCATGACTTATATAATTGTCTAGTTTATGCTGTGCCACAAGTATTTATTTAAATTCATTTTTCCCCTCAGGCTTCATAATTTCTAATGACCTGTTTTCAAGTTCACTGATTATTTTCTCTGCCTTTTTGAGTTGTCTGTTTTATCATTCTAGTGAATTTTTCAGTAAACTTATTGTATTTTCAGCTCATGAATTTGTTTGTTTTTAAGTAATTTCTATCTCTTTCTTGATATTCTCATTTACTTCCTGTATCATTTTCTTATTTTTATTTATTTCTTTGTGTATGTTTCCCCCTACCTCTTTGAGCATATTTCAGACAGTTGTTTAAAGCCTTCATTTATTAAGTCTTAGCATGTGTTTCCTCAGAGACTATTTCTGGAGATTTATTTTTGTTGTTTTGAATGGGCCATATTTTTCTTTTCTTTTTTTTTTTAAATCCTTGTGGATTTTCAGTGATATTTAAACATTTGAAGAATCATCTACCCCTCTGATTTTTTGCAGATTGTTATGGAAGACTTTTACTAATCAATGGGCCTCTGAATATTTAAATCAGCCTGGGGTGAAGGCTTGAGGTCTTCCTTTTCTAGGTAAGCATCATTTCTGGGCCTGTCTAGGTACTCTTTTCTGTTTTCCCCCTGGATAGTTTTAAATGCCTTAAATTTTAAAATATTCTTGCCCAAGATTCCGTGAGGCACTTAGGTGTTCTGTTGCATATATTTATCTGTAGTCTCTTGATCCCAGACATCCACAGGTCTGAAGTTCCCCTATGGTTTTCATGCACCACAGCAGTAACCACTGCCTTCTGTCACTTTCATCTTTAGATGTTAATCAAATGTGCCATCAATTCCATTTGAACTTTAAGTTAAGCAAGATAGACCAGTCACTCTGGCAGCCCACAGATAGACTAAAACATTGACAACTATTTCCATTCTGTTGTTTCTGTCACAAGGGAAGGAACCAGAATATAAGCCACTTCTTCCTGACCTTGCTGCACTATGCTGGAGAGGGTGTGTAGCAAGAATTAGTAAAAGTGTTATAAAAATTTCTACCATTTGGTCTTGATTGAGCATTGGCTTGGTGGTTATAGATATTAGATTGTGTTCCAGAGCTCCCATGAAGTTATTTTAGCTAACATGTATGTGTTTGTTTGTTTGTTTGGTGTTTTGATGGAAAAACAAGGTCCTAGAGCTTCCTGGTCCAGTATCTCACTAATGTCACTCTCCAAACTATTTTGTTGTGCCTAAAATATGCTGTTATGGTCATCTATTACCATTTTAAAATATTTTCTCATACTTATAATTTACAATTTTTGCTTTTTCAAATCTGTTATGTTATTTTTATGATTTACAGTTCTTTGTAGATATTTTCATGCTTGTCATATATTTCCTAACTATTGTAAACATAGTTATTTTAAAATTTGTATCAGATAAGTCAATGAAATTAAGTCTTTGTGGACATCTTTCTATTGTTTTATTTTTTGGATGCCTCATACATAGCATTCTGTTTTGTTTTGTTTTTTTTTCTTTTATGTCAATTAGTTTTTGACAGTGAGCTGCTAAAACTCCTTAAAAATAATTCTTGGGGTTATTTGAAAGATAGAAAAAAGATGGAATTATCTAGATAGGACTTGCATTTACTTCTGCAAGATGCTTTTCGGGCACCGCCAGTATGGGGGTAATCTGCCTTAATGAAAGGGTTGAGTTTTTATGGCTTATCTTGGCAGTATGAACTTGAGGTGAAAATACTGCAAGAAATAGTTTGTGTTTATGATTATGTTTCATTACTGTTTATTTCAATCTTGCATTGCTCAGTACCAAAGAAACTTTAGCTGTAGTTTTCTAGTAGGTATGCTAATATAATGGAGTTTATTTCTTGTTGAAAACTACCTTGATGGCATAGGCATTTGACTTTCCAGCTTTGTGAGGAGAGTGTCTTCTGATTGACATCTCATCTTAGGGAAGCCTTGGCGTTTGCTTGCAGTGTTCTCAAATCACTCAAGATCGTAAAAATACATACTAAATGATGCCAGCTTTGGAAAACAATATTAGAGTAAAAATAGCTCAGTAGTTTTCTCACCATTTTAATGTCTTCATTCACCTAATAATTCTTTTCTATCTTGTTTATTCTTCCATATATTTAAGATTTTTTTAAGTATTTCATCCAACATCTTTAAATACTTCCAGTAAGAGTGTTAATCTGAATACATAGCTAATTGTATTACTGAAAATAGGCTTTAATTTAAACAGGCTTTGGTATCAAATCAGGAGTTTGTAAGACAGGATGAAAAAAACACTTAAACATTTTCTAACAAGGGGAGTTTTTCCAATAAGGCTCAAAGTGTGTTCTGCGAACCATTGCATCTCAATCACCCCAGTTGGTTTTCAAAATGAAAATTCCTGAGTCCAACCCAATAAATACTGAGTAAATAATATCAAGGCATGGAGCCCAGGAACCTATATTTTTGCTAACCACCATAAGTAATTCATAGCAGACAAAAATTTAAGGCCCATCATTTAGAGCTAAAATTTAAATAAATTACTTTCTCTTTTAATATTTTCATTGAAACAAAATACAAGAGAGTACCAATCCTTGATGAGAACAGTATTTCATATGTCTAAATCATAGTTCTGGACTTGACAAGAAAGAAAAATAGGTATAGAATTTCCACTTTAATGAAAAGTTAATTTCCACATAATTAGAGGAGTATAATTCATAATTGAGATATGAATTAATACAACTAGTAAATGATATTATATATTCAAAGACACCAGATCTTTTTATTATTCAATGATATTTTTAATAAGGGGTGGAATTTAGACAGTAGACAAACACATTTCTAACCACATAGCAGAGCATTGTGTAGCAATTCACTTGGCATGCCAAAGAACAAATATATTTGATCTTTGTGAAGAGCCTGTGAGAAATTCTGACAAGGCAAACCTCAGGATGCAGTGTTTCTCCCTGCAAATAAATGGCTGCAGCTGTGCTGTCCATCCATGTGCCTTTTACCTGCTGAGTTTCTGAGTCTGATATCGCACTGGCCATTTTAAAGGCAGCTTTTCTATAAACTGAGTATAAGTTATATTTCAGAGGACTTTACATTTCTCTCTCTTGTTACTAAAAGCTAAATTACTATTTCAAATAAAAATTCTTATTTTAGATGGTGGCAGGCAAAAGGAATATGCATGAAAGGAAACAACTTTTACAGGGACTTGAAAATGTATAATATGAGATAGCTTTAATGAGATGGGAGTCTATGGATTTAGTTTACTTTTCCACAAATGATTTTAAAGTTTTGACTTATCAATTATAGTCCTTCATGTCATAAAACTGATATCAATTTGAATCAGAGAAATATGATTGACTTGATAACTTCCTTTATTTTTAAAGTTGGGCCTTTAATTTCTGAGTCTTTTTTTTTTTTTTTTTTTTCTATTTTGACATGAACTTTATTTATTTATTTATTTATTTTCTTATTTCCAAAGGTTTTTGGGAAACAGGTAGTGGTTGGTTACATGAACAAGTTGTGGTGATTTGTGAGATTTTGGTGCACCCATCATCTGAGCAGCATACACTGTAGCCAATTTGTAGTCTTTTATCACTTATCCCCCCTCCCCTACTTTCCCCCAAGTCCCCAAAGTCTACTATATCATTCTTATGCCTTTGCAGCCTCATAGCTTAGCTCTCACTTATGAGTGAGAACATGTGATGTTTGGTTTTCCATTCCTGAGTTACTTCACTTAGAATAGTGGTCTCTAATTCCATCCAGGTTGCTGTGAATGCCATCATTTCATTCCTTTTTAAATGGCTGAATAGTATTCCATGATGTACATGTATATCACAATTTCTTTATCCACTCATTGATTGACGGACATTTGGGCTGGTTACAGATTTTGCAATTATGAATTGTGCTGCTATAAACATGCCTGTGCAAGTATCTGTTTTGTATAATGACTTCATTTTCTCTGGGTAGATGCTGAGTAGTGGGATTGTTGGATCAAGTGGTGGTTCTACTTTCAGCTCTTTAAGGAATCTCCACACCGTTTTTCATAGTGTTTGTGCTAGCTTGTATTTCCACCAGCAGTGTAAAAGTATTCCCTTTTCACCGCATCCCTGACAACATCCCTTTTTTCTTTTTTTTTCTTTTCTATTTTTTTTTTTTTTTTATTATGGCCATTCTTGCAGGAGTAAGGTAGTTTTGTGCATTGTGGTTTTGATTTGCATTTCCCTGATCATTAGTGATGTTGAACATTTTTTCATGTTTGTTGGCCATTTATATATCTTCTTTTGAGAATGGTCCAGTCATAATTTTTTGATGGGATTGTTTGTTTCTTCCTTGCTAATTTGTTTGAGTTCTTTTATTATTATTATTATTATTATTATTATTATTATTATACTTTAAGTTCTAGGGTACATGTGCATAACGTGCAGGTTTGTTACATATGTATACTTGTGCCATGTTGGTGTGCTGCACCCATCAACTCGTCAGCACCCATCAAAAAAAATACTTTTTAAAAACTATACTTTAAGTTCTGGGTACATGTGCAGAATGTGCAGATTTGTTACATAAGTATACACATGCCATGGTGGTTTGCTGCATCCATCAACCCATCATCTACATTAGGTATTTCTCCTAATGCTATCCCTCCCCTAGCCCCTCACTCCCTCAACAGGCCCCAGTATGTGATGTTCCCCTCCCTGTGTACATGTGTTCTCATTGTTCAACTTCCACTATGAGTGAGAACATGCAGTGTTTGGTTTTCTCTTCTTGTGTTACTTTGCTGAGAATGAAGGTTTCTAGCTTCATCCATGTCCCTGCAAAGGACATGAACTCATCCATTTTTATGGCTGCATAGTATTCCATGGTGTATATGTGCCACATTTTCTCTATCTGATCTATCATTGTTTGAGTTATTTGTTGACTCTGGATATTAGTCTTTTGTTGGATGTATAGATTGTGAAGATTTTCTTCCACTCTGTGGGTTGTCTGTTTACTCTTCTGATTGTTTCTTTTGCCATCCAGAAACTTCTTAGTTTAAATAAGTCCCACCTATTTTTCATTGTTTTTGTTGCATTTGCTTTGGGGTTCTTGTTAATGAATTCTTTGCCTAAGCCAATGTCTAGAAAGGTTTTTTGATGTTATCTTCTAGAATCTTTATGGTTTCAGGTCTTAGATTTAAGTCCTTGATCCATCTTGAGTTGATTTTTGTATAAGGTGAGAGATAAGGATCCAGTTTCATTCTTCTATACGTGGCTTTCATATGATTCCAGCATCATTTGTTAACTAGAGTATTATCTCCCCACCTTATGTTTTTGTTTGCTTTGTTGAAGATCAGTTGGCTCTAAGTATTTGGCTTTATTTTTGGGTTCTCTATTCTGTTCCTTTGGTCCATGTGCCTATTTTTATACCAGTGCCATGCCGTTTTAGTGACTATGGCATTATAGTATAGTTTGAAGTCAGGTAACTTGATGCCTCCAGATTTGTCCTTTTTGCTTATTCTTGCTTTGGTTGTGCAGGCTCTTTTTAGTTCCATATAAATTTTAGGACTGTCTTTTCTAGTTCTGTGGAAAACGACAGTGGTATTTTGATGGGAGTTGCACTGAATTTGTAGACTACTTTTAGCAGTATGGTCATTTTCACAATATTGATTCTACCCATCCATGAGCATGGGATGTGTTTCTTTAACTTGATAACTTCTATCATCCAAAATTGGGAAAGATAGCTGTAGTTAGAAATTGTGTTTAAAGAAAATGGGAGGGACCTCTGCAAATTGAATATTAGCATTCTTCAAGCCTGTAACTTTACACATTTGGGTGAATCTGATCATACTATTGATATAGATAGATAGATGAAATAAATATTGATAAAGATATACAGATAAGTAGACACATATTGATACTTTTTTGTAACTTGTATAATGCTGAGGACCAGGATGTGCTATGTGGCAGGCACACACCAAAGTGACTCCCTAATAAGTCACACCATTATCTAAGCCCTTCCCCTTGAGTGTAGGTGGAGTCTGTGACTTGTTTCTAGTAATAGAATATGGCAAAAGTGATGAGTGGTCACCCCTTTGATTAGGTTACATTGTATGAGATTCCATTTTACCAGATTAAAGTGAAAGACTCTCTTCCTGACTTTAAAATGTAAGCTGCCAAATTGGGATAGGGCCAATTGGCAAAGACATTTGAATGGCCTCCATGAACTGGCTGACAGCCAGAAATGGAATGGGAACTTTTGTCTTATAACCAAAAGGAACATCCAGATGAGCTTGGAAGAGGGCCCCAAACTCTAAAAAGGAATGTAAACCAACTAATACCTTGATTGCAATCTTGTTAGACCCTGTGCCAAGGACACAGGGCCTGCTGAGACTCCTGAACAATGAAAACTGTAAGAAAATAAATGGGTAATGTTTTGTTTTCTTTCTGACTGTGGAAGTCATATAGTCAGCTAGTCTGGCTTACAGAAGCAATATTTAAGACTAACGAAACATATTACAGCATAGTTATAAAGCACATTGCAATTAAAGAGCTCTAGATATTTTGTAGGAATTTGGAAACAATAGTTACATTTTTGATATTTCCCTAAGCCTAGTTGCCATGGCATTAATCAATTCTGCATCACCAGATTCAATTCACTTATCTTCACAATCTAGGTTAATAAACATATACAAAACCTGTAAACAATTATATTTTAGTATTATTAATAACATTTTCTAGAAGTCTGTGACTATAAATGGAATGGAAATAAGGCAAAACTCTATGATTGAGGTCAACTACTCTAGACACAGTGATATATTTACCAGCACATTAATGTCTATCACATTGAAAAATGCTTACAAAAATCACAACCACCTTAATATACTGTATAAGTTATCAAAGCCATATGACACATGAAAACAAGATACTTGTGGTACTTCAAACTGATTGTTTACCAACTACATTAGAATTCAAAATATCAGTATGTAGATATTTGTGTAACTATAACTGGGCACAGTCTTCAGTTATTTGCTAAAACACAGGATTGCATTACAATTTTCCGTAAAGAAAATTAGCCCTTTACACAACATCATCAATGATGGGACAAACTGAAAACTTGTCTCACTACCATTGCTATTTTACAAAGGGTACAGTGCAATTTAACTTCAGTGAGGATATGAGTGTATTGAAGGTTTAAGAAAAACTCACACTGACCTTTCTTTAATTGATTTTACCTTTGAAATTTTAAACCCCTCCCAGAGCTAAATTTCAAACAAAACTTTTTAAAGTAAAAAAAAAAAAAAAAAAAAAAAAAAAAATTAAAAAATTAAAATTAGCTAGTATTTAAGTGATGCCTAAAATCAATTTTATAGAGTGCATCAACACTTTTAACATTAGCTTTCATTTTACAGGAATCTGTTTATCACCATAGTATTTCTGTACTGTAATAGAGGATAAGAGTATGATCTAAAATTTATCAGTAGACATTGAATAAATATCCATTGATTTCATAAGTGGAAACATTTTAAAACTTTGAAATTCTTCAAATTAAAAAAGTAAATTGGATTAGAATTAGAAATTTTGAATTATAATTTTTGAAACATAAATTATTCACCTCTGTGATAGTTAATTTTATAAGTCAGCTTGACTAGACCAAAATATTCAGATATTTGGTCAAACATTAGTCTAGATGTAGCTGTGAAGGTATTTATTTAGATGAGATTGACATTTAAAACAGTATACTTTTAGAAAGGTAGATTATCTTCCATAATGTGGGTGGGCCTCACTCAGTTAGTTGAAGGTCTTAAGGAAAAAAGACTGTGATCCCCTTAAAAAAATAATTTTGCCTCCAGACTGCCTTTAGACTCAAGTCGCAACATCCAGAACTCTTCCCTAGGTCTACAATCTGCTGCCTGCCTTGCAGATTTCAGAATCACCCTCCACAATTGTGTGAAATAAATCTGCCTCTCCCACTCTCTCTTTCTCTTTCTCTCTCTCTCTTTCTCTCTCTCTTTCTCTTCCACTTTCTCTGTGCATATATATAGACATACACACACACACACGTGCACACACACACACACACTATTGGTTTTGCTTCTGTGGAAAATGCTAGTGCAGATTTTGGTACCAAGAGCGGCTCTAAAAATGCAGAATCATAAGAATGAAATTTCTGTATCGACTCTGAGAATTCAAACTTGTTTTTTTTTATTTGATTATATTTAAGGGCACTAATAATTATATTTTCAGTAGAAAATATAGCACTTATAGTCCATAGTCTGATGTTGTGACAGAGACATGATTGGTTATTTACTGATATCAAAATGTCTCTTGAAAATTTAAAATACCACTATTGGATACTCCTAATCAAACACTTGTAAAAGGCAAGCTTTTGGGGTACTAATATATAATATCTTTCAATATATTTTGTAAAACTAAGAAGAGTATATGATTGATTAGTTGTTCCTAATTGTGCTATAGAAAGCAAAGAAAGAAAAAGATTAGTTCAGGGACTTGAATTCCCAGCTAAAGTACTGCATAAATGACCTGAAAGTTTCAATGTCTACTCTGAAAGAAATTCTTATTTCCTATAGCCACATAGCTTAGACTGCTGAAAAGAAAACCCAAAATGTAATACTGCATGTGCTCAAATTACAATGCAAATTGAATTTCAAACATTCATAATGTCTTCTCTTAAAGTTAGTAAATTGATTGGGAAGGAACAGTATCCCCAAATTTGGAATGGGGACATATGAAAATTTTAAAGAATCTTTGCCATCAGTAGCCTCTCCACCTCATGTGAGATTAACCCTGCTTTGACTGAGGAAACTGTAATTCCGTCTCATAAGGTAGTTGCCTTATAAGGCACTACTGATTTTCCTCAGGACCTACATCCACCATCCATATTTGCTTCTAAACCTAGATATACACTCCAGTCCCAACAGATCCCTAAAGGTGAAGTACAGAGCGTGACCCATGAGGAGATGTGCAAAATGATTTAGGATGTAAATACAGTATGGAAAAAAATATATCCTACTAATAGTATGTCATAGATTACAGTATTGTACTATTCAAATGTGAATCCCATGATTACATATAGGTAGATTTCAATTTGAATTAGAATGAATATATTGAGTTTCTGCTCTGTGCAAGGTATTCCTTCAAAGCATCATTTTAGTCCTCTGTGATCTTTTCTAGACACTTTTTCTTTTTTCTACAACTTTTATACTTAAGTAGTACTATGACCTTTTATTTTAATTACTATCTATATGCTGAAAATTCCCAGAACTCTCTTCTAAGTTTTAATCTATTCATCCATCTTGCTACTTAACTATTTCTTTCTTTCTTTTCTTTTTTTTTTTTTTGAGACAGTCTTACTCTGTCACCCAGGTTTGAGTGCAGTGGTGGCAGGATCTCAGCTCACTGCAACTTCCACCTCCTGGGTTGAAGTGGCCCTCTGCCCTCAGCTTCCTGAATAGCTGGGAATACAGGCGCGGCCACCATGTACAGTTGGTTTTTGTATTTTTAGTAGAGATGGAGTTTCACCATGTCACACAGGCTGGTCTTGAACTCCTGACCTCAAGTGATCCGCCCAACTCAGCATCCCAAAGTGCTGGGATTACAGGTGTGAGCCACTGCGCCTGGCGTTACTTAATATTTCTACTTAGCTGTTTCACAGGCATACAAATTCATTATATCCAAAACCGAACTCAATAATTTTAATCCCAAACTCACTTTACTTATAGTTAATGGCATAACTAGCCAGTCAACTGCTGATGCCAGAAAGCTAGGATTCATCCCACACATCTTTGAGCTCCTAATTATCTCTGGAATCTATTCACTTCTCTCTACCATCACTAACTGCCATGCAGGTTCTGATGATCATCATTTTGAATCTTGACTACTAAAATAACCTTCTCATCTTTCACTTTTTATATGATTTTTCTGCCTACAATTGTCTCTACATAGGTCTTAGTTAAACACAAATCAAGTCATTACATTTTCTTGCTTTCATAGTCTCTTGCACATGCTATGTACTTTTTCATATCTGAGCATTTTTACAAGGTGTTCCTTAAATGTGGAACAATTTCCCCACTCAATTCCAACTACATTAGCCTAGTTAATGCTTTCTTCCTCCTTCACGTCTCAAATTAAATATCACTTTTTCATGCAAGCCTTTTCTTATATGACACATTTTGATCTCTCTGTAATACACTCTCAAAATACTTCTTTCTAATTCTTATACACACTTATTCAATGTCTATTATCTCTATTTTTTACATTGGTGCAAAAAGTAATTGAGGTTTTTGCCATTATGTTCAATGGCATAAACTGTAATTAATTTTGAAGTAACCTAATAGTTAATAATGTCTAGGAGAATATGGATTGTTTATGTATTGTTTATTTCAGTATTGCTCCCAAACAATATATGCCAGTTAGTAGGAACTCTATGAATATTTATACCATAAATGAATAGAAGAGTGAATGCATGGATACATGAATGCATGAATGAATGGGACATTTGAAAAATCTTACTGCATCAAATAATGGTAATATTCAGAAAAAGCGTTTCTGTCATTCATGACATGGGTAATGAGGTTACCAATTAATAAGTGTAGCATCAGCTGGGAAACTTTTGTTCTATGAGCTCTGTTTTGGGGAACATTAAGACATGAAAGCAAAGCTATAAATTCAATGAATATATTTTTGTTTTACCTAATAGCTTTATTTATGTGCCCTTCATACGTGCCTCTGATATCCTATCCTGCCAACTGCCCTCTTCTGCAGAATCCAGTGTCTATATAGTGTGTATTAGTTTTTAATTTATATTAATACTTACTTATTTGATGTACATCATTCTCATGCTCTTCCCCTGCAAATGATCTAAAGTTATCTCATTTCTCCTTCTTTACTCTATTGACCCCTTCTATTGCCCTTCACTGAGGAACTTGTTGAACTAAGATCTTTTGCCTTACTTGGCCTCTTTGCTCATAGATGTCAAGAAACTGATTGGCTGTATATCACTTGAGAAATCTAATGTTATTAATTTTTGTATTTATTGTGTCTGATAACATGTTAGATGTGTAATACATGTGAAATGAACTAACGTATTGCGGAGATAAGTTATTCTTATTGAAGGTTCAATATTCTTGTTGAAGGCTCTTACTGTAAAAAAAGAAATTTTTGAAAAAACTTCTGAATAAATTTATTACAGCACCTACCACATAGTGTTAGTATTTGGGTATGTACCTTACACTTACATAAGTGCATAATAAAGATCATCACTACATTTTCTAAACTAAGAAATGCACTTTTTATATACTACTTGATGTCAAACATTTATACATTTCTAGTTTTGTTTAATTGTGCTTTAGGAAATATTTTCTCTATCAGATTCTTTGTTGTTTGTTGTTTTAATTATTAGAATTTCTTCCTTTACTTTGTGCTCATTTTTTTCTCGCTTTAGCTCAGATCAACTTGAACATTTTTAAGAGTTATACATTTCCATACAGTATTAGACAACAGTGGTTTAAATGCCAGAAATTTATGTTTTAATACTGTAAATATTGCATACGGAGTCATATAAGCTGAGAAAAGATAAAATATGTTTCAAAGTTTTATAAATACATATGTTTAACTCTTGTTCTTCTTGATATTCATAAACATTTCAGTTCTTCATGAGTCCTGTAGGTTTTCCTCTATTCCAATGTCACAATCTCCAAAGTTATCAGTAATCTGCATATGAGAGCACCTGTCAAAATCTTATAGTTGATTATAAACCATCCTTTGAAAAGAATAAAAGCAAGACAACAATGGTCTGTGAATGACAAAATGCCTTCAGGGTAGTTACAGTCAAAAATTTATTGACAAAGAAATTTGCTTATCTATGTGGTTTTCAATAACTTAACATAATAACCTTAATTATGGTTGGTAGCATATACGCAGACATTAGGATTTTTAAAAATCCCACACAATTTTTGAACATATATTACTATTATTCACTAAAACATAACCCGAAGAAGATTAAACATTATTTTGGCAATCTCCCATAACTAAACATGTAAAATAATCCTGTTTACCATTCATTTGAATGTTCCAGGGTTCCTTTGTAGCATCTAAAAGTTAGGGGTCAGAAAAGGCAATTTTTAAAGCTGACATTTGATTTTGGGAAGCCTATCAAACAGTTTAAAGGTTAAAATACTTGATACTATGAAATATAATTCCAGGTTACTATAAGTCATTTAGTTAGCCAAAATGATGACTCAAAAATTTTTAAAAGGGCAAAAACCATTACTCTTTAAGACGGAAGAATTAGCTTTCCAAATAGTCTGTCTTTAATATTACATAAAAATCCTGTTCAAGAGAGAGAAAGCCATATTTCACCCTTGCATTAGTGTACTATTAATGTCAACCCCAATTTTTAATGAAAACTTATAGATAATTCTAGCTAATCTTAACCAGCTTGACCATGAGGTGAGATTCTTGTAAATCTTGTATAACCCTTTTCAAATTTTTGTTAGAGAGCAGATCAGTGCCTTAAGAAAACCTTGCTGGGCTTTCATTTCAATGCTCAATTTATGTAAAATTATATAATACCTTTCTGAAGTTAGTATGTTCACACGCAGAATTTCTTTTGCAACATTAATTTTTACAAACCATCAGACCATATATTTACATTTTGAAGACATTGGTATTTTACCAATTATCTTTAAAACTTCATATTTCTCAAAGATTAAATTCACATGAACTAGAAAGCATTACAGCTTTTACTTTTTCTTAAGAAAATATTTGATCTAAGCACTTATTTTCCTTAAGCCAATTAATTAGATGTTTTTTCTATAACCACCACACATATAACACATATATGATTACACAGACAGACAGAGGAAGATTTAGTAGGTATAAGACTTTTGCCAATCTCCTAATTGGATTACTGACCTCAGGGTAGAGTCCTTCAAGAAACAGGGCTAGGAAAGCATTTAGTTCCTAGGGCCTAATAAACAGGCATAGCTGTGAGACATAAATTGATTTGAGAGGGATATACACTTTTAATTCTTTGGGTTCCATGAGAAAAACAGAGGGTGTTTTTTCTCAAAATGGGGTCTCCATCACATTCTCCAATTTCCCCATGTTCTCAGAAGTTATCTTAGGGCCTCTCGTGTCTGCATTAAGAGTGGCAAGACAGGCTGGGCACGGTGGCTCAAGCCTGTAATCCCAGCACTTTGGGAGGCCGAGACGGGCGGATCACGAGGTCAGGAGATTGAGACCATCCTGGCTAACATGGTGAAACCCCGTCTCTGTTCAAAAGAATACAAAAAACTAGCCGGGCGAGGTGGCGGGCGCCTGTAGTACCAGCTACTCGGGAGGCTGAGGCAGGAGAATGGCGTGAACCCAGGAGGCGGAGCTTGCAGTGAGCCCAGATTGTGCCACTGCACTCCAGCCTGGGTTACAGAGCGAGACTCCGTCTCAAAAAAAAAAAAAAAAAAAAAAAAAAAAAAAAAAAAGAGTGGCACGACAAAATGGATAAAAATAATTCTGTCAACTGAGAAAAAATTTTTTCCAGAAAAACAAGATTCACCAAGAGAAAATCATAAAGGTCTTTTAAATACACCTATATTTTGGATATCCTCTTTTAATTAAGCTTTTAACCATAGCACTCTTTAAGAAAATCAGTTTAAATCCCTTGTTACCTGACTTTAGCCATGGGAAGTGGCCAATATTTCTAGCTTTTGTACTTTAAGAAAAGTGGTCTCCAGTAAGGTTATGACTTAACCACGAGTATGCGAGGTATTTTCAAAGAGGTGGTAAGAAGCCTTTACAAAATCTATAATCTTTAAACGTAGCTCAGAGAAAGGAAGATTTAAGAAAGGAAGCTAGAAGTTGTTCATGGAGGGAAAGAGAATCAGCAAATGGTAAAAGCCACACAATTATTAACCAGAAAGTACTCATTTCCTAAGCTAGGATTGAACCCTAGCTGCCATTGTAAAATGGCAGACACCAAAAAAAATACTGCTATGTGATTACAAGGTCAGGCTTCCAAGGAAGTAAAACAAGATGGAGACCTGCAGCAAAGTTCAATACTGACCAGTTTGCCAGCTGGCTTGAACAGTGGGCTTATGGGGTCCTAGTCCTGCATTCTATCTTTAGGTAGCCCTCTTTATGACAGAACAAAACAGAAAGACACACAAAGCACACCAGATTAGCTACCCCTTAAGACTAGCCTCACAAAACATTTTTCCATTAATCAAAACTTTGCAGGATATAAATCATGATTTTATCATTCATTCAACCAGTTTGCACCAGGAGAGGGAGGCCAGAACCCATCTAGAAAGAGGGGAGCAAGGCATCCCTAGTTCCTTTTCCAGCAAATACCCAGGGTACATGAGGGGAGAAAGAAGAGGTAACTCTTTTTTTTTTTTCATTCTGTCCTTACATCACCAAGTCCCAGCAACAATGGTAGGGTGCTGCCCATACGTGGCAATGTGGCTTCCACCCATGTTAACAGGGGGCCCAAGGGGGTAAGAATTATTCACATTCACCCGTGCGCTGCCATTCTTCTGTACTGTCGGTAACCTTTGAGTTCCCCATACCTCATTTAATCCATGGATGCTAGCATGACCTCTCTCCATGAAATGGGGGGCCTAATCAGCAGGAATTAGTCATGCTCACCTGCACTGTGCCACTTGACTTGTCCATCTGGATCCTTCAGATCCAGTTTTCCTTACTAGGCCTTCAACCTTTAACTTGGAATTGAGTTTGGGGCAAGAAGGTGCCTCAGAAGGGTTCATGGACTCATTAAGTTCCAAGTGACCCTCACCAGACTGCAGCGAGCAGCCAGCGGGGTTGCTCCTCTGCTTATCGTAAGTTGAATGCTAAGGTAAAGCTGTGGATCTGGGTCCTCCTCAAACAAGGGAGAGACAAGAGAGTCCTATGAATCAGAGTCCTGGCCTAGTAAGACACCTTTCAAAAAGAAGAAAAAACCCTCTCACATAGAAAAGCTCCCTGTATTCGCAGGACTGTGTTAACTTCTGACACGGTAGAGAAAAAAAAAAAAAAAATAGCTAAGTGCAGGGCAGGGAAGGTAACTTGGGGGGAAAAATACCTTTTGCTCCATGCAAATGGGTTCCTTCAACAGGAGAAAGACTCTTAATCGCTGTACCCCTCCTTCTGGACCCCTTAGCCAGGGGAGGAAAGACTCTGTGGGGCATGTGGTGGAAGGGGGTAGCAAGCAGGAAATA
Source organism: Rhinopithecus roxellana (assembly GCF_007565055.1). NCBI lineage: Eukaryota > Metazoa > Chordata > Mammalia > Primates > Cercopithecidae > Rhinopithecus > Rhinopithecus roxellana. The sequence goes on along the minus strand of NC_044555.1, from coordinate 38,140,820 downwards.
CTAGCTGGCCAGCTGCTTGGGGCCCCTTGTTCCTGAGACTGACATGGGGCTCAGTTGGTGGCCACAGCTCACTCCCAAACTCAGGACCGTTGAACACAGCATGCACATGCAGTGAACAAAGCCACATGCCCCAGCCAGGATGGGGAGGATGAGTGGGGAGCTGCCATGTGCTCATCCATCTGCCCTGTGTGCCCGCAGCCTTTGGGATGGAAGTGGGGGATGTGCCCCTAAGAACAGACAGAAATCGCATTAGCCAAATGCTCATTCTACCTAGTAATGTCTCTGCAGTTTCCAGCAACACCCTTAACATTATAAAAGAAGAGGTAAGTGCCATGACAGTCTCGAAAGAAAGAAGGAAAATGCCATAGAAAAGACTGGATTGGAAGGAGGCCGACACTCCCAACCTGAGACTGACAGGGATAGGAGGGTGTCAGGGTCCTCTCCAGCATCCTGTTCTCTGTAGCTGCACCGTCCATTCTTAATTGGCTCTCCAAGGGTTCAATGCTTCATCTCCATTCAGAAAAGTCCTGAGTATGAGAAGGCTTGGAAATGAAAGTGAAGAGCCTAGGTTCACATTTACTCATCCTATGTCAATCTCAGTGGGACTTCCAAAATGATACAGTCTTTCTGTTCTTTAGCTCAGCTAGGTCCAGGTTCTTGTCTTTTGACCAGGAAAAGTTAGGCATGCAAACACCAGAGAGTGAATAGAGTAGAATTTTTTAAGTGACAGGAAAACTCTCAGTGGAGAGGCGATGCAGTGGAGGTGGGTGGTTTCCCTACCGGAAGGTGGGAAAGTTCCCCCATGTGGCTGGATCTGGGGCCTTTTATCAACTCAGAATGGAGAGTATGCGCTGATTGGTTTGAGTATGCAAAAAAGTTAAAGCAAACATACCACTCAAAGGTGGGCATAACAGTTCAGAAAACCAATTAGGAAAGGGTAGGTGTATGTAAAATATGTGAAGTACGGGGATCAATCAGAGGAAAGCGTGCCAAACAGGAAAACAAGTTCTCAATCTGGTCTGAGAATTTAATCTGTAGCTTAGCTTTCAGGCTTTAAACTGTCTTCAGCTTGGAGGTGGGGTTTTACTGGGGACCTTCCCCTATCCGCCGAGGCATTTGGCTGCCTCCTGTTGCTATCGGTTGTACACATTAATTGCATAATTTCATAATTATATATGTCTCGTAATAAAAAATCTAGATTATCTTTAAAATCAGTGGTTGATGATTCCATGAAAATTAGAAAATACTTTCAGTTCAATTTAGTCCATTGTGTTAACCTACTGCACCAAAGTTATGATAGACTTTGGTTTTGAAAATCTAGTAATGCACCTTTGAATGTAAAACTTTAGCAGCAGAAGTACAAAACTTCCAATATGAAAGGGTAGCAGTATATGGACTTCGATGAGGCTTTAAAAATTTTTCAGCTTCCTGATTACTACTTCATTCCTGAGTATTTTGTTAAGAGTAATAATGCAGTAGAAAAAGCGCAGGCATTCAGTTCCTCCAAGGCCTGAAGGGAGACATAGGTCTAGTAATATGAAACAATTTATACCACAGATCAGTGAATCAAAATAGAAGTCATTACAAGATAAAGAAAATCAATAGTTTAGAAAATAGCCTGTTGCCTCTCATCACCTCTACGTATTAAATTGTATTGTGAATTGTTGTAACTCTACCAAATGATACCTTTAAATTGATTTTTAAGCCTTTAAGCCCATAGAGCGCTTAAACCAAGATTTGGGGAAATCCCCAAAACACAACACAGTTAGCAGCATTAATGTTCTATTGTCATCATCATTTTAAACTTTTTTTTGTTCTGGGATGGTTTTATTTTCTATTGTGTAGATACCATCAAAAGTAGACATTTGGACATCATTTCTCAGTAATTTTCTTTAGTTTTAGATTGCCAACGCCAATAATTAAAAACATTTTATCAGAAACTTTTTGAATTTATAATATTTGACAGCCCAAATTTTGGGATAAATGATTTTGTAACAGACAAACAGAAAGATACAGTTTTCAATTAGTTTTGGCATACATTATCGCATTTGAATCTCACATCATTTCAATATAAAAAAATAACATTTCTAATCTCTTTTTATTATGCATTTATACTGAAGTACATGCATAATAAAGAATTGAATACCTTTCTTTATTTTTAATTTTATTTATTGTGGATACACAGTAGGTGTATATATTTATAGGGTACGTTAGATGTTTTAATGCACATATGTAATGCATAATAATCACATCATGTAATATGAGATATCCATTCCCTTGAGCATTATTGTGTTACAAAAAAATCCAATTTTACTCTTTATTTTAAAATGTACAATGAAATAATTATTGACTATAGTCTCCCTATTGTGATATCAAATACTAGGTCTTACTTATTAAAATTTTTTTGTACCCTTTAACCAGCCCCACCTCCTCTCACCCCCACTACCCTTTCATTCTTAATATTTAATTGATTGTGGTATATAATTTTATCCAAATCTCAATGACATATTTTAACAATCATGTGCCATCCTTGAAACCATGTGAATAATTTGAGGCAACATTTTCTATTTGATCAGCATAATTTGACATTCACTGTTGAACTACTTCTAATTTTGAACTTTAAAGTAAGAAATATCTAGGAATGTCCCCATAGATTACAATCTGATTATAGGTAATTATCGACTGATAATTCAAATAACTGTCTTAAAATTGAGAAACATATTCCTGACAGTCAAATTGATAGTAAATACCCCAAAAGACTGAAAATCCCTCTTCTTTTTTTTCCTCAGGATATAATCAATATTTGTAATAATATGGCATGGCTCAATTTAACTCTCTTCATTCTATCACTGCATAATCATTCACATTATTGTGCAATCATTTTGCTCTCAAAATTGTATTGGCTTAGTTACATGCAAATTCGAGCAGTTTAACCAAACACACAGCTACCCAGCAACACACATAAAGATATACATAGAAAAACATACGTATAGTTTCATTAAGGGAAGTATATGTGTAAATTAAATGACTTCCAAGAGTGCTTCTTTATGTCAACTGGTAAGATGATGATACAAGGGTCACGTCCAAGCTGATTTGTTTTGCAAAATTATTCATGATGCTGGAAAAGAAAGAAAAAATATATAAAGAGTTGGGAGCAAGACTTTTGTTTCAAAATTGATTAGAATATATAAATCCTATTAGTTTCTAAAATTAGAATATTATTTTAAGGAACAAGATTTCTTGTTATTTATTTGAGGTGCTTAATAACACATCCACTGACATACCTTTAAAAAATGTTTCTTGTTTTAGATTTTAAACGTACTATTAATTTACTCCAGAAATCTAATACATAAAAATGCCTCAAGACCAATAATTCTAAAAATAAAAAGGTGGTAAATCCTATCGAAATGATTTGTTTGTAACACTGTACATGTTTTCAAAGAAGAGAATGAATACACAGCTTTACTTCTCTCATTTTTCTCTTACACTTTTATTCTATAGTTAAGAAACAATGATCTATGAATAAACTAATGCATGACTCACTTTTACATTTTTTGAGAAGCAACTAGTTTTACTTTTAAACTACTTACATACACAACATATTGAACTACACACCAGTGAACTTTTTGTTTTTTCAATTTTTCGGTGATGTAGAAGAGTTAAGCTGGAGTTAAAGAACAGTAATGTAACATAAGCTAAATGTCAAGTTCACTTAGCATAGGCACTTTTTTTTAACCATTTAGGTAGCATTCAAGACATTGGTGGAGATTATACACATACTTATATATTTATAGCTTTAAGTTTAATTGAAAAAATTTCTATATAATTTTTTAAATAGTTTAATTTTTATTTAAACATGCTTTTCCTTAAAATATTTTAATTATTATTGTTATTTTTTTGAAACAGAGTCTCACTCTGTCTACCAGGCTGGAGTGCAGTGGCACGATCTCGGCTCATGGCAACCTCTGCCTCCTGGGCCAAAGCAATTCTCCTGCCTCAGCCTTCCGAGTAGCTGGGATTACAGGTGTGTGCCACCATGCTTGCCTACTTTTTGTATTTTTAGTAGAGACGGGATTTCACCATGTTGGCGAGGCTCGTCTCAAACTCCTCATCTCAGGTAATCTGCCCACCTCGGCCTCCCAAAGTGCTGGGATTACAGGTGTGAGCCACCATGTCCGGCCTTAATTTTTATTTAAACATATTTTTCTTAGCATCATAAAAGAAAACCTCATCTTGTTTCAGAGAAAGGTAAATATGTTATATGTATAGCAGTTCGGGTTTTATTTTGGTGTCAGTTAATTATAAAGAGCAGTTATCAGCAAACTTTCACTGTGAAGGGTCAGATAATAAATATTTTAGGCTTTGTGAATCACTGGTTATTTGTCTGTCACAACTTTTTTACCTCCGCCAGAATCATGGAAAAGCAATCATACACAATAGCAAATAAATGACTGCGGGTGTATTCCAACATAGCATTTTTTCTTTTTTTTAACAAAAGGGGAGAGATGGGATTTGGCCTGTGGGGTGTAGTTTGCCAATCTTTGCCGTAGAGTGTTGCATTCTGGTTTATCAGAAAAGGCTTGAGTTATGAGTTATCAGAGTGATTATCAAGCATTCATGGGTATCATCTTTACTTGGCATTCCTTAGGAATCCAGGACCTGCCTTTGTAATGTGAAGGTGCCAGGTATTTTTCCAGATTACAAAGAACGGCAAGAGAAACTCTACTTGCTCACTTGTACTCACCATGTTTCTCACTTGTACTTTCTCTTAGAACTCACAACACAGCTATCATGTGCATTTATTTCAAATTTATGTATTTTTAATTAACATATAGAATTGTACGTATTTATCATGTTAAACATAATGTTTTAATACATATATACATGTATATTTCTAAAAGAAGAGTTGTTACTCTAAAAGAAATATTCTTTAAGCAGCTAGGATGTGGAACAAGAGAAGTTTGTGGGACATGTAGATTTTCTTACAAAGGAAATGTATTGTAGTGGTCATTAAAACACAGATTAATTTATTTGAAAAGATTTTTAAAATTATTATAATTTTCATTTTTGTATGTTTTACTTTTGATTATCTGGGAATATTTTTGGTTACATACTTGGTCATTATTCAACTGAGAATTAATGAACACATATAATAGTTTCAGACATGTGGTAGGTACAAATTGTCTACCAAAAATATTATAACAGAAGACTATAATTTATTATTATTGAATGAATAAAATAATTGCGTGGATAGACTTAACAACCTAAACAAACTTTTTACCTAATATTAGCTTTTTAAATAACTTGTTGACACTATAGCCAGTTGGACATAATAAAACAAAATACGTGCCAAAATTCCAGACATAACTTTCGAAAACACAGTTTTCTACTTTTCTGGTTTATTTCTTTTTTGTTAGGATAATGCATTTAACTTTATTCTCATTGAAATAAAAATTTCCATAGAGCATATATGATTTTCAGTACCAGGAAATTTGTATTTTTATTTACTTTGATTAAAAAAATGCAAGCATTTCACAAATGTAACTCATGAGAAGTAAATGTAAAATTTGGAGTGTGTATAATTTAGAGGAAAGAGGACTGAGTTAATAAACCTGTTTAAGTACAGATTATTTTTAGAAGTAAATGATGAGACAACTAAAAATATTTCTGTCTTTCACGCTAAATATTGGAAATAAATGGAAGAGAAAAAGTAAATTTCCCCAACAGAAGAATTCCAAATAATATCCATAGATACTCATTCTCCCAGGAGATGAAGTTTAAACCCCTTCCCTCCTTTAAGTGTGAGCTTTACATAATGACATGCTTCCAAAGAACAGAGAATACAAGGAGATCAATAGTAATTGGAGAGTGAACCTTGTACCAGTTTGCCCAAGTGTTCAAGGTTATTCATTACTAAGTCGCAGTATTTCATCAACTCCTGGCTATGATGTGATGAGGATGGCATGCTATCTCTGTGATACTGCTCAAAAAAATACCCATCCCCTCAGTCTGGTAATGAAAATTTTATATATATATATATATGTATATATATATATATATATATATATAATTATATATAAATTATATATAATTTATACTATATAATATACAATTAAATTATTAAAATAATTATATATAATTATATAATGCATACTATATATTTATAATATACATTTTTAATATTTTATATTTTATAATATGCTTATTATATATAATATATATAATTCTTAAATTATTTCAAACAGGTTATTTTTAATTGACAGACAAAATTGCAGGTATTTGTCATGTACAACATTATGTGGATCTTTTAAATAAATAAAATAAAATATCTCATATTCCTATAACTAATTTAACAAGGTTTTATTTTTAAAAATCTTTCCCTCAAAGTTGCTTCTGAATTTAAATTTTGTATCACATAGGCTAAAAATATCCTAATGAAATAAACTTTACTTAGGGTAAAATACAAATTCCCTAGTCCTACTGTTAACAACTATATCCAAATATTCAAGAGAGGGAATAGGTAAAGAGTGTATCAATTAGAAATCCCTTATAATTATTATAACCAAGTAAGTCTGGGGTACATTCGACTAGTAAATTGATTTTGTCACAGTGGTTTTCCACTCACAGCTACCAGTTATCGATAACAGGATCCAGTTGTGCTGTCAATCAGCCATTTTATTTTCTCTACAGAGCCCTGTATCTACTCAAAGTATAGTATTAACTTCTTTCCATCTTACATAATTTATCTAAAAATAATTACTGAGTTCTACTATGTGCCAGGTACTGAGTATGTGATGGGTAATAAAACAGGATCTCTGTCCTCATGAAGTTTATCACCTAGGAAGCAGATACATAGTAAATGAATAAATGCATCCACAATTAATTATCATAAGTGCTGAGAGATGGAATATAGGGCACTATATTATTTTAGTCATGAGTAATGGTTGTATAGGATGGGAGTCAAGAAAAGATTCCTTTTTTTTTTTTTTTTTTGAGATGGAGTTTTGCTCTTGTTGCCTAAGCTAGTGTGCAATGGCACGATCTTTGCTCACTGCAACCTCCGCCTCCCAGGTTCAAGTGATTCTCCTACTTCAGCCTCCTGAGTAGCTGGGATTATAGGCGTGTGCCACCATGCCTGGCTAATTTTTTGTATTTTTAGTAGAAAGGGGGTTTCACCATATTAGCCAGACTGGTCTCGAACTCCTGACCTCAGGTGATTCGCCCGCCTCAGCCTCCCAAAGTGCTGGGATTACAGGCGTGAGCCCCTGTGCCAGGCCAAGAAAGGATTCTTTAAAAAAGAAATGTAGATTGCCAAGACAATCCTAAGTCAAAAGAACAAAGCTGGAGGCATCACACTACCTGACTTCAAACTATACTACAAGGCTACAGTAACCAAAACAGCATGGTACTGGTACTAAAACAGAGATACAGACCAATGGAACAGAACAGAGTCCTCAGAAATAATACCACACATCTACAGCCATCTGATCTTTGACAAACCTGAGAGAAACAAGAAATGGGAAAAGGAGTCCCTATTTAATAAATGGTGCTGGGAAAATTGGCTAGCCATAAGTAGAAAGCTGAAACTGGATCCTTTCCTTACTCCTTATATGAAAATTAATTCAAGATGGATTAGAGACTTAAATGTTAGACCTAATACCATAAAAACCCTAGAAGAAAACCTAGGTAATACCATTCAGGACATAGGCATGGGCAAGGACTTCATGTCTAAAACACCAAAAGCAACGGCAACAAAAGCCAAAATTGACAAATGGGATCTAATTAAACTAAAGAGCTTCTGCACAGCAAAAGAAAGTACCATCAGAGTGAACAGGCAACCTACAGAATGGGAGAAAATTTTTGCAATCTACTCATCTGACAAAGGGCTAATATCCAGAACCTACAAAGAACTCAAACAAATTTACAAGAAAAAAACAAACAACCCCATCAAAAAGTGGGCAAAGGATATGAACAGACATTTCTCAAAAGAAGACATTCATACAGCCAACAGACACATGAAAAAATGCTCGTCATCACTGGTCATCAGAGAAATGCAAATCAAAACCACAATGAGATACCATCTCACACCAGTTAGAATGGCAATCATTAAAAAGTCGGGAAACAACAGGTGCTGGTGAGGATGTGGAGAAATAGGAACACTTTTCCACTGTTGGTGGGATTGTAAACTAGTTCAACCATTATGGAAAACAGTATGGCGATTCCTCAAGGATCTAGAACTAGAAGTACCATATAACCCAGCCATCCCACTACTGGGTATATACCCAAAGGATTATAAATCATGCTGCTATAAAGACACATGCACACGTATGTTTATTGCAGCACTATTCACAATAGCAAAGACTTGGAATCAACCCAAATGTCCATCAGTGAAAGACTGGATTAAGAAAATGTGGCACATATACACCATGGAATACTATGCAGCCATAAAAAAGGATGAGTTTGTGTCCTTTGTAGGGACATGGATGCAGCTGGAAACCATCATTCTCAGCAAACTATCACAAGAACAGAAAACGAAACACCGCATATTCTCACTCATAGGTGGGAACTGAACAATGAGATCACTTGGACTCGGGAAGGGGAACATCACACACCGGGGCCTATCATGGGGAGGGGGCAGCGGGGAGGGATTGCATTGGGAGTTATACCTGATGTAAATGATGAGTTGATGGGTGCTGACGAGTTGATGGGTGCAGCACACCAACATGGCACAAGTATACATATGTAAGAAATCTGCATGTTATGCACATGTACCCTAGAACTTAAAGTATAATAATAATAAAAAAATAAAAAATAAAAAGAAAATAAAGTTAGAGGCGCCTTCCTGTGGGGGGGGGGGGGAACCCTTCTGGAACTAATAAGCAAATTAATCAAAGCTGTAGGATTCAAAATCAGTGCATAAAATTTAATTGTATTTTTATACATTAGCAAAAAACAACTTGGAAGATAAATGAAGAAAAGAATTTTATTTACTGTAGTATAAAACAATAAAATACATAAAATTAAACTTAACCAAGGTGGCAAAACTATGTAAAATAAATACTACAAAACTTTGCTGAAAGACTTGAAGAAGATACAAACATGGGAAAGATATTGCATGTTCATGGATTGGAAGACTTAATTATTTTTAAAAATGTCAATACTTCTAAAGTAATCTACATATGCTATGCAATCTCTATCAAAATCCGAAAAACTTTTCTTTTTTTTTTTTTTGCAGAAATAGGAAAGTCTATATAAAGTTTATAAGGAACCATGAGTGACCATGAGTAACCAAAACCACCTCAAAAATGAAAAACTAAATTGAAGGATCTCACAACTCCTAATTTCTTTTTTTATTATACATATGCAGTACGTCCAGGTTAGTTACATAGGTATACATGTTTCTTGGTGTTTTGCTGGGCCCATCAACTCATCATCTATATTAAGTATTTCTCCTAATGCTATCCGTCCCCTAGCCCCCCACCCCCTGACAGGCCCTAGTGTGTGATGTTCCCTACCTGTGTCCATGTTTTCTCATTGTTCAACTCCAACTTATGAGTGAGAACATGCAGTGTTTGGTTTTCTGTTCCTGTGTTAGTCTGCTGAGAATGATGGTTTCCAGCTTCCTCCATGTCCCTGCAAAGTACATGAACTCATCCTTTTTCATAGCTGCATAGTATTCCATGGTACATATGTGCCACCTTTTCTTTATCCAGTCTATCATTGGTGGGCATTTGGGTTGGTTCTGAGTCTTTGCTATTGTAAACAGTGCTGCAATAAACATACGTGTGCATGTGTCTTTATAGGAGAATAATTTATAGTCCTTTGGGTATATACCCAGTAATGAAATTGCTGGGTCAAATGGTATTTATGGTTCTAGATCCTTGAGGGATCGCCACACTGTCTTCCACAATGGTTGAACTAATTTACACTCCCACTGACAGTGTAAAAGCATTCCTACTTCTCCACATCCTCTTCAGCATCTGTTGTTTCCTGACTTTTTAATGATAGCTATTCTACCTGGCGTGAGATGGTATTACATTGTGGTTTTGATTTGCATTTCTCTAATGACCAGTGATGATGAGGTTTTTTTTTTCATATGTTTTTTGGCCGCATAAATGTCTTCTTTTGAGAACTGTCTGTTCATATCCTTCACCCACTTTTTGATGGGGTTATTATTTTTTTTCTTGTAAATTTAAGTTCCTTATAGCTTCTGGATATTAGCCCTTTGTCAGATGGATAGATTGCAAAAATGTTCTCCCATTCTGTAGGTTGCCTGTTCACTCTGATGATAGTTTCTTTTGCTGTGCAGAAGCTCTTTAATTTAGTTAGACCCATTTGTCAATTTTGGCTTTTGTTGCCATTGATTTTGGTGTTTTACTCCTGAAGTCTTTGCCCATGACTATGTCCTGAATGGTATTGCCTCAGTTTTCTTCTAGGATTTTTATGGTTTTAGATCATACATTTAAGTCTTTCATCCATCTTGAGTGAATTTTTGTATAAGGTGTAAGTTAGGGGTCCAGTTTCAGTTTTCTGCATATGGTTAGCCAGTTTTCCCAATACCACTTATTACATAGGGAATCGTTTCCCCATTGCTTGTTTTTGTCAGATTTGTCAAAGATCAGATTGTTGTAGATATGTGGCATTATCTCTGAGGCCTCTGTTCTGTTCCATTGGTCTATATATCTGTTGTGGTACACAGTACCATGCTGTTTTGGTTACTGTAGCCTTATAGTACAGTTTGAAGACAGGTAGCATGATGCCTCCAGCTTTGTTCTTTTTGCTTAGGATTGTCTTGGCTATATGGGCTCTTTTTGGTTCCAAATGAAACTTAAAGTAGTTTTTTTGTTTTTTTTGTTTTTTAATTCTGTGAAGAAAGTCAATTGTTGCTTGATGGGGATAGCACTGAATCTATAAATTACTTTGGGCAGTATGGCCATTTTCATGATATTGATTCTTCTTATCCATAAGCATGGAATGTTTTTTCATTTGTTTGTGTCCCCTCTTATTTCCTTGAGCAGTGGTTTGTAGTTATCCTTGAAGAGGTCCTTCACATCCCTTGTAAGTTGGATTCCTAGATATTTTAGTCTCTCTGTAGCAATTGTGAATGGGAATTCACTCATGATTTGGCTCTCTGTTTGTCTGTTATTGGTGTATAGGAATGCTTGTGATTTTTGCACATTGATTTTGTATCCTGAGACTTTGCTGAAGTTGCTTATTGGCTTAAGGAGATTTTGGGCTGAGACAATGGGGTTTTCTCAGTATATAATCATGTCATCTGCAAACAGAGACACTTTGACTTCCTTTCTTCCTATTTGAATATTCTTTGTTTCTTTCTCTTGCCTGATTTCCCTGGCCAGAACTTCCAATACTATGTTGAATAGGAGTGGTGAGAGAGGGCATCCTTGTCTTGTGCCAGTTTTCAAAGGGAAAGCTTCCAGCTTTGGCCCATTGAGTATGATATTGTCTGTGGGTTTGTCACAAATAGCTCTTATTATTTTGAGATATGTTCCATTGATACCTACTTTGTTGAGAGTTTTTAGCATGAACGGGTATTGAATTTTACTGAAGGACTTTTCTGCATCTATTGAGATAATTATGTGTTTTTTGTCATTGTTCTGTTTGTGTGATGGATTATATGTATTGATTTGTGTATGTTGAACCAGACTTGCATCCCAGGGATAAAGTCAACTTGATCATGGTGGATAAGCTTTTTGATGTTCTGCTGGATTCGGTTTGCCAGTATTTTATTGAGGATCCTTACATCGATGTTCATTAGGGATGTTGGCCTGAAATTTTCTTTTTTTGTTCTATCTCTGCCAGGTTTTATTATCAGGATGATGCTGCCCTCATAAAATGAGTTAGGGAAGAGTCCCTCTTTTTCTGTTGTTTGGAATAATTTCAGAAGAAATGGTACCAGCTCCTCTTTGTACCTCTGTTACAATTCGGCTGTGAATTCTTCTGGTCCTAGGGTTTTTTTTTTTTTTTTTTTTTTTTTTTTTTTTTTTTTTTTTTTTTTTTTTTTTTTTTGGTTAGTAGGTTATTAATTACTGCCTCAATTTCAGAACTTGTTATTGGTCTATTCAAGGATTCAACTTCTTCCTGGTTTAGACCTGGGAGAGTGTATGTGTCCAGAAATTTAACCATTTCTTCTAGATATTCTAGTTTATTTGCATAGAAGTGTTTACAGTAGTCTCTGATGGTAGTTTGTATTTCTGTGGGATCAGTGTTAATATCCCCTTATAATTTTTTATTGTTTCTATTTGATTCTTCTCTCTTTTCTTATTATTCTGGCTAGCAGTCTGTCTATTTTGTTAATGTTTTCAAAAAACCAGCTCCTAGATTCAATGATTTTTTGAAGGGATTTTGTGTGTGTGTGTGTGTCTCTATCTCTTTCAGTTCTGCTCTGATCTTAGTTATTTCTTGTCTTCTGCTATTTTTTGAATTTGTTTGCCCTTGCTTCTCTAGTTCATTTAATTGTGATGTTAGGGTGTCGATTTTAGATCTTTCCCACTTTCTCCTGTGGGCATTTAGTGCTATAAATTCCCCTCTATACATTGCTTTAGCTGTGCCCCAGGGATTCTGGTATGTTGCATTTTAGTTCTCACTGGGTTCAAAAAACGTTTTTAGTTCGCCTTCCTTTCATTATTTATCCAGTACTCATTCAGGAGCAGGTTGTTCAGTTTCCATGTAGTTGTGTGGTTTTGAGTGAGTTTTTTAATTCCAAGTTCTAATTTGATTGCCCTGTGGTCTGAGAGACTGTTTGTTATGATTTCCATTCTTTTGCATTTGCTGAGGAGCATTTTTCTTCCAATTATGTGGTCAATTTCAGACTAAGTGCAATGTGGTGCTGAGAAGAATGCATCTTCTGTTGATTTGGGGTTGAGAGTTCTGTAGATGTCTATTAGTTCCACTTGGTCCAGAGCTGAGTTCAAGTCCTGAATATCCTTGTGAATTTTCTGTCTTGTTGATCTTTCTAATATTTACAGTGGGATGTTAAAATCTCCCACTATTATTGTGTGTATATAATATATATATTATATATATATATATATATATATATATATTTAGGATAGTTAGCTCTTTTTGCTGCATTGACCCTTTTGCCACTATGTAATGCCCTTCTTTGTCTTTTTTGATCTTTATTGGTTTAAAGTCTGCTTTATCAGAGACTAGAATTACAACCCCTGCATTTTTTTCTTTCCATTTTCTTGGTAAATATTCCTCTATCCCTTTATTTTGAGCTTATGTCTTTCTTTACACGTGAGATGGGTCTTCTGAATAGAGCACACAGATGGGTCTTGACTGTTTATCCTATTTGCTAGTCTGTGCCTTTTAATTGGGGAATTTAGCCCATTTACATTCAATGTTTATATTGTTATGTGTGACTTTGATCCTGTTATCTGTTATCATGATGCCAGCTTGTTATTTTGCCCATTAGTCGATGCAGTTTCTTCAGAGCATTGACAGTCTCTACAATATGGTATGTTTTTGCAGTGACTTGTACTGATTTTTCCCTTCTGTATTTAGTGCTTCCTTCAGGAGTTCTTGTAAGGCAGACCAGGTGGTGACAAAATCTCTCAGCATTTGCTTGTCTGTAAAGGATTTTATTTCTCTTTCACTTATGAAGCTTAATTTAGCTGGATATGAAATTGTGGGTTGAAAATTCTTATTTTAAAAAAAATGTTGAACTCGGGAAAGGGAACATCACACACCGAGGCCTATCATGGGGAGGGGGCAGCGGGGAGGGATTGCATTGAGAGTTATACCTGATGTAAATGACTAGTTGATGGGTGCTGACGAGTTGATGGGTGCAGCACACCAACATGGCACAAGTATACATATGTAACAAACCTGCACGTTATGCACATGTACCCTAGAACTTAAAGTATAACAATAATAAAAAAATTAAAAAAAAAACATTAAAAAAATATTGAATATTGGCCCCCACTTCTCTTCTGGCTTGTAGGTTTTCTTCAGAGACGTCCTCTATTAGTCTGATGGACTTCCCTTTGTGGGTAACCCAACCTTTCTGGCTGCCCTTAACTTTTTTTCCTTCATTTCAACCTATGGGGTTGCTCTTCTTGAGGAGGATCTTTGTGGTGTTCTCTGTATTTCCTGAATTTGAATGTTGGCCGGCCTGTCTTGCTCGGTTGGGAAAATTCTTCTGGATGATATCTTGATATGTGTTTTCCAACTTAGCTCCTTCTCCCTGTCATTTTCAGGTACACCAATCAAACGTAAGTTTGGTCTTTTCACATAGTCCCATGTTTCTTGGAGGCTTTCTTCGTTCCTTTTCATTCTTTTCTCTCTAATCTTGTCTTCATGCTTTATTTCATTAAGTTGATCTTCAATCTCTGAATTCCTTTCTTCCACTTGATCAATTCAGCTATTGATACTTGTGTATGCTTCACCAAGTTCTTGTGCTGTGTTTTTGAGCTCCATCAAGTCATCAATTTTCTTCTATAAACTGGTTTTTCTGGTTATCAATTCCTCTAACCAATTTTTTCAAGGCTCTTAGCTTCCTTGCATTGGGTTAGAACATACTCCTTTAGCTCAGAGGCGTTTGTTATTACCCACCTTCTGAAGTCTACTTCTGTAAATTCATCAAACTCATTTTCCATCCAATTTTGTTTTGTTTTGTTTTGTTTTCCCCTTGCTGGAGAGGAGTTGTGAAGTTGTGATCCTTTGGAGGAGAAGAGGTGTTCTGGTTTTTGGAATTTTCAGTCTTTTTCCACTGGTTATTCCTCATCTTCATGGATTTATCTACCTTTGTTCTTCACTGTTGGTAACTTTCAGATGGGTTTTTTGTGTAGATGTCCTTTTTGTTGATGTTGATGCAATTCCTTTCTGTTTATTTTTCCTTCTAACAGTCAGGCCCCTCTGCTGCAGGTCTGCTGGAGTTTGCTGGAGGTCCACTCCAGATCTTGTTTGCCTGGGTATCACCAATGGAAGCTGCAGAACAGCAAAGATTGCTGCCAGTTCCTTTTTCTGGAAGCTTAGTCTCAGAGGGGTATCCACCAGATGCCAGCCAGAGCTCTGCTGTATGAGGTGTCTGTTGACCCCGATCAGAGGCTTCTGTCAGTCAGGAGGCACAGGGGTCAGGGACCCACTTGAGGAGGCAGTCTGTCCCTTAGCAGAGCTCGAACGCTGTGCTGGGAGATCTGCTGCTCTCTTCAGAGCTGGCAGGCAGGAATGCTTGTCTGCTGAATCTGCTCCCACAGCTGCTCCTTCCCCCAGGTGCTTTGTCCCAGGGAAATGGTAGTTTTATGTATAAACCCCTGACTGGGGCTGCTGCCTTTCTTTCAGAGAGGCCTTGTCCAGAGAGACACCGCTTCTAATTTCAAAACATACTACAAAATTACACCAAACAGGCTGGGTGTGGTGGCTGATGCCTGTAATCCCAACACTTTGGGAGGCCAAGGTGGGCAGATCACCTGAGGTCAGGAGTTCAAGACCAGCCTGACCAACATTGTGAAACCCCGTGTCTTCTAAAAATACAAAAATTAGCTAGGTATCATGGCGGGCAACTGTAATCCCAGCTACTCAGGTGGCTAAGGCAGGAGAATTGCTTGAAACTGGGAGGCGGAGGTTGCAGTGAGCCGAGATCATGTCATTGCACTCCAGCCTGGGTGACAGAGCAAGACTGTGTCTCAAAACCAAAAAAAAAAATTACACCAAACGAAACAGCTTAGCAATGACATAAAGAAAGACATATACACTAATTGAATAAAACTGAGAGCCTAGAAATACACTTCTATGTATATGGGAAATTGTTTTCAACAAGTCTATCAAAAACATTCAAGCAGGAAAATACCATTTTTTCAATAATTAGTATTGGAAAAGTTACATATTCAAAAAAAGTGAAGTTAAAGTCTTATTTTTTGCCAAGTACAAAAATTAATTCAAAATGAATCAAAGTCCTAACATAGAAGCTGACATTCTAAAATATTTGAAATAGTCATGGGGAAAAGCTTCGTGATATTGGATTTGGCAACATTTTTTGACATAACACAAAAACAAAGGCAACAATAGAAGAATAGATAAGTTAGAATTCTTCAAAATTAAAAACTTTTGTGCATTAAAACACAATAACAATGAAGTGAAAAAGGCATTTACGAAATGGGGTGAAATTTGCAATTCATATATCTGATAATGTATTAACATCCAGACTATATAAAAAATTACCTACTCAATGAAAACATAACAACTAATTTAAAAAACTGTGCAAAGAACTTAGATATTTCTCTAAAGATAATATACAAATAGCCAGTAAGCACATGAAAAGATGCTCAACATCATTAACCATTAGAGAAATGTAAATCAAACCCACAATTCCATGCCACTTCATCTAATAAGATGACTTATTATTTTTTTAAAAAAGAGAAAATAACAGATTTGGAGGAAGATGTGGAGAGTCTAGAACCTTTGTACCTTACTTATGTCAATGTTCTTGAGGTGAGGAGAGGGAGGATTTTGTCATGAATCTTGGATACTAGCTCAGCCACAGCAAGAAAGGGCACTGATCAGAGTTGTGAGGCCCCATTCCAGGAACAAGCACCCAGGGGACATTTGTAGATACATCGTGGGTCACAAAAGAAGCTGCTGTCTTGAAAGAAAGAACCCAGTCCTGCCAGCATTGATCACCTTCTAATTAAAGAGCCCTTGGTGCCTGAATAATTATTAGCGAGACCTAGGTACTACTTTGAGGACCTTGGTGAGCCTCTGAAACATGCTGGCTTCAGGTACCAACACTGCCACAGGGAGGCAGAACACCAAGTATACTCTGAAGTTTCCCAATTACAGAACTCGACTCTTGGGGCACATTTCTAGACGTACACTGGGCCAAAGGGGAGCCTACTGACCTGAAAGGTGAATCCCAGGCCAGGTGGCATTTACCACAATCTAACTTAAGAGTCTTTAGGGCTTAAGGGAACATTGACGGTAGTCTGGCAGTACTTCTCATGGCCTGAGGGGGTGGTGGCAACAAACCTGGGCTCCTCTGCCTTTAGTAAGAGGAGGAAAGAGTGGGTAGGACTGCATCTTGTGGTTTGAGTGCCATCTCAACTGAAATACAATAGAATACCAGGTAGACTTCTAAGGTTTTTTAATCTAGTCCCTGAGTCCCAAATGGAACTTCTGGATGCACCCAATCCCTGGGGGAACTCACTGCCCCGAAACAACTGACACAGGCATGACTGGCTTTACCACCTGATGATTGTAGAGCCCCAGGGCCTTGAGAAAATATAGGCAGTAGCCAGGGAGTGTTCACAGCAGGTCTTGGGTGAGACCCAGTGCTGTGCTGGCTTCAAGTCTGACCCAGCACAGTCATAGTGGTGTCACAAACAGGAGTGCTTGTGTCACTCCACCCTCAGGTTAGGTGGCTCAGAACAGAGAATGAGGCTGTATATATTTCAGAAAAAAGGAAGGGAAAATGACAAGAGTCTCTGCCAGGCAATCAAGAGAAGTCTCCAGATCTTGCCCAAGACCATCAAGGTGGTACCTCTAGGAGTCTACAAAAAACACAGCATTACTGGGCCTGGGTTGCCTTCTACAGTAGAAACAACTTATATCAACACTCAAATCCTGGAAAGCCTTTCCAAGAAATGTGGCTACAAGTAAGTCCAGACTATGAAGACCATAATAGATACCCAACTTTTCAATGCCCAGACGCCAAATACCATCTACTAGGATCAAAACCATGCATGAAAATGTGATCTTGCCAAATGAACTAAAACCACCAGGAAGCAATCCTGAAGAAAGCAAGATATGTAAACTTTCAGACAGAAAGTTCAAAATAGCTGTGTTGAGGAGACCCAAAGAAATTCAAGAAAACACATAGAAGAAATTCGGAATTCTATCAGATTAATTTAACAAATGAATTAAAATAGTTAAAAAGAATCAAGCAGAAATTCTGGAGGTAATAAATCCAACTGGCATACTGAAGAATGTATCAAAGTCCCTTAATAGCAGAATGATTCAAGCAGAAGAAAAAATTAGTGAGCTTGAAGACAGGTTATTTGAAAACACAGAAATGAGACAAAAGAAAAAAAGAACAAAAAACAATAAAGCACACCTATAGGATGTAGAAAATAGCCTCAAAAGGGAAAACCTAAGAGGTATTGGCCTTAAAGAGAAGGTAGAGAAAGAGACAGGGGTAGAAATTTATTCAAAGGGATAATAACAGAGAACTTCTGCAACATATAGGAAAATATCAATATCATAGTAAAATAAGATTATAGAATACAAGGAAGATTTAACCCAAAGAAGACAACCTCAAAGCATTTGATATGCAAACTCCCAAAGAACAAGAATAAAGAAAACATTTTAAAAGCAACAAGGGAGGGGAAACAAATAACATACAATGAAGCTCCTACACATCTGGCAGCAGACCTTTCAGTGGAAACCCTACTGGCCTGAAGGGAGTGACGTAACATATTTAAAATGGTGAGAAAAAATACGTTAAAATACTATATTTGGTGAAAATATCTTTCAAACATGAAGGAGAAATAAGAACTTTTCCAGACAAACAAAAGCAAAGGTATTTCATCAATACCACACCTGACCTACAAGAAATGCTAAAGGGAATACCTCAATCAGAAAGAAAAGGACATTAATGAGCAATAAATAGTCACCTGAAGGTAAAACACTCACTGGTAATAGTAAGTACACAGAAAACCAGAGAATATTATGACACTATAATGTGGTGTCTAAACTATTTTCCAAAGTAGATAGACTAAATGATGAACCAATCAAAAATAATAACTACAGCTTTTGAAGACATAGTACAATAAGATATAAATAGAAACAACAAAATGATGAAAAGCCAGGGGACTAATTTGAGGCAAATTTTTATTGTTTTCTTTTTGATTGTTTGTTTATGTAAAAGGTGTTAATTTGCTATCAGATTAAAATAATGGATTACAAGAAAGTATTTGCAAGCCTCATAGTTACTTTAAACCAAAAAGCACACAATGAATACACAAAAAATAAAAAGCAATAAACTAAATCATATCACTAGAGAAGATTATTTTCACTAGAGGAACACAGGAAAAAAAATGAAGAAAAGACAACAAATAACTGGAAAACAAATTTTAAAAAATGGCAGGAGTAAGTCCTTTCTTATCAATAATAACATTGAATGTAAATAGACTAAACTCTCCAATCAAAAGATATAGACTGGCTGAATAGAAGGAAAAAACAAAACCATTGATCTGTTGCCTACAAGAAATATAGTTCACATATAAAGACACACATGGACTGAGAAAAAGCTTTTTAATTCCATTCCAAGGAAAACAAAGAAGAGCAGAAGTTATTGTAATTATATAAGGTAAAACATATTTCAAGAGAAAAACTGTAAGAAAATACCTAGAAGGTCACTACACAATAACAAAAGAGTAAACTCAGCAAGAGGATATAACAATCTTAAATATATATGCACCCAACACTGGAGTACCCAGATGTATAAAGAAATATTATTAGAGGTAAACATAGAGATAGGCCCCTGATAAAATAGTAACTGGAGGCTTCAACACCCCGCTTTCAACATTGGACTGATCTTCCACAGAGAAAATCAACAAATAAACATCAAACTTAATCTGCACCATAGACCAAATGGATCTAATAGCTATTTATAGAACATTTCATCCAAAACCTGCAGAATACACATTCTTTTCCTCAGCAAATGAATTTTTCTCAAGGATAGATCGTATGTTAGGTCATAAACAAGTCTTAAAACATTTAATAAAATTAAAATAACCTCAAGTATCTTCTGTAACCACAATAGAAATAAAACTAGAAATCAATAAAAAGAGGAATTTTGGAAAATATACAAATAAATGAGAGTTAAACAATAGACTTCTTAATGACCAGTTAATGAAGAAATTGAGAAAAAAATTGAAAAATATTCATGAAACAAATGATAATGAAAATACAACATATCAAAACTTATGGGATACAGCAAAAGGAGTACCAATAGGAAAATTTATAGCTATACGTGACTACATCAAAAAAGAGAAAAAGATCTTCAAATAAACAATCTAATGATGCATCTTAAAGAAGTAGAAAAGCAAGAGAAAACTGAACCCAAAACTTAGAAGAAAATAAATAATAAAAATCAGAGAAGAAATAAATGAAATTGAAATAAAAAATAAAAGATCAATGAAACGAAAAGTTGGTTTGGTGCAAAGTTATACAAAATTGACCAACCTTTAGCAAGACTAAATAAGAAAAAGAGAAGATCCAAATAAATCAAGAAAATCAGAAATTAAAAAGGAAACATTACAACTGACACTGCAGAAATCCAAAGTATCATTAGAGGCTACTATGAGCAACTATATGCCAATAATTTGGAAAATCTAGAAGAAATGGACAAATTTCTATATACATATAACCTACCTGGATTGAAACAGGAAGAAATCTAAAACTTGCATAGACCAAGAAAAATTAAAAAGATCAAAGCCTTAATAAAAATCTTCCAGTAAAGAAAAGCAGAGGACCTGAAGTTCACTGCTGAATTCTATCAAATATTTAAAGAACTAATACGAATCCTACTCAAAATATTCTGAAAAATAGAGGAGAAGGGCAATACTTCCAAACTCATTCTATAGGGCCAGAGTTACCCAGATACCAAAAGCAGACAAAAACACATCAAAAAAAAAAAAAAAAAAAAAAAAAAAAAAAAAAAAAAAGAAAAAGAAAAGAAAAAGAAAACTACAGGCCAATATCTCTGATAAATATTGATGCAAAAATGCTCAAAAAAAGACTAGCAAACCAAATTCAACAATACATCAGAAAGATCATTCATCATAACAAAGTGGGATTTATCCCTGGGATGCAAGGATGGCTGAACATACACTTCATTGTTTTTTATTGTTTGTATGCGTGTGTCCTCTAACTGTGTATTTCCAAATAGCCTGCCTTCATGTTCACTATTTTTTTCTTCTGCTTAATCCATTCTGCTCTTAAAGGGCTCCAATACCTTCTTCAGTATGCCAGGTGCATTTTTCAGCTCCAGAATTTCTACTTGATTTATTTTAATCATATCAAGCTCTTTGTTAAATTTATCTGATAGAATTGTGAATTCCTTCCCTGTGTTATCTTAAATTTCTCTTTCAACAGCATGACTATTTCGAACTCTCTGTCTGAAAAGTCACATATCTCTGTTTCTCCAGGAGGATTGGTCCCTGATGGCTTATTTAGTTTATTTGGTGAGATCAGGTTTTCCTGAATGGTGTTGATGTTAGTAGATGTTTGTCAGTGTTTGGACATTGAAGGGCTAAGTATCTGTTTTCGTCTTCACAATCTGGAACTATTTGTAGCCATCCTTCTTGGGAAGGCTTTCAAAATACTTCAAAAAAACTTGGGTGTTTTGATTACTCTTTATCTGCTTTAGGTTGAAACCCAAGACCACTAACTCTGTGGTTCTTGCAGACTTATAGCCTTGGTTGTCTTGAACAAGATTTAGGAGATCTCTAGACTACCACAAAGAGACTCTTGTTCTCTTCCCTTATTTTCTTCCAAACATTCTCTCTCTCTCTCTCTCTCTGTGTGTGTGTGTATGTGTGTGTGTGTGTGTTCTAAGCCAGCTAAAGCTGGGGATGTAGTGACACAAGCACCCCTGTGGCCATCACCACTATGACTGCACTGGGTTAGACCTGAAGCCAGCATAGTCCTTTGTCTCACCCAAGGCCTGCTGAGACTACTCTCTGACTGCTGCCTATGTTCATTCATGGTCCTGGGGTTCTACAATTATCAGGTGGCAAAGCCATCCAGGCTTATGTTCTTCCCTTCAAGGTAGTGAGGTCCCCACGCCCTGGGTAGGCACTGAAGTACCATCTGTGAATCAGGGTCTAGAGTCATTGACTTTAGAAGTCTACTTAGTGTTTTGCTGTATTGCATTTGAGCTGTTACACAAGCCACAAGACACATTTTTTCTCTGTCTTCCCTCTCCTTTATAAAGAAAGAGGAGCCTCACCCTGCAGCCACCACTACCTCAGGCTATGAAGAGTACTGACAGAGTACCACTGTGTTCCCTTTAGTCTCAAGGTCTCTGAATTCAGCTTGTTGTGAATGCTGCCAGAACTAGGACTCACCCTTCAGGGCAGTGGGCTCCCTTCTGACCCAGGGTAGGTTCAGAAATGTCATACAAAAGTCAAGTGCTGGAATTGGGGACCCTAAAATCCTGCTTGGTGCTCTGCCCTCCTGTTGTCATCCTGGTACCTGAAACCAAAAAGTCTCAAGAGACTCACCCAAAGCTCTTAATGTACCTGGGTGTTGCAGCTGTTTATTCAAGTCCCACCTTAGCAGGTGATAAACGCTAACAGGACTGGCTTTTTTTTTTTTTTTTTTTTTCAAAGCAACTGGTTCCCTTCTGAACCAGGGTATATCTAAAAGTGTCATCTGGGAACCAGGACCTGGAACAAGGACCTGAGGACTCTGACCAGTGTCCTAGCCTGCTATGGCTGAGCTGGTATCCTAGATGTAAGACAAAGTCCTCTTCACTCTTATCCCTCCTCTCCTTAAGCAGAAGGAAGGGTTCCCTTTTGGAGCCATGAACTCTGCAGCCTGGGCTTAGGGGAAGGGTAATGCCAGCACTCCTTTTGATGCCCCAGCTGGTGCATCAGTGTGTCATATGGCCCACCCCCCAGTCCACTGTCTCTGGGCCTATTTCAGCCCTAGGACTCACCTAAGAGTTGTAGTCCTTATGGCCTAGACTGCCTTTCAAGTTTGCTTGGAGACACAGAGTGCTGTAGCCATGGATGGCAATGTTTACAGGCACTCACGTTTGTACCACTGAAACTGGTGATTCCCCTTTGGCTACAGCTGGTTTAAATGCTCCCTCTGTGGGCCAGCATCAGCTGAGTTTGGTCCTGTTTTCCTTTCTGTTCTAACAGAACGGCACTGACTGAGTTCAATGCCGCATAATTGCTGTGTTCTCCCTTCCCCAGCACCCAGAGACTCTCTGCACCACGTATTCTAGCTGGAGGTGGCGTCAGCATTTCTGGGCTGCTTTTTTGATCTTTTCAGTGCCTCATTCAGTGATGTCAAGTTAAAACCAGAAACTATGGGTGTTCACCTGATTTTTGGTTCTTATGAAGGTAAACACCTTCTATGTACATAGTTGTTAACTTGGTGTCCTTGTAGGGAGGACAATTGGTGGAGCTTTCTATTCCACCAACTTGATTCAGCCTGCCTCTCTTTGTCATGTACCTTTATAATATTCATTTTGTTTGTGGTGTCTCTTGACTCACTTGTTATAGATCATGTCCTCTGAACTTTTGAATTGTTTAATACTAAGCTTATCTTCGGCAAGAAACATACATTTTTGGGTGTGTTGTAGTCCCGTGTGCTCTAGGGTGTAAATGTTGTTGTTGCTGGTTGCATTTTCTGTGAAGCAGACTCTAAAACTATGCAGCCATAAACAATAAAAAAAAAATCATGTCCTTTGCAGGGACATGGATGGAGCTGCAAACACTTATGTTTAGCAAACTAATGCAGGAACAGAAAACCAAGAAACACATGTTCTCACTTACAAGTAGTAGCTGAACAATTGTAACATGGACACATGCGGGGGAACAAAACACACTGGGGCCTGTTGCAGAGGCAGGCAAGGTGAGGGACAGCATCGGAAAGAACAGCTAATGGATGCTGGGCTTAATACCTAGGTGATGGGTTGATCTGTGTAGCAAACCACCATGGCACATGTTTACCTATGTCACAAACCTGCACATCCTACATATGCACTCCCGAACTTAAAAGTTGAAGAAGAAAAAATAAATTTGCACATAGTATTTTTTAGGGTATACTGTTAGGGTCAATACACTTCATACGGTTTTAACACACGGCTCATCTTACCCTACAAGGAATATTGGAAAATTGTCTGGGGGCAAAAGAGCATGACCTTTATGCTGTCATGTTGACAAGTCTTATGAGGAAAGTGGCCCTGGAAAGGCATGTGCCTCTGTGCAAATTGACTTTCCAGCAGAGGTAATTCCCATAGAGGCTAGTAGTTAAAGGTTTAAGCCAAGCCTCACTCCACACAGCTAGAGGAAAGAAGTGCCTCATTTATTTAGGAAAATCTGGTTGAATCATCAAGGCATTCACCATAGTTTTTACATTCGCTTTTGGTTGTTTTGCCCTCAGTGCTTACATGTTCATTTATTGGCCTCAGGATTCCTGCACCAGATGAGTGGTATGAAATTGAATCCACATGCCCATTTGGTGTATACTTTGACGTTGCTTTAACTCTTACACAGAATATGTTTTTGGTTGTTCGCTTGTTTCTAGAAGTTCCAGGAAGAAAAACAAATTTCATATAGCTTTCTTAGACTAAGGAGAAAAATCTTTCCATTTTTTTTTTTTTTTAAATTAAAGGGTCAGCTTGTTCAGGGTCCCAAATTTATGCTATTTCAAAGATAAATCTCTGATTTACCTTGATGAAAGTCAGATATCTTATCTCCACATAGGTATTAGACCCTATCCCCTAAGTCTATACTATATTCAGTAGAATTTCCCTTGATTGCTTAGAGATTTTTTTTTCTATCATCTGAGGATTTGCCTTTCTTTTGAGCAGATACAGTTTTAAGCATTTTGATCACATAGAAGAACCATTTGTAAATATTTTAGCATGCAGGGGTGTCCACATTGGCTTTGTCCACAGTTTTTTGAAACAAAATTCTCCAAAATGTTTCCAATTCTGTATAGTATGGTAAAATGTTACATTAACTTTTCTTCCTTTTTTTTTTGTCAATAAAGCCATGTTGCCAATTTAACTATGTGCCTGGAGCTAGAATATAAAATTTATACCATCATGTCTTTCTCTTAGGTTTTTAATCAATTTTGGATCCTTTTGTAGAGAGGCTCAATATTGTCAACTAAATATCATAATAGTATATTTTTATCTAATAGTGTAAACTATTGTGGTCATGCTTATAAAGTTTCTTGACTTGATCTAACAAAAAGATCGATTATATGCACTAAAGTACAAATAATTATTATATCCATATTAGACCATTACCTGATAAATTGAACATAATTATTAGTAATAAAATATCTTTAACTTATAAATATACATATGTATATGTAGATTCTCTCTATATTCTCTCTATACGTAGATTCTCCAGTACACAGTCAAAATGAAAGAACAATTGAACCCCAAAATATCTATCATCTCTCTGAAGCTGTGTTCTGGCAATCTGAGGTGTGTTCTGGCACACACCTCAAATAAAAGATGTGTTCTGGCAATTTGAGGTCTAAGCAAACAACACTGATGAAGCTGGTAATGGGAAAATTAGTAACTGGGCTTTTAAATAATTTTTGAACATTCCATGCCCTTGAGTTATTTTAATAATGATGATGATGATATTTTAGAGATGGTGTCTTATTATGCTACCCAAGCTGGCCTTGCATTCCTGGACTCTAGCTATCTTTCAGCCTTACCCCCTGAGTAGCTGGGACTATAGGTGCATGTAACTGTGCCCTGACCCTGACCATTTTATTTGTATTGATAGTTGAGACTTGATTCACCTGACATTATGTGTTTTAGCCATGGCTGACATAAATAGATAAGAGACACTAAACATCACAGTTTAAGTTGATTATATATTAGTATGAAAATTATATATATATATATATATAATTCATTTTGATGGATTATATTTTAAATAGCCATTTTATAACAGCAATTTACCTATATATTTTATTAAAATATGCTACCTTTAAAATATAACTGTATATTCCTTACCCATTTTATATTTGAAAAGAATACTTTCTATAGTATGAATACCTAGGCATTATTTATTTATGGAGAAGAGATCTAGAAAATGTTTTTAATCACCATTTTGCTTTTCTCTAATCCTCTTCTGATTTTCTTCTTCTTCATTAGAAATTTTCTGCTCACAGAAGAAATGTTTATACAAGCAACTGAAAACAATGTTTGTCACTATGGTTCATATATATATATATATATATATGTATATATGAAGTTAGTGCATATGAATCAAAGTGAAGATGCTTTGTACATAAGATTCAGAATTTGATGGGAAATATACAAGAAGCTGGGGAAAATAAGCTCCTTTCTATGTTGTTATTCTATCACTTTCAAGGTATATGTAGGTCCAAAGTATCCTTTTTAAAGTAATAAAATTAAGATTCATTTTTAAAAGGAACTACATCTTTCCTAAGAGCACGAATAGTTAGATGGCTAAAAAAGACCCTATTCAGTATCCTGGAAATGGTTACCGATGAAGAACAAATGGATAATGCTTGTAGTGGATGGCATTCTATAGACATCTTTAAATTCATTGTCCAAAATTAAATTACCTTTATTTTCCTAGAAGCCTCCTCTTTCTGTATTCCACATGTCATGTAAATGAAATAATGATACTTTTTGTAAAAAATTAAAATATTGTTTCTCCCTTTCTTCTTTTATCCTTATATCCAATGTTCCACCAATTCCTATTGGTTCTATATCTCTAGTTAATTTCTCAAACCTATAGCTTTCTTATTATCCCCGTCATCTTCACTTTAGGCCTAATCCCACCATTTTCTTCTACTTCTTACCAGGGCCACTGGGATATTTTCCCAAGTTACTTCTTTTCTAGATTGTAAGGGATTTTTTTCCTTTTGATTTATGTTTTGGTTATCTTGCATTGAAATATATTATACTACATGTAATAAGAATCTTTTTTAAAAAAATGTCTTTACTGAGATATAATTCACATACCAAAAGCTCACACTTTAAAGGTACAATTCAGTCATTTCAGCATATTTATGGATTATGTAATAATCACCTTTATCTAATATAGAATATTTTCATCACCATGGAAAGAAAACCCATACCCATATCCATTAGCAGTGATTTTCCATTTACCCCTCATCCCAGCCCTTAGCAGCCATGAATCTACTTTTTGTCTTATAGATTTGTCTATTCTGGATATTTCTTATATATGAAAACTACAGTATGTAGGCATTTCTGACTAGTTTCTTTCACTTATTATAATGTTTTCATGTTGTATTCACGCTGTAGCACATATCAGTAATTTATTTCATTTATGTGGCTGAGTAATATGGTATTCTATGGCTTTATGACATTTTGTTTATCCATTCATTCATTAATAGATATTTGAATGGTTTCTCCCTTTTATTGTTATGAGTAATACTGTGTATAAGCATTCATGTAAAACTTTTTGTGTAGACATAATATTTCCATTTTAATTTCTGGGTCATAACATAACTCTATGTGAAATTTTTTGAGGAACTTACAGAATGTTTTTCAGACCGGCTGCACAACTTTATGTTTACACCATCAGTGCATGAAAGTTTTACTTTCTGCCATCCTTGTCAACACTTGTTATTATGCATCCTTTTCATTCTAGCCATCAGTGGAGGTAAGTTGGTATATAATTATGGTTTTGATTTGCATTTCCCTAATGACATTAGCATTCCTTAAATTCTTGTCAGAAAAATGAGTAAATGAAAAAATATTGTTTGATACTATTTTATATACCATTTTAAGTTGAAACATTAAAACCAAGTTTCTATCAACTTTTTAAAAACTCCTTAGATAATATTAATTTTATGATTAGTATCTATATTATTTCTTTCCTAATTGTATTTTCTAATGTCATTTGCTCAATAATGGTGTTCTGGGAAGTACATAAAGAAAGAACTCTTAAAGGCATAGTTGTACTGCCTACAGTTTGAAGCAGGTACAGGTTTATGTGGTAATTCTCTCTATGCACATTTTCCCCAGTCATCATTGCCATTAACTTCAAAATGCTGTAGGTTAGAGACTGAAAGTGAAATAGAGAAGTTAAACTCTGAGTATTTTTTGTTTGTTTGTTTTCTTTAGTCTCTGCTCTATCATAAGTTGGTATTTTTTAACTCATAAAAAACAAAAACTCCAACCCAAGAGAGAACAGTTAACAAATTAGTCCCTCACACATTGGAATTTGCAAGACGTTTAGAAAAAAATGTGACATCCATGTGATGCTATAAATTATAATAAAAGCTATCAGTAATATGTGTGTCCTAGAAACAGCTTCAAAACCTAGAATTTATATTGTATTCCACATGGTTGTTTTTAGGAAATAAGCCTGATGTCCTTGCATTTTAAAAAATCCTGTTTACCATCTGAATCTTCAAAGTTAGAAACTGTCTTACTCTGACAGTAATATTAGTAAAAATGAAGTAGAGAAATCCAGGCTTTAGGTGATCTGGTTGTTAACAAATGCCAAATTTGGTTATTTTACTTGCTGTTTTCAGTGTTTTAAAGAAACAACCAAAAGACAAGCAATAATATCAAACAAGATGAGGGTCCATAATATTATGTAAAAATATCATTAAAAAATTATAATGTTCTGAATTTTTATACTCTAGGAATTAAAACCTTAAAGCTAGGCATTCTTGAAATCTTGACGAATTTTATACTCTAGGGAAACAATTAGTTAACTATCAAAACTAAAAGAAACAAAAAAACTCGTATAACAGCATGTTATGTTATTTTGCCTAAAACTACTCTAGAGTTGAATAAGACCTAAGATTTTAATTTTAATGAGGTAGAAAACTGTTTATTACCTGTTTAGCAACAGTCCCAGAAACTTAAAAAACAGTAAAAATAACTCATGCTTATTCGTGCCAATGAATTTTAACTAAAGTATAATTTAGTAAGCTGTTTTCAAATCTAGCGACTTAAATAAAACTGAAGGACATAAAATTATACTAATAAATGTTATGAGACAACCAATCATTATTTTCATTTGAGAGAAGAATACTGGAATTTACTGGAATTTGACTATTTATACAAGAGGGTTTACCTTAGATTCTTGGAAGATCATCAGCACCAGCAATGTTCGTGTACATAAACTTCATCACTTACTCATTTGTGTGGAAGTCATAGAATCTGTTTGGCTTAACACTTCTGAGAGTGAGCAAGTAAAAAAGTAGAAGAAAAACATTGTTTAAAACTTGGGATGTTTGCCTAGATACTTGGCCAAGTTTTTCCTACTTACTAGCCAAATAATATAGTTAGGAAAAAGTAATATTCCATTAAATTGTAATCACCGTTTTTACATATAATTTACAGCCTCACTAGAAAATCTTTATTGAATATCTACCTGTATTAGTCAAGGTTCTCTAGAGGCACAGAACTATGAAGATATATTTATATATGAAAGGGAGTTTATTAAAGAGAACTGACTCACAGTCACTAAGTAAAGTCTCACAATAGGCTGTCTGCAAGTTGAGGAGCAAAGAAGCCAGTGATGGATCAGTCTGAGTCCCAAAACCTCAAAAGTAGGGAAGCTGACAGTGCAGCCTTCAGTCTGTGGTCAAAGGCCCTGGAGCCCCTGGAAAATACTTGTGTAAGTTCCAAGTCTAAAAACTGAAGAACCTGGGGTCTGATGTTCAAGGGCAGGAAGCATCCAGCATGGGGAAAAGATGAATGCCAGAAGACTCAGCAAATCCTCTCCTTCCAATTTCTTCTGCCTGCTTTATTCTAGCCATGCTGGCAGCTGATCACATGGTACACACCCAGATTGAGGGTGGGTCCGCCTCTCCCAATCCACTTACTCAAACGCTAATCTTTTTTGGCAGCACCCTCACAGACACACCCAGGAACAATTCTTTGCATCCTTCAATTTAATCAAGTTGACACTCAATATTAACCGTCCATCACACTATCCTTTCTTCAAAGTATTGTTCGTGGGTATTTGCATAATTAATATTACTACATATTAAACTTGGTATTTCTAAACCATGAATACTCATTATTGTCAAGTTAATTAATTGGGGTCAGATTTCTAATAGTAACGTTAATAAAAGGCAATGTGCAGCTGCAGGGCAGTGGAAAGAGTACTCAAGATGCAGTTAGGC
Organism: Rhinopithecus roxellana; assembly: GCF_007565055.1. Taxonomy (NCBI): domain Eukaryota; kingdom Metazoa; phylum Chordata; class Mammalia; order Primates; family Cercopithecidae; genus Rhinopithecus; species Rhinopithecus roxellana. The sequence goes on along the minus strand of NC_044555.1, from coordinate 38,110,949 downwards.
CTAGAACTGATTCCTAACTCTGCTAGTAAATGTACACCTTGGAAAAACTTTGTTTAATCTGGACCTTGTTTTCTTCACCTCTAAGGTAAGAGAGCCATATCCTTTTTAATTTCTATATTATGGAGTCTATGAAAGGAGTATACTCAGAAGTCTCATGAGTGTTCAAATTGCACACTTGTCTTTACAAGGATATTTACCTTTACTAAAAACTTCACAATATGCTAATTCACAGAAAGGCAAGGGATGTTACTTAAACTATGAAAATCTTTCACAATATAAATGGAAATAAGACTATAATAAATATATTTATTAATGTTTATTAATGTATATTTTCTCTTTTCCAGTGACTTAATTTGCTTTGTTGTTAGACACATATGGGGGTCTATCTGCTACTATCTTCCATGCTCAATTTTAACAATGAAAGCATCCTTAGCTTCACAGTGGTTTGGTCATCATATTTCCTGGCTCTCAGTGTTTCAGATACATGATAAGATTGCACATTTAGGTGCCCCGCGGTTGTATGAAGTCACATGACTAATTGTGGTCAACTAATTGTGAGCAGATATAACTTACAAATTGAGTATTTAATTGCCAATGATCCAGCACTCCCTTTTCCAACTGGTACATGACAGATAATGCCTAAGATAGATACTCCTCTGTCAGTCTCATACCTGAGTGACTATGAAGAACAGGGACAACCCTGGATATAATATATATAATAATAAAAAATGCATTCCTTTCTGCCACTGAAACTTTGTGATTCCTTGTGCAATATAATTTAGCCTGCCTCCATTAATACAAATATAATATAAAAATGAAGCATTTTCAGTTGGTATCTTACTCAGATATTTTAAAGTATTGTACTCAATTGAATAAAGTATGCTATGCTAATTAATTTTAAAATATTTTTTCTACCATGTGCTAGGCACTAATCTAGGTGCTGGGAATACAGTGGTGAACAAAGAAGACAGTTCTTGCCCTTCTAGAGTACATATTACACTGAGCAGGAGACATGATCCAATTTTCTCTTTCCTGTCCAGATCTATTCTCTATCCTTCTCCACCCTGTTCTGTGCTCCAGGAGGCTTATCCTTAAGTTCAGATCCACAGGATTCCTTACCTTGTATCTTCTGATTAAGATTGTTCCGTGGGGTGTGGGTTGATAGGCAGATCACAGTGAAGATGGGAAATTAAGTTGATGTTCTTATATCCTTCTGTTCTTTCTCTGCCAGTTATTAACTGCAGATAAGCTGTGTCCTTTTACAAGGTTATGAAGAGTCAGGTAAGGTTACATTCGCCGTGTAGCTTTCCAATCCAGGTTCTCATCAACCCTCTCTCTCCTTGTCTCTTTACTCCTAGGGATGGAATGTCTTTCCACTGTTGCTATCCCTGGGATGTTGCACCACCTCTTGTTAATTTGTCTAACCCCTACTTACACTCTGTCACTAGTCCTTTTTATTAAACTCTCCTCAAATCACTTCTTTTGAGTGTTCCATCTATTTTCTGTCTGGACATGACACACACACACACACACACACACACACACACACACACACACACACATAACATTTTAACTGGTACTAAGTGCTGTGAAGACAAATAAAATATTGTAAGAAACACGTAGTTCTTGAAAAGTGGTAATTAAAATTTAATGGTCAAGAAAGATTCCTGGTAGGGAGATCACTTGAGTAGAAACCTGAAAGAAGGGAAAAAGTGAACCACACAAGTATCTGGACAAGGTTTGTACACAAAGTGAATACAAATTTCTGAAGACAGGAACAAGCTTAGTGTGTTGGACTGAAAGAACTTCAGTATGTTTAGAAAAAAATAAAATGAATGAGGAGTAGAATAGTAAAAGGTGAGGATTGCTTGCCCTAATTATATTTTTAAAAATTACTTCACATGTCATGTGGTTTAAAGGGAGCAAGATTAAAAGTAAAAGCAGAAATCCAGTAAGGAACATATTGTAGTAGCCCAGAAAAGGGATAATGATGGATATGAGAAATTTTTGAATATTATATATAATTTCCAAGAAAAGCAACCAGGAGATACTGATGGAGTGAATGTGGAGTGAAGAGAAAACAGAAAACCAAGGATGATTTCTAGATTTTCGGACTGAGTGATTTGATAAAGTATAGTACCATTTACTGCAGTGGAAAGTATTAGAGAAAAGATGAGTTTGAGGGAGAAAGCCTTCTGTTTAATCTTACCCTCATCATGGATGAATTTCACTTAAAATTGACTATAGCAGTTTACATAAAATTGTGTGATTTACTTGACAGTCCTTGGCTAGAGCGGTAGGATTTATATCCCTTTCCCTTGAATCAGAGTTCGCTTATGATTGGTTTGGCAAATAGAATGTGATGGAAAGATTATGTGGCTTCTACCTCATTTACTGGAAAACTATTGCTTATAGCTGTGAAATGGCATGAAGATGTCTGAGTAACCTGAAGTCACCATACTGTGAAGAAATCAATTCACATCAAGATACTATGTATTGTTGTTCTGTTCATCAGTTTAGTTTAGTTTTAGTCTTTCCAAACGAAGCATCAGGTATTAGTAAAGGAGTTTCCACATATTTGCTATTCTGCAGTTATGAGTCATCCCCAGCCATCATGTATTTCTGAGGTTCCAGACATTGTGAACTAGACAAACCAGAGCTACTATCCTTTGTCTGAATTCCTGAATTCCTGACTCACAGAATTTGCGAGTCCAATAAAATGACTTTTTTAAAAGTCAGTAAGTTTTTAGGCAGTTTCTTAGGTATCAATAGTAATCAAAACACTATAGAAAACAATAACAATAATGTATTATTTAATTTAAAATAAGGAGGTAATTAAAACATGGAATTAAAATGACATATTAATTGGGAAAATGGTGCTAAAATGTTCTAAGGAGCTGTACAGAAGCAGTATTATTGTACCAACTGATATTATACATTGTTATAATAAAGATTTATATATGTAGGTTAACCACTCAAAGAATTTGTAAAGACTGCATAACTTCCAAGTTGGAAGTTCATTTTCCCTCAAATGGAGGGAAAATGAAATGATAAAAACATACTCTTTGAAATATGGCAAAAGATAAAAATATAGAAGATGATACACATAAAGAACCAATAATAGTGGGTAGTTTTAAAGCAAAATATTACAGTAATTTCATTAAATATAAGTGGATTAAATGTCCCCAGTCAACAAAGATGATTAGACTGGGTATGAAACCAAATACAGTGTTATGCTTTCTTTTTTTTTTTCTTTTACCAGCATCATATCTAAAACATAAATAAAACAAAAGTCTGAAAAAGATAGTAGAAAATATATACCATATAAGCACCAAACAAAATAAAGCAGGTAAAATAAAGTGCAATAATTCATAAAAGAAGGGTTAAATTAACCAAAAAGAAATATTCTAAGTTAGTATGGACTATTATTGCTTCAAAATACATAAAACAAAACTTGAAAGAACTATGAGGAGAAATGGTCAAATCCAAAATCATAGTGTGAGATTTTAGCTGAGTAAATGAGATACTAAGTGGGTTTATTTCAAAAATGCAAGGTTGATTTTATATTAGGAAAAAAAAAAAAAAAAAAAAAAAAAAAAAAAAAAAAAAAAAAAACACTGTTATTAACCACAATAACAAAGGAGGAAAATAAAATGATCATTTCAAAAGATGCAAAATAAATTTGGTAAAACTTAACATTTATCCATGGGTAAAAAAATAGCAAACTAGAAATAGAGGGATTAAATTTTTTACAAAAGTATTTGCAAAAATCTACAACAACTGTTGTATTTAATGGTAAAATACAAAAACATTTCCTTTCAAGTTTAGGAATAAGAAAATGATGCCCAGGCTGGGTGAGGTGGCTCACGCCTGTAATCCCAGCACTTTGGGAGGCCGAGGTGGGCAGATCACGAGGTCAGGAGTTCAAAATCAGCCTGGCCAACATGGTGAAACCCCATCTCTACTAAAAATACAAAAATTAGATGGGCATGGTGGCAGGTGCCTGTAATCTCAGCTACTCAGGAGGCTGAGGCAGGAGAATCACTTGAATTAGGGAGGCAGAGGTTGCAGTGAGCCAGGATCACGCCACTGCACTCCAGCCTGGATGACAGAGTGAGACTTTGTCTAAAAAAAAAAAAAAAGAAAAGAAAATGATGCCCAATATCATCATCACTATTTACCATTATACTGGATAGCCTGGTTAGTGAAATAAATGAAGAAAAAAATCACAATATAAGGATTGAAAAACAACCCTTATTAGATAATAGATGATGTCCTTATTAGAACATGAGAGATTATATATGTAGATAAACAAAAAGTATCTACAGATATATTGTTAGACTAGTAATTGAATTTAGTAAGATTGATGGACACAAGGTCAATTACATTTTCATATATTAGCAAAATAGCATTTTGAAAGGGAAATTTACAACTAAGATATCATAAACATAGTATTATAATATCAAGTACTAGGCTGGGCACGGTGGCTCATGCCTGTGATCCCAGCACTTTGGGAGGCCGAGGCGGGCAAATCATGAGGTCAGGAGATTGAGACCATCCTGTCTAACACGGTGAAACCCAGACTCTACTAAAAATACAAAAAAATTAGCTGGGCATGGTGGTGGGCGCCTGTAGTCCCAGCTACTTGGGAGGCTGAGGCAGGAGAATGGCATGAACCTGAGAGGCAGGGCTTACAGTGAGCTGAGATTGTGCCACTGCACTCCAGCCTGGGTGACAGAGTCAGACTCCGTCTCAAAATAATAATAATAATAATAATAATAATAATATCAAGTACTAGAAATGTATTTAGTAAAATGTGTAAAATAGTGCTATCTAGAATATCATAAATCATTGATTAAAGAACTTTAACAAGACTTAAATCAATAGAGGAAAATTTCATGTATTAAATTGGATGAGTCAATGCCATAGAATTAATTCTTCCCCAAACCAATTTATATATTCAATAAAATTTCAGTTAAGATCTAATCAGATTATACTTTTAAAACTTAACAAGCTTATTCAAAACTTTATATGAAAATTTAAAGGGCAAGTATAGCCACAACGTTTCTTAAAAAGAACAAGATACAAAGGTGTGCTTTTAAAGATATCAAGAATTATTTGAAAACTACGCCCAGAAAAGCAGTATAGTATTCACAAAAGGATAAAAAACAGATCATTAATACAGAATAGAAAGTCCAGGAACTGACTCAAGCACATATTAATATTTGATTTGCAGTAAAGTCTGCTCTGCAGAGATAATGGAAATAATGGTCTTTAAAATACATGGGCACTAGAACAAATGTACATCCACATTTGAAATAAAAAACACAAAAACCTGTTACCCCTAACCTCATGTAACACCCCAAAATTAATTTGAGGTGGATTATAAGTCTAATGGTCAGTCCTGAATATCCTTGTTAATTTTCTGTCTCATTGATCTAATATTGAGAGTGGGGTGTTAAAGTTTCCCAACAGTATTGTGTGGGAGTCCAAGTCTCTTTGTAGGTCTCTAAGAACCTGTTTTATGAATCTGGGTGCTCCTGTATTGGGTGCATATATATTTAGGACAGTGAGCTCTTCTTGTTGCATTGATCCCTTCATCATTATGCAATGCCCTTGTCTTTTTTCATCTTTCTTGATTTAAAGTCTGTTTTATCAGAGACTAGGATTGCAACCTCTGCTTTTTTTTTTTTTTTTTTTTTTTTTTTTTTGCTTTCCAATTGCTTGGTAAATATTCCTCCATCCCTTTATTTTGAGCCTATGTGTGTCTTTGCACGTGAGATGGGTCTCCTGAATACAGAACACTGATTGGTCTTGACTCTTTACCCAATTTGCTAGTCAGTGTCTTTTATTTGAGGCATTTAGCACGTTTACATTTAAGGTTCATAATGTTCTGTGTGACTTTGATCCTGTCAATATGACGCTACCTGGTTATTTTGCCCGTTAGTTGATGCAGTTTCTTCATAGTGTCAATAGTCTTTACAATTTGGTATGCTTTTGCAGTGGCTGGTACCGCTTTTTCCTTTCCATATTTAGTGCTTCCTTCAGGAGCTGTTGTTAAGGCAGGCCTGGTGGTAACAAAATCTCTCAGCATTTGCTTGCCTGTAAAGGATTTTATTTCTCCTTTGCTTATGAAGCTTAGTCTGGCTGGATATAAAATACTGGTTTGAAGATTCTTTTTTTTTTTTTTTTTTTTTTTTTTTGAGATGGAGTCTCGCTCTGTTGCCCGGGCTGGAGTGCAGTGGCCGGATCTCAGCTCACTGCAAGCTCCGCCTCCCGGGTTTACGCCATTCTCCTGCCTCAGCCTCCCGAGTAGCTGGGACTACAGACGCCCGCCACCTCGCCCGGCTAGCTTTTTGTATTTTTTTTAGTAGAGACGGGGTTTCACCGTGTTAGCCAGGATGGTCTCGATCTCCTGACCTCGTGATCCGCCCGTCTCGGCCTCCCAAAGTGCTGGGATTACAGGCTTGAGCCACTGCGCCCAGCCAAAGATTCTGTTTTTAAAGAATGTTGAATATTGGCCCCCACTCTCTTCTGGCTTGTAGGATTTCTGCAGAGAGATCTGCTGTTAGTCTGATAGGCTTCCCTTTGTGAGTAACCCAACCTTTTTCTCTGGTTGCACTTAACACTTTTTCCTTCAATTCAACCTTGGTGAATCTGATGATTATGTGTCTTGGGTTGCTCTTCTCAAGGAGTATATTTGTGGTGTTGTTTGTATTTCCTGAATTTGAATGTTGGCCTGTCTTGCTGGGTTGGGGAAGTTCTCCTGGATAATATCCTGAAGAGTGTTTTCCAATTGCTTCCATTCTCCCCGTCACTTTTAGGTACCCCAATCAAACATAGTTTTTTTTTTTTTTTTTCCCCCCATAGTCCCATATTTCCTGGAGGCTTTGTTTGTTCCTTTTCATTCTTTTTTCTCTAATCTTGTCTTCACTCGTTACTAAAGAGACCTAATAGACATCAACAAAATTTTCCATGCCAAATCAACAGAACATACATTCTTCTCAGCACCACATCACACTTATTCTAAAATTGATCACATAATTGAAAGTAAAACAGTCCTCAGCAAATGCAAAAGAACAGAAATCATAAAAAAGCAGTTTCTCAAACAACAGTGCAATCAAATTAGAACTCAGGATTAAAAAACTCACTCAAAACTGCACAACTACATGGTAACTGAACAACCTGCTTCTGAATGACTACTGGATACATAGAAAAATTAAGGGAGAAATAAATAAGCTCTTTGAAACCAATGAGAACAAAGACACAATGTACCAGAATCTCTGGGACACAGCTAAAGCAGTGTTTAGAGGGAAATTTATAGCACTAAATGCCCACAGGAGAAAGCAGGAAAGATCTGAAATTGACACCCTAACATCAAAATTAAAATAACTAGAGAAGCAAGAGCAAACAAATTCAAAAGATAGCAGGAAACGATAAGTAACGAAGATCAGAACAGAACTGAAGGAGATAGGGACATGAAAAACCCTTCAAAAAATCAATGAATGCAGGAGCTGGTTTTCTGAAAAAATTAAGAAAACAGACCGCTAGCCAGGCTAATAAAGAAAAGAGAGTAGAATCAAATAGACACAAAAAAGTGATAAAGGGGATGTAACCACTGATCCCCCAGAAATACAAAGTACCATCAGAGAATACTATAAACACCTCTATACAAATAAACTAGAAAATCTAGAAGAAATTGATAAATTCCTGGACATATACACCCTTGCAAGACTAAACCAGAAAGCAAATGAATCCCTGAATAGACCAATAACAAGTTCTGAAATTGAGGTGGTAATTAATAGCCTACCAACCAAAAAAAAAAAAAAAAAAAAAAAAAGAAGAAGAAAAAAAAAACGGCCAGGACCAGAAGGATTCACAGCCGAATTCTACCAGAGGGGTACAAAAAGGAGCTGGTACCATTCCTTCTGAAACTATTCTAAACAGTGGAAAAAGAGGGACTCCTCCTTAACTCATTTTATGAGGCCAGCATCATCCTGATACCAAAACCTGGCAGAGACACGACAAAAAAAGAAAATTTCATGCCAATGTCCCTGATGAACATCAATGCGAAGATCCTCAATAAAATACTCTCAAACTGAATCCAGCACACATCAAAAAGCTTATCCACCACAATTAACTCAGCTTTATCCCTGGGATGTAAGGCTGATTCAACATACATAAATCAATAAACAAAATCCATCACATAAAAAAAAGCAATGACAAAAACCACATGATTGTCTTAATAGATTCAGAAAAGGACTTTGATAAAACTCAACAAGCTTTCATGCTAAAAACTCTCAATAAACTAGGTATTGATGGAATGTATCTCAAAAGTATAAGAACTATGTATGACAAACCCACAGCCAGTATCATATTGAATGGGTAAAAGCTGGAAGCATTCCCTGTGAAAACCGGCACAGGACAAGGATGCCCTTTCTCACCACTCCTATTCAACATAGTACTAGAAGTTCTAGCCAGGGCAATAAGGCAAGAGCAAGAAATGAAGGGTATTCAAATAGGGAGAGAGAAAGTCAAATTGTCTCTGTTTGCAGATGACATGATTGTATATTTAGAAAATCCCATTGTCTCAGTACAGAACCTCCTTTAGCTGATAAGCAACTTCAGCAAAGTCTCAGGATACAAAATCAATCTGCAAAAATCACAAACATTACTATACACCAATAACAGACAAACAGAGAGCCAAATCATGAGTGAACTCGCATTCACAATTGCTACAAAGAGAATAAAATACCTAGGAATCCAACTTACAAGGGATGTGAAGGACCTCTTAAAGATCAACTACAAACCACTGCTCAAGGAAATAAGAGAGGACACAAACAACTGGAAAAAATTCCATGCTCATGGATAGGAAGAAACGATATTGTGAAAATGGCCATACTGCCCAAAGTCATTTATAGATTCAATGCCATCCCCACCAAGCAATGATTGACTTTCTTCTCAGAATTAGAAAAACTACTTTAAATTTCATATGGAACCAAAAAAGGGTCCGTATAGCCAAGACAATCCTAAGCAAAAAGAGCAAAGCTGGAGGCATCATGCTACCTGACTTCAAACCATATACAAGGCTACAGTAACCAAAATAACATGGTACTGTTATCAAAACAGATATATAGACCAAGGGAACAGAACAGAGGCCTCAGAAATAATGCCACACATCTACTACTGTCTGATATCTGACAACCCTGACAAAAACAAGCAATGGGGAAAGGATTTCCTATTTAATAAATGGTGTTGGGAAAACTGGCTAACCACAAGCAGAAAACTGAAACTGTACTGTTTCCTTATACCTTATAGAAAAATTAACTCAAGATGGATTAAAGACTTAAATGTAAGACCTAAAACCATAAAAACTCTAGAAGAAAACCTAGGCAATACCATTCAGGACATAGGCATGGGTAAAAAATTCATAACTAAAACATCAAAAGAAATGGCAATAAAAGCCAAAATCGACAAATGGGATCTAATTAAACTAAAGAGGTTCTTCACAGCAAAAGAAACTATCATCATAGTGAACAGACAACCTACAAAGTGGGACAAATTTTTTTCAATCTATCCGTCTGACAAAGGGCTAATATCCAGAAGCTACAAGGAACTTAAATAAACTTACAAGAATAAAACAACCCCATCAAAAAGTGGGTGAAGGACATGAACAGACAGTTCTCAAAAGAAGACTTTCAGGTGGCCAACAAACATATGAAAAAAAGCTCATCATCACAGGTAATCAGAGAAATGCAATTCAAAAGCACAACGAGATACCATCTCATGCCAGTTAGAAGGGCAACCATTAAAAAGTCAGGCAGAAGCAGATTCTAGAGAGGATGTGGAGAAATGGGGACACTTTTACATTGTTGGTGGGAATGTAAATTAGTTCAACCATTGTGTAAGACAATGTGGCAATTCCTCAAGGATCTATAAACAGAAATACCATTTGACCCAGCAATCCCATTACTGGGTATATACCCAAAGGATTATAAATCATTCTGCTATAAAGGCACATACACACGCACATTTATTGTAGTACTATTCACAATAGCAAAGACTTGGAACCAACCCAAATGCCCATGAATGATAGATTGGATAAAGCAAATGTAGCACATATACACCATGGAATACCATGCAGCCATAAAAAAGGATGAGTTCATGCCCTTTGCAGCATCATAGATGAAGCTTGAAACCATCGTTCTCAGCAAACTGACACAGGAAGAGAAAACCAAACACCGCATGTTCTGACTCATAAGTGGGAGCTGAACAATGAGAACACATGGACACAGGTAGAGGAACATCACACACTGGGGCCTGTTGGGGGTGGGGGTCTAGAGGAGGGAGAGCATTAGAAGAAATACCTAATGTAGATGACAGGTTGATGGGTACAGCAAACCACCATGGCATGTGTATACATACTTATGTAACAAACCTGCACGTTCTGCACATGTATCCCCAAACTTAAAGTATAATAATAATAAAAAAAAAATCTAATGGTAAAAAAGCTTACAACAAAAGTCATAAAAAAAGATATAGGAAAAAAACATTTTAATTTTATTCAGATAAACTGGAAATGAGGTATATTAAGCATAAACAAAAAGTTGAACATTTGACAATATTAAAATAAAAACTGTTCAATAAAAGACATCATTAAGGAAGTGAAAAGTAAATTCATAGAGTCGGAGATGTTTGTAATAAATGTAATGTACAAAATTATTTAATATAGAATCTATAACTACCTACCACAAAAAGCCCAATAGAAAAATGGCTATGGGACCTCAACTGGTACTGCATAAAAAATCATAGCCAAAGGGAAAATGGACAAATGAAAATGCTCAAGGAAACGCAAATTGAACCCACAATGTTATATAGCTATATAACCCAATAAAACAGCAAAGAGGTAGAAAGTAGAATGGTGCTTACAAGAGGCTGGGAAGAGGAAAGCACAGAAAAGTTGGTTAAGAAAAGTTGGTTAATGAGTACACAATACATTTGGATAGAAGGAATAAGTTCTTGTATTTGATAGCCAGTAGGGTGACTCTAGGTAACAATAATTTATTGTGTATTGCAAAATCATGAAAAGAGAAGATTTGGAATGTTGCCAATACAAAGAAATGATAAAGTTTGAGATAATGTATATCAATTTATCTGGTTTGATCATTGCACATTGTATGCATATATCAAAATATCATGTGTGACCCAGAAATACGTAAAATATGTAAAATCACGATGTATTAATAAAAAAGATAACAGAAAATATTATATGATGGTGAAAATGTAAAGGTCATTCTCAACACTGGTGCTATTAAATCACTTTGCAAACCCCCTAGGAGTAAGATGGCTGATTAGGAACAGCTCCAGTCTCCAACTCCCAGCACAAGCGACACAGAAGACCGGTGATTTGTGCATTTTCAACTGAGGTACTGGGTTCATCTCACTAGGGAGTGCTGGACAATTGGTACTGGTCAGCCGCTGCAGCCTGAGCAGCGAGAGCTGAAGCACCGCTAGGCATCGCCTCACCTGGGAAGCGCAAGTGGGAAGGGAATCCCTTTTCCTAGCCAGGGGAACTGAGACACACAACACCTGGAAAATCGGGTAACACCCACCCCAATACTGAGCTTTAAGCAAATGGGCACACCAGGAGATTATATCCCACACCTGGCCTGGAGGGTCCCATGCCCACGGAGCCTCACTCATAGCTAGCACAGCAGTCTGTGATCTAACCGCAAGGCAGCAGCGAGGCTGGGGGAGGGGCACCCGCCATTGCTGAGGCTTAAGTAGGTAAACAAAGCTGCTGGGAAGCTCAAACGGGGTGGAGCTCACAGCAGCTCAAGGAAGCCTGCCTGTCTCTGTAGACTCCACCTCTGGGGACAGGGCACAGCTAAAGAACAACAACAACAACAACAACAAGTAGCAGAAACCTCTGCAGATGCAAAGGACCCTGTCTCACAGCTTTGAAGAGAGCAGTGGATCTCCCAACACGGAGGTTGAGATCTGAGAAGGGACAGACTGCCTGCTCAAGTGGGTCACTGACCCCTGAGTAGCCTAACAGGGAGACATCCCCCACTAGGGGCAGACTGACACCCCAGACCTCACACGGTGGAGTACACCCCTGAGAGGAAGCTTCCAAAGTAAGAATCAGACAGGTACACTCGCTGTTCAGCAATATTCTATCTTCTGCAGCCTCTGCTGCTGATACCCAGGCAAATAGGGTCTGGAGTGGACCTCAAGCAATCTCCAACAGACCTACAGCTGGGGGTCCTGACTGTCAGAAGGAAAACTATCAAACAGGAAGGACACCTACACCAAAATCCCATCAGTACGTCACCATCATCAAAGACCAGAGGCAGATAAAACCACAAAGATGGGGAAAAAGCAGGGCAGAAAAACTGGAAATTCAAAAAATAAGAGCGCATCTCCCCCTGCAAAGGAGCGCAGCTCATCGCCAGCAATGGATCAAAGCTGGACGGAGAATGACTTTGAAGAGATGAGAGAAGAAGGCTTCAGTTCATCAAACTTCTCAGAGCTAAAGGAGGAATTACGTACCCAGCGCAAAGAAAGTAAAAATCCTGAAAAAAGAGTGGAAGAATTGATAGCTAGAGAAATTAATGCAGAGAAGGTCATAAACGAAATGACAGAGATGAAAATCATGACACGAGAAATACGTGAGAAATGCACAAGCTTCAGTAACCGACTTGATCAACTGGAAGAAAGAGTATCAGCGAATGAGGATCAAATGAATGAAATGAAGCGAGAAGAGAAACGAAAAGAAAAAAGAACAAAAAGAAATGAACAAAGCCTACAAGAAGTATGGGTTTATGTAAAAAGACCAAATCTACATTCAATTGGGGTGCCTGAAAGTCAGGGGGAAAATGGAAACAAGTTGGAAAACACTCTTCAGGATATCATCCAGGAGAACTTCCCCAACCTAGTAGGGCAGGCCAACATTCAAATTCAGGAAATACAGAGAACACCACAAAGATACTCCTCGAGAAGAGCAACTCCAAGACACATAATTGCCAGATTCACCAAAATTGAAATGAAGGAAAAAATCTTAAGGGCAGCCAGAGAGAAAGGTCGGGTTACCCACAAAGGGAAGCCCATCAGACTAACAGCAGATCTCTCAGCAGAAACTCTACAAGCCAGAAGAGAGTGGGGGCCAATATTCAACATTCTTAAGGAAAGAATTTTCAACCCAGAATTTCATATCCAGCCAAACTAAGTTTCATAAGTGAAGGAGAAATAAAATGCTTTACAGATAAGCAAATGCTTAAAGATTTTGTCACCACCAGGCCTGCCTTACAAGAGACCCTGAAGGAAGCACTAAACATGAAAAGGAACAACCAGTACCAGACATGGCAAAAACATGCCAAAATGTAAAGACCATCGAGGCTAGAAAGAAACTGCATCAACTAATGAGCAAAATAACCAGTTAATATCATAATGGCAGGATCAAGTTCACACATAACAATATTAACCTTAAATGTAAATGGACTAAATGCTCCAATTAAAAGACACAGACTGGCAAACTGGATAAAGAGTCAAGACCCATCAGTCTGCTGTATTCAGGAGACCCATCTCACATGCAGTGACATACATAGGCTCAAAATAAAGGGATGGAGAAAGATCTACCAAGCAAATGGAGAACAAAAAAAGCAGGGGTTGCAATCCTAGTCTCTGATAAAACAGACTTTAAACCATCAAAGATCAAAAGAGACAAAGAAGGCCATTACATAATGGTAAAGGGATCAATTCAACAGGAAGAGCTAACTATCCTAAATATATATGCACCCAATACAGGAGCACCCAGATTCATAAAGCAAGTGCTTAGAGACTTACAAAGAGACTTAGACTCCCATACAATAATAATGGGAGACTTCAAGACCCCACTATCAACATTAGACAGATCAACGAGAAAGAAAGTTAACAAAGATATCCAGGAATTGAACTCATCTCTGCAGCAAGCAGACCTAATAGACATCTATAGAACTCTCCACCCCAAATCAACAGAATATACATTCTTCTCAGCACCACATCCCACTTATTCCAAAATTGACCACATAATTGGAAGTAAAGCACTCCTCAGCAAACGTACAAGAACAGAAATTATAACAAACTGTCTCTCAGACCACAGTGCAATCAAACTAGAACTCAGGACTAAGAAACTCAGTCAAAACCGCTCAACTACATGGAAACTGAACAACCTGCTCCTGAATGACTACTGGGTACATAACGAAATGAAGGCAGAAATAAAGATGTTCTTTGAAACCAATGAGAACAAAGATACAACAAACCAGAATCTCTGGGAAACATTGAAAGCGGTGTGTAGAGGGAAATTTTTAGCATTAAATGCCCACAACAGAAAGCAGGAAAGTTCTAAAATTGACACTCTAACATCACAATTAAAAGAACTAGAGAAGCAAGAGCAAATACATTCAAAACCTAGCAGAAGGCAAGAAATAACTAAGATCAGAGCAGAACTGAAGGAGATAGAGACACAAAAAACCCTCCAAAAAATCAATGAATCCAGGAGTTGGTTTTTTGAAAAGATCAACAAAATTGACAGACCGCTAGCAAGACTAATAAAGAAGAAAAGAGAGAAGAATCAAATAGACACAATAAAAAATGATAAAGGGGATATCACCACCGGCCCCACAGAAATACAAACTACCATCAGAGAATACTATAAACACCTCTACACAAGTAAACTAGAAAATCTAGAAGAAATGGATAATTTCCTGGACACTTACACTCTTCCAAGACTAAACCAGGAAGAAGTTGAATCCCTGAATAGACCAATAGCAGGCTCTGAAATTGAGGCAATAATTAATAGCCTACCCACCAAAAAAAGTCCAGGACCAGATGGATTCACAGCTGAATTCTACCAGAGGTACAAGGAGGAGCTGGTACCATTCCTTCTGAAACTATTCCAATCAATAGAAAAAGAGGGAATCCTCCCGAACTCATTTTATGAGGCCAACATCATCCTGATACCAAAGCCTGGCAGAGACACAACAAAAAAAGAGAATTTTAGACCAATATCCCTGATGAACATCGATGCAAAAATCCTCAATAAAATACTGGCAAACCAGATTCAGCAGCACATCAAAAAGCTTATCCACCACGATCAAGTGGGCTTCATCCCTGGGATGCAAGGCTGGTTCAACATTCACAAATCAATAAACGTAATCCAGCATATAAACAGAACCAAAGACAAGAACCACATGATATCTCAATAGATGCAGAAAAGGCTTTTGACAAAATTCAACAGCCCTTCATGCTAAAAACGCTCAATAAATTCGGTATTGATGGAACGTACCTCAAAATAATAAGAGCTATTTATGACAAACCCACAGCCAATATCATACTGAATGGGCAAAAACTGGAAAAATAAGCTTTGAAATCTGGCACAAGACAGGGATGCCCTCTCTCACCACTCCTATTCAACACAGTATTGGAAGTTCTGGCTAGGGCAATCAGGCAAGAGAAAGAATTCAAGGGTATTCTGTTAGGAAAAGAAGAAGTCAAATTGTCCCTGTTTGCAGATGACATGTTTGTATATTTAGAAAACCCCATCGTCTCAGCCCAGAATCTCCTTAAGCTGATAAGCAACTTCAGCAAAGTCTCAGGATACAAAATTAATGTGCAAAAATCACAAGCATTCTTATACACCATTAACAGACAAACAGAGAGCCAAATCAGGAATGAACATACATTCACAATTGCTTCAAAGAGAATCAAATACCTAGGAATCCAACTTACAAGGGATGTAAAGGACCTCTTCAAGGAGAACTACAAACCACTGCTCAGTGAAATCAAAGAGGACACAAATAAATGGAAGAACATACCGTGCTCATGGATAGGAAGAATCAATATCGTGAAAATGGCCATACTGCCCAAGGTTATTTATAGATTCAATGTCATCCCCGTCAAGCTACCTATGAGTTTCTTCACAGAATTGGAAAAAACTGTTTTAAAGTTCATATGGAACCAAAAAAGAGCCCGCATTGCCAAGACAATCCTAAGTCAAAAGAACAAAGCTGGAGGCATCACGCTACCTGACTTCAAACTATACTACAAGGCTACAGTAACCAAAACAGCATGGTACTGGTACTAAAACAGAGATATAGACCAATGGAACAGAACAGAGTCCTCAGAAATAATACCACACATCTACAGCCATCTGATCTTCGACAAACCTGAGAGAAACAAGAAATGGGGAAAGGATTCGCTGTTTAATAAATGGTGCTGGGAAAATTGGCTAGCCATACGTACAAAGCTGAAACTGGATCCTTTCCTTACTCCTTATATGAAAATTAATTCAAGATGGATTAGAGACTTAAATGTTAGACCTAATACCATAAAAACCTTAGAAGAAAATCTAGGTAGTACCATTCAGGACATAGGCATGGGCAAGGACTTCATGTCTAAAACACCAAAAGCAACGGCAGCAAAAGCCAAAATTGACAAATGGGATCTAATTAAACTAAAGAGCTTCTGCACAGCAAAAGAAAGTACCATCAGAGTGAACAGGCAACCTACAGAATGGGAGAAAATTTTTGCAATCTACTCATCTGACAAAGGGCTAATATCCAGAACCTACAAAGAATTCAAACAAATTTACAAGAAAAAAACAAACAACCCCATCAAAAAGTGGGCAAAGGATATGAACAGACATTTCTCAAAAGAAGACATTCATACAGCCAACAGACACATGAAAAAATGCTCATCATCACTGGCTATCCGAGAAATGCAAATCGAAACCACAATGAGTTACCATGTCACACCAGTCAGAATGGCAATCATTAAAAAGTCAGGAAACAATAGGTGCTGGAGAGGATGTGGAGAAATAGGAACACTTTTACACTGTTGGTGGGATTGTAAACTAGTTCAACCATTATGGAAAACAGTATGGTGATCCCTCAAGGATCTAGAACTAGATGTACCATATGACCCAGCCATCCCATTACTGGGTATATACCCAAAGGATCATAAATCATGCTCTATAAAGACATATGCACACATATGTTTATTGCGGCATTATTCACAATAGCAAAGACTTGGAATCAACCCAAATGTCCATCTGTGACAGACTGGATTAAGAAAATGTGGCACATATACACCATGGAATACTATGCAGCCATAAAAACAGATGAGTTTGTGTCCTTTGTAGGGACATGGATGCAGCTGGAAACCATCATTCTTAGCAAACTATCACAAGAACAGAAAACCAAACACCGCATGTTCTCACTCATAGGTGGGAACTGAACAATGAGATCACTTGGACTCGGGAAGGGGAACATCACACACTGGGGCTATCATGGGGAGGGGAGAGGAGGGAGGGATTGCATTGGGAGTTATACCTGATGTAAATGACGAGTTGATGGGTGCTGAGGAGCTGATGGGTGCAGCACACCAACATGGCACAAGTATACATATGTAACAAACCTGCACGTTATGGACATGTACCCTACAACTTAAAGTATAATAATAAAAAATAAATAAATAAATAAATCACTTTGCAGAAAAGTTTTATATCATCCTTCTAAGTTGAACAAATGAATACACGCATATCTAGCAATTCACTTACCACAAAAAATGCATGAACGTTTATTCCAGAGTAAATTTGAAGAAATGTTTGTGGAAATATTATTCATGATATAAAATACTTGAAAGCACGGAAATGTCTATCAATAATATAATGGATAAATATATTGTGTTATATTCATACAGTGGAAGACACATAGCAATGAACATGAACAAAACACAATTACACCTGCATATTGATATAAATGGATCTCATAAACCTAAGTGTGAGTGAAAGTATCCAGACACAATAGGAAAAGTAATACGGATGTTCCTTGTCTTACAGTGAGGTTAGAGCCTGATAAACCCATAATAGGTTCAGGGTATTTCAAGACAAAAATGCATTTAATACACCTAAGCTACTGAACATCATAGCTTAGCCTAGCCTACCATAAAAATACTCAGAATATTTCTATTAGTCTATACTTGGGCAATAGTAAAGTGTTGAATATCTCATGTAATTTATTGAATAATGTGCTGAAAGTGAAACAGAATGGTTGTATGGGTAGCTGTAGTATGGCTTCACACCATTTTAAGGTTCAAAAATAGTAAGTTGAATCATTTTAAATTGGAAGACTATTTGTATGTGATTTTATTCAGATATCTGTAATAGGTTAACAAGCAAAGCTCAAATCTACTTTTAATCGATCCCAGATTTATGGAGAAATCCCATTAAAAAATTATTACAAGATTACCATTAAAGTCAACATTTTAATTTCTTTTATACATAAAGTGAGCATAGTGATTTGGAAGGGGCAAAAATAAGCTTTAGAATTCTGGCATTGTCCTATTTCTTGAACTGAGTAGTAGTCACATGAACTTTTGCTTTGTGAAAAATCTATGGACTGTACATTTTAGTTTTGCACATGTATATTCATGGGTATTATATCTAATTAAATGAAATAGTAAAGAAAACTCTACCTAATTCTATCTTTCTTGGAAAGAACAGAACTCAGGATACTTCATGATTGCATGTATAAAAAAATGAGGCAGTTGTGAAATAAGCAAATTATGAAATCAAAGAAATTTACATGTTATCTTCAAAACATATTGTCAGCTGTTATTAACCTAGGGTTGTTCTCCTCTCTTAGAGTGCATTTGGAAATGTGTGAAGGCATTTCATGTCATTACAATTACCAGTTCCTAGCACTTAGTACCCTGGGGCCAAGGATGCAAATATTATCCAATATGTGGAATAGTATGACAGAACAAATCATTGCCCTGCCTCAAATGTCAACAGTATCCTTTTTCAGAAATATGCAGGCTAAGTTAAAATGTTTTGGCAAACATTTTCAAGAGTTATATAAAATCATACCACTTCTAAATTATGCTGTAAAACACATATATGTTTAGTACTACAAAGGGCTAAGCTACTTAAACATGTATTACATGTAGCTCATACCACTCCAAATACTACTTCCATTTATTGATGAATTTTCTTTTAGAGAATTGTGTTAGCATCACGTAGCTATAGTCAAAGCTTTCTTCTGGTTAAAAGTGTATAGATTTAAATGCAGATATACTACATAGATTTGTGTCCCTGAAGATTCTCTTTAAAAATCATTCTTGTTTATTTTAGTCCACACTGTTATATGTTATTTGTAAAATCTTCACATTCTAACATTTCAGGTAATTATCAAAATATTTTAGCTTCACAGTTTATGCAACAGTGTGGCCATAATTGTCCTTAAATCTAGAAAAGTAGATTCCTCAATCATTCTAACATTTTAATACGTACCTGTATACAAGAGAACTCCTAATTCTTTTCAAGTACATTATAGTGAATTAAAAATGTTAGTGCTATGTTTAAGTCCTCTTAAAATACTTATTTTCAAGTTTAGTGGAAACTTCTTTTATATGATTTCATTTTATTCTTCAGCTTTCTTGTGTCTATTTGCTAACATTTCAAAGGTTCCTTAATGAAAATGCTTTTAACTTTGTTGGAGAATTGTGGCTATTTTATTAAACTTATCTCCCTAAATATTATTTAATATAACTACATTTCTCTGTGATCCAATTTATTATGCTGAGATATGATTATATTTTATGTACTTTTCAATATTGCATAAAAGTGATTATCTCAAACTTATCATCAATAAATATATATTTTCATTATTAAATTACATCAAATGCAAAATGGGATGGCCTAGGAAATACAGCAGGTATTAATACACCTTACCAAGGAAAAAAAAAAGTATCATTTTTCTTTACAGGAGGAATAAAGTTAAATACAGCCCAGAAAATCTCCGTAAGATGAGGAAAGTTGTTACTCAAAAGAAGAAACATATTAAACAATCATTGAGCTGGTTCCTGATTCAATGGCTTTCTTTCATTAACACATGCTGCTACTTTTAATTCTCATCAACCAAAATGTTATCTACTTTTAAAATTCAATTCAATTCAATTAAAATCAGTGGTGATGCTTTTAAGTGAAGTAACAAATGTCAGATAGGATCATATTTGAGAGAGAGAGGGAGATGCTGAGTGAGTTTTAATATGATGACTTCGAGTTATCTTTGGAATTTAATAGTTCAGAATATTTTGTAAACAACTGAAAATGCTACTTTGAAATCCCAAGTAGGTGGCAGAGCAAGATGGCCGAATAGGAACAGCTCCAGTCTCCAACTCCCAGCGCGAGCGACACAGAAGACCGGTGATTTCTGCATTTTCAACTGAGACTCCACCTCTGGGGACAGCGCACAACTGAAGACCAACAGGGGAAGGAGCGGGGGATGGTGCAGACGCGAACGACTCTGTCTGACACATTTGGGGAGAGCCGTGGATCTCCCAACGTGGAGGTTGAGATCTGAGAACGGACAGACTGCCTGCTCAGGTGGGTCCCTGACCCCTGAGTAGCCTAGCTGGGAGACATCCCCCACTAGGGGCAGTCTGACACCCCACACCTCACAGGGTGGAGTACACCCCTGAGAGGAAACTTCCAAAGGAAGTATCAGACAGGTACACTCGCTGTTCAGCAATATTCTATCTTCGGCAACCTCTGCTGCTGATACCCAGGCAAACAGGGACTGGAGTGGACCTCAAGCAATCTCCAACAGACCAACAGACAGTCCTTCTGACTGTCAGAAGGAAAACTATCAAACAGAAAGGACACCTATACCAAAACCCCATCAGTACGTCACCATCATCAAAGACCAGAGACAGATAAAACCACAAAGATGGGGAAGAAGCAGGGCAGAAAAGCTGGAAATTCAAAAAATAAGAGCACATCTCCCCCTGCAAAGGAGTGCAGCCCATCTCCAGCAATGGATCAAAGCTGGTCAGAGAATGACTTTGACGAGATGAGAGAAGAAGCCTTCAGTCCATCAAACTTCTCAGAGCTAAAGGAAGAATTATGTACCCAGCGCAAAGAAACTAAAAATCTTGAAAAAAGAGTGGAAGAATTGACAGCTAGACTAATTAATGCAGAGAAGGTCATAAACGAAATGACAGAGATGAAAACCATGACATGAGAAATACGTGACAAATGCACAAGCTTCAGTAACCGACTCGATCAAATGGAAGAAAGAGTATCAGCGATTGAAGATCAAATGAATGAAATGAAGCGAGAAGATAAACCAAAAGAAAAAAGAAGAAAAAGAAATGAACAAAGCCTGCAAGAAGTATGGGATTATGTAAAAAGACCAAATCTACGTCTGATTGGGGTGCCTGAAAGTGAGGGAGAAAATGGAACCAAGTTGGAAAACACTCTTCAGGATATCATCCAGGAGAACTTCCCCAACCTAGTAGGGCAGGCCAACATTCAAATTCAGGAAATACAGAGAACGCCACAAAGATACTCCTCCAGAAGAGCAACTCCAAGACACATAATTGCCAGATTCACCAAAGTTGAAATGAAGGAAAAATCTTAAGGGCAGCCAGAGAGAAAGGTCGGGTTACCCACAAAGGGAAGCCCATCAGACTAACAGCGGATCTCTCGGCAGAAACTCGACAAGCCAGAAGAGAGTGGGGGCCAATATTCAACATTCTTAAAGAAAAGAATTTTCAACCCAGAATTTCATATCCAGCCAAACTAAGGTTCATAAGTGAAGGAGAAATAAAATCCTTTACAGATAAGCAAATGCTTAGAGATTTTGTCACCACCAGGCCTGCCTTACAAGAGACCCTGAAGGAAGCCCTAAATATGGAAAGGAACAACCAGTACCAGCCATTGCAAAAACATGCCAAAATGTAAAGACCATCGAGGCTAGGAAGAAACTGCATCAACTAATGAGCAAAATCACCAGTTAATATCATAATGGCAGGATCAAGTTCACACATAACAATATTAACCTTAAATCTTAATGGACTAAATGCTCCAATTAAAAGACACAGACTGGCAAACTGGATAAAGAGTCAAGACCCATCAGTCTGCTGTATTCAGGAGACCCATCTCACATGGAGAGACATACATAGGCTCAAAATAAAGGGATGGAGGAAGATCTACCAAGCAAATGGAGAACAAAAAAAAGCAGGGGTTGCAATCCTAGTCTCTGATAAAACAGACTTTAAACCATCAAAGATCAAAAGAGACAAAGAAGGCCATTACATAATGGTAAAGGGATCAATTCAACAGGAAGAACTAACTCCCCTAAATATATATGCACCCAATACAGGAGCACCCAGATTCATAATGCAAGTCCTTAGAGACTTACAAAGAGACTTAGACTCCCATACAATACTAATGGGAGACTTCAACACTCCACTGTCAACATTAGACAGATCAACGAGACAGAAAGTTAACAAGGATATCCAGGAATTGAACTCATCTCTGCACCAAGCGGACTTAATAGACATCTATAGAACTCTCCACCCCAAATCAAGAGAATATACATTCTTCTCAGCACCACATCGCACTTATTCCAAAATTGACCACAAAATTGGAAGTAAAGCACTCCTCAGCAAATGTAAAAGAACAGAAATTATAACAAACTGTCTCTCAGACCACAGTGCAATCAAACTAGAACTCAGGACTAAGAAACTCAAACAAAACCACTCAACTACATGGAAACTGAACAACCTGCTCCTGAATGACTACTGGGTACATAACGAAATGAAAGCAGAAATAAAGATGTTCTTTGAAACCAATGAGAACAAAGATACAACATACCAGAATCTCTGGGACACATTTAAAGCAGTGTGTAGAGGGAAATTTATAGCACTAAATGCCCACAAGAGAAAGCAGGAAAGATCTAAAATTGACACTCTAATATCACAATTAAAAGAACTAGAGAGGCAAGAGCAAACACATTCAAAAGCTAGCAGAAGGCAAGAAATAACTAAGATCAGAGCCGAACTGAAGGAGATAGAGACACAAAAAACCCTCCAAAAAATCAATGAATCCAGGAGTTGGTTTTTTGAAAAGATCAACAAAATTGACAGACCGCTAGCAAGGCTAATAAAGAATAAAAGAGAGAGGAATCAAATAGATGCAATAAAAGAAGATAAAGGGGATATCACCACCGACCCCACAGAAATACAAACTACCATCAGAGAATACTATAAATGCCTCTACGCAAATCAACTAGAAAATCTAGAAGAAATGCATAATTTCCTGGACACTTACACTCTCCCAAGACTAAACCAGGAAGAAGTTGAATCCCTGAATAGACCAATAGCAGGCTCTGAAATTGAGGCAACAATTAATAGCCTACCCACCAAAAAAAGTCCAGGACCAGATGGATTCACAGCTGAATTCTACCAGAGATACAAGGAGGAGCTGGTACCATTCCTTCTGAAACTATTCCAATCAATAGAAAAAGAGGGAATCCTCCCGAACTCATTTTATGAGGCCAACATCATCCTGATACCAAAGCCTGGCAGAGACACAACAAAAAAAGAGAATTTTAGACCAATATCCCTAATGAACATCGATGCAAAAATTCTCAATAAAATACTGGCAAACTGGATACAGCAGCACATCAAAAAGCTTATCCACCATGATCAAGTGGGCTTCATCCCTGGGATGCAAGGCTGCTTCAACATTCGCAAATCAATAAACGTAATCCAGCATATAAACAGAACCAAAGACAAGAACCACATGATTATCTCAATAGATGCAGAAAAGGCTTTTGACAAAATTCAACAGCCCTTCATGCTAAAAACGCTCAATAAATTTGGTATTGATGGAACGTACCTCAAAATAATGAGAGCTATTTATGACAAACCCACAGCTAATATCATACTGAATGGGCAAAAACTGGAAAAATTCCCTTTGAAAACTGGCACAAGACAGGGAGGCCCTCTCTCACCACTCCTATTCAACATAGTTTTGGAAGTTCTGGCTAGGGCAATCAGGCAAGAGAAAGAATTCAAGGGTATCCAGTTAGGAAAAGAAGAAGTCAAATTGTCCCTGTTTGCAGATGACATGATTGTATATTTAGAAAACCCCATCGTCTCAGCCCAGAATCTCCTTAAGCTGATAAGCAACTTCAGCAAAGTCTCAGGATACAAAATTAATGTGCAAAAATCACAAGCATTCTTATACACCAGTAACAGACAAACAGAGAGCCAAATCATGAATGAACATACATTCACAATTGCTTCAAAGAGAATCAAATACCTAGGAATCCAACTTACAAGGGATGTAAAGGACCTCTTCAAGGAGAACTACAAACCACTGCTCAGTGAAATCAAAGAGGACACAAACAAATGGAAGAACATACCATGCTCATGGATAGGAAGAATCAATATCGTGAAAATGGCCATACTGCCCAAGGTTATTTATAGATTCAATGCCATCCCCATCAAGCTACCAATGAGTTTCTTCACAGAGTTGGAAAAATCGGCTTTACAGTTCATATGGAACCAAAAAAGAGCCCGCATTGCCAAGACAATCCTAAGTCAAAAGGACAAAGCTGGAGGTGTCACGCTACCTGACTTCAAACTATACTACAAGGCTATAGTAACCAAAACAGCATGGTACTGGTACCAAAACAGAGATATAGACCAATGGAACAGAACAGAGTCCTCAGAAATAATACCACACATCTACAGCCATCTGATCTTTGACCAACCTGAGAGAAACAAGAAATGGGGAAAGGATTCCCTATTTAATAAATGGTGCTGGGAAAATTGGCTAGCCAGAAGTAGAAAGCTGAAACTGGATCCTTTCCTTACCCCTTATATGAAGATTAATTCAAGATGGATTAGAGACTTAAATGTTAGACCTAATACCATGAAAACCCTAGAAGAAAATCTAGGTAGTACCATTCAGGACATAGGCATGGGCAAGGACTTCATGTCTAAAACACCAAAAGCAACGGCAGCAAAAGCCAAAATTGACAAATGGGATCTAATTAAACTAAAGAGCTTTTGCACAGCAAAAGAAACTACCATCAGAGTGAACAGGCAACCTATAGAATGGGAGAAAATTTTTGCAACCTACTCATCTGACAAAGGGCTAATATCCAGAATCTACAAAGAACTCAAACAAATATACAAGAAAAAAGCAAACAACCCCATCAAAAAGTGGGCAAAGGATATGAACAGACATTTCTCAAAAGAAGACATTCATACAGCCAACAGACACATGAAAAAATGCTCATCATCACTCGCCATCAGAGAAATGCAAATCAAAACCACAATGAGATACCATGTCACACCAGTTAGAATGGCAATCATTAAGAAGTCAGGAAACAACAGGTGTTGGAGAGGATGTGGAGAAATAGGAACACTTTTACACTGTTGGTGGGATTGTAAACTAGTTCAACCATTATGGAAAACAGTATGGCAATTCCTCAAGGATCTAGAACTAGATGTACCATATGACCCAGCCATCCCACTACTGGGTATATACCCAAAGGATTGTAAATTATTCTACTACAAAGACACATGCACACGTATGTTTATTGCGGCACTATTCACAATAGCAAAGACTTGGAATCAACCCAAATGTCCATCTGTGACAGACTGGATTAAGAAAATGTGGCACATATACACCATGGAATACTATGCAGCCATAAAAAAGGATGAATTTGCGTCCTTTGTAGGGACATGGATGCAGCTGGAAACCATCATTCTTAGCAAACTATCACAAGAACAGAAAACCAAACACCGCATGTTCTCACTCATAGGTGGGAACTGAACAATGAGATCACTTGGACTCGGGAAGGGGAACATCACACACTGGGGCCTATCATGGGGAGGGGGGAGGAGGGAGGGATTGCCTTGGGGAGTTATACATGATATAAATGATGAATTGATGGGTGCTGACGAGTTGATGGGTGCAGCACACCAACATGGCATAAGTATACATATTTAACAAACCTGCACGTTATGCACATGTACCCTAGAACTTAAAGTATAATAAAAAAAAAAAAAAAAAAAAAAAAAAAAAAAAAAAAAAAAAAAAAAAAAAAAGAAATCCCAAGTAAAAAGAACCAAAGATGAAACTCTAGGGAATATAAAACATATAATTAAAAAGAAAAACCTAGGGAAACTAATCTGGAGGTCCTGAGAGGTAGAAAAAACTCAGAGATAGTGGTGGCATGAAGGCCAAGTGAGAGCAGTTTCAGCAATGTTCATCACAAATGCCCTAGAGACGTTATATAAAACATAAAGAGTAAGTCATTAACTTATTTAATTAGGAGATCTTTCATAACTTTTATAAAGAGAAGTTTCAGCAGAATAGAGTCAAGAATTTTTATGCAGGCAGAATCTGGGTGTATCTTATTCACTACTGTATTTTAATTTCCAAGCATAGTACCCAGCATGTATGTATGCCCAATGAGTATTTATCAGGATAAAGTTAATTAGAAACTGAGGAATGATCTAAAAAGAAAAAAAAAGAGAGAGAGAGAGAGAGAGAGAGAGGGAGAGAAGATGGAGAATGTCCTAACACTGAAGCTGGAGTAAGAGATGAGGATATATTCATACTTAGAGAGAAAAAGAATCAGAGAAAGGTTTCTTTCTTTATTATAGAAATGAGTAGAAGACACCTAATTACATTTACAGAAGATGAGAAAAAGCCATTGAAAATGGAGGAGAGGCAAAACTAATAGACCATGATGGCTAAAAGGACCTTCGTCTGTATCTGTTCCAGTCAGGGGAAGACCAAGATATTTTCAGAAAAGTAAAAGTGATTTAGTAATTCCCTACCATTCTCTGGCTATCACCAGGACAACAACAGTAATAATAGCTAATATGTATTATGTGCTTAATAAGTGGATTTTTGATACTAATAGCATGTACAAACAGATTATTAGATATTGTCCTATTATTAGATATTACCTTGTTATTAGTTATCACCTTAAAATATAATACTATTACTTTTTCAATTTTGCAAATAAAGAAACTGAAGCAAAGTAAAAAAAAAAAAAAAACATTTACATAAGAAAAAAGTGAGTGTACACTATTTGCTTAGCACTGTATTTAATGCTATGGTGTTAAAGGGGAATCTATATGCAGCGTAAAACACAGCATCTGTATTTTAGGGATTGACATGCGGGTGTTTCATGAAAAATATTTAGCCAAACATCTAAGGAGAATCCCACCTCTTTTCCAGGCATGAAATTAAATAATAGGTTGTTGATACAATTAAATGAAAAAAAACTGACCAGCAAGTAGCCAGATAACCAGGGTGATCCCAAACCAAATATTACTTAATGTTATACTAAGTAGAAAATAAAGTGATGATCACATTATTCAGATTTTTTTTCCTCACAAAGAGGTCACTTTTTCATTACTTCTTTTGGAAAATGATTTAGGAATTTTAAAAATACATTTTATATGCATTTTCTTCTTAAAATTGATTTGCATATATAAGTCAGCAGAAAACAGATATATTCAAAATGCAATGAAGTCAACATAAATGCTATAATCTCAGACATATATGTTTATTTTAGAAACATTAATGTTTTTACTATATACCAGATGCTGTGTTAGGTATTTGGAATTAAACACAAATGCCAAAGTCACTTTTTGAAAGAAGCCTCCAATCTAATGAATGGAACTGATACACAAATGAATACTTTCAGTAAAATGTTGAGATTGCCATGATATAAATATGCACAGGGCATTATGGGAGCATAGAGCACCTCATCCCAATGTGGGAATTAACAGAATGCTTTATTGTTAGTAAAACATGACACTTGAACTGAGGTTTGATGCATAAATAAATAAGATGGAGAAAGTGCTCTTAATGGAAGAAACAGGAAAAGCAAAATTTCAGAGATGTAAAGCTTTATGGCATTTGTGTGTAAGTAATGAATAATGAGAGCACAACCGTTTCACTCTTAAATAAAGAGCTGCATTTATTAGAATTAAGTTGAATTAAATACCGATGTATGAAGCAGTAAACCCAATAACAGTAGGAAAACGTTTAAGTTTTTTTTTTTTTTTCTTTCAAACACAGCCTAATGATAGCTGAATGAGAGCTTATATGATGCATCACCATATACCCTCTATTTTGTTGTTTTCCAACAATGGTAGAGGACACTTACAAGGTCTTTGCTACTACTCCTGCACTTTATTTAGTCATATTAAGACCTGGAGAAGGGCATATCCCATTTATTCACATTTCAAGCACCATTTCTGCTACACACCATTTTTCATAACCTATTTACATGAGCATATCTAGCTGTAAATGGGACTGGGGTATGCAAGGTTTTTTGTATTGTCCATTTGCCAAGCTAAAAACCAAGGAGTTCATTTAAAGAACTAAATTGAAAAAAATACCTGAGACAAAAGGGACCTGAGTATTCAGGGTCCTCTGAAGTCAGAGAGATCACATGATATAAGGTTTATGAGTCAGAGAAAAGACATAAGATAGAGAACATTATATACAGTGATAAGAAGTTTGGATTTTATTTCAAATGTGGTAGATCACTATGAAAGTGCTATTAGAGGAGACTAATATGGACAAATATGCATTTTAGATAGATCCTTTGGGACTGAAATATAGAAGATAACCTAAAGAAATCTGTAGTCAGGAGTAGAATTAGAAGATGTGCAATTTGGAAAAGAGGTGAGGAAGTTTGTTAGAGAAGTGGTTATAGAAATGAAGAGAAAGAACCACAAACAGTCACATTTCAGAAGTGACAGTAGTGAAAATTTGTAACTGGTTGAAGGAAATTAAGGAAACCAAGAGGTCTTAAGACTGTGCTTAAATTTCTGGCCTAGCTAAGATATACGATGGTAGGTTTCTGCCTATTTAATTGGTCTACTGGGAAAGTATCTTCAACATGTTTGCTTATGTACTCCTCAAAAGGATTTTGAAAAATCATTCATCCTTGCATACATTTTAAAGCAGATATTTAAACGTTTTTACCATGTTTAAAAATGGAAAAGAATGCCATTTTAAGGATATTATAAATAAGAACATTAAAAGCAAAACTGTTACATGGATCTTTTAAATATACACAACAAAATCTAAAAGGAATGGGAATGTGTTACCCCACCATACACAAATTAGCTCTTTTCAAGGTATATAAAAATGGTCCAATGAGTGTCTATGTACCCATTACACAGCTAAAAATTATTGACACATAGTCCGTGTTATTTTCTCGATCCTTCTATTCACTCTCCCCAACTCATATACACTGGATTATTTTATAGAAAATCCCAGACATAAAACTACTTAATCCATAATATTTATTATATGGTATGTATCTCTAATACTTTAGTACCGTTTTTGAAAAACAAAACTGTCACACCATTAACACCCCTAAAAATTGTCAATGATCTTTTGTATAATGTTCAAAGTTCCCCATTTATCTCATAAATTTGTGCATATATTGTTGTTTTATTGTTAAATTTAGTTTGTTTGGATCAGAATCCATTCAATTTCCACATTTTACCATTGGTTAATATGTCTTTTTTAATCTATAAACATCTTTTCTTTTTTTTTTTTCTTTGAAATTTAGCTGTTGAAGAGCATGGATGTTTTTATTGAGTTTTTCACATTCTAGATTTTTGCAGATTTTATCCCTGTGGTGCAGTTTGAGGTATTATTTTCTCTTTTCCATTTCTTGTAAACTGGTGTTGATATTTAGGAGCTTTACAGATTCAGTTTAATTTTCTGGAAACAGCACATCATTGATGATATGTGGTCTCAATTAATGCATTACATCATGAGATACTTAATTTCACTTGTTTTTCTTTTTAAATCATTATTATTATAGTAATATTATTATTTCTTATTACTGCAGATCATCATTTTTCATCCAAAAATTTTTATAATCTTTTTACCTGAAAGTTTTGCAGCTGTTGATAATCATAGTCTAAAAACACAAAGTCTGTTCCATCGTTAGGGGTCTTTTCTATTATTTTATCTGTTTTAAGGAGGAAAGAGGGCTTTGGAATTAATAACTCCCTTTCTTTAAGTCAAAGGTTTTACATCGTTTTTTTGCTCTCTAAATTTCCATCTTGCATTCCAGTATCACCACACAATTAGATTCTGATGTAATCTATTTTATGCTTGAAATAATTTACTACAGTTTCTTCTATCAAAAATACAGAGATTGAATTTTTTTAAATTTTCTATTGCCATAAGGCACTATGTGTTTGAAATGTCCTCTCTAGCATTAAAATTAGTAGTGTATGATTGAACAAAACAACATAAAAATATTAATTTGATAATTAGCTATTAAATAAGGAAATTAAAGACTTATTTTTTATATGGTCCACATCATCATGAGTAAATAGCATTTACTGAGAGAATACCAAAGTTGACATTGTGGAAAACAGTGTGGCGATTCCTCAAGGATCTAGAACTAGAAATACCATTTGACCCAGCCATCCCATTACTGGAGATATACCCAAAGGATTATAAGTCATGCTGCTATAAAGACACATGCACACGTATGTTTATTGCGGCACTATTCACAATAGCAAAGACTTGGAATCAACCCAAATGTCCATCAGTGACAGACTGGATTAAGAAAATGTGGCACATATACACCATGGAATACTATGCAGCCATAAAAAAGGATGAGTTCGTGTCCTTTGGAGGGACATGGATGCAGCTGGAAACCATCATTCTCAGCAAACTATCACAAGAACAGAAAACCAAATAGCACATGTCCTCACTCATAGGTGGGAACTGAACAATGAGATCACGTGGACTCAGGAAGGGGAACATCACACACTGCATCCTATTGTGGGGAGCGGGGAGGGGGAAGGGATTGCATTAGGAGATATACCTAATGTAAATGACGAGTTAATGGGTGCAGCACACCAACATGGCACATGTATACATATGTAACAAACTTGCACTTTGTGCACATGTACCCTAGAACTTAAAGTATAATAATAAAAAAAAGAATACCAAGGTTGAACATCCATTCCATTCACATATTTCAATTTTATTAATGTAAGAACTGGAAAAAAAATCATTCACATAAAATTAGATGTGAATAGTAATGTTGCTATAGCAAAGCCACTGGATTCTTTAAAATCTTTCAGAACTATATGTGCAGAGTAGAATCAATTTTCAAAAAAAATATTATTAATGATCTTAGTTAGGTCCTCCTTCAGTTTTATGGAAAGCAAATAATTGGAAATGACCTGACTTACAAAAGGATTTATTACCCAGTCTTTAAGTCATTCACTTTCTCCAGTTGTGGGAGGTACAGGAACAAGCTTTACAAAGAATTCTCTTGTCTCTTAATTTTAACTGCTAACTTTTTCACCTAGAGGCACCTTTGTAAACCTAATATACTCAGAAAATTTGCCAAAAATATTTTAAATTTCTAACCCTTTGCCAATTCACTACTGTTTGGTAAAATGCTTTCATCTTTCACCTACTTTAAAAAATATTCTTTGTTAAAACCTTGGAGATACACATTTAGCTCATTTAATTTATGGAAAATTTCCATCATACAAATCCACTTCTCACTGTTAAGCAAATAAACTGTCAGATTTAATTTTTTTTTTTTTTTTTTTTTTTTGAGATGGAGTCTAGCTCTGTCATCCAGGCAAGATTGCCGTGGTGCAATCTCGGCTCACTGCAACCTCCGCTTCCTAGGTTCAAACAATTCTCCTGTCACAGCTTCCTGAGTAGCTGGGATTACAGGTGCCTGCCACCATGCCCGGCTAATTTTTTTGTATTTTTAGTAGAGATGGGGTTTCACTATCTTGGCCAGGCTGGTCTTGAACTCCTGACCTCGTGATCCACCCACCTCAACCTCCCAAAGTGCTGGGATTACAGGTGTGAGCCACCATGCCCGGCCCAGTTTTAATTCTTATGGAAGAAAGCCTGACACAATTTTTTCAATTAAAGGAAATATATTAAAATATATCTCTATGATAATCATCTGAACTATGGTTACTTCATTGTCTGAGTCAATGTAATTTGTTATACATAATTTTAAAAATACATTGTTCATCACTGGGACTGAATAATTTTACCATATTAAAGGCAATGTCTAATGCTCTGTGCAAATTAACACTGAACTTTCAAACGTTTCTTTCAAATTAAACAAGGCTTTAGTTTTCTTTCATTCCATGGATTATCTCTTCACTCTGTTCATCATTTCCTTTGCTGTTCAGAAGCTTTTAAGTCTGATGCAATCACAATTGTCTATTATAGCTTTTGTTACCTCTGCTTTTGGGCTCATAACAAAAAATAATTGTCATGATGAATGCCATGAAGCTTTTTCCCTATGTTTTCTTCTACTGTGTTTATAGTTTTGGTTTCTGTGTTTAAGATAACACATAATATACAAAAATCAACTCGAGAGAGTAAACATAAGGGTCCAATATAATGCTTCCTCATGTAGGTAGCCCATTTCTCCCATACCACTTATTGAAGAGACTATCCTTTCAATATTGTGTATTTTTGGCACTTTCACTGAAGATCAATTGACTATAAAGGCATAGATTTGTTTCTGAGTTGCTCATTCTGTTCCATTGACCTATATGCCTGTTTTACACCAATACAATACTGTTTTAATTGCCATAGCTTTGTAGGATGCTTTGCAATCAAGTAGTGTGATGTCTTCAGCTTTGGTTATCATGTTAAAAATTTCTTTGATTACTTGGGATCTTTTGTCATTTTTTAGGGTTTTTTTCTATTTCTGTGAAAAATGTCATTGGGATTTTGATAAAGATTGTATTGAATGTGCGGATCATTTTGGGTAGAATGGACATTTTAACAATATTAATTTGTCTTATCCATGAACATAGAATATCTTTTAATTAATTTGTATTTTCTTCAATTTTTATATCATTGTTTTACAGTTTTCAGTACATAGATCTTTCACTTCTTTGGTTAAAGTGGATTGTTTTCTTGAATTATTTTTTCTGATAGTTTGTTGTTAGTGTATAGAAACAAAACTGATTTTTGTATGTTGATTTTTATATCCACAACTTTACTGGATTCCTGTACTAGTTTTAACAGTTTTTTTGGTAGAGTCTTTATATAAGATCACATCATCTGCAAATAGAGGCAATTTTACTTCTTCCTTTCTAATTCAGATGCCTTTTATACATTTTTCTGGCCTAATTCTTGTGGCTAGGACTTCTAGTCCTACCAAAAAAAACGGCAAGAGTAGGCATCCGTATAATGTTCCTATTCTTGGAAGAAAACCTTTTGGCTTTTCACCACTGAGTATGATATTAACTGTGACCTTGTCATATATGGTCTCAATTATGTTGAGGTATATTCCTTTTATCCTCACTTGTTGAGAGGTTTTAACTTTGTCAAATACGTTTTCTGTATCTATTGAGATAATCATGATTTTTAACATTCATTTCTTTTGGAAGAGAACCAATAGGATATATAAAGAGTCTCTTTTATGAGGAATTGGCTTACACATTATAGAGTCTTAGAAGTCCTTATGATGTGCCATCTGTAAGCTGGATGCCAAGGAAAGCCGCTGGTGTAATTCCCATCCAAGACTGAAAGCCTTAGAACCAGAGAACCCATTGGTGTAAGTCTAAATCTGAGTCTGATGGTCCAGGATCCAGAATTACTCATGTCTGAGAGCAAACAAACAAACAAAAAAAATGGATGGCTCTTGTGGTAGTTCATTTTCACACTGTATTAGTCCACTTTCACACTAACAAAGACGTATCCAACACCAGGTAATTTACATATATTAAAAAAGAGGTTTAATTGACTCACAATTCCACATGGCTGGGAAGGCCTCACAATCATGATGGGAGGCAAGGAGGAGCAAAGCCACATCTCACATGGTGACAGACAAAGGTAGACAATGAGAACCAAGCAAAAGGGAAATGCCATTATAAAACCATCAGCTTTCACAAGACCCATTCACTACCACGAGAACAGTATGGTGGAAACTGCCCCATGATTCAATTATCTCCCACTGGGTCCTTCCCACAACACATGGGAATTATGGGAGCCAAAATTCAAGATGAGATTTGGGTAGGGATATAGACAAACCATATCTTTCCATCCCTGGCCCCTCCCAAATCTCATGTCCTCACATTTCAAAACCAATCATGCCTTCCAAACAGTCCCCCAAAGTCTTAACTCATTTCAGCATTAACTCAAAAGTCCACAGTCCAAAGTCTCATTTAAGATAAAGCAAATCCCTTCTGCTTATGTGCCTGTAAAATCAAAAGCAAGTTACTTACTTCCTAAATACAATAGGGGTACAGGCATTGGATAAATACATCCATTCCAAATGGGAAAAAATAGCCAAAATGAAGGGGCTAAAGGTTCCATGCAAGTTCAAAATCCAGCGGGGCAGTCAAATATTAAAGCCTCAAAATGATCTCCTTTGACTCCATGTCTCACATCCAGGTCACTTTGATGCAAGAGGTGAGTTCCCATAATCTTGGGCAGCTCTGCCCCTGTGGCTTTGCAGGGTAAAGCCTCTCTCCCAGTTGCTTTCACAGGCTGGTATCAAGTGCTTTGTGGCTCTTTCAGGTGTATGATGCAAGCTGTCAGTGGCTCTACCATTCTGGGGTCCAGTTGATGGTGGCCATCTTCACACAGCTCCACTAGGTAGTGCCCCAGTAGGGACTTGGTGTGGAGGCTTCAACCCCACATTTCCTTTCTGCACTGCCCCAGTAGAAGTTCTCCATGAGGTTCCCACCCATGCAGCAAATTTCTGCCTAGACATCCATGTGCTTCCATACATCCTCTAAAATCTAGGTGGGGGTTCCCAAA
This sequence comes from Rhinopithecus roxellana, assembly GCF_007565055.1. Taxonomy (NCBI): domain Eukaryota; kingdom Metazoa; phylum Chordata; class Mammalia; order Primates; family Cercopithecidae; genus Rhinopithecus; species Rhinopithecus roxellana. The sequence goes on along the minus strand of NC_044555.1, from coordinate 38,076,280 downwards.
CTTCAACTCTTAACTTCTGTGCACCTGAAGGCTCAACACCTTGTGGAAGCTACCAAGGCTTTGGGCTTGAACCCTCTGAAGTCCCAGCCTACACTGTACCTTGGCTCCTTTTAGCCATGGCTAGAGGGGATGGGACACAGGGCACCAAGTACAGCACAAAGCACAGAGACCCCGGCCCCAGCCCCAAAAACTACTTTTTCCTCCTAGACCTCTGGGCCTGTGATAAGAGGGGCTCCCTCCGACATGCGCTGGAGACATTTTCCCCATTGTCTTGGGGATTAACATTTGGCTCCTCGTTAATTATGCAAATTTCTGCAGCTGGCTTGGATTTCTCCCCAGAAAATGGGATTTTTCTTTTTTATTGCATTGTCAGGCTGCACATTTTCCAAACTTTTCTGCATTTAAAGTTGAGCGCTTCCCCACTTTCTTTCCCATCTTGCCTAGAATATTTGATTGGCTATAAATATTTTGACTCTAAGTCCCTTGACCATAGGGGTTTCACTGGAAAACCTGATGGACTCAGAACAGGCAGCACACCATCCCAGCATCAATATGAGACAATAAATAGCTTGGCCATCACTACTGCCTTTGAAATACCTTGAAATAAAAGGAGTAAATATAGGCAAATAAAAATAGTAAAACAGATAGGAGTAAGGATTAAGATGCCAGATAGGAGGCAGGACTAGCTTGCCGCTCCCACTTGGATGGCAGTGTGTGGAGAATCACATTGTGAACTTTTACTCCAAGAACTACTGCAGGAATATACCAGGAAATCTGGCGGAATCCACAGATCCTTTAAAGAAACTGAATCATGGTTGCAGGCTCCCTGAGATGCTGAAAAACTGTAAGTCTGCTTGTATTTGTAATGGGGAGGCTTGTGGCCTGGGGCAGGTTCTAAGCCTTGGTCACTGGCTGCCTGGAAATAGACTCAGTGCTGTTGGGAGGCACAATGGGAGTGAGAATGGCTTTTATGACTGTGGGCTGCATGGGAGTGGGATGAGGCCTGTGACTGCCAACTTTCCCCCACTTCCCTGGTGGCCTGTATGACTCAGCAGAGGCAGCCATGATCCCCTTGGGAATATAACTCCATTGAACTGGGAACCACACCCCAATCTCACATAGCAGCCACAGCAAGCCATGCCCAGGGACAGGCTGAACTCAGATATGCCTATCCCTGTCTTCACCTGGTGGTCTTTCTCTACCTGCCCTGGTAGCCAAAGTAAAAGGTCATAATCTCTTGGGAGCTCTATGGCCCTGCTTACTGCGTGAGAAACATGAAAACTTAACCAGGTGTCCCTAGGGCAAGTTTGCATCCTCTGTATAGGACCACAGTTTATTTGCTCTTGAAAATGCCACCTCCTGGCTAGAGGTCAACCAACACAGAAAAAAGAGCACTAAACAAAAACACAACCAAGGATCCTAACAGAGTCCACTTCACACTCCTGCTACCTTGACTGGAGCAAGTGCCAGTATCCACTGCTGCAAGATCTGAAGATGAATCACATCACAGGACTCTATGCAGACACTCTCCAGTACCAACCTAGAGGCTGGTAGCTCTGCTGTGTGGCTAGACCCAGAAGAGCAAAAACAATCAGTACAGTTTGGCTCTAAGGAAGCCCCATTCCTAGGGGAAACAGGAGAACACCACATCAAGGGAGTACCTCATGGGAGAAAATATGACAAAACAACATTCTTTAACATCCCCAAAATATCATACCAGCTCACCAGCGATGAATTTAAACCAAGATGAAATCTCTGAATTGCCATAAAAAAATTCAGAAGGTTGACTATTAAGCTAATCAAGGAGATTCCAGAAAAAGGTAAATCCAACTTAAAGAAATCAAAGACATGATACAGGATATGAAATGAATATTCTTCAGTGAAATAAACAGCATAAATAAAAACCAATCACAACTTCTGGAAATCAAGGACACACTTAGAGAAATGCAAAATGTACTGGAAAGTCTCAGCAACAGAATAGAACAAACAGAAGAAAGAACTTAAGAGCTCAAAGACTAGATTTTTGAATTAACCCAATCCATCAAAGACAAAGAAAAAAGAATTAAATAAATAAAGGCTCCAAGAAATTTGAGACTATGTGAAATGTTGAAACCTAAGAATAACTGGTGTTCCCGAGGAAGAAGAGCTATCTAAAAGTTTGGAAAACATATTTGAGAAAAATAATCAAAGAAAACTTTCCTGGCCTTGCTAGAGATCTATACATCCAAATACAAGAAGCTCAAAGAAAACCTGGGAAATTCATCGAAAAAAGAGCATCTCATAGGCACATATTCTTCAAGTTATCTAAAGTCAAGACAAATAAAATAATCTTAAGAGATGTGAGGCAAAAATATCAGGTAACCTAAAAAGGAAAACCTATCGTATTAACAGCAGATTTATCAGCAGAAACCCTACAAGCTAGAGGGGACTGGGGTTCTATTTTTAGCTTTGTAAAAGGAAAATATCTTGGGAACCTTCAAGCTGAAAACTGCTCAGGGCAAATCTACCTCTCATTATATTCAAAGTCATCCCTATGCTATGCTCACAGAGATAGGTGCATATTCTGATTGTTTCCTTTGGAAAGACATCACAAACAGAAACTCAAAAGAATGGAACCATTTTTCTCTTATCTACCTGTTACCTCAGTGTCTGGGGTGGGGAGGGTTGAGGGCTTGCTTTGAGTTGTCCCCACCTTTCTGGACAGAACTAATGTGCTGCTTACATATATTAATTGACGTGTCATGTCTCCCTAAAATACATAAAACCAAGCTGTACCCCAACCGCCTTGGGCACATGTTGTCAGAACCTACTGAGGCTGTGTCACAGATGCATCCTCAACCTTGGCAAAGTAAACTTTCTAAATTAACTGAGACCTGTCTCAGATTTTCTGGCTTCACAGCTTCTTTAAACAAGACAATTATCAGCCCAAATTTTTGTATCTAGCAAAACTAAGCTTCATAAATGAAGGAAAGATTCAGTCTTTTCCAGACAAACAAATACTGAGAGAATTTGCCACTACCTAATCAGCACTATAAGAACTGCTAAAAGGAGCTCTAAATTTTGAAACAAATACTTGAAGTACACCAAAATAGAACCTCCTTAAAACATAAATCTCACAGCACCTATAGAACAATAACACAATGAAAAATAAAACAGGTATACAGGCAAAAAATAGCATGATGAATAGAATAGTATCTCAAATATCAATACTAACATTGAATGTACATGACCTGAATGCTCCACGTAAAATATACAGAATGGCAGAATGGATAAGAACACACCAACCAAGGTTTAGCTGTCTTCAAGAGACTAACCTAACACATAAGGTATCACATAAACTTAAGGTAAAGGGGTGGAAAATATATTCCATACAAATAGACACCAAAAGCAAGCACAAGTAGCTATTCTTATATCAGAAAAAAAAAAAAAAAAAAAAAAAGCTTTAAAGTAACAACAGTTAAAAAAGACAAAGAGACAAAGAGGGACATTATAAAATGATAAAAGGACTAATCCAACAGGAAAATGTCACAATTCTAAATATATATGCACCTAACACTGGAGCTCCAAAATGTATAAAACAATTACTACAATACCTAAAAAATGAGATAGAAAACAACACAATAATAGTGGGGGGCTTTAATATTCCACTAACAACACTAGACAGGTCAAGACAAGGAATCAACAAAGAATCAATGGACTTAAAATATACCTTACAACAAATGGACTTAACAGATATTTACAGAACATTCTACCCAACAACTGCAGAATATACATTCTTTTCATCAGAACAAGAAACATTCTCCAAGATAGACCATATGATAGGCCACAAAACAAGTCTCAGTAAATTTAAGAAAATCAAAATTATATCAAGTACTCTTTCAGACCACAATGAAGTAAAATTGGAAATCAACTCCAAAAGGAACCCTCAAAACCAAGTAATACATGGAAATTAAATAACCTGCTCTTGAATGATCATTGGGTAAACAATGAGATCAAGATGGAAATTTAAAAATTCTTCAAACTTAATGATAATACTGATACAACCTATCAAAACCTCCGGGATACAGCAAAAGCGGTGTTAAGAGGAAAGTTCATAGCATTAAATACCTACATCAAAAAGTCTAAAAGAGCACAAATAGACAATCTAAGGTCACACCTCATGAAGTTGGGAAAACAAGAACAAGCCAAACACAAACCCACCAGAAGAAAAGAAATAACAAAGATCAGAGCAAAACTAATGAAATTAAAACAAAAACATACAAAAGATAAATGAAACAAAAAGCTGGTTCTTTGAAAATATATATATAAAACTGAAAGATCATTAATGAATTTAATGAAGAAAGGAAGAGAGAAGATCCAAATAAGCTCAATTAAAAACAAAATGGGAGATGTTACAACTGATACTAAAGAGGCTTCATTGTCTGAGGTAAATATCCAAGGTTCATTGTCTCATGCCAAGAAAATCAAGGACATGGACACACAAGAAGTGAGTTTAAGACAGAAGGTTTAATATACAAGAGAAAAGAGAAAATCTCTCTCTCCTGCAGAGAGAGACTTCTGAGTGGGTCTTCTGGTTCATGGTGAAATGCATGAGGTTTTATAAATGAGCTTGTGGAGTCAGTACCTGATTTACATAGGGCACAAGAGATTGGTTGGACTAAATGTTCCATTTGCATAGCATGCAAAGAAGCTGGCCATCTCACTGTAACCTTTTATTATGCAGATGGGGTCTCTACCTCACCGGTGCCATGTTGCCTGCTTTTTTACTGCACATGTGGCAACAAAGAAAAAAAGAGAACCCCCATGTTGAATACACTTGCGTTTCAGGTATCCCTTTTCTATTGGCACAGGTGCCGGTATTTACCTATGCAAGCTTTTAGCTTGTTTATCTGTGCTTGAAGCTTGAATTTTAGTCTGCTTTGTGTTAGAAAAGAAATAATTTGGGATCTGCTTTTTATTAAAAGGAATCCTTACTGAGGACTCTCTTACTTTCACTATCTGCCTAAAAAATTTCTTTCTAGCTCCTGTATTAATACCACAGAAATACAAAAAAAAAAAAAAAAAAAAAAAAAAAAAAAAAAAAAAATCAATGCCACTGTGAACACCTTTACATGCTTAAACTGGAAAACTTAGAGGAGATAGATAAATTTTTGGAAATATAAAACCCTCCTAGATTAAACCAGGAATATATAGAATCTCTGAACAGACCAATAACAAGCAGTAAGATTTAAATAGCAATTAAAAATTGCCAACAACACAAAGTCGAGGACAACTGATTCACAGTTGAATTCTATCAAACATTCAAAAAAGAAATGGTACCAATCCTATTGACACTATTAGAAAAGATAAAGAGAGAATCCTCCCTAAATCATTCTATAAAGCCAGTATTACCCTAATACCAAAACCAGGGAAGGACATAACCAAAAAAGAAAAGTACACACCAGTATTCCTGATGAACATAGATGCAAAACTCCTCAACAAAATACTACCAAACTGAATCCAATAGCATATCAAAAAGATAATCCACCATTATCAAGTGGGTTTCATACCAGGAATGCAGGGATGATTTTAACATACATAGTCAATAAATGTGATACACCACATAAACAGAATTAAAAACAAAAATAACATGATCATCTCAGTAGACACAGAAAAGCATTTGAAAAAATCTAGCATCCCTTTATAATTCAAACCATTAGCAAAACTGGCACAGAAAGGACATACCTTATGGTATGTTGGCTGTGGGCTTATCAAAGATGGCAATGTCACTACTAGGTAACCACCCAGAGGAAAAGAAGAAATCATTATACAAAAAATATATTTACACACAAATGTTTACAGTGGCACAATTTGCAATCGCAAAAATATAGAACCAGCCCAAATGTCCACAAATCAATCAGTGGATAAAGAAAATATGGTACATACATACCATGGGATACTACTCAGCCATAAAAAGGAATGGAATAATGGCATTTGCAGCAACAGGGATGGAATTGGAAGCTATTATTCTGAGTAAAGTAACTCAGGAATAGAAAACAAAACATTTTATGTTCTCATTCTTATGTGGGAGCTAAGCTATGAGGACACAAAGGCATAAGAATAATACATTGGACTTTGGGGACTCAATGGGTAGAGGATGGCAAAGGATAAAAGACTACACATTGGATACAGTCGACACTGGTTGCATAATGGGTGCATCAAAATCTCAGAAATCACCAATAAAAAATTATTAATGGTGCTGAACACCCCCTGTTCCCTCAAAAACCTATTGAAATAAAAACAATTTTTTAAAAATCCTAATTCTGCCCCCCCAACAGAATAAACCCTCCTCTTGGCCAAAAGAAATCCCCAATAAACACCTAAAAAACTAGTTCTGGCCATAGCAGGAAGCTGGATGTCAGACATGCCTCACTATACCTTTCCCCCACCATGGAATTCAAGGACAACTGACCAGCATTAACATCAAAACAGAAATCATAAGATTGACAGAACAGACAATCTCAACAAAATATCAGATTACAAACAGGATCCAAGACCATGCCAGGCAAAGTTAAGTCTCCACCCCAAGGTAAACAGTAATATATTACATGCACGTTTGTTCAATATATATAAGGGCCAACTCCATAAATATTCACAGCTCCTCTGTTCAACCAGAAGACTTAGTCTTATAAAAATCTTGAAAAGAAGGATACTCTGAAGATCAATCAAAATGGAAGAGCCCTTCCACTGCTATTAAACTTTGAGGAACCACTAGCTGAGTATACTTGCCCAAGATTAAGCCTGTTTCTTATGAGTACTCACAGGTACCTGAGAAAGACACCACGACCTACACTTGTGAACCCCTAGAAGACCTAAATCTGTTGTTTTGCAAATAAACAGATAAGTAACACCCTTAATCCCTCTTACAGGTACTCAACTGTCTTGACAACTCCCATCCCATACAGGTTTACACCCCCAATGGATACCTATGGCAATGTTGCCACCTATTCAATCAGCCTATAACTTGTTTCTCATTTGGGATTATTAAAACCCTGGTTACCAGTGTATTGATAACATTTGGTTCAGAGGTTAATGTACAATAAAACAAGCAAAGCCCTCCAATATACAATTATATAACATCACTTATCTGGGTGTTAAGTAGGCAATCAGCCTTATATTGCCTGGGATTGAGGCTGCCATTTGTTTATTGGTCCCATGGGTAAAATTTGCCTATGATGAGGCAACTCTTCAAAACTTTATTTATTCATCCTACACAATGTCTCATAAAATGGGGATACTTTAGATGAATTAAAACTTTCCCATGATTCCTTAGCAGATACAGCAACGAATAATAAATTAGCACTAGATTACTCATTGGTTGAAAAAGGGGGAGTATGCACTATAATCTTTAAAACCTGCTGCACTTCTATAAACACCTCGGGTCAAATAGAAGAAGGTATACAGAAAATATATGAACAAACTGCTTGGTTGTATACATACATAACCTAGGCACCAATCTCAACTATATCTTATCAACCATTAAACACACCCTCCCAAGTCTCATTTGGTTTTTGCCCTTCCTAGGACCATTAATAGCTATCTTGTTATTACTAATATTTGGCTCTTACTTTACCTCTTGGTAAAGTTTGTGTCTTCTAGAATACAACAATTATATATAAAGATAATGCCAGCACAAAGCTTCCAATCCATCCCATCATCGGACACAGAAAATAAAGTTATCCTGCCTTTAGGTCGCTTAGAGCAGGCAACCAGATATTTTTTAATCTTCCAGTACTAGGCAGGTCCTATGTCTATTGAATCATCAGGACATCATATGCACAAGGACTTCCCCTGGCTCCCCGAGGTTAATTACAAACCCTTATGAGAGAATCCTATCCCAAAGATCAACGTACACTGTCAGCAGAAAGAAGGTACAGAATGACCTTGGCCCTTCATCTCTCCCTAAGATTAAGAGTTCTCTCGTAAGTAGAGAGGGGATTATGTTAGGAAAACAGGAGCATTGGGGAGCCAGGGTGACACCATTTAAAAATCAACTCCATCTTAAAACTAGCAAGGTGCATTTCCTTGCCAGTCATGACCCATGGGTCATAAGATGCTGATAGCTAACAAAGTAGTTTGGAAATGCCTGTGAGGATGAACTCCTAAAAAAGCAAAATGCCTAGATGTTCTGATACTGTATAGCAATATATGCTATAGTTATAGTCATGCTTTGATGTATTCATACACTACAAGGCCAAAGAAGACTTTCTTTAGGTCAGCAAAGTACTAAATTTTGTCATACTGTCAGCTAACTTACACACAGACATAACTTAGCTTAGCTTACATGGACAAGACCCCTATATAAAAAATGTTTATACAAAGCTGGCACATTTCTCCTCTTGCTTTATGAGGAATCCCTACTCTGTAACTGAGTAGCTTTCAATAAAATATCTCTTTTTTACTGCACTCTGTCACTTTCCTTGAATTCCTCTATTGGGGTCAGAATTGAGACCCCTTTTTTTCAGCAACGCTTTTACCCTTCTTGATATATGCCATACTGATAGGAAGAGAACAACCAAGACAACAAAACAAACATCAATAACAACCTGGATAGTCTTATATTATTCTTCAATGTATCTGTGATTTACGAGTGTTTGTACTACACTGAATCTCTTTGGCCAAGACCAAGGAGGTTTTGAAACTGGGTTTTGAGGTCCTGTCAGTTTTTTAATCCCAATTTCAGGAATCTGAATAAACCTCCTCGCATACTGGAGAAGCCTACCTATTTCCTTTTTCTTTTTGAAGGGAATTTCATTTATATCATATATTTCATCCTTTTTCCACCTTGTACTCTACAGTAAAATTATTTTTAAAATGAAAAGGAAAACTTTTGGTGTTTACATTTTTGTATTTTAAAAACAGTGACTTTTGAGTCTATCGTCTTGGTGTGGACTGAGAAAATGATATTTTGGAACTCAAAGACTGAATATTGACTTTTTCCTTTTGCAGTCCTTCTTTGACAATCAAAATATTGACAAAAGAAGGATTGAGATACTATTAAGTGGGTATCATTTTGAGAAAGAGATTTCCACTCTGGCTAAATGAGGAACGTTACATATAAGTAGGTGTAAATAAGAAAACCAACATGATTATATGTATAACATACACATATACATATGTTACACATGACAGAAAAAGTCTTGGTTGAAACAATAAAGTGACCAAACATTTCCAAGGAGACAATAGGGACAGATGAATAGTAGGACAAGTATAACGTTTTAGTAAAACCTTAAATTTTAAGATGTAAGCAGTTCAAAAGGCAATGAAGGAAATCAAAAAAAGATATTCAAAACTAAAAAGAGACAGAAGAAAGAAATGTGATAAACAAAAATGTTGTTTTAAGAATAATCAATAACATTAGTGTAAAATATGGAAGAGAAGTACAACAAAAAACACTACAAATTTATAGAATATTCATGGACTTGACAATATGTAAATGATCATATTCTCATAAATAGAGTTTTAGTGGAGTGGTTGTGGCAGAAATCAGACTGTAGTGTACTGAGAATTGCATGAAAGATAAGAAAGAATGTGAATGTAGAAAATACTAAGATGCATATTTTAAGAAACCAAACACAGAGATGACAGTGATCAGAGTGACACATTTTAAATTAGGCCTATTTGCTGTTTTGTTGCTTAAAGTGAGTAAGACTTGGGCATAGTTTTAGGAGAAAGGGAAGATCCCCCCCCCCAAAAAAAAAAAAAACACGAGAGAGAAAGAGAGATAATTTATTAGATGAGATTCCTAATATGAGAAAGGTAGCAATCAAAAGTTATAATGGAATTGACCTTTACCTGGACTTATAGCCTATTCTCTTCAATTGATGATAAGAAGTAAACAGAAGATGTCAATGAAAATAATTGGGAGACAGCGAGTCTCACACAAAATGGCATCAGTTTTCTCAATGAATTGAAGAAGGTGAAATTATCTTGATAAGGATTGCTTGAATTCATGCCTTTTTTGAGGCCTGGTGTCTTGCAGGAAACTGTACTTTGCAACCCAACTGCCTACTTAGATAGTAGAAATCTACAGACCTTACGTATGAAGCTGGGTGATGAAACCTATTATGAGTGCAGCAAATTTGAATTTAGGGGCAAATGTTATATTTCACCTTAATGGAATAACTGGTTTTCAGCTAGATCTTCTAAAAAGTTTAGTATATACGTTTTCCCTATGTAATCTAGCAACTACTTATCTGGCCATCCTTGATATGATTAGCAGCCCAGGCCCTAAATGCCTAACAGTATAGGAAAAGAAATCAGAACTATAACCTAGTTGATTCCATAGAAGAAAGAGTCTAATGGCCATCTCTTTGGGACAATGTATGGTAAAACATGACATATGCAGTCCATGTAACTGCTGTTGTAAATACGGATAGAAGAAATGCCTTTTCTCCTCTGACGACAATAAGGATCCAATTTCCCTGAGACATCATACAGTGTAGGAAAACTCTATCCACTACATTCTATATTGTTAGCATTTACCTTTTCTTGATGGACTTTGAGAAATTGTAACTCCTGCCTCCTCTGGTTGGCTTACCTCTCATCTTTCTTTGCTATTGTATAAGTTTAGGAGTTAATTACACTGCTTAATTGTGTATTATTTTAAGTTTTGCTCTTTTGAGTCTGATAGGTGTGACCTTTTTCTCCTAGCTTAAATTTTGGCCAGAGGTACTAACATTAGAAAAGTTCTCATATACAATTTTTTAATGTTGCTCATAACAAGACTTCCAAATTTTGAAAAATTATGCAAAATTACCATGGGGTTTTATTTCCAGTATGCTTTAGACACAAGGTACCATACCAATGAAAATGAGTTAGATGATGATCATTATTTAATATTCTGTATTAAGTGTAGTTCATAAAAAGTGAGAGAAGGTTGTTCCAAGTTCTTCACGGTAGATTGGATTTATACACATGGTTAAAAAATTAGTTTTTTTTCATCAGTAAAGCATCAATGTGTTTTTTATAATTTATTTTCTTAATTGACAAATAATAATTGCACATATTTATGGGGTACACAGTGTTGTTTCAATACGTATAATGTATAGTGATCCAATCAGGGTAATTAGCCTATCCATCGTGTCAAACATTACTCATTTCTTTGTGTTGGAAATATTTAATATACTCTTTCTTGCTATTTGAAACTATATATTATTGTTAACTATAGTCAACCTATGGCAGTATAACTAGCACTTATTCCACCTATCTAGATGTAATTTTATTTCCTTTAACAAATCTCTCTCTATCTCTCCCTTCTTTTACCCTCCTCAGGCTCTGGTATCCTCTTTTCTATCTATGAGATCAACTTTTGTTTTAGGTTCCACTTATGAGTGAGAATATGCAGCGCTTTCTGCTCCTGGCTTATTTCACTTAACATAATGTCCTCCAGTTCTATCAATGTTGATACAAATTATAGGCTTTTATTATTTTGTGTCTAATATTTTATAAAGTATGTATGCCATATGTTATTTATAAATTAATTTGTTCTTGGAAACCTAGGTCGATTCTATTTCTTGGCTATTAATGCTACAATAAACACAGGGGTGCAGATGTCTCTTAGGTATAATGATTTCCTTTCTTGGATAAATGCTCATTAGTGGGATTGCTAAATCACACGCAGTTATAGTTTATTGAGGAATATGTATATTCTTCTCCATAGTGGCTGTGCTAGTTTACATTCCCACCAACAGTGTATATGAGTTTCATTATCTCTGCATCCTCATGAGGATTTCTTATTTTGCCCTTCTGATGATAGCCATTCTATATGAAGTGAGATGATAATCCATTGTGGTTTTGAATTTCATTTCCCCGATTAGCGATGTTGAGCATTTTTTCATATATTTGTCTTCTTTTGAGAAATGTCTGTTCAGATCCTTTGCACTGACCTTGCAGTGATTGTCAATAAGGGCTCTGCCCCTGCAGCAAATTTCTGCCTGGACATCCAGGCACACATCTATACATCCTCTGAAATCTAGGCAAAGGTTCCCAAACCTCAGTTCTTGACTTCTGTGCACCAACAGACTTAACATCACATAAAAGCCACGAAGGGATGGGGCTTGCACCCTCTGAGATAATGGCCTACACTGTACTTTGACCCCTTTTAGCCACAGGTGGATCTGAAGCAACTGGGAAGCAAGGCACCATATCTGAGGCTGCACAGAGCAGGGGGCCCTGGACCCAGCCCACAAAACCAGTTTTTCCTAGGCCTTCAGGCCTGTGATAGGAGGGACTGCTACAAAGGTCTCTGACATGTCCTAGAGACATTTTCCTCATTGTCTTGGTGCTTAACATTCAGTTCCTCATCACTTATGCAAATTTCTATAACAGACTTGAATTTCTCCCCAGAAAATGGAATTTTCTTTTCTATTGCATCATCAGGCTACAAATTTTCTCAACTTTCATGCTTTGCTTCCTGTTGAATGCCTTGCTGCTTACAAAGTTCCTCCACCGGATGCCCTAAATCATCTCTCTCAAGATCAAAGTTATACAGACCTCTGGGGCAGGAGCAAATGCCACCAGTCTATTTGCTAAAGTATAGCAAGAATCACCTTCATTCTAGTTCCCAACAAGTTCCTCATCTCCATCTGAGACCACCTCAGCCTGGCCTTCATTGTCCATATCACTATCAGCATTTTGTTGAAAGCCGTTCAACAAGTCTCTGGGAAGTTCCAAACTTTCCCACATTTCCCTGCCTTCTTCTTAGCCTTCCAAATGGTTTCAACTTCTGCCTGTTACCCAGTTCCAAAGTCAATTCCACATTCAGGTATCTTTATAGCAGCACCCTACTGTCTGTGGTACCAATATACTGTATTGGTCCATTCTTATGCTGCTATGAAAGAATACTCATGACTGGGTAATTTATAGAGAAAAGAGGTTTAATAGACTCACCATTCCACATGGCTGGGGAAGCCTCAGGAAACTTACAGTCATGATGGAAAGATCCTCTTCACACAGTGGCAGGAGAGAGAATGAGTGCCCAGTGAAGGGAGAAGCCCCTTACACAACCATGAGATCTTGTGAGAACTTACTATCATAAGAACAGGATGGGGAAATCCACTGTCATTATTCTCCCCTTGGTCCCTCCTCTCACGACGTGTAGGGTGTATGGAAACTACAATTCACAATGAGCTTTGGGTGGGGACACAGCCAAACCATTTCACTCATCTATGAATATGAGACTTTTTAAAATTTGTTTGTGTCCTCTTCAATTTCTTTCATCAGTGTTTTGTAGTTTTCCTTGCAGAGGTCTTTCATCTCTTTGATTAAAATTATTTTTAGGTATTTTTTGGAAGTTATCTTAAATGGAATTTTCTTCTTGATTTTGTTTTCACCTAGCTGATTGTGTATAGAAACTCTACTAATTTGTGTATATTAATTTTGAATTCTACAACTTTACTGAATTAATATATCAGTTCTAAGTGTTTTTGGTATTTAGTCTGTTTTATATATATGACAATGTCACCCACAAACAGGAACAATTTAATTTCCTCTTTTCCAGTTTGGGTACCCCTTATTTCATCTCTTGCCTAATTGCTCTTGCTAAGACTTCCAATACTATGTTGAGTAAGAGTGATAAGAGTCGTTATTCTTGTCTTATATTTCAATTATTTTCCTCAATTTTCTTTACTGAAAGCTTTTCCTCATTCACTACAATATTATCAATGCATCTGTCATATGTGGCCTTTATTATGTTGAAGTACTTTCTTTCTATATCTAATTTATTAGGAGTTTTTTATCATGAAGGGATGCTAAATTTTATCAAAAGCTTTTCTGCATCTATTGAGATGATCATGTTATTTGTCCTTCATTCTATTCATGTAATGTATGATATTTATTGATATGTATATATTGAACAATCTGTGTATCCCTAGGAAAAGTCTCAATTGATCATGTTGTATTATCTTTTTGCTATGTTGTTGGATTTGGTTTGCTAGCATTTTGTTGAGGGTTTTTGCATGTACATCTAACAGGGTTCAGTTCTTGTCTGGTTTTTGTGTCAGGGTTATGCTGGCCTCATAGATTGAGTTCGAAAAAAATTCTCTGTCCTTAAATTGTATAAATAGTTTAAGAACCATTGATATTTACTTGAAAAGGCAAGTTAGAATGAATAACATCTAGTAAACAAGAATTTATTTTACATTTAAAAATAATTAAAATCTATTAAAATACTCCAATCATACTCTTACATCATGTATATACCAACTATGTACCCACCAAAATTAAAAATTAAAAATAAATTTTAAATATCAATGGAATTCAGTGGTGAAGCCATCAGGTAGTGCACTTTCCTTTGTTGGAAGTCTTATTGCTGCTTCAATTTTGTTGCTTGTTATTGGTCTGTTCAGGTTTTTAAATTTTTCTTGTATCAAACTTCATAGGTTGTATGTGTCCAGGAATTTATCAATGTACTCTGGTTTTGAATGTACTGGTGTAAAGTTCTTCATAGTAGTTTGTAATGATCCTTTGTATTTCTGTGGTATCCATTTTGATGTCTCCTTTTTCATTTCTAATTTTATTTACATGGGTATTTCTTATCTTAGTCTAGCTAATGGTTTGTTGGCTTTGTTTACTTATTTAAGAAACAACTTTTTGTTTCATGCTCTGGTGTGACTTTTTAGTTTCAAATTTGTTTATTTCTGCTGTGATCTTCATTTTTTTTTTTTTTCTTCTGCTAATTTTGGGTTTGGTTTGCTCTTGCTTTTCTGGTTCCTTAAGATGTGTCATTAACTTGCTTATTTGAAATCTGTCTAATTTTTTTGGTCCAAGTATTTATTGCTATAAACTAGTCTTTTAATTCTGTTTTTGCTGTGTCCCATAGGTTTTGGTAGGTTGTGTTTCCATTTTCATTTGTTTCAAGACGTTTTTAAATTTAATTCTTAATTTCTTTTATCAGCCATTGGTTATTCAAGAGCATATTGTTGTTTAACTTCTATTTATCTGTAGTTTTAATGTTTCTCTTCTTCTTAAGGTCTAATTTTATTCTATTTTGGTCAGATAAAATACTTCCTTTGATTTTGTGTTTCAAAAACTTTTCGAGAGTTATTCTGAGTCCTAATATATGAACAATTCTGGAGAATATTTTATCTGCTGATGAAAAGAATGTGTGTTCTGTTGCTGTCGGGTAAAATGTTCTATAAAAGTCAGTTAGGTCTGCTTGGTCCATGGTGTAGTTTAACTCTGAACTTTCTTGATTTTCTGTCTAGATGATCTGTCCAATGCTGAGAGTAGGGTATTGATATTAATTGTCCTTGAGATTTTTATTTTATTTATTTTTTGTCATTTTAGATGATTGAGTTCTGTTACTAAAGAATAATTGTGTTCCTTCTGAGGTGACATTTTTCACTTGCTTTTTCCTGGTTGTCCTGTTTTTATGTTGATTTCTATGCATCTGGTAAAAAAGTTGCCTCTTCCAATTTGATCTAGTAGGTATCATAGGAAAGGAATTATTTGTAATAATAATTACCTGAGAAATAGTCCAGAATACAAATTATTTTTATAGGGAAGAAATTATTTGCAATAAGTCATAAATCTCAGGGTGGCAATTCAGTGGGGTGCATTGGCCTTGGTTTTAAGCACATACAATATTTAAATCTCTATTTGGTTTCTTCAGCTGGAATCTGCATTACTGACATTTGTGAGTTTCTCAGTGGTTTAGACTGAGAATTTGTGGTAATAGTATTGTGGCTTTGCTAGTGGTTGGCTCACCAGGCTGTTTCTCATCTCAAAAGTGTGCATGTGGGCAAAAGGTCGAGCTTTCATCCTTTTTCACATTGCTGATAAAGACATACCTGATACTGGACAATTTACAAAAGAATGAGGTTTAATTGGACTTACACTTCCACATGAATGGGGAGGACTCACAATCATGGTGGAAGGCAAGGAGGAGCAAGTCACATCTTACTTGGATGGTGGCAGGCAAAAAAAAAAAAAAAACTTATGCAGAGAAACTCCTGTTTTTAAAACCAACACATCTTTTGAGATCCACTCACTCTCATGAGAACAGCATGGGAAAGGCCCATCCCCATGATTCAATAGTCTCCCATCAGGTCCCTCCAACAACACATGGAAAGTATTGGAGCTACACAATGAGATTTTGGTGAGGACACAGAGCCAAACCATTTATTCCACCCTGGGCCCCTCCAAAATCTCATATTTTCACATTTCAAAACCAACCATGCCTTCCTAACAGTCCCCCAAAGTCTCAACTCATTTCAGCATTAACTCAAAAGTCTTATCTGAGACAAGGCAAGTCTCTTCCACCAATGAGCCTGTAAAATCAAAAGCAAGTTACTTCCTAGATACAAGGGGGTTACAGGAATTGGGTAAATACATCTGTTCTGAAAAGGATAAATTGGCCAAAACAGAGGGGCTACAGGTCCCATCCAAGTCTGAAATCCATCAGGATAGTTGAATCTTAGAGTTCCAAAATGATCTCCTTTGACTCCATGGCTCACATACAGGTCACACTGATGCAAGAGGAAGGTTCCCATGGTCTTGGGCAGCTCTACCCCTGTGTTTGCTTTGCAGGGTACAGCCTCCCTCCTGGCTACTTTCATGGGCTGGCATTGAGTGTCTGTGGCTTTTCCAGGTGCACAGTACTTGCTGTCAGTGGGTCTGTCATTCTGGGGTCTGGAGAATGGTGGTCCTCTTGTCACAGCTCCACTAGGTGGTGTCCCAGTAGGGGCTCTGTGTAGGGGCTCTGACCCCACATTTCCCTTCTTCACTGCTCTAGCAGAGGTTCTCCATTAGGGCCCCGCCTCTGCAGCAGTCTTCTCCCTGGGCACCGATATATTTCCATATATGTTTCAAAATATACGTGGAGGTTCCCAACCCCAATTCTTTACTTCTGTGCATTGGCAGGCTCAATACCATGTGGAAGCTGACAAGGCTTGCAGCTTGTACCCTCTGAAACCATAGCCCAAGCTCTATGTTGGCCCCTTTCAGCCAAGGCTGGAGCAGCTGGGATGCAGAGCACCAAGTCCCTAGACTGCACACAGCACAAAGACCCTGGGCCTGGTCCGTGAAACCACTTTTTCCTCCTGGCTCTCCAGGCCTGTGATAGGAGGGGCTGCCTTAAAAACCTCTGACATGCCCTGGAAACATGTTTTCCGTTGTCTTGGGGATTAACATTCAGCTCCTCATTACTTATAAAAAATGTTTGCAGGTGGCTTGGATTCCTCCTCAGAAAGTGGAATTTTCTTTTCTGTCGCATTGTCAGGCTGCAAATTTTTCAAACTTTTATTCTCTGCTTTCCTTGTAAAACTGAATGTCTTTAACCACACTCAAGTCACTTCTTGAGAATTTTGCTGCTTAGAAATTTATTCTGCCATGTAACCTAAGTCCTCTCTCTGTAGTTCAAAGTTCCACAGATCTCTATGGCAGGGGCAAAATGCCACCAGTGTCTTTACTATAACATAGCAAGAGTCACCTTTTCTCCAGTTCCCAAAAAGCTCCTCATCTCCATTTGAGACCACCTCAGCCTGGACTTTGTCCATGTCACTATCAGTATTGTGGGCAAAGCCATTCAACAAGTCTCTATGAAGTTCCAAACCTTCCCACATTTTCCTGTTTTCATCTGAGTGTCCAAGCTGTTCCAACCTCTTCCTGTTTTCCAGTTCCAAAGTCGCTTCCACATTTTGGGGTATCTTTTCAGCAGTGCCCCACTCTACTGGTACCCATTTACTATATTCATCTGTTTTCACACTGCTGATAAATACATACCCGATACTGGGCAATTTACAAAAGAAAGAGGTTTAATCAGACTTACATTTCCACATGGCTGGGGAAGCCTCACAATCATGGTGGAAGAAAAGGAGGAGCAAGTCACATCTTACGTGGAGGGTGGCAGGGAAAAAAGTGACTCCTGGTTTGTTTGTTTGTTTCTTTGTTTGTTGAGACAGAGTCTTGCTTTGTCGCCCAGGCTGGGGTGCAGTGGTGCGATTTCAGCTCACTGCAGCCTCTGCCTCCCATGTTCAAGCAATTCTCCTGCCTCAGACTCCCAAGAAGCTGGGATTACAGGCCCATGCCACTAGGCCTGGCTAATTTTTGTATTTTTAGTGGAGATGAGGTTTCACCATGTTGGCCAAGCTGGTCTCAAACTTCTAACCTTAAGTGATCTGCATGCCTTGGTCTCCCAAAGTGCTGGGATTACAGGCATGAGCCACCGTTCCCAGCCAAGACTCCTGTTTTTAAAACCATCAGATCTCATGAGACCCACTCACTCTCACAAGAACAGCATGGGAGAGACATGTCCCATGATTCAGTACTCTTTCACCAGGTCCCTCCCACAACACGTGGGGATTATGGGAGCTACAAGATGAGATTTGGGTGGGGACACAGAGCCAAACCATACCAGGTGGTTTGGCCAACTTGAGGTCTGGCTCACTGGGACTGGAGCCACAGTGATGTCATGCTAGTTTAGAGCATGGGAACAAGGTTGCTCAGCCGGTCTGGGGGTATGCCTGCCAGAAGTGGCCCATAGGGCTGTTTCTTAGGCCCAGGATATAAATGCAAGGCTCCTTGGCTTATCTGGGGGCATATTTTCCATGGGTGGTCCCACGGGGCTGTTTCTCCAGCCTTGGATTTGGGTGTAACACTGCATGAACAGCCTGATGATATGCCCACCTGAGGTAGCATGCAGGGCTGTTTCTCAGGCCTTACATGAGCTATTTCCCCATCTTGGGCCACAAGAGCACAGTTGCTTGGCTGACCCGGGGGAATCTGCTAGAGGTGGTCCATGGGGCTATTTCTCAGGTTCAGGACATGGAGGTAAGACTGCTCAACTAGCCTGGGAGGCATGTCTTCAGGAGAAGGCCCATAGGGCTATTTTGTAGGCCTGGGACATGGGTGCACAGCTGCTTGGCTTGTCTGGGTGTGGCCCAAGGGGATGTTTCTCAGGTCTGGGACACTGGTGCATTACTGCTTGACTGGTTCAGGGGCATGCCCACCTGGGGCAACCCATGGTGCTGTTTCTCAGGCCCAGTCTGCAGGCACATGGCTGCTTGACTACCCTAGGGCTTATCAGCTAGGGGTGGCCCATGGGGATGGTTTATAGTTCAGAGACATGAGCTTTTGCGTGCTTGGCTGCCCTGAACATGTGCTCACTAGGGGAAGCCTGTGGGACTATTTCTCATGTCTGCAGGGGTCAATGACAATGCAGGGTTATTTCTCAGACCCTGAGCATAAGCATGTAGCCACTCCTCTGGCCCAGAGGTATATAAGCTGCTCAGAAACTGTCAGTTTTGAGTGGTGTCCAGATAGGAGGAGGGTCTACAACAGGTCTGCACTGTTGTGCAAGCTGCTCTGCCACTTGGGCAATGGAACCCAGCAGATCCAATGGTGCTTGAGGTGTCAGTGGCAGAGAGGGATGCTGTTTGGAGCCTTTCACAGGCCCCCATAGATGAATCACCGTGGAGGCCTTTAGGATTTTGGAGCAAGGTCCTGCCATCTTTTGCAGATAACTACTCTACTTTTGAGAGACAGTTCTTGACCTGTTACTGGGATTTGGTAGTAACTAGACTTTGACTATGGGTCATCAAGTCACCATGCAAGTTGATCTGCCTATCATGAACTGGGTTCGTTCTGACCCATCTAGCCATAAAGTGGGGCAGGCACAGCAGCATTTCATCATCAAATGGAAGTGGTATATACATAACTGGGCTCAAGCAGATCCTGAAGGCACAAGCAAGTTACACGAGGAAGTGGCTCAACTGCCCATGGGTCTCCATTCCTGCCACCCTATCTTCTCTCACTCAGCTTGCACCAATGGTCTCATGGTGAGTTTCCTATGATCAACTGACAGAGAAAGAGAAGACCAGGGCCTGGTTTACAGATGGTTCTGCATGATATGCAGGCACCACTTTGAAAGTAGAAAGCTACAGCCCAATAGCCACTTTCTAGGACATCCCTGAAGGACAGTGGCAAAGGGAAATTATCCCAGTGGGCAGAACTTCAAGAAGTGCACCTGGTTGTACACGTTGCTTGGAAAGAGGAATGACCAGATGTGTGATTATATACTGACTCATAGGCTGTAGCCAATGATTTGGCTGGATAATCAGGGATTTGTATAAAAGCATTATTGAAAATTTGCTAACAAAAAATTTGGGGAAGAGGTATGTAGATGGACCTTTCTGAGTAGTCAAAAACTGTGAAGATATTTGCATCCCATGTGAGTACTCAACAAAAGTTGACCTCAGCAGAAGATAATTTTAGTCATCAAGTTGATAGAATGAATCATTCTTGGACACCACTCAGCCTCTTTCCTTAGCCACATCTGTCATTGCCCAATGGGCCCATGAACACAGTGGCCATGGTGGCTGGAATGGAGGTTACACATTGGCTCAACAACATGAACCTCAATTAACCAAGGTGGACCTGGCTACAGCCACCACTGAGTACCATTTGTCAGGAGCAGATACCAACACTGAGCCCTCAATATGGTACCATTCCTCAGGGTGATCAGCCAGCTACTTGGTGGCAGGTTGATTATATTGAACCTCTTCCATCACGGAAAGGGCAGTGGTTTGTCCTCAATAAAATAGACACTTAATCTGGATATGGGTTTGAATATCCTGCACTCAATGCTTCTGCCAGACTACTATCCATAAACCCATGAAATGCCTTATTCACCATCAGTGGGTGCAGGACAGTGGGTGCAGCCCACCGAGTGAGAGCCGAAGCAGGGTGAGGCATTGCCTCACCCGGGAAGCGCAAGGGGTAAGGGAATTCCCTTTCCTATCCAAGGGAAACTATGACACACAGCACCTGGAAAATCAGGTCACTCCCACCCTAATACTGCACTTTTCCAAGGGTCTTAGCAAACGGCACACCAGAAGATTATATTCCACTCCTAGCTCAGAGGGTCCCACACCCATGGAGCCTCCCTCATTGCTAGCACAGAAGTCTGAGATCTAACTGAAAGGTGGCAGTGAGGCTGGGGGAGGGGCGCCCGCTGAGGCTTGCTGAGGCTTGAGTAGGTAAACAAAGTGGCTGGGAAGCTCAAACTGGGTGGAGCCCACTGCAGCTCACGGAGGCCTACCTGCCTCCATAGACTCCACCTCTGGGGATAGGGCATAGCCAAACAAAAGGCAGCAGAAACCTCTGCAGATTTAAATGTCCCTCTCTGACAGCTTTGAAGAGAGTAGTGGTTCTCCCAGCACAGAGTTTGAGATCTGAGAATGGACAGACTGCCTCCTCAAGTGGGTCCCTGACACCCGAGTAGCTTAACTGGGAGACACTCCCCAGTAGGGGCAGACTGACACCTCACACAGCTGGGTAACCCTCTGAGACGAAGCTTCCAGAGGAATGATCAGGCAGCAACCTTTTCTGTTCAGCAATATTCAATCTTCTGCAGCCTCCACTGCTGATATCCAGGCAAACAGGGTCTGGAGTGGACCTCCAGCAAACTCCAACAGACCTACAGCTGAGGGTCCTGACTATTAGAAGGAAAACTAACAAACAGAAAGGACATCCACACCAAAACCCCATCTGTACATCACCATCATCAAAGACCAAAGGGAGATAAAACCACAAAGATGGGGAAAAAACAGAGCAGAAAAGCTGAACATTCTAAAAATCGGAGCGCCTCTCCCCCTCCAAAGGAAAGCAGCTCCTTGCCAGCAACGCAACAAAGCTGGATGGAGAACAACTCTGACGAGTTGAGAGAAGAAGGCTTCAGATGATCAAACTTCTCTAAGCTAAAGGAAGAAGTTCGAACCCATTGCAAAGAAGCTAAAAACCTTGAAAAAATATTTGTGAATGGCTAACTAGAATAACAAATGTAGAGAAGTCCTTAAATGACCAGATAGAGCTGAAAACCATGGCACGAGAACTACGTGACAAATGCACAAGCTTCAGTAACTGATTCTATCAACTGGAAGAAAGGGTATCAATGATTGAAGATCAAATTAATGAAATGAAGCGAGAAGAGAAGTTTACAGAAGAAAGAGTAAAAAGAAAAGAACAAAGCCTCCAAGAAATATGGGACTATGTTAAAAGACCAAATCTACATCTGATTGCTGTACCGGAAAGTGACGGGGAGAATGGAACCAAGTTGGAAAACACTCTGAAGGATATTATCCAGAACTATCCCAACATATCAAGGCAGGCCAACATTCAAATTCAGGAAATACAGAGAACACGACAAAGATACTCCTCGAGAAGAGCAACTCCAAGACACATAATTGTCAGATTCACCAAAGTTGAAATGAAGGAAAAAATCTTAAGGGCAGCCAGAGAGAAAGGTCGGGTTACCTACAAAGGAAAACCCATCAGACTAACAGCAGATCTCTCAGCAGAAACTCTATAAGCCAGAAGAGAGTAGGGGCCAATATTCAACATTCTTAAAGAAAAGAATTTTCAACCCAGAATTTCATATCCAGCCAAACTAAGTTTCATAAGTGAGAGAGAAATAAAATCCTTTACAGACAAGCAAATGCTGAGAGATTTTGTCACCAACAGGCCTGCCCTACAAGAGCTCCTGAAGGAAGCACTAAATGTGGAAAGGAACAACCAGTACCAGCCACTGCAAAAACATGCCAAAATGTAAAGACAATTGATGCTAGGAAGAAACTGCATCAACTAACGAGCAAAATAAACATTTAACATCATAATGACAGGATCAAATTCACACATAACAATATTAACATTAAATGTAAATGGGCTAAATGGTCCAATTAAAAGACACAGACTGGCAAATTGGATAAAGAGTCAAGACTCATCAGTGTGCTGTATTCAGGAGACCCATCTCACGTGCAGAGACACATATAGGCTCAAAATAAAGGGATGGAGGAAGATCAACAAAGCAAATGGAAAACAAAAAAAGGCAGGGGTTACAATCTTAGTCTCTGATAAAACAGACTTTAAACCAACAAAGATAAAAAAGAGACAAGGCCATTACATAATGGTAAGGGGATCAATTCAACAAAAAGAGCTAACTATCCTAAATATATATGCACCCAATACAGGAGCACTCAGATTCATAAAGCAAGTTCTTAGAGACTTACAAAGAGACTTAGACTCCCATACAATAATAATGGGAGACTTTAACACCCCACTGTCAACATTAGACAGATCAACCATACAGAAAGTTCCCAAGTATATCCAGGAATTGAACTCAGCTCTACAACAAGCAGACCTAATAGACATCACAGAACTCTCCACCCCAAATCAATGGAATATACATTTTCTCAGCACCACATCACACTTATTCCAAAATTGAACACATAGTTGGAAGTAAAGCACTCCTCAGTAAATGTAAAAAACAGATATTATAACAAACTGTCTCTCAGAACACAGTGCAATCACTCTAGAACTCAGGATTAAGAAACTCACTCAAAACCACTCAACTACATGGAAACTGAACAACCTGCTCCTGAATGACTACTGGGAACATAATAAAATGAAGGCAGAAATAAAGATGTTCTTTGAAACCAATAAGAACAAAGACACAATATACCAGAATCTCTGGGACACATTTAAAGCAGTGTGTAGAGGGAAATTTATAGCACTAAATGCCCACAAGAGAAAGCTGGAAAGATCTAAAACTGACAGCGTAACATCCCCATTAAAAGAACTAGAGAAGCAAGAGCAAACACATTCAAAAGCTAGCAGAAGGTAAGAAATAACTAAGATCAGAGCAGAATTGAAGGAGATAGAGACACAAAAACCCTTCAAAAAATCAATGAATCCAGGAGCTGGTTTTCTGAAAACATCAACAAAACTGATAGACTGCTAGCAAGACTAATAAAGAAGAAAAGAGAGAAGAATCAAATAGATGCAATAAAAATGATAAAGGGGATATCACCACCGACCCCACAGAAATACAAACTACCATAAGTGAATATTACAAACACCTCTATGCAAATAAACTATAAAACCTAGAAGAAATGGATAAATTCCTGAACACATACACTCTCCCAAGACTAAACCAGGAAGAAGTTGAATCCCTGGATAGACCAATAGCAGGCTCTGAAGTTGAGGCAATAATTAATAGCCTACCAACCAAAAAAAAAAAAAAAAAAAACCAGGACCAGATGGATTCACAGCTGAATTCTACCAGAGGTACAAAGAGGAGCTGGCACCATTCCTTCTGAAACTATTCCAATCAACAGAAAAAGAGGGAGTCCTCCCTAACTCATTTTATGATGCCAACTTCATCCTGATACCAAAGCTTGGCAGAGACACACACACAAAAAAAGAGAATTTTAGACCAATATCCCTGATGAATATTGATGCAAAAATCCTTGATAAAATACTGGCAATCTGAATCCAGCAGCACATCCAAAAGGTTATCCACCATGATCAAGTGGGCTTCATCCCTAGGATGCAAGGCTGGTTCAACATACGCAAATCAATAAACGTAATCCAGCATACAAACAGAACCAAAGACAAAAACCACATGATTATCTCAATAGATGCAGAAAAGTCCTTTGACAAAATTCAACATCCCTTCATGCTAAAAACTCTCAGTAAATTCAGTATTGATGGAACATATATCAAAATAATAAGAGCTATTTATGAGAAACACACAGCCAATATCATACTGAATGGGCAAAAAATGGAAGCATTCCCTTTGAAAACTGGCACAAGACAGGGATGCCCTTTCTCACCACTGCTATTCAACATAGTGTTGGAAGCTCTGGCCAGGGCAATCAGGTAGAAGAAAGAAATAAAGGGTATTCAATTAGGAAAAGAGGTAGTCAAATAGTCCCTGTTTGCAGATGACATGATTGTATATTTAGAAAACCCCATTGTCTCAGCCCAAAATCTCCTTAAGCTGATAAGAAACTTCAGCAAAGTCTCAGGATACAAAATCAATGTGCAAAAATCACAAGCATTCTTATACATCAATAACAAACTGAGAGCCAAATCATGAGTAAACTCCCATTCACAATTGCTTCAAAGAGATACCTAGGAATCCAACTAACAATGGATGTGAAGGACCTCTTCAAGGAGAACTACAAACCACTGCTCGATGAAATAAAAGAGGACACAAACAAATGGAAGAGCATTCCATGCTCATGAATAGGAAGAATCAATATCGTGAAAATACTGCCTAAGGTAATTTATAGATTCAATGCCATCTCCATTAAGCTACCAATGAAATTCTTCATATAATTGGAAAAAAACGATTTTAAAGTTCATGTGGAACCAAAAAAGAGCCCGCATTACCAAGACAATCCTAAGTCAAAAGAACAAAGCTGGGGGCATCATGCTACCTGACTTCAAACTATACTACAAGGCTACAGTAACCAAAACAGCATGGTACTGGTACCAAAACAGACATATAGACCAAGGGAACAGAACACAGCCCTCAGAATCAATACCACACATCTAAAACTGTCTGATCTTTGACAAACCTGAGAGAAACAAGAAATGGGGAAAGGATTCCCTATTTAATAAATGGTCCTGGGAAAACTGGCTAACCACATGTAGAAAGCTGAAATTGGATCCCTTCCTTACATCTTATACAAAAATTAATTCGAGATGGATTAGAGACTTAAATGTTAGACCTAAAACCATAAAAACCCTAGAAGAAAACCTAGGCAGTACCATTCAGGACATAGGCATGGGCAAGGACTTCATGTCTAAAACACCAAAAGCAATGGCAACAAAAGCCAAAATTGACAAATGGGATCTAATTAAACTAAAGAGTTTCTGCACAGCAAAAAAAAAAAAAAAAAAAAAAAAAAAAAAAAAAAAAAAACTACCATCAGAGTGAACAGGCAACCTACAGAATGGGAGAAAATGTTTGCAATCTACTCATCTGACAAAGGGCTAATATCCAGAACCGACAAAGAACTCAAACAAATTTATGAGAAAAAACAACCCCATCAAAAAGTGGACGAAGGATATGAACAGACACTTTTCAAAAGAAGACATTTATGCAGCCAACAGACACATGAAAAAATGCTCATCATCACTCACCATCAGAGAAATGCCAATCAAAACCACAATGAGATGCCATCTCACACCAGTTAGAATGGCGATCATTAAAAAGTCAGGAAACAACAGGTGCTGGAGAGGATGTGGAGAAATAGAAACACTTTTACACTGTTGGTGGGACTGTAAACTAGTTCAACCATTGTGGAAGACCATGTGGCGATTCCTCAAGGATCTAGATCTAAAAATACCATTTGACCCAGCCATCCCATTACTGGGTATATACCCACAGAATTATAAATCATGTTGCTATAAAGACACATGCACATGTATGTTTATTGTGGCGCTATTCACAATAGCAAAGACTTGGAACCAACCCAAATGTCCATCAATGACAGACTGGATTAAGAAAATGTGGCACATATACACCATGGAATACCATGCAGCCATAAAAAAGGATGAGTTCTTGTGTTTTGTAGGGACATGGATGCAGCTGGAAACCATCATTCTCAGCAAACTATCACAAGGACAGAAAACCAAACACCGCATGTTGTCACTCATAGGTGGGAATTGAACAATGAGAACACTTGGGCACAAGAAGGGGAACATCATACACTAGGGCCTGTCATGGGGTGGGAGGAGGGTGAAGGGATAGCATTAGGAGATATATCTAATGTAAATGACGAGTTAATCAGTGCAGCACACCAACATGGCACATGTATACATATGTAACAAACCTGCATGTTGTGCACATGTACCCTAGAAAGTAAAGTATAAAAAAAAAAAAAAAAAAAGAGGTACAGTAGTGGGCTCATGCTCATGGAATTCACTGGTTTTACTTTGTTTCCTATCATCCTGAAGCAGCTGGATTGATAGAATGGTGAAATGACCTTTTTAAATCACAATTACAAAGCCAACTAGGTGACAACACCTTGCAGGACTGGGGCAAAGTTCTCAAGAAGACTGTGTATTCTCTGAACTAGTGTCCAATATATGGTACTGTTTCCTCCATAGCCAGGATTCACAGGTAAAGGAATCAAAGGGTGGAAGTGGTACCACTCATCATCTCCCCTAGTGACCCACTAGCAAAATTCTTGCTTCCTGTTCCTGGGACATTACATTCTGCTGGCCTAGAGGTCTTAGTTCCAGAGGGAGGAATACTGCCACCAGGACACACAACAATGATGCCATTAAATTTGATGCTAAGATTACCACCTGTCCACTTTGAGCTCCTCCTACCTCTAAGTCAACAGGCTAAGAAGGGAGTTATCCAGTGTTGGCCGGGTTGATTGACCCAGAATATCAAAATGAAATCAGCCTACTACTCCACAATGGAGGTATGGAAGACTATCCGTGGAATAGAGGAAATTCCTTAGGGCATCTCTTAGTATAACCAAGCCCTGTGATTAAGGTCAATGGGAAACTGAAACAACCCAATCCAGGTAGGACTACAAATGGCACAAACCCTTCAGGAATGAAGGTTTGGGTCACTCCACCAGGTTAAAAAAAAAAACACGACCCCACTGAGGTGCTTATTGAAGGCACAGGGAATTCAGAATGGGCCGTAGAAGAAGGTAGTCATCAATACATTACGACCATGTGACCAGTTGCAGAAACGGGGACTGTAAATGTCATAAGTATTTCCTCCTTATTTTGTTAAGAACATATTCGTGCATGTATACACTTGCACTACAAAAATATCATCAAAAGATCCCGTATTAGTAAGAACCTGTATTAGATCCCGTATTTTATACTTGTAAGAAAATATTATATCTTCATCTTATTTCCTTTCTTTTTCCTTTATAATGTGACATAAGATTTATTGACTTCATATCAGCATTTAAGTGTTAACTTTATGTAATAGCATTTAGGTTAAGGATTAGTGTGTTTCCGTTTGCAGAAAGGATAGCTGTATTATGTTAGGCATAATTATGACCTTATCATTGTCTTTATTTTTAGATGATGTATGATTTCAGGAGATGGTGTTTCGGTTCAAGTTGACAAGGGGTGAACTTGTGATCATTAATATTGGGTGTCAACTTGATTAGATTGAAGGATACAAAGGATTGTTCCTGGGTGTGTCTGTGAGGGTGCTGCAAAAGGACATTAACATTTGAGTCAGTGGACTGGGAGAGGCAGACCCACCCTCAATCTAGGTGGGGACCATCTAATTAGCTGCCAGTGTGACTAGAATAATGCAGGCAGAAGAAAATATAATGAGGAGACTTCCTGAGTCGTCCAACCTTCATCTTTCTCCCATGCTGGATGCTTCCTGCCCTCAAACATAAGACTCCAAGTTTTTCAGCTTTTGGACCCTTGAACTTACACCAGTGATTTGCCAGAGGCTCTCAGGCCTTTGAACACAGACTGAAGACTACACTGTCAGCTTCCATACTTTTGAGGTTTTAGGACTGGGGCTGGCTTTCTTGCTCCTCAGCTGGCAGAGGGCCTATTGTGGAACTTCACCTTGTGATCCTGTGAGTCAATTCTCCTAATAAACTCCCCTTCATATATACATATACATTATTAGTCTGTCCCTTTAGAGAACGCTGACTAATACAGGATCTTTTGATATTTCCTTCACAACAAGAAGTTCCTCCTAACTTCAGGCAGATCCAACCTTGGTCAAGGAGAAAAGGTTGCAGAGGCTGGATGCCACCATGCCACCATGCTGTCCTCCTTGACTTTCAGTTACCACAGGAGTGTCTCCACTTTCTCACTGCACTCTGGTGCTCTCCCTTCAACACTCCAGTGAAATGTTAGCTGTTTATTTATTGTTTTGACTTTTTTTTTCCTGTGGGGGAGAAATATGCCAGGGGTCTCTAGTCTGCCATCTTGCTGATATCCATGAATGTGTTTTGTAACAATTATTGAAAACTCCAATTCCATACAGTGAAAAAATTTAATTTTCCACAAGCTTAACATTACTCAATTATTTTGGTATTTATATTAACTTTTATTTTCTAGAATATATAGGATAATTCCATTCTCAATTCAGAATGTTTTCTTTTTTTAATTTTTCTTGATCTCCTATTATTTGTAAGGTCTTTTGCCTAGCATATTTTGCTTAGGCTCTCTATTTTTCTACTAGAAGCTTTTTATGTTTGTTTGCTTTTACTTCCCTGTTTAGATTGTCCCAAGTATTTTTCTCTTTAAAAATTGATCCCAAATATTTTTCCCAAGGTTGTTTTTAAATTGTGCTAGCTTGTCCAACTTGGTATCATTCATTTGAGAGCTGAAGCACCGTGAGTAGAGCATTTTCATTAAGCCATGCTACCATCTGCCTTCTGGTTTATTAGCATATGCAATAGAGTAAGACATTGCATTGACTTCTATTTTTACATTTTGTGAAATTTTGCCAGTGGGTTTTCCTTTCTCTTTAGCACATGCAAAGATCTTAAGGAGATAAATCTTGTAAGATAAAGGGGTTTGAATTATGTAAAATCAGTGTAATGATTAGATGTACTAAATCCCATCTGAACCCAAAACAATATGTTTTACATTAGACATTCTCTTTTGCTAATAATATGCATAAAAGAAACCCTGAATTTATCTTATTACCACCCCAAAATTTAGTTTTTAAATTGTACCAGCATCTATTCATTAAAATGAAAGCTTATTCTGGTTTCAAAGGAATATTATTATGTCATGCTTTGAAACAGTAACTAAGCATCTCCCTATGTAACAAACTATCTGAAATTAAGAACCACAGACTATGAATATTCTGCATTATAAAATAATTTTGAATGTGCCATTCATTTAGTGTACACATACATGCACATGTATTTATTTATTTATTTTTGCAATAGAGTCTCATTCTGTTGCCCAGGCTGGAGTACAGTGGCACGATCTTGGCTCACTGAAACCTCAGCCTCCCGGGTTCAAGCAATTCTCCTGCCTCAGCCTCCCGAGTAGCTGGGATTACAGGCACTCGCCACCATGCCTGGCTAATTTTTTGTATTTTTAGTAGAGATGAGGTGTCACCATGTTTGCCAGGCTGGTTATGAACTCCTGTCAAGTGATCCGCCTGCCTCGGCCTCTCAAAGTGCTAGGATTACAGGCATGAGCCACCACACCCGGCCTGTATTTAGACTGTCATAATATAGAGTTACCTATTTAAAATTTTAGTCTGATATCAGAATAATGCTGTACAATTTGTTAACATTTGTCATTAAAATGTCAGGCTGGGGCTGTGTATAGTTGTGCAAGCTTGTACTCACAACAGTTTGGGAGGTCAAGGCACGAGAATCACTTGAGCCTAAGAGATTGAGATGAATCTGGGAAACATAACAAAATCCCATCTCTACAAAAAATTTAAAAACTAACCACACATGGTGGCAAGTGCCTGTAGTCACAGCTACTTGGGAGACTGGGGCAAGAGGACTTCTTGAGCCCAGGTGGTCAAGGTTTCGGTGAGTTGTGATCATGCACGGCCCTCACACCTGGAAGAAAACAGTGAGACCTTCCCTCAAAATAAATAAATTAATTAAATAAATAAAGTAAATTTCAGGCTCAGAGGTACTATTCAACACAAGCTAGCAAGAGAAAGAAAGAAAAGATGTTCAAATAGGAAGAGAAGAATTCAAACTATCTCCCTTTGCTGACGGTATGAATCCTAAAGATTCTATCAAAAGGTTACTAGAACTGAAAAATGAATTAAAGAAAGTTTCAGTAGCATTTCTTTCTTTTTTTTTTTTTTGTTTAAGACAGAGTCTCGCTCTGTCACCCGGGCTGGAGTGCAGTGGCCGGATCTCAGCTCACTGCAAGCTCCGCCTCCCGGGTTTACGCCATTCTCCTGCCTCAGCCTCCCGAGTAGCTGGGACTACAGGCGCCCACCACCTCGCCCGGCTAGTTTTTTTGCATTTTTTAGTAGAGACGGGGTTTCAGCGTGTTAGCCAGGATGGTCTACGATCTCCTGACCTCGTGATCCGCCCGTCTCGGCCTCCCAAAGTGCTGGGATTACAGGCTTGAGCCACCGCGCCCGGCCTTAAATCTTCTTTTTCTAAGCAAACCCAAACTTAGTATTAATGACATAGGAATTATTTCGGTAAAGTGAAAAATCTCTTTATTAGGACAATTACTCAGAGGCAAAAGAAAAGACCTTCTACAGTGTAACTGCTGGTCTCTACGGGTAGTCAATTTAGATAAAAAAAAACAGAACCCCCAAAACAGAGTGAGTGGCATATTTGCCCTGAGTTCTTTAAGGGGGTTTAGTCATTTGAAACCTTCTCTAGGTTTTTCTTGGTACCGAAGATGGTGAAGGGGGAAGGAAGAATAGGGTGGAAGAAAAGTAAACGAAAGATTATGTTTTTAAAGATGGGAAGCAAACACAGAAGCCAAACACATGGTTTTGTTATTTTGTTTTTGTTTTCTTTTTTCCCTTTTGCAGCTGAAGGAATTTTAGCCAATTCAGAAAGGCCTTGTTTCCCATAATTTTGAGTTATCATTCGGATTTGACCAATTAAAGTAGAGTTGGTCAAATCTGATGGGAGAAAGACCTGAAAAAGCAACAACAAAAAAAACAACAATATGATTACAAGCACTCTAATGGCAGGGAGAAAGTAGGCTACATTACCAGTGGAAGAAATCCGTGTTATCAGGGGTGAATCCGTATAGATCGACTGCAGCCTCAATTCTTGCCTCCTCAGAAGACAGAATATGACTGAGGGGCATAAGGCAGAAGAAGAGACCTAGGCAAGTTTCAGAGCAGGAGTAGAAGTTTATTAAAGGAAAGAAAGGAAAGAAAAGAAGAAAAGTATAACTTTGAAGCAGCTGAATGGAGAAACCAAGTGCTCAGCCTGACCTCTTCACTTGGGGTTTTATACATTGTCATACACCTGGGATCTTAGATTACTTCTCCGCACTCCTGAAATCTTACTGGGAAGCTTCTGATCAGTTTCAGGTGTGTTTCAGGTGTGTTCTATCTGCTAGGAGACTGCCTTTCCCTGGCACTGGCTGTGACCAATTATTACTTTAGAGAAACAGTTAAAAACCACCTGACCATCACCTGATGGTCACCTAACACTCCTGATGTGTGTGGGGGTAGTTCTCCTCTGCCCTACTCATACCCGCGTAGCTATCTACTGTAATAAGATAACTAATAATTGTAACTTTAGCCAATATGAAACCCCAGTTCAACTACTTACCTAGGAGTGTGTCTCAGGCTGAAGACTGCTTTCTACCATTGTAGAAGCAGGAAAAAACTCAAACTCACCTTCCTTACCTGTTGGAAGTGAGCTCGAACTACAGAAAGGTGTTACTTGCCTTCCATTGTCATGGAAGCAGGAAAACTTGCCTTCCTAGTTGCAAGCAAGTAAAACTCCAGAAAAGGAGTTGTACAGCAAAATAATTTTAGATCTCAACCAAATTTTGGAAGATCAGGGATTATCTGGAGGGAGAGGAGCTCCCAGGCCTCAGAAAATTGTCCTATTGGGTTTGAGCCATAAAGATAGCTCAAGCTGCTAGCAAGCCCTGATAGAAGATTTGTCAAAGGTCGAGGCCACCTCCACTCAGTGTCCACTCATGATCACTAAAAGTGAACCCCAAATATCTAGACAGTTCTCAATCTAGAAAGTTTATTTTGCCAAGGTTAAGAATATCCGCATGGCACAGCCTCAGGAGGTCCTGATGCCATGCTTCCAAGGTGATAGAGCCACAGCTTGGCTTTATACATTTTAGGGAGACATGAGACATCAATCCATATATGTAATATGTACAATGATTCTGTCTGGAAAGGCGAGACAACTCAAAGAGGGGAGGGTACTTCCACATTATAGGTAGATGAGAGAAAAACGGTTGCATTCTTTTGAGCTCCTGATTAGGCTTTCACTGAATGTGCAATTTACAGGAATAGTCAATTATGTATTAGTCTGGCTTAGTGAAGCAACAGGGCAACAGAAACAATCATATACGCAGTTGTCTCATGTGAGCAGAGGGATGACACTGAGTTCTGCCTGTCCATTTTTCACGTTTGCCCACGGAATTTCCTTGTGGGAAAATTGCGAGGGAGGTATGTAGATTTTTTCAATCTTTATGCTATCTTATTTAGGAATAGAATGGGAGGTAGGTTTGCCTAACACAGTTAACAGCTTGACTTTTCCCTTTGGCTTAGTGATTTTGGGGAGATTTATTTTCCTTTCAAAAAACCAACAAAATATATAATACTAAGTTGAACCCTAATATAAGCAACTATGGACTTTGGATGATAATGATGTGTCAATGCAGATTTATTGATTGTAACAAATATACCACTGTGAGGTAAGATGTTGATAATGGGGAAGTCTTCTTGGGGATGGGTGTCAGAAGGGATATGGTAATTCTCTATATTTTCTGCTTAATTGTTCCATGAACTGCCAGCAAACATATATTTTTTAAAAAATCAGCTATAGCTTTATAATAAATTTTGATACCTTGTAGTATAAGTTTTCCAACTGTTATTTCTTGTTTGAGATTGCCTTGTCTAATCTTGGCCTTAGTAATTTCATTTCAATTTTGAAATTATCTCTTCAGTTTTAATAACATAATCATGTGGGATTTTGAGTATAATTTCCATTTAATCTACAGATCAATTTTGGGAGAGTTGACATCGTAAAAATATTTGTGTTAAATCCATGAATACAGTAAATCGTTTAATTTATGTATGTATTCTTTAATTTATCTCATTAATGTTTGTCATTTTCAGAATGAAACGGTTGCATGTGTCTTGTGGTTTTATTTATATTTTCTGGGTTTTGCTGTTATAAATCATTAGTCTTAATTTTTCAATTTTGTTTTTGTTTGTATATAGAAATAAAGTTCATTTTTAACTATTGATCTAATATAGAGTGACCTTGCTAAATTTACATATTAATCTTAATTATTTGTTGTAGGATATTTTAGATTTTCACTTTATTTCTTATTTTTAATTATTATGGATACATAATAGTTGTACATATTTATGGGATACATATGGGATACATTTTGATACAAGCATACAACGTGTAATGTCAAATAATGGTAATTGGTGTATCCATCACCACAAGCATTTATCATTTTTGTGTTAGACACATCCCAGTTCCACTCTTTTAGTTATTTTTAAATATATGATAAATTTCTGTTAACTAATGTTCCTCTACTGTGCTTCCTCACACTAGATCTTATTCCTCCTATCTAACTGTATATTTGTACCCATTATGCACTACAAATGCTCCTGACAAGGATAGTTTTATATTTTTCATTCTAGTTCTTCCCCCTACACCTTGTTTTCTTACTCTTATTCCATTGCTAGAGCACCATACACAACATCAAATAGAGAGTAGATAACAGGAAGCTTGGATTGGCTCTCTATTAAGACAGGGCCCATATAAGCTAGGTATTAATTCGTAATGTGGCCTTTAAAGTTTGAAACTCATTTGGCAATAGCCAGAAACAACTTGTTTACATTGTTTAGGAATGTGTAGGTTGGTGTTTTAAGGCTCATTTAACCAGTTACATACCCAGACTTAGCTCCATGACAAGTGGGGCATAAAATATGCGACTGGAAACATGAACCTGAGATCTTCTGAAATCAAGGGCACATTTGTTTCTTTGAAAATAATAAAAAGGCCTCTCTTCCATTATCCTACAAGAACTAACGCGGGAACAGAAAAACAAATACTGCGTGTTCTCACTTATAAGTGGGAGCTAAACACTGAGAACAAATGGACACAAGTGAGCAAAAGACACCAGGGCCTACTTGAGGGTGGAGGGAGTGAGCAGGGAGAGGATCAAAAAATGACTTATCGGTTGGGTGCGGTGGCTTACACCTGTAAGTCCAGCACTTTGGGAGGTTGAGGCAGGCGGATCACAAGACCAGGAGTTTCAGACCAGCCTGGCCAACATAGTGAAACCCCATCTCTACTAAAAATACAAAAAATTAGCTGGGCATGGTGGCGGGCACCTGTAATCCCAGCTACTTGGAAGGCTGAGGCAGGAGAATCGCTTGAACCTGGGCAGCAGAGGTTGCATTGAGCCAAGATAGCACCACTGCACTCCAGCCAGGGCAACAGTGTAAGACTCCATCTCAAAAAAAAAAAAAAAAAAAACACACACACAAACAAACAACAAAAAATACGACTTATCAAGTAATATGCTTATGACCTAGGTGATGAAATAACCCGTACACCAAGCCCCTGTGACATGCAATTTACCTGTATAACAAACCTGCACATGTATACCTGAACCTAAAATAAAAGTTTAAAAAAATCCTTTCTCCAGGGAAAAGATCAGGTGATCTTACTATTATAAAGGTTTGGATTCCCTGTGCTTGAGCTTCCTCTCCAGTAATAGAACCTATTATTTGTGCAGGTATCACCTTACCCTCCTCTCGACGCCCTGTGTAAACTGGGGCCCAGGAAGCTTGCAAAATTTCTAGTATTTTGACCACTGCATTATTGCAAGCAGTAAACTACAACTTGTTTCTGATTGAAGAGTCTCATGCCTTCTGCCAGCATCAATGAAACTGTGGCAGATTAACTTGCCATCTTGCAAATAGAGTAAAATCTTAGATTATTCATAATTTTAACACTATGCTACCCATATTTTTAGAAATCCTCTTTGAGAGCAAGAAGTTTATGTAAAGAAAATTAAATTATATTGGCCGGGCGCGGTGGCTCAAGCCTGTAATCCCAGCACTTTGGGAGGCCGAAACGGGCGGATCCCGAGGTCAGGAGATCGAGACCATCCTGGCTAATGCGGTGAAACCCCGTCTCTGCTAAAAAAAATATAAAAAACTAGCCGGGCTCAGTGGCGGGCGCCTATAGTCCCAGCTACTCGGGAGGCTGAGGCAGGAGAATGGTGTGAACCCGGGAGGCGGAGCTTGCAGTGAGCTGAGATCTGGCCACTGCACTCCAGCCTGGGCCACAGAGCAAGACTCTGTCTCAGAAAAAAAAAAAAAAAAAAGAAAGAAAATTAAATTATATTTTAAAAAATAGCTACTACAACAGTTAGGGGAAATTACTTTCAATTGGCTTTGTACAAATACAAATGCTTATTAATACAAGGACTCAAGAAACTCAAGCTTAACTTTTTAAGAACATTCCAAGTTTTGCTTGCTTCTTACCATCTTCTTTGATCTTGACTATTGGTAGTGTATAGAAACCTACAGGAATAATTAAATACTTACGTAATTTTGCCAGAGAGTAAAATATTCATAAAGATGCAACAACAAAAATAAAAAAAAAACATACTTTATCAATCAAGTGGTAAAGAGTAATTATTTTATTTTATTTATCTTTTATTACTAAAGTCAGAGATTATAGTATTAATTTCCTCAGATACATTTTGAAATGTGTTAGAGTGCAATTTATTTTTAATTAGGGAAGAAGGATCATTACTAATTATTTTCCATTCACTAAGACACTTCAGTTATGAAGAAATCTAGTTTAGGAATACATGCCCTAATGAACCCCAAGATGTTATTATTCTCCTTGTTTAATATAGATCTACAAGAGGTAACATTCAGTGGTTTATTGTATTTCAATGTATGAACATAATGATCTATATTGAAAAGCAAACATCCATTTCAATGTTGTCTATACTCATAAGTGTATTTTTTACAAAATGATAGTTTCAATAGGAAGTGAGAGCTAAATCATTTTCTTTTTTTGTAAAATAAGGTTTATTTATTGTTTTAATGATGTTGGCATTTCATCATGCTCAAGGAATATTAAATATTTGCAAATATTTTTTATCTCAAGCTGCCTCTCCATTATTGTATGTGGACAAATATTATTTGTTTAGGAATACATTTAGTGTTCAAAGTGTACTTTGCAATAAATGCATTGTGTAGCACTGAGTCAGAGTCTTGGGAATAAAAGGCAGATGAATCCCTAAATTAGTGTAATTCTTGACAGAAAACAGATGGAACACTAAATCAGTATAGTTAAAGAGAGTTTAATAAAAATTACCATTTACCAAAATGTGAAAACAATGCAGCATGATAAAGTGCACTGATATTAACAACAGCAAAGATATTACCACGTTTAATTCTGAAGGGGTAACAGGAGGTATTAGATACAGAGACTTGGTGAGAATGCAAACTCTGGTTGTTGGATGGGGCCATCCAACAAAAGATGTGGCCCTTTACATGATGGTACAGTGCTCCTGATAACATACAATCTTATAAGGAAGGATCAAAAGCAATTGTTGCCCTGACATTGCACTCTACAATTTTTTGAGCTATTGATAATGTCTCTTATTGGCCATGCCCAACTTGAAGATAGAGAATCTGAGTGTCCCCATCCCCACAGCTCGCTGGATACAGCCCACACTACAGTTCTCTGATGGGTCCCATACTTGAGGCACTGGGCAGAGGCATCCTGGCCCACTTGAAACAGAAAGCCACTAGCTCTGCTGTTCCCATGCCCCCTCTCACCATGTACTCTGGGCCTATAGTGAGAGTGTCCACACTAATGATCTCTGAACCACCTTGAAGAAATAATTCCTCCCTGGTCTCAAAAAATAGCTAGTGCCTGGCTCCCGTAGAGATGGCTGATTAGATCTGTAGTTCTTTTATACATGCACTAACCCAATTCTGAAGGCTCCACCCTCATGAAATAATTATCTCCCAAATGCCTCCTCTCTTAATACCATTACATCTAAGACTAGGATTTCAAAATATAAATTTGGGATGGTGGTGGGAATACAGAAACATTCATCCCATAACAAAATCCTAACTGCCAATGTGATGGCATTTTGGAAATAATTAGATCATGAGGAGGGAGCACTAATGAATGTGTGTAGTCTCCTTATAAAAAGAAAGACAAGAAAGATTATTTTTTTCCAGGCCATGTGAGAACACAATGAGGAGACCACTATCTGCAAGCCAGGAAGAATGCTCTCATCACACACCAGATCCGCCAGTGCCTTGATTTTGGACTTCCCATACATAAAAACTGTGAGAAATAAATGTTTGTTTTTTAAGCCACCCAGTCTATGGTATTCTGTTGTAGCCCTTTGAGCTGACTAAGACACCAGATAAATAGTTGCAAGGAAAAGGAATTTCTTCTGTTCTTAGTTGAATGTGTACATTCTAGCATAAACCTATATCCACAATCTTGGCTGCACTGCATTTATTTTTTAACAGCTTTAGTGAGATACAATTTGCATACAAACATGTTTTGCAGTGTTTTTTCTTTATTTTGGAGATTATAAACTTAATTAGATTTACTTATAAGAGTATTTGATATTTTTAATGATGTAATTGCTATGATTTTTAAACTTTATTTTATTTACTTCATGTAAATAAATTCATCTTGTCTATTTACTTTGTATACAATGTATATTTCCTTAATTAATTGTAATATTTTCTTAGTAGTTTGTTACACACTTTCCATGCATTTACAAATACAAAGATTTTCTTTCTTCGTTTCCAGTACTTATTGCATTGTTATTTCCAGCCATATTTTAGTAGTTAGGTTTTCCAATACAACATTGAATAAAGGTGGAGATAGTGTCCATCTATTTTTCATTCCAAATCTCTGGTGGAGTAATTAAGGTATAGGTTTTGTGTGGATTTCTGTTATCAAACTGAGTGGTTTCCCTCATACTACATTTTGCTAATGTATTTTATTTATTGGAAATGAGTGTTGGAATTCTGGGTTTGGGTCTGACCTATAAAA
This sequence comes from Rhinopithecus roxellana, assembly GCF_007565055.1. Classification (NCBI taxonomy): domain Eukaryota; kingdom Metazoa; phylum Chordata; class Mammalia; order Primates; family Cercopithecidae; genus Rhinopithecus; species Rhinopithecus roxellana. The sequence goes on along the minus strand of NC_044555.1, from coordinate 38,037,719 downwards.
ATGTGGAAGTCATTACTCCATTCTAACAATATGTAAAAAGATGGACAAACTGAAAAATCAACAAATCTTAGATCCATCAGGGAGGCAGGATTACAGCAAACCACTGCCTCCAAAATTGAGGAGACTGGTAGGAGAATGCCAAAAATTGTAACATCCATGTAAGGTTCTGCTTTGTCTTTCAGGCTTAATAGCATTTTTGTTTATTGGATAATATCCCATTGTATCAATGTACCAAGGTTTATTTATTCATTCACCTTTTCAAAGGCATCTAGGTTGCTCCCAGTTTTTGGCAATTATAAATAAAACTGCCATAAATATTTGTGTTCAGGTATTTGTATACACATAAGCTTTCAAATAAATTGAGTCAGTATATAGGAACAAAGTGGCTGGATTATTTACCTTTGTATGAAACTGCCAAACTGTCTTCTAAAGTGACTACAGCATTTTTCATTCCCCCTGGCAATGAATGAGACTTTCTGTTGGTCCACATCCTTGTCAGCATTTGTTATTGTCAAGTTTTTGGATTGTAGCCATTCTAAAAGCCATGTGGTGGTATCTCATTGCTTTAATTTACAACTTTTTTAATGACAAGTGATGTTGAGCATTCACAAGCTTATTTGTCGTCTGTGTATTTTTGATAAGGGTCTGGTTAGATCTTTTGCCTATTTTTCAGTTGGGTTGTTTTTTGTTGTTGTTGTGATGTTGAGTTTCTAAGAGTTCTTCATATATTTTGGATACAAGTCATTTACCAGTTATGTGTTTTGCAGATATTTTCTCCAAATCTGGGGATTATCGCTATAATCTCTCAACAATTTATTCAGCAGATAAAAAGGCTTTTAATTTTAATGAAGTCCAAATTATCACATTTTTCTTTCAAAAACTATGCTTTTGTTGTTTTATCTAAAAAGTCATCAACAAATTCAATGTCACCTATGTTTTGTCTTGTTATCTACTAGAACTTTTATAGTTTTGCATTTTACATTCAGATTTATAATCTTTTTTAAATTAACTTTTGTAAAAGATAAAAAATCAGTATCTAGATTCACTTTTTTGGTATGTGGATGCCCAATTTTTCAAGACATTTCTGGAAAATACTATATTTCTACCATTGAATTGCCTTTGCCCCTTTGTGGAATAATCAGTGGACTAGATTTGTGTGTCTGCTTCCTTAGTTCCTTATACTGTTCATTTAAATCTCTTCATCTACTATTTTTCCAATATGACATTGTTTTAATTATCAAAACTTTATAGTTTGTCTTCAAGTTAAGTACGGTCCATCCTTTAACTTTGTCCTTCTTCATTATTGGGTTGGCTATTCTAATTATTTTCTCATTCCATAGACACTTGCTGGGATTTTGATTGGGATTGCATTGAATCTATAGATCAAGTTAGGAAGAACTAGTTTCTTAACAATATTGAGCCTTCTTATTTACAAAATGTTAATAAAAGGTCTCCATGAATTTAGATCTTTCTTACATTTTTTCATAAGTTTTGTAGTTATTCTCATAAAGATCTTGTGCATATTTTATTAAATTTTTCCCCAATTACTTCATATTTAAGTGCTGATGTAAATTGCATTGTGTTTTTAATTTTACATTAAAATTATTTATTTCTGGAATATAAGAAAGCAATTGCATTTTGTATATTAACTTTCTGTGCTGCATCCTTGTAATAATCTTTTACTAATTCCAAGAGTCTTTTGCAAATTATTTGAAACTTTCTTTTTTTTTTTTTTCTAAGATTATTATTATTTTTTTTTTTATTATTTTTTATTTTATTTTATTTTTTTTATCAATTCATCATTTATATCATGTATAACTCCCCAATGCAATCCCTCCCTCCTCCCCCCTCCCCCCTCCCCATGATAGGCCCCAGTGCGTGACGTTCCCCTTCCCGAGTCCAAGTGATCTCATTGTTCAGTTCCCACCTATGAGTGAGAACATGCGGTGTTTGCTTTTCTGTTCTTGTGATAGTTTGCTAAGAATGATTGTTTCCAGCTGCATCCATGTCCCTACAAAGGACGCAAACTCATCCTTTTTTATGGCTGCATAGTATTCCATGGTGTATATGTGCCACATTTTCTTAATCCAGTCTGTCACAGATGGACATTTGGGTTGATTCCAAGTCTTTGCTATTGTGAATAGTGCCGCAATAAACATACGTGTGCATGTGTCTTTGTAGTAGAATAATTTATAATCCTTTGGGTATATACCCAGTAGTGGGATGGCTGGGTCATATGGTACATCTAGTTCTAGATCCTTGAGGAATTGCCATACTGTTTTCCATAATGGTTGAACTAGTTTACAATCCCACCAACAGTGTAAAAGTGTTCCTATTTCTCCACATCCTCTCCAACACCTGTTGTTTCCTGACTTCTTAATGATTGCCATTCTAACTGGTGTGAGATGGTATCTCATTGTGGTTTTGATTTGCATTTCTCTGATGGCGAGTGACGATGAGCATTTTTTCATGTGTCTGTTGGCTGTATGAATATCTTCTTTTGAGAAATGTCTGTTCATATCCTTTCCCCACTTTTTGATGGGGTTGTTTGTTTTTTTCTCGTATATTTGTTTGAGTTCTTTGTAGATTCTGGATATTAGCCCTTTGTCAGATGAGTAGGTTGCAAAAATTTTCTCCCATTCTGTAGGTTGCCTGTTCACTCTGATGGTAGTTTCTTTTGCTGTGCAAAAGCTCTTTAGTTTAATTAGATCCCATTTGTCAATTTTGGCTTTTGCTGCCGTTGCTTTTGGCGTTTTAGACATGAAGTCCTTGCCCATGCCTATGTCCTGAATGGTACTACCTAGATTTTCTTCTAGGGTTTTTATGGTATTAGGTCTAACATTTAAGTCTCTAATCCATCTTGAATTAATCTTCGTATAAGGGGTAAGGAAAGGATCCAGTTTCAGCTTTCTACTTATGGCTAGCCAATTTTCCCAGCACCATTTATTAAATAGGGAATCCTTTCCCCATTTCTTGTTTCTCTCAGGTTTGTCAAAGATCAGATGGCTGTAGATGTGTGGTATTATTTCTGAGGACTCTGTTCTGTTGCATTGGTCTATAGCTCTGTTTTGGTACCAGTACCATGCTGTTTTGGTTACTGTAGCCTTGTAGTATAGTTTGAAGTCAGGTAGCGTGATGCCTCCAGCTTTGTCCTTTTGACTTAGGATTGTCTTGGCAATGCGGGCTCTTTTTTGGTTCCATATGAACTTTAAAGCAGTTTTTTTCCAATTCTGTGAAGAAACTCATTGGTAGCTTGATGGGGATGGCATTGAATCTATAAATAACCTTGGGCAGTATGGCCATTTTCACGATATTGATTCTTCCTATCCATGAGCATGGTATGTTCTTCCATTTGTTTGTGTCCTCTTTGATTTCACTGAGCAGTGGTTTGTAGTTCTCCTTGAAGAGGTCCTTTACATCCCTTGTAAGCTGGATTCCTAGGTATTTGATTCTCTTTGAAGCAATTGTGAATGGAAGTTCATTCCTGATTTGGCTCTCTGCTTGTCTGTTACTGGTGTATAAGAATGCTTGTGATTTTTGCACATTAATTTTGTATCCTGAGACTTTGCTGAAGTTGCTTATCAGCTTAAGGAGATTTTGGGCTGAGACGATGGGGTTTTCTAAATATACAATCATGTCATCTGCAAACAGGGACAATTTGACTTCTTCTTTTCCTAACTGGATACCCTTGATTTCTTTCTCTTGCCTGATTGCCCTAGCCAGAACTTCCAACACTATGTTGAATAGGAGTGGTGAGAGAGGGCATCCCTGTCTTGTGCCAGTTTTCAAAGGGAATTTTTCCAGTTTTTGCCCATTCAGTATGATATTAGCTGTGGGTTTGTCATAAATGGCTCTTATTATTTTGAGATACGTTCCATCAATACCGAATTTATTGAGCGTTTTTAGCATGAAGGGCTGTTGAATTTTGTCAAAAGCCTTTTCTGCATCCATTGAGACAATCATGTGGTTCTTGTCTTTGGTTCTGTTTATATGCTGGATTACGTTTATTGATTTGCGAATGTTGAACCAGCCTTGCATCCCAGGGATTAAGCCCACTTGATCATGGTGGATAAGCTTTTTGATGTGCTGTTGAATCCGGTTTGCCAGTATTTTATTGAGAATTTTTGCATCAATGTTCATCAGGGATATTGGTCTAAAATTCTCTTTTTTTGTTGTGTCTCTGCCAGGCTTTGGTATCAGGATGGTGTTGGCCTCATAAAATGAGTTTGGGAGGATTCCCTCTTTTTCTATTGATTGGAATAGTTTCAGAAGGAATGGTACCAGCTCCTCCTTGTACCTCTGGTAGAATTCAGCTGTGAATCCATCTGGTCCTGGACTTTTTTTGGTGGGTAGGCTATTAATTGTTGCCTCAATTTCAGAGCCTGCTATTGGTCTATTCAGGGATTCAACTTCTTCCTGGTTTAGCCTTGGGAGAGTGTAAGTGTCCAGGAAATTATCCATTTCTTCTAGATTTTCTAGTTGATTTGCGTAGAGGCATTTATAGTATTCTCTGATGGTAGTTTGTATTTCTGTGGGGTCAGTGGTGATATCCCCTTTATCATTTTTTATTGCATCTATTTGATTCCTCTCTCTTTTCTTCTTTATTAGTCTTGCTAGCGGTCTGTCAATTTTGTTGATCTTTTCAAAAAACCAACTCCTGGATTCATTGATTTTTTGGAGGGTTTTTTGTGTCTCTATCTCCTTCAGTTCGGCTCTGATCTTAGTTATTTCTTGCCTTCTGCTAGCTTTTGAATGTGTTTGCTCTTGCCTCTCTAGTTCTTTTAATTGTGATGTTAGAGTGTCAATTTTAGATCTTTCCTGCTTTCTCTTGTGGGCATTTAGTGCTATAAATTTCCCTCTACACACTGCTTTAAATGTGTCCCAGAGATTCTGGTATGTTGTATCTTTGTTCTCATTGGTTTCAAAGAACATCTTTATTTCCGCTTTCATTTCGTTATGTACCCATTAGTCATTCAGGAGCAGGTTGTTCAGTTTCCATGTAGTTGAGCGGTTTTGATTGAGTTTCTTAGTCCTGAGTTCTAGTTTGATTGCACTGTGGTCTGAGAGACAGTTTGTTATAATTTCTGTTCTTTTACATTTGTTGAGGAGTGCTTTACTTCCAATTATGTGGTCAATTTTGGAATAAGTGCGATGTGGTGCTGAGAAGAATGTATATTCTGTTGATTTGGGGTGGAGAGTTCTATAGATGTCTATTAGGTCCGCTTGGTGCAGAGATGAGTTCAATTCCTGGATATCCTTGTTAACTTTCTGTCTCGTTGAACTGTCTAATGTTGACAGCGGCATGTTGAAGTCTCCCATTATTATTGTATGGGAGTCTAAGTCTCTTTGTAAGTCCCTAAGGACTTGCTTTATGAATCTGGGTGCTCCTGTATTGGGTGCATATATATTTAGGAGAGTTAGCTCTTCCTGTTGAATTGATCCCTTTACCATTATGTAATGGCCTTCTTTGTCTCTTTTGATCTTTGATGGTTTAAAGTCTGTTTTATCAGAGACAAGGATTGCAACCCCTGCTTTTTTTGTTCTCCATTTGCTTGGTAGATCTTCCTCCTGAATACAGTGAATACAGTCTCCTGAATACAGCAGACTGATGGGTCTTGACTCTTTATCCAGTTTGCCAGTCTGTGTCTTTTAATTGGAGCATTTAGTCCATTAACATTTAAGGTTAATATTGTTATGTGTTAACTTGATCCTGCCATTAGATATTAACTGGTTATTTTGCTCGTTAGTTGATGCAGTTTCTTCCTAGCCTCGATGGTCTTTACATTTTGGCATGTTTTTGCGATGGCTGGTACCGGTTGTTCCTTTCCATGTTTAGGGCTTCCTTCAGGGTCTCTTGTAAGGCAGGCCTGGTGGTGACACAATCTCTAAGCATTTGCTTATCTGTAAAGGATTTTATTTCTCCTTCACTTATGAAACTTAGTTGGGCTGGATATGAAATTCTGGGTTTAAAATTCTTTTCTTTAAGAATGTTGAATATTGGCCCCCACTCTCTTCTGGCTTGTAGAGTTTCTGCCGAGAGATCTGCTGTTAGTCTGATGGGCTTCCCTTTGTGGGTAACCCGACCTTTCTCTCTGGCTGCCCTTAAGATTTTTTCCTTCATTTCAACTTTGGTGAATCTGGCAATTATGTGTCTTGGAGTTGCTCTTCTGGAGGAGTATCTTTGTGGCGTTCTCTGTATTTCCTGAATTTGAATGTTGGCCTGCCCTACTAGGTTGGGGAAGTTCTCCTGGATGATTTCCTGAAGAGTGTTTTCCAACTTGGTTCCATTTTCCCCCTCACTTTCAGGCACCCCAATCAGGCGTAGATTTGGTCTTTTTACGTAATCCCATACTTCTTGCAGGCTTTGCTCATTTCTTTTTCTTCTTTTTTCTTTTGGTTTCTCTTCTCGCTTCATTTCATTCATTTGATCTTCAATCGCTGATACTCTTTCTTCCAGTTGATCGAGTCGGTTACTGAAGCTTGTGCATTTGTCACATATTTCTCGTGTCATGGTTTTCATCTCTGTCATTTCGTTTATGATCTTCTCTGCATTAATTAGTCTAGCTGTCAATTCTTCCACTCTTTTTTCAAGATTTTTAGTTTCTTTGCGCTGGGTACGTAATTCCTCCTTTAGCTCTGATAAGTTTGATAGACTGAAGCCTTCTTCTCTCCTCTCGTCCAAGTCATTCTCTGACCAGCTTTGATCCGTTGCTGGCGATGGGCTGCGCTCCTTTGCAGGGGGAGATGCGCTCTTATTTTTTGAATTTCCAGCTTTTCTGCCCTGCTTCTTCCCCATCTTTGTGGTTTTATCTGTCTCTGGTCTTTGATGGTGGTGACGTACTGATGCGGTTTTGGTATAGGTGTCCTTCCTGTTTGATAGTTTTCCTTCTGACAGTCAGAAGGACTGTCTGTTGGTCTGTTGGAGATTGCTTGAGGTCCACTCCAGACCCTGTTTGCCTGGGTATCAGCAGCAGAGGTTGCCGAAGATAGAATATTGCTGAACAGCGAGTGTACCTGTCTGATTCTTCCTTTGGAAGTTTCCTCTCAGGGGTGTACTCCACCCTGTGAAGTGTGGGGTGTCAGACTGCCCCTAGTGGGGGATTTCTCCCAGCTAGGCTACTCAGGGGTCAGGGACACACCTGAGCAGGCAGTCTGTCCGTTCTCAGATCTCAACCTCCGCGTTGGGAGATCCACGGCTCTCCCCAAAGCTGTCAGACAGAGTCGTTTGCGTCTGCACCGGCTCCTGCTACTTCCCCTGTTGGTCTTCAGCTGTGCGCTGTCCCCAGAGGTGGAGACTACAGAGACAGGCAGGCTTCCTTCGAAACTTTCTATATTAAAAATAATGTCATTTGTAAACAAATACAAATTTATTTTTCTTCCCAGTTTGTATACCTTGTATTTTCTTTTTTTGGTTTACTGCATTAGCTAGGACTTTCAGTATAATTGTGAATAGGAATGCTGACAGAGGACAGACTTGCTTTGTTCACAGTATCATCATAAAGTATGATGTTCACTGTAGGCTTTGTGTACATCTCCTTTATTAATATGGAAGTTCCCCTCTATTCTTTATTTTTGAAGAGCTTTTATCGTTAATGGGTTTTAGATTTTATCATATGCTTTTTTTGCATCTATTGATATTATCATGTATTTTTAGCATGTTTATATGAAGGACTACAAATAAGTGATATTTAAATGTTGAACTAGCATAAATATCTAGAATAAATCCCACATAGACATAGCATATACATTTTTATACATTGCTGAATTTCATTAACTGATATTATGTTGAGGATTTCTCTATGTTCATGAGAGACACTAATCTGTAGTTTTTCTCTCTTGTAATGCTTTTATCTGGTTTTATTCTGAACTCACAATGAGTTAGGAAGTGTACCCTCAGTTTCCATCTTCTGGACAAGATTGTAGGGAATTGGTACAATTTCTTCCTTAAATGGTTGGTAGAATTCTGCAGTAAACTCATCTGGTCTGGTGCTTTCTATTTTAGAGAGTTGTTAATTCGTGATGTATTTTCTTTAATAGATGAAGGAATATATAGATTATCTTTTTCCTTTTGTGCTAGCTGTATAGATTGTACCTTTCAAGGAATTTTTAAAATTAAATCTAAATCGTCAAATTTTTAAGTGTACAGTTATTAATAATATTCATTTATTACCCTTTTAATATTCATTGGAGTCAGTAATGATGGAGTGTTTATCATTTCAGAGGTTAATATTAATCTGTATTTCCTCTATTTTTTCTTGATTAGCCTAGCTAGAGGTTTATCAATTTTATTGACCTTCTGAAAAAACCAGCTTTTGATTTTATTATTTTTCTTTATTGTTTTCCTATTTCAATTTCATTGAATTCTACCCTAAATTTTACTTTTTTCTTCTCTTTGCTTTCAGTTTATGTTGTTTTTCTTTCTACAGTATCATGAAAAGGAAGCTTACACCATTCATTTTAGGTTTTTCTTTTTTTCTAATATACAAATTCAATGCTATAAGTTTTGTGTTAATCATTGCTATCACTGAATCTCACATATTTTAATAAGTTGTGTTTTCATTTTCGTTCAGTTCAAAATATTTTTTTTTTAATTTCCCTTGAGACTTCTTCTTTGACCCATCAGCTATTTAGAAGTTTATTGTTTAATTTCTAATTCTAAAAAATCTTCTGGCTATCTTTTAGTTACTTTTTCCATTTAATTCCATTGTGATATGATTTGCATTTATTTGGCTGGTTGCCCAAAATATGAACCCAAAGGAGGTCCAAAGTGAGTGAATTGGAAATTGTCCACCTGCTTCGGCTCAATGTAGAGAAAAGTATTTAAAGGCTTAAAGAATCTGGAATATTAGAGTAGATTTGTCTACTTTAATATTAAGACCAAATTATTCACACTGGGAGGGTCCAGGAGATGTACCTTTCACCAAAACTGAGAAAAATAAATTGATTACAGGAAGTCCCAGGATCCCTGAAGAATTTTGATCACTCTTCTCTGTAGGCCAGACCTTACAGAGGATAATGCAGTAACCAAATTGGGAAACCTAGATGCAATGGAAGTAATTGGATAGCAATGTGGCAGGAGGCAAGTGGCAGCACCCAACTGTCAAAGGCAAGGTAGGCATGTTTACCATAATAAAGAGCACGACTACCTTGCCCCTACCTGAACACTTACTTTGGAGAGGCTCTGCAGTTCTGTGAGGAGGAAATCTCAAAGACAACCCACAACCAGTTCACCACTGCAACTGCAGTAGTGCCACCCTGATGCCGTAGGACTGTGGAAGGAACAAAGGGACTAGTCACTAACTTGACAAATCTAGCACACCACAGTCACCACACAGAAACAAATCCAGTCCCTCTTCTCTGTGAGCCCCCATTTCCCACTCATCAACAGACAGCGCCCCTGGCTCAGGAATACAGATCAGCCATCTCACCCACCGCTGAGCACAACCACTGGTAGTGGCTCTGAGTTTCCCTGGGAAGGGGCTCCCACAGGTAACTGACAGCCCCTCTGCCACTTCCACAGCAGTGATTCTGCCCCTGCTGCCCTTGGTCAGGTGAGGCAATAAAGATCCTGAAGACCTCACCCACACACCTACAGTCACCATATGGAGAGGAACTCAGTCTCCCCTCCCTGTAAGCCACTGAACCCCTGCTCCTCAACAAGCAGAGCTGTCAGCTCAGGCCAGCAGTGCGGCCACCACAACCCTTAACTGAATATTCGCAGTAGCGGCAACTCCAAGTTTCTCTGAGGTGGAGCCCCCAGAGGCAACCGAAAGCCCCTTTCCCACTGCCATTGCAGTTATACCGTCCTTGCTACCCTCGGAATAGAGAAGGACCAAAGACCCTGGATAGGTTAACAGGACCTCCAGAAAGCTGCAGTTGTCTTAAGAGGCCAGTCTGTCTCCCTGGTGACCCACCCAAACCCCTGCTCATTACCAGTCAGGGCTCCCTGGTTTGGGCTCACAGAACAGCTGCCCCATTCCAGGCAGATTGCACTGATTGATAGCAGCCCTGCATCCTTGTCATGTGAAGCTTCCAGAGACAAGTGAAAGGCCCACTGCCACAACCATTGCTATGTTCCCTTCCCCTGCTGCCTCCATGCTGAAGAGGAAACATAAATCCTGAGCTTGCTTCCAGAGCTGTGGTGTGATGCCTTGGCATGCCAAGCCAATATCTGCAGCCAGCACTCAAGAGGGAGAAGGTTCCACACTTTCAAAGTACTGAGAAGGAGAATGGCTGAAATCATGAGGAAACACGGAGGAGCTCCCTGGATAAGCAAGAGGCTACCTACTTGCCATTGCACGTAAGTACCAACTATTGGATCACAGATCAAAACTTCAACACCAAAAACACTTTCCTAATATAGGCCCTGTGAAACAAGGACAAAAATTCAGGTAACATTAAAGACTCCACACAAAGCCTTCACCATCTGAAAACATCCAGAAAATAAGTCTACTGGCTGTACTCCAGTTATACCACAGGTAAAAGAACAACAGCCTACATAGATGACAAAGAACTATCAAAAGAAATCTGGCAACTGAAAAAGCCATAGTGGTTTCTTTCCTCTAAATTAGTGCACTAGTTCCCCGGCAAGGGTTCTTAACTGGGCTGAAATGACAGGAAAAGAAAAAAAAATAAAATAAAACTAGAATACAGCTAGAATACAGAATATGGATAGGAGCAAAAATCACTGAGATTCAGGAGAAAGTTGACACCCAATTCAAGGAATCTACGGATTATAATAAAATGATAAATGATACGATAGACAAAATAGCCATTATAAAAAAAAAATCTAAACTGATCTGATAAAGCTGAAAAACATGCTCTAAGAATTTCATAATATACCTATAATCATATATCTATAAATGGAGCTACCATATGACCCACCAATCCCACTGCAGGATATATAACCAAAAGAAAGGAAATCAGTATATCAAAGAGATATCTGCACTCCTATGTTTGTTGCATCACTGTTTACAACAGGTAAAATTTGGAAGCAACCTAACAGTCCATTAGCAGATGAATGGATTAAAAAAGTAGTAATATATACAATCGAGTACTAATCAACCATAAAAAATAATGAGATGCCGTCATTTGCAACAACATGGGAGGAACTGGAGATAACTATCTTAAGTTAAATAAACCCAGCACATAAAGACAAACATCACATGTTTTTACTTACTTATGGAATCTCAAAATCAAAGTAATGGAACTCAGGGACATAGAGAATAGTGGGATGGTTACCAGATGCTGGGAAGGGTAGTGGGGGGTTGAGGAGAGGTGGAGATGGCTAATGGATACAAAAATAAAGTTTGAAAGAATGAGTAAGGCCTACTATTTGATAGCACAGCAGGGTAACTATCATCAATAATAACTGTATTTTTTAATAACTTAAGGAGTGTAATGGGATTTGTTTGCAATTCAATGGATAAATGCTTGACGTGATGGATACCTTATTCTTCATGATGTGCTTATTTCACATTGCATGCTTATACCAAAACATCTCATGTACCTCATAAATATATATACCTACTATCAATGTACCCACAAAAAATAAAAACAAAAATAAATTTAAAAACAGAATTTCATAATGCAATCACAAGTGTTAACAGCTGAATAGACCAGGCTAAGGAAAAAAGGTCAGTGCTCCAAGACTGGCTCTCTGAAATTACTCAGTAAGATATAAATAAAGAAAAATAAAGAACGAAGAGCAACTCCAAGAAATATGGGATTATGCAAGGAGACCAAATTTACAACTCACTAGTTTCCTTGAAAGAGATGAGGTGAAACCAAGCAATTTGGAAAACATATTTGAGGATATCATTCATGAATTCTTCTCCAACCTCACTAGAGAAGCCAACATTCAAATTTAGGAAATGTAGAGAACCACTGTGAGATACTAGACAAGAATACCATCTCCAAGATACATAATCATCAGATTCTCCCAGGTTGGAATGAAAGAAAAAATGTTAAAGGCCACTAGAGAGAAGGGACACATTACCTACAAAGGGAACCTAACCAGACTAACAATGGACATTCAATAGTAACTCTGTAAGCCAAGAGAGACTCTAGGCCTATATTCAGCATTCTTAAAGAAAAGAATTTCCAACCAAGAATATCATTTCCAACCAAACTAAGCAACGCAAGTGAAGGAGAAATAAGATCAAAATAAGATCCTTTTCAGCAAATGGAGAAAAGATTTGTTACTACCAGACCTGAACTGCAAGAGGTCCTAAAAGGAGCACTAAATATGGAAAGGAAATATCACTACCATCCACTACAAAAACACACTTAATTACACAGACCAGTGACACTATAAAGCAACAACACAAACATGTCTGCATAATAACCAGCTAACAACATGATGGCAGGATCAAATCTGCACACATTAATACTAACTTCTAATATAAATGAATTAAATGCCCAATTAAACAGCAAAGAGTGGAGAACTGGATTAAGAAGCAAGACCTAAGGGTATGTTGTCTTTAAGAGATTCATCACACATGCATTGGCACCCATAGGCTCAAAATAAAGGAATGGAAAAAAATTTACCAAGTAAATGGAAAACACAAAAAGCAGGGGTTGCTATCTGAATTTCAGACAAAACAAATTTTAAACCAACAAAAAACAAAAAGGAAAAAAGAAGAACATCACATAATCATAAAGGGTTCAATTCAACAAGAAGACCTAAGTATCCTAAATATATACACACACAATACAGGAGCAACCAGATTCATAAAGCAAGTTCTTAGAGATGTACAAAGAGACTTAGATTCCCACATAATAATAGTGAGTGACTTTAACACCTGACAGACAGTATTAGACAAATCCTCAAGACAGAAAACAGAAAATTAACAAAAACAGTCAGAACCTGCACTCAACACTTGAGCAAGTGGACCTAATAGACATATCCACCCCAAAACAATAGAATACACATTCTTCTCATCACCACATGACACATAATCTAAAATTGACCACACAATCAAATATAAAATAAATCCTCAGCAAATTCAAAAACCTGAAATCATACAATCCATAGTCTTGGATGACAAAACAATAAAAATAGAAATAAGCACTAAGAAAATCACTCAAAAGCATGCACTTAAAAGGAAACTAAACAATGTGTTCTTGAATAACTTTTGGGTAAATAATTAAGTTAAGGCAGAAATCAAGAACTTCTCTGAAATGAAGGAAAACAAAAATACCAGATACCAAAATGTCTGGAATGTAGCTAAGGCAGCATTAAGTAGGAAGTTTGTAACACTTAATGTCCACATTAAAAAGTTAGAAAGATCTCAAATTAACAACCTAACATTACAACTAGAGGAATGAGAGCAACAAGGCAAACCAATGCCAAAGATAGCAGAAGAAAAGAAATAACCAAATCAGAGCTAACCTGAAGAAAATTGAGATGTGAAAAACAACAGAAAAGGTCAGCATCTCCAGGAGAATATTTTCTGAAAAACTAAAATAAACAGAAAGATAGACCACTAACTACCCGAATAAAAAAGAGAGAGGATCTACACAAATACAATTAGAAATGACAAAGGAAATGTTACCACTGACCCTGCAGAAAAATGACAACAACAAAAATCTCTCAGAGACAACTGTGAATATATCTATGCATCTGTGCATACAAACTAGAAAATCTAGAAGACATGGATAAATTCTCAGACACATAAAATCTACCAAGACTAAATCAGGAAGAAATTAAATCCCTGAACAGACAAATAATGAGTTCCAAAATTGAATCAGTAATAAAAAGACTACCAACCAAAAAAAGCCCAGGACCAGATGGATTCACAGCTGAATTCTATCAGATATATAAAGAAGAGCTAAAAACATTCCTAATAAAACTATTCCAGAAAAATTGATAAGGAGGGACTCTTCCACAACTTATTCAATCAGGCCAGCATCATTCTGGTACCAAAACCTGGCAGAGACAAAGAAAAGAGATAAATTTAAGTCAATATCCCTGATGAACAAAGATGCAAATATCTTCAATAAAATACTAACAAACTGAATCCAGCAGCATATAAAAAAGCTACTCTGCAAGATCAAGTGGGCTATATTCTTGCAATGCAATGTTGTTTCAACATTTGAAAATCAATAAATGTGACTCATCACATACACTGAACTAAGGAAAAAACCATATGATCATCTCAATAGATGCATTAAAAGCTTTCAATACAATTCATCATCCTTTCACATCAACAACTCTCAACAAACTAGGAATTAAAGGAACATATCTCTAAGTAATAAGAGCCATCTATGACAAAGCCACGGAAACATCATACTGAATAGCTAAAAGCTGGAAGCAGTCCCCTTGAAAACCAGAACAAGACAAGGATGCCCTCCCTCACCATTCTTATTCGGTTTAGCATCGGAAGTGCTGGCCAGGGCAGTCAGGCAAGAGAAAGACATAAAGAGCATCCAAATAGAAAGAGAAGAAGTCAAGCTATTTCTCTCTGCAGATGACATAATTCTCTGTCTAGAAAAGATATAGATTGATACAATTCTGTATCTAAATATTCTTCAAAAAACTTAAAGACTATTCATTCAAGAAACCTCAATAAACTAGGAATCGAAAGGGCATGCTTCAAACTAGTAAGAGCAATCTCTGACAAACCCACAGCCAAGATCATACTGAATGGGCAAAAGCTGAAAGCATTCCCCATGAAAACCAAAATAAAACAAGTACTAGTCAATATAGTACTGGAAGTTCTGGCCAGGGCAATCAGGGAAAGAGAGTTAATAAAAGACATCAACATAGGAAGAGAAGAAGTCAAAGTATCCCTGTTTGCAGATGACATGATATTATATCTCGAAAACCCCATAGTCCGTCCCAACACTCCTTAATTTGATGAATAACCAGCAAATTTTCAGGATACAAAATCAAAGTACAAAACTCAGTAGCGTTCCTACACACCAAGAACATCTAAGCTGAGAGCCAAATCAAGAATGCAATTCCACTCAAAATTGCAACACAAAGAATAAAATAACTAGGAATATAGCTATCCAAGGTAGTGAAAGATCTTTACAATGAGAATTACAAAACACTACTCAAATCAGAGATGACACAGACAAATGGAAAAATATTCCAGGCTCATGGACAAGAAGAATCAATATCATTAAAATAGCCATGTCGCATAAAGTGATTTACAGATTCAATGCTATGCCTATCAAACTAGCAATGACATTCTTCATAGAATTAGAAAATCTATTTTAAAATTTATGTGGAACTCAAAAGGATTGAATATCCAAACCAATCCTAAGGAAAAAGAACGAAACTGGAGGCATCACATTACCTGACTTCTAACTATATCACAAGGCCACAATAACCAGAACAGCATGGTACTGGTGCAAAAACAAACACATAGACCAATGGAACAGAACAGAGAGCCCAGAAATTATGCTTCACACCTCAAACCATCTGATCTATTACAAGGATGACAAAAAGGAACAAGTGAGAAAAGACTACTTCTTCAATAAATGGTGTTGAGATACCTGGCTAGCCATCTGCAGAAGATTAAAACTGGACCCTTTCCTTACATCATATACAAAAATTAACTGAAGATAGATTAAAGACAAATGTAAAACCTAAAACCACAAAAACCCTGGAAAAATAACCTAGGAAATAGCATTCTGGATATAGAACGTGGCACAGATTTAATGACAAAGACTCCGAAAGCAATTGTAACAAAAACAAAAACTGACAAATGGGACATAATTAAACTAAAGTGCTTCTGCAAAGCAAAATGAACTATCAACAGTGTAATCAGAAAACCTACAGAATGGAAGAAAATATTTGCAAACTACGCATCCAACAAAGGTCTAATATCTAGCATCTTTAAGGAACATAAACAAATTTATAAGCAAAAAAGAAACAACAAAGTCATTAAGAAGGGGGCAAAGGACAGGAGCAGACACTTTACAAAAAAAAGACATACATGTGGCCAAAACACATATGAAAATAACTCTCAACATCACTAATCATTAGAGAAACATGAATGAAAACCACAATGAGTTACCATCTCACACCAGTCAGAATGGCTGTTATTAAAAAGTCAAAAAATTATACATGCTAGCAAGGTTGCAGAGAAAATGAAACACTTTTACACTGCTGGTGGGAGTGTAAATTAGTTCAGTCATTTTGCAAAGCAGTGTGGTAACTCCTCAAAAAACTTGAAACAAAATTACCATTTGACCCAGTAATCTCTTTATTGAGTACATACCAAAAATAATACAAATGACTCTAGCATAAAGACATAAGCATGCGAATGTTCACTGCAGCACTATTCATGACAGCAAAGACATGGAATCAACTTAAATGTGCATCAATGGTAGACTGAATAAAGAACATATGATACATATACAACATGGAATACTATACTGCCATGAAAATGAACAAGATCATATTCTTTGCTGCAACATAGATGGAATTTGAGGTCATTAATATTAGCATACTAGGGCAGGAAGAGATAATGAAATACTACATGTTCTAACTTAATAATGGGAGCTAAACAACAAAAACACATGAACCCAGAGAGGGGAACAACAGACACCAGGGTCTACTTGAGGGAGAAGGTAGGAGGAGGGAGAGGATCAGAAAAAAATATCTACTGGCTACTTTTCTTATCTGGGTGACAAAATAATTTGTACACGGAATCCCCATGACACACAGTACACATTTGTAACAAAACTGCACATGTACTCCTGAAACTAAAAGTTATAATTTAAAAAGAGAAAGTAGGTGTGGCACCACTTAATATTACTCCTAAGTGACCCAGTACATTTTTTTTTTAAATTCCTGTTCCCCTGCCTTTATACTCTGCTGGCACAGAGGGCTTAGTTCCAGAAAGGAGAACGCTTCCACTAAAAACTTAACAACGATTCTATTGAACTTAAGCTAAGAGAGCCAACCAGTCTCCTTGGGCTCCTCAGGCCTCTGAATCAACAGGCAAATATGGGAGTTACTGTGCTGGTTGGGGGATGGATCCTGACTACTAAGGGGGAAATTAGACTACTTTACAATGGACGTGAGGAAGAGTATATAGTGACTGTAAAGACTACTTTACAGTGGAGGTGAGGTAGAGGATAATACAGGAGATCCCTCAGGACATCTCAATAGTACCATGTCCTGTAATTAAGTTCAATGTAAAACCACAACAGCTCAATCCAGACAGGATTCTTAAGAGCTCAAACTCTTCAGGATCGAAGGTTTCGACCACCGGGTTAAGAACCAGGATGAGCTGAGGTGCTTGCTTAAGGCAAAGGGGGTGTAAAACGGGTAGTGGAAGAAGATAACGATAAATATCAGCATTACAAGTGACCAGTTAAAGAAATAAGGACTCTAATTTTCATGAGAATTCCCTTTTTATTTTGTCATAAAAATGTTTACATATAAGAATTATATATTATATATTAACATATATATGTTTAATATATACTAAGTAAATAACATCTTGCTCTTATTTCCCCCTAACATATAATGCATGGACTTTATAAAACAGTTTTAAAGCATTGTTCATTTTACATCATACTATTTAGATTATGAGATATCAAGGAGGAGGACCATCACTCCAGTATTTTACTTTTTTTGTGGAAGTGGTTAGTGCAGTTTCAGTTGTACACAAGATGACTATATCAGATTAGCTGTAATTATGACCTTGTTATCATCATTTAGAGATTAGGTTTGGTTTGAGGAGATGCATATAGATGCCAAGTTGACAAGGCGTGGACTTGTGATGGTTAATTTTATGTGTCAACTTAACATGAACAGGAGGTGCTTAGATATTTGGCCAAACATTCTGGGTGTTTCTGTGAGAATGTTTTGGGATAAGATTAATATTTTAATTGTTAGACTTAGTGGAGAAGATTGTCCTTCCTAATGTGGGTGGGTTTCATTCTATCAGTTGAAAGCCTAGATAGAATAAAACAGATGATTTTCCTCTGAAAAGAATGAATTATTCCTGCCTGACTGTCTTTATCCTGAAACATCATTTTTTCCCGCTTCTAGACTCAAACTGAAATATTGAAACTTCAGGAGTCTGGAGCCTGTCAACCTTCACACTGGAACTATAACATTGACTCTCCTGGGCCTCCAGCATGCCAATAGCAGATCATAGGTCTTGCCAGCTTGCATAATTATGTAAATCACTTCCTTTGAATAAATCTATCTTCCTCTCTTTATCTCTTTCTCGACACACACACACACACACACACACACACACACACGCAGAGTCATGCATCATTTAATGACAAAAATACATTCTAAAAATTTCCTTGCTAGGTGATTTTGTTATAAAAATATTACAGAGTGTACTTATATAAACTCAAATGGTATAGCCTACTACACACCTAGGCTATAAGGTGGCAGCCAAAGATGAGACTCCTTTGCCTTTGGAAAGGGAAGAGTCAAAAGTATTGAATCTGGTAGTTTGAGTGCCAGTGCAATGACAGTACAACAGAACGGAAGGTAGACTTCTAAGGTTTTTGTCTCTAGTCTCAGGCTCCCTGATGGAACCTCTGGATCTGCCCTGGGCCTGGGGGAACTTGCCATCCAGAAGGGAAGGACACCATCCTGGTTGGCTTCAAAACAGGATAATTGTAGAGCCCCAAGACCTTGAACACAGGCAGTAGTCAGAGAGTGGTTACAATGGGCCTTGGGTGAGACTCGGTGCTGTGTCCAGCTCCAGGTCTAACCTAGCACAGTTCTAGTTGTGGTGGACACAGGAGTGCTTGTGTCATTCCACCCCCAGCTCCAAGGCAGTTCGGAACGAAGATAGATTCCATTAGTTTGGGAGAAAGTAAGAGAACAAGACTTTCTGCCTGGTAATCCAGAGAATTATCCCAGATCTTGTCCAAGACTATTAGGGTGGTAACTCTAGTCTGCAAGAACCACAGTGTTACTAAGTTTAGGGTTCCCCCTAGTGCAGATAGAGCTTAGATCACAACACCCAAGTACTTTTGAATATCTGGAAAGTCTTTCCAAGAAGGATGGGTACAAACAAGCCCAGACTGAGAAGAGACTGGAATAAATACCTAACTCTTCAATACCTAGACACAGATGAACATCCACAGGTATCAAGACCATTCAGGAAAATATGACCTCACCAAGTAAACTAAATAAAGCACCAAGGACCAATACTGAAAAAAGAAAAATAGATATATGTGATCTTTCAGGCAGGTAATTCAAAGTAGCTGTTTTGAGGAAACTCAGAGAATTTCAAGATAACATGGAGAAGGAATTTAAAATTATTTTAGGTACATTCAACAAAGGGATTACAATAATTTTTTTAAAAAATCAAGCCTAAATTCTGGAGTTCAAAAATGTAATTGGCATACTGAAGAATGCATTAGTGTCTTAATAGCAGAATTAATCAAGCAGAAGAAAGAATTAGTGAGCTTGTTGGTAAGCTATTTGAAAGATACACAGTCAGAGAAGATGTTATAGTTTGTATATATGTCCCACTCCAAAACTCGTATTGAATTGTAGTTCCCAATGCTGGAGACGGGACCCAGTGGGAGGTATTTGGATAACGGGCATGAAACCCTCATGGCTTGGTGCTGTTTTTGTGATGGTGACTTTTCATGAGATCTGGTCATTTAAAAGGGTGTGCCACCTCCCCCCCAAACCCCCCACTCTCTCTCTCATTCCTGATTTCACAATGTAAAGTGTCTGCTACTGCATAACTTTCAGTAATGATTGTAAGCCTTCTGTGTCCTACCTAGGAGTCAAACAAATGCCAGCCCCCTTCTTCCTTTAAAGCCTTCAGAATCATGAGCCAATTAAACCTCCTTTTAAAACAAAATTATCCAGTTTCAGGTATTTCTTTATAGAAAAACAAGAATGGCCTAACACAGAAAGTTCATTCTAAGAAGTGAGGCATTGCTACAAAGATACCTGAAAATGTGGAAGCAGCTTTGGAATTGGGTAATGGGCAGAGACTGGAAGTGTCTCAGAGGCTCAGAAGAAGAAATGAAGACAAGGGAATTTTTAGAATTTCTTAGAGACTAGATAAATGCTTTTGACAAAAAATGCTGTTAGTGACATGGACAGCAAAATCCAGGCTAAGGAGGTCTCAGATGGAAATGAGGAACTTGCTGAGAACTGGAGAAAAGGTCATGAGTACCATGCAGTAACAAATAACTTGGCTGAATTGTGTCCATACCCTAGGGTTCTGTGGAAGTTTGAACTTGAGATTGATGACCCAGGGTGTATGGTGGAAGAAATTTCTAAGCAGCAGACTATTCAAGATGTCCCTTGGCTGCTTCTAACAACCTAAACTCAAATGCAGGAGCAAATAAATGATTTAAAGTTAAAATATATATTTAAAAGGGAAGCAGAGCATAAAAGTTTGAAAAATTTGAAGGCTGGCCACATGGCAGAGAAAGAGAATGCTTCCTTGGGAAAGAAACTCAAGTGGACTGTGGAGGAACTACTTACTAGAAATATTTGCACAACTAAAAGGGAGCCAAGTGTTAATATCTAAGACAATGAGAAAAAGGCCTCAAAGGCATTTCACAGACCTTTGTGAGAGCCCCTTTCATCACAGGCCCAGAGGCCTAGAAGGAAATAATGGTTTTGGGGGACCTGACCCAGGATTCCATGGCCTTGTACAGTCTTGAGACATTGCTTCCCATATACTAGCTACTCTGGCTCCAGCTGTGGCTCAATGGTGCCCAGGTACAGTTCGGGCTGCTGCTTCAAAGGGTGCGAGCAATAAGCCTTGGATGTGGGACATGGAGTCAAAAGAGATTAATTTAGAGCTTTCAGATAACTTGTCTGCTGGGTTTTGAACTTGCATGGAGCCTGTATCCCCTATCTTTTGGCTGATTTCTCCCTTTAGGAATGAAAAAGTTTACTCAATGTGTATATTCCCATCATATCTTGAAAGTCAGTAACTTTTTTTTTAATAGACTAAAAAGCGGAAGAGATTTATCTTGTCTCAAATGGGACTTTGAAATTTTGAGTTAATGTTGGAATGAGTTAAGGCATTGGAGGACAGTTGGGAAGGCATGCTTGTAGTTTCCAATATGAGAAGGAAATGAGATTTGGGAGGAGTCAGGGGTGTAATAATACAGTTTGGATATTTGTTCCCACCCAAATCTCATGTTGAATTTTAATTCCCAATGCTGGAGGTGGGGCTGGTGAGAGGTGTTTGGATCATTGGGGCTAATCCCTTATGACTTGGTGCTGTCTTTGTGTAAGGAGTTCTCATGAGACATGGTCATAGAAATGTGTGTGGCACTTCCCACCTCACTCTCTCTCTCTCTTGCTCCTGATTTTGCCATATAAAGTGCCTGCTCCTGCTTTACCTTCCTACTGAGATTGTAAGCTTCCTGAGACCTCCTCAGAAACTGAACAAATGGTAGATCTGTGCTTCCTGTAGAGTCTGCAAAACCATGAGCCAATTAAACTTCTTTTCTTTATGAATTACCCAGTCTCAGAAATTTCTTTATAACAACGCAAGAAGGACCTAATACAGGAGACAAAAACATTATAAAATTCAATTAAATACACCTACGAGATCTAGAAAACAGCCTCAAAAAGGCAAATCTATGAGTTACTGACCTTCAAGAGGAGCTTGGAGGTATAAAATTTATTCAAATAAATAATAACAGAGAGCATTCCAAACCTGGGGAAAGATAACAACCAAGTACAAGGTGATTTTAGAACACCAAGCAGATGTAACCCATAGAAGACTACCTCAAGGCATTTAATAAAACTCTCAAAGGACAAAGATAAAGAAATGCCCTAAAGTCACAAAGAGAATAAAAATAAATAACACAATGTAGCTGTCATATGTCTGGCAGCAGACTTTTCAGTGGAAACCTTACAGATCGAGGAGAGTAGTATGACATATTTAAAGCGTTAAAGAAACCAAAACAAACAAACAAACAAACAAAAAACCTTTAGCATAGAATAGTCTATTCAGTGAAAATGTCTTTCAAACAGGAAGGAAAAATAAAGACTCGTAAATAAATAAATAATACATCTATTAAAATTATTATTAGTAAAAATAAAGTTATCCCCCAGACAAACAAAAGCTGAGGGATATCATCAATACCAGATTCAATCTACAAGAAACACCAAAGGAAGTACTTCAATCAGAAAGAAAAGAATATTAATGAGCAATAACTCATCACCTGAAGATACAAAATTCACTGGTAATAGTAAGTACACAGAGAAATACAGAATATTATACCACTGTAACTGTGGTGTGTAAAACACTCTTAAGTAGAAAGGCTGAATTATGATATAATAAAAACAATAACTTCAATAACTTTTCAAGACAAAGACAGTAAAATAAAATATAATTGGAAACAACAAAAAGTTAAAAGGGGGATGAAATTAACACATAAGGTGTTTATTAGTTTTTTTTTTCCTTGTTTGTTTCTTTGTTTATGCAGTGTCAAGTTGTTATCAGCTTAAAATAATGGGTTATAAGATACTGTTTGCAAGTCTCATGGTACCTTCAAATCGAAAACATACAACGGATTCACAACAAATAAAAGTCAAAGAATTAAATCATATCACCAGAGAAAACCACCTTCACTAAAAAGAGACAGGAAGGAAAGAAAGAAGAAAGTGAAGACCACAAAATCACCAGAAAACAAATAACAAAATGGTAAAAGGAAGTCCTTGCTTATCAATAACATGGAATGTAAGTGAACTAAACTTCCCAATCAAAAGACACTGAGTGGCTGAATAGCAAAAAAAAAAAAAAAAAAAAAAAAAAAAAAAAAAAAAAGACCTGTTGCCAACAAAAAACACATTTCACCTGTAAATGCATGCATAGACTGAAAATAAATGTATGGAAAAAAGATATTCCATGCCAATGGAAACTAAAAAGGAGCAGAAGTAGTTATACCTACATGAGACAAAATATATTTCAAGACAAAAACTATATAAAGAGACAATTTTCAATATATCAGCACCCAAAATTGGAGCACCCTGACACATGAAGCAAATATTATTAGAGCTAAAGAGAGAGATAGCCCCCAATACAATAATAGTTAGAGACTTCAACACCCAATTTGCAGCACTGGACATATCTTCCAGACACAAAACAAATGAAGGAACATCAGACTTAATTCACACTATGGCCCTAATAGATATTTACAGAACATTTCAAACAATGGCTGCAGAATACACATTCTGTTTCTTAGCAAACAGACCATGATCAAGGTTAGACCATATGTTAGATCACATAAGAAGTCTTAAAACATTGAAAAAATTGAAATAATATAAAAGATCATCTCAGAGCACAATGTAATAATGCTAGAAATCAATAGCAAGAGGAAATTTTAAAACTATATGAACACACATAAATTAGATAATATACTGCTAGATAACCAGAGGGTCAATGAAGATATTAAGAAGAAAATTGCAAAATTTCTTGAAACAAATGATAATAGAAACATAACATCCAAAAGCTATAGTATAGAGCAAAAGCAATACTAAGTGGGAAGTTCACAGCTATCAGTGTCTACATCAAAAAAGAATAAAAACTTCAAATATTCATCCTAACGATGCACCTTAAATACCTAGAAAAGCAAAAGCAAACCAAACTGAAAATGAGTAGAAGAAAAGAAATAATAAAGATTGGAGTGGAAATAAATGCAATTGAAATGAAATAAAAATACAAAAGATCAATGAAACAGCAAGCTTGGTTTTTTTTTTTTGAAAAGATAAACATAATTGACAAACCTTTAACCAGACTGAGAAACACAGAGAGAAGGTACAAATAAAATTAGAGAAGAAAAAAGAGATATCATAACTGATACCACAGATATTCAAAGGATCACTAGAGGCTATTATGAGCAACTACATGCCAACAAACTAGAAAATTTAGAAGGCAGGTACAAGTTCCTAGACACATAAAGTCTACCAATATTGAACCATGGAGAAATCCAAAACATAAGGAAGACACTAATAACAAGTAATAAGGTTGAAGCCAAAATAAAAAGTCTTCTAAAAAAACAAAAGCCAAGGACTCAATGACTTCACTACTGAATTTGGCCAAACATTTAAAGAAGTAGTGCCAATCCAACTGAAAATATTCCATAAAATATATGAACACAAAATACTTCCAAACTAATTCTATACTACTCCAATTACAAAACCAGACAAAGACACATGAACAAAAGAAAACTACAGGACAATATTTCCAATAAATATTAATAAAAAATTCTCAGCAAAAAAAAAACTGACAAACCAAATTCAATAACACATTAAAAAGATCATTCAACATGACCAAGTGGAACTTATCCCAGGGATGCAAGGATGGTTCAAAGTACACTAATCAGTTAATATGATACATTGTGCATTATATCAACAGAAGGAAGGACAAAAATCATATGATCATTTCAATTGATGCTGAAAATGCATTTAATAATATTCAATGTCCCTTCATAATAAAAACACTTAAAAACTTGAGATAGGAGGAACATGCCTTTATGTAATAAAAGTCATATATGACAGACCTACAGCTAGTATCATACTGAATGGGGAAAAACTGAAAGCCTTTCTTCTGAGATCTGGAACACAACAAGGATGCCCACTTTCACTTTTGTTATTCAATATATTAGTGAAAGTCCTAGCTAGAGCAATCAGAAAAGAGAAAGAAATAAAGGATGTCCAAACTGGAAAGGAAGAAGCCAAATTGTTTGCAGATGATATTATCTTAAATTTGGAAAAACCTAAAGATTCCACCAAAAAACTATTAGAACTGATACATTCAGTAAAGTTGAAATATAAAATATCAACATAGAAAAACTGGTAGCATTTGTATATGCCAACATCACACAATCTGAAAAAAAATAATAATCCATTTATAGTGGCTAGACATAAATAAAATACCTAGGAATTAACCAAATAAGTGAAAGATCTCTACAAAGAAAACTATAAATTATTGATGAAAAAAGTTGAAAAGGATACCAAAAAAAGGATATTCCATGCTTACAGATTGGAAGAATCAATATTGTTAAAATTTTCCTACTACCCAAAGCAATCTATAGATTCAATGCAATTTCTATAAAAATATTAACGACATTCTTCACAAAAATAGGAAAAAAACTATCGTAAAATTCATACGGAACCACAAAACACCCTGGATAGCCAAAACTATCCTAAACAAAAAGAAAAAGTCGAGGAATCACATTTCCTGAGTTCAAATTATACTACAGAACTTTAGTAAACCAAAGGGCATGGATCTGGCATAATAACAGACACAAAGACCAGTGAAACAGAACAGAGGACCCAGTAATAAATCCATCCATCTACAGTAAACTCATTTTCAAAAACAGTTTCAAGAAAATTCACTGGGAAAAGGACAGTCTCTTCAATAAGTGGTGCTGGGAAAACTGGATATTCATATGCAGAAGAATGAAACTAGAAACCTATCTCTCACCATATACAAAAAGATAAAATCTAAATGAATTTAAGACATAAACCTAAGGCCTCAAATTATAAAACAACTAAAATAAAATATTAGGGAAATTCTCCTGGACATTAGACTGGGCAAAGATTTCTGGAGTAATACCCCACAGGCACGGGGAACTAAAGCAAAAATAGACAAATGAGATCACCTCAAGTTAAAGAGCTTCTGCACAGCAAATGAAACAATCAACAAAGTGAAGAGACAACCCACAGAAAGAGAAAATATTTGCAAACTACCCATCTGACAAGGGGCTTATAACCAGAATATATAAGTAGGTCAAACAACTCTATAAGAAAAAATCTAATAATCTGATTTAAAAATGAATAAACAGGGGCGGAGCAAGACGGCTGAATAGGAACAGCTCCAGTCTCCAACACCCAGCGTGAGCGAAACAGAAGACTGGTGATTTCTGCATTTTCAACTGAGGAACTGGGGTCATCTCACTGGGGAGTGCCGGACAATCGGTGCTGGTCAGCTGCTGCAGCCGGACCAGCGAGAGCTGAAGCAGGGCGAGGCATCGCCTCACCTGGGAAGTGCAAGGGGGAAGGGAATCCCTTTTCCTAGCCAGAGGAACTGAGACACACAACACCTGGAAAATCGGGTAACTCCCACCCCAATACTGCGCTTTAAGCAAACGGGCACACCAGGAGAATATATCCCACACCTGGCTGGGAGGGTCCCACACCCACAGAGCCTCCCACATTGCTAACACAGCAGTCTGCGGCGATCTAAACGCAAGGCAGCAGCGAGGCTGGGGGAGAGGCGCCCGCCATTGCTGAGGCTTAAGTAGGTAAACAAAGCCGCTGGGAAGCTCGAACTGGGTGGAGCTCACAGCAACTCAACGAAACCTGCCAGTCTCTGTAGACTCCACCTCTGGGGACAGGGCAGAGCTAAAAAACAAAAGGGGAAGCAGCAGAGGCCTGTGCAGACGCGAACGAGTCTGTCTGACAGCTTTGAAGAGAGCAGTGGATCTCCCAACATGGAGGTTGAGATCTGAGAATGGACAGACTGCCTGCTCAAGTGGGTCCCTGACCCCTGAGTAGCCTAACTGGGAGACATCCCCCACTAGGGGCAGTCTGACACCCCACACCTCACAGGGTGGAGTACACCCCTGAGAGGAAGCTTCCAAAGTAAGAAACAGACAGGTACACTCGCTGTTCAGCAATATTCTGTCTTTTGCAACCTCTGCTGCTGATACCCAGGCAAACAGGGTCTGGAGTGGACCTCAAGCAATCTCCAACAGACCTGCAGCTGAGGGTCCTGACTGTTAGAAGGAAAACTATCAAACAGGAAGGACACCTATACCAAAACCCCATCAGTACATCACCATCATCAAAGACCAGAGACAGATAAAAACCACAAAGATGGGGAAAAAGCAGGGCACAAAAGCTGGAAATTCAAAAAATAACAGCGCATCTCTCCCTGCAAAGGAGCGCAGCCCATCACCAGCAACAGATCAAAGCTGGTCAGAGAATGACTTTGACGAGATGAGAGAAGAAGGCTTCAGTCCATCAAACTTCTCAGAGCTAAAGGAGGAATTACGTACCCAGCGCAAAGAAACTAAAAATCTTGAAAAAAGAGTGGAAGAATTGACAGCTAGACTAATTAATGCAGAGAAAGTCATAAACGAAATGACAGAGATGAAAACCATGACACGAGAAATACGTGACAAATGCACAAGCTTCAGTAACCGACTCGATCAACTGGAAGAAAGAGTATCAGCGATTGAGGATCAAATGAATGAAATGAAGCGAGAAGAGAAACCAAAAGAAAAAAGAAGAAAAAGAAATGAACAAAGCCTGCAAGAAGTATGGGATTATGTAAAAAGACCAAATCTACGTCTGATTGGCGTGCCTGAAAGTGAGGGGGAAAATGGAACCAAGTTGGAAAACACTCTTCAGGATATCATCCAGGAGAACTTCCCCAACCTAGTAGGGCAGGCCAACATTCAAATTCAGGAAATACAGAGAACGCCACAAAGATACTCCTCCAGAAGAGCAACTCCAAGACACATAATTGCCAGATTCACCAAAGTTGAAATGAAGGAAAAAATCTTAAGGGCAGCCAGAGAGAAAGGTCGGGTTACCCACAAAGGGAAGCCCATCAGACTAACAGCAGATCTCTCGGCAGAAACTCTACAAGCCAGAAGAGAGTGGGGGCCAATATTCAACGTCCTTAAAGAAAAGAATTTTCAACCCAGAATTTCATATCCAGCCAAACTAAGTTTCATAAGTGAAGGAGAAATAAAATCCTTTACAGATAAGTAAATGCTTAGAGATTTTGTCACCACCAGTCCTGCCTTACAAGAGACCCTGAAGGAAGCCCTAAACATGGAAAGGAACAACCGGTACCAGCCATCGCAAAAACATGCCAAAATGTAAAGACCATCGAGGCTACGAAGAAACTGCATCAACTAACGAGCAAAATAACCAGTTAATATCATAATGGCAGGATCAAGTTCACACATAACAATATTAACCTTAAATGTCAATGGACTAAATGCTCCAATTAAAAGACACAGACTGGCAAACTGGATAAAGAGTCAAGACCCATCAGTCTGCTGTATTCAGGAGACCCATCTCAAATGAAGAGACATACATAGGCTCAAAATAAAGGGATGGAGGAAGATCTACCAAGCAAATGGAGAACAAAAAAAAGCAGGGGTAGCAATCCTAGTCTCTGATAAAACAGAATTTAAACCATCAAAGATCAAAAGAGACAAAGAAGGCCATTACATAATGGTAAAGGGATCAATTCAACAGGAAGAGCTAACTATCCTAAATATATATGCACCCAATACAGGAGCACCCAGTTCATAAAGCAAGTCCTTAGAGACTTACAAAGAGACTTAGACTCCCATACAATACTAATGGGAGACTTCAACACTCCACTGTCAACATTAGACAGATCAACGAGACAGAAAGTTAACAAGGATATCCAGGAATTGAACTCATCTCTGCACCAAGCGGACCTAATAGACATCTATAGAACTCTCCACCCCAAATCAACAGAATATACATTCTTCTCAGCACCACATCATACTTATTCCAAAATTGACCACATAATTGGAAGTAAAGCACTCCTCAGCAAATGTAAAAGAACAGAAATTATAACAAACTGTCTCTCAGACCACAGTGCAATCAAACTAGAACTCAGGACTAAGAAACTCAATCAAAACCGCTCAACTACATGGAAACTGAACAACCTGCTCCTGAATGACTACTGGGTACATAACGAAATGAAAGCAGAAGTAAAGATGTTCTTTGAAACCAATGAGAACAAAGATACAACATAGCAGAATCTCTGGGACACATTTAAAGCAGTGTGTAGAGGGAAATTTATAGCACTAAATGCTCACAAGAGAAAGCAGGAAAGATCTACAATTGACACTTTAACATCACAATTAAAAGACTAGAGAGGCAAGAGCAAACACATTCAAAAACTAGCAGAAGGCAAGAAATGACTAAGATCAGAGCCGAACTGAAGGAGATAGAGACACAAAAAACCCTCCAAAAAATCAATGAATCCAGGAGTTGGTTTTTTGAAAAGATCAACAAAATTGCAGACCGCTAGCAAGACTAATAAAGAAGAAAAGAGAGAGGAATCAAATAGATGCAATAAAAAATGATAAAGGGGATATCACCACCGACCCCACAGAAATACAAACTACCATCAGAGAATACTATAAACACCTCTACGCAAATCAACTAGAAAATCTAGAAGAAATGGATAATTTCCTGGACACTTACACTCTCCCAAGAGTAAACCAGGAAGAAGTTGAATCCCTGAATAGACCAATAGCAGGCTCTGAAATTGAGGCAACAATCAATAGCCTACCCACCAAAAAAAGTCCAGGACCAGATGGATTCACAGCTGAATTCTACCAGAGGTACAAGGAGGAGCTGGTACCATTCCTTCTGAAACTATTCCAATCAATAGAAAAAGAGGGAATCCTCCCTAACTCATTTTATGAGGCCAACATCATCCTGATACCAAAGCCTGGCAGAGACACAACAACAAAAGAGAATTTTAGACCAATATCCCTGATGAACATCGATGCAAAAATCCTCAATAAAATACTGGCAAACCGGATTCAGCAGCACATCAAAAAGCTTATCCACCATGATCAAGTGGGCTTCATCCCTGGGATGCAAGGCTGGTTCAACATTCGCAAATCAATACACGTAATCCAGCATATAAACAGAACCAAAGACAAGAACCACATGATTATCTCAATAGATGCAGAAAAGGCTTTTGACAAAATTCAACAGCCCTTCATGCTAAAAATGCTCAATAAATACGGTATTGATGGAACGTACCTCAAAATAATAAGAGCTATTTATGACAAACCCACAGCTAATATCATACTGAATGGGCAAAAACTGGAAAAATTCCCTTTGAAAACTGGCACAAGATGGGGATGCCCTCTCTCACCACTCCTATTCAACAAGTGTTGAAAGGTCTGGCTAGGGCAATCAGGCAAGAGAAAGAAATCAAGGGTATTCAGTTAGGGAAGGAAGAAGTCAAATTGTCCCTGTTTGCAGATGACATGATTGTATATTTAGAAAACCCCATCGTCTCAGCCCAGAATCTCCTTAAGCTGATAAGCAACTTCAGCAAAGTCTCAGGATACAAAATTAATGTGCAAAAATCACAAGCATTCTTATACACCAGTAACAGACAAACAGAGAGCCAAATCATGAATGAACTTACATTCCCAATTGCTTCAAAGAGAATAAAATACCTAGGAATCCAACTTACAAGGGATGTAAAGGACCTCTTCAAGGAGAACTACAAACCACTGCTCAGTGAAATCAAAGAGGACACAAACAAATGGAAGAACATACCATGCTCATGGATAGGAAGAATCAATATCGTGAAAATGGCCATGCTGCCCAAGGTTATTTATAGATTCAATGCCATCCCCATCAAGCTACCAATGAGTTTCTTCACAGAATTGGAAAAAACTGCTTTAAAGTTCATATGGAACCAAAAAAGAGCCCGCATTGCCAAGGCAATCCTAAGTCAAAAGGACAAAGCTGGAGGCGTCACACTACCTGACTTCAAACTATACTACAAGGCTACAGTAACCAAAAGAGCATGGTACTGGTACCAAAACAGAAAGATAGACCAATGGAACAGAACAGAGTCGTCAGAAGTAATACCATACATCTACAGCCATCTGATCTTTGACCAACCTGAGGGAAATAAGAAATGGGGAAAGGATTCCCTATTTAATAAATGGTGCTGGGAAAATTGGCTAGCCATAAGTAGAAAGCTGAAACTGGATCCTTTCCTTACTCCTTATTCGAAGATTAATTCAAGATGGATTAGAGACTTAAATGTTAGACCTAATACCATAAAAACCCTAGAAGAAAATCTAAGTAGTACCATTCAGGACATAGGCACGGGCAAGGACTTCATGTCTAAAACACCAAAAGCAACGGCAGCAAAAGCCAAAATTGACAAATGGGATCTAATTAAACTAAAGAGCTTTTGCACAGCAAAAGAAACTACCATCAGAGTGAACAGGCAACCTACAGAATGGGAGAAAGTTTTTGCAATCTACTCATCTGACAAAGGGGTAATATCCAGAATCTACAAAGAACTCAAACAAATATAGAAGAAAAAAACAAACAACCCCATCAAAAAGTGGCCAAAGGATATGAACAGACATTTCTCAAAAGAAGACATTCATACAGCCAACAGACACATGAAAAAATGCTCATCATCACTCGCCATCAGAGAAATGCAAATCAAAACCACAATGAGATACCATCTCACACCATTTAGAACGGCAATCATTAAAAAGTCAGGAAACAACAGGTGTTGGAGAGGATGTGGAGAAATAGGAACACTTTTACACTGTTGGTGGGATTGTAAACTAGTTCAACCATTATGGAAAACAGTATGGCAATTCCTCAAGGATCTAGAACTAGATGTACCATATGACCCAGCCATCCCACTACTGGGTATATACCCAAAGGATTATAAATTATTCTACTACAAAGACACATGCACACGTATGTTTATTGCGGCACTATTCACAGTAGCGAAGACTTGGAATCAACCCAAATGTCCATCTGTGACAGACTGGATTAAGAAAATGTGGCACATATACACCATGGAATACTATGCAGCCATAAAAAAGGATGAGTTTGCGTCCTTTGTAGGGACATGGATGCAGCTGGAAACCATCATTCTTAGCAAACTATCACAAGAACAGAAAACCAAACACCGCATGTTCTCACTCATAGGTGGGAACTGAACAGTGAGATCACTTGGACTCGGGATGGGGAACATCACCCACTGGGGCCTATCATGGGGAGGGGGTAGGGGGGAGGGATTGCATTGGGGAGTTATACATGATATAAATGATGAATTGATGGGTGCTGACGAGTTGATGGGTGCAGCACACCAACATGGCACAAGTATACATATGTAACAAACCTGCACGTTATGCACATGTACCCTAGAACTTGAAGTATAATAAACATAAATAAATAAATAAATAAATAAATAAATAAAAGAATTTTACACCAAAATAAATAAATAAATAAATAAATAAATAAATAAATAAATAAATAAAAATGAATAAACAATCTAAATAGACATACCTCAAAAGGAGACATATCAATGACAAACAGGTATATGAAAAGGTGCCCAACATCGTTGATCATCAGAAAAATGTAAATCACAAACTAAACTGAGGTATCATTTTACGCCAGTTAAAGTGGGTTTTATCCAAAAGACACATAACAAAAAATCCTGGTGAGGATGTGGAGAGAAGGGAACCCTCATACATTGTTGGTGGGAATGAAAATTATACAACCACTATATAAAACAATTTGAAGATTCCTCAAAAGATTAAAAATACAGCTACCATAGGATCCAGCACTCCCAGTTCTATGTATATACCCAAAATAAAGAAAATTAGTATATTACAGAGATATTTCTACTCCTTTGTTTTTACAGCACTATTCACAATAGTCAAAATTTATAAGCAACCTTAGTGCTTATAAATCAACAGACAAATGAATAAAGAAAATGTGGTACATATATACAATGGAGTACTATTCAGCCATAAAAAAGCATGAGATCCTGATGTTTTCAACAACATGGATAGAAATTGAGGTCATTATGTTAAGTGAAATCAGCCAGGCACATAAAGCTAAACATCACATTTTCTCACATTATCTGTGCCAGGTAAAAATAAAAATAATTGAACTCATGGAGACAGAATAGGATGGTTATCAGGGGCTTAGAAGGGTATCTGGAGGGGTGGGGGTGAAGGAAAGATTGTGAATGAGTACAATGAATAGAAAGAATAAATGCCTAGTATTTGATAGCACAACCTGGGTGACTATGGTAAAAAGATAATCCAACTGTACATTTTAAAATAATTAAAAGACTATAACAAGATTGTTTTAAACATGAGGGATAAATACTTGAAGTAATGAATACTTACTCTGATGAAATTAATACGAATTACATGCCTGTATCAAAATATTTCACGTAACCCATAAATACATACACCTACTATGTACTCATAAATTTTTTTTTAAATAAAGCAATTATTTTCTTTATATTCTTATTGTATAAGCTTTTTTCTATTTTTACAATTAGTCTTTTAATTTTTGAAATTGTAGTTATAAACTAAGGCACAAACACACACATTGATATAGGCCAACATAAGGTAAAACCTGTCGAAATCACTGTCTGCCTCTTCCACATCCTGTCCCACCGGAAGGTCTTTGAGGGCGGTAACAAGCATGGAGCTGTTAAAACCTATGATAACAATACCTTCTTCTGGAATACCTTCTGAAGGATCTGCCTGCGGCTATTTTACAGTTAACTACTATTTTAAAGTAGAAGGAGTATATGGTTATATAATTTTGAAAAGTAGATTGTAGTAAATACAGTTGACCCTTGCATAGCATAGGTTTAAACTGTGCAGGTTCGTTTATACACAGACATTTGTAGTAAATATATTGAAAAAATTTTAAGGCAAAAATTTTTAAGGCACGGCTTAGATATATCAAAAATTTTTTAAAAGTTTAATATGCTATAAATGCATAAAATATAAGTAGATATTAGTCTATTTTATTTTTTGTTACCATAAAATGTACACAAATATATTAAAGTTAAAATTTATCAAAACTTACGGCCGGGCATGGTGGCTCACACCTATAATCCCAGCACTTTGGGAGGCCGAGTTGGGTGGATCACCTGAGGTTAGTAGTTCAAGACCAGCCTGCCCAACTTGGTGAAACCCTGTCTCTACAAAAAAAAAATAATAATACAAAAATTAGCCAGGCATGGTAGTGCACACCCATAGTCTCAGCACACCTACACTTCCTATAGTCAGGAGGCTAGGGTGAGAGAAACACTTGAACCAGGGAGGCAGAGTTTGCAGTGAGCCAAAATTTTGCCACTGCACTCCAGCCTGGGTGACAGAGCAAGACCCTGTCTCAAAAAACAAAACAAAACAAAACAAAAAAAACTGTGCACAGATATACATACTGCCATTCGCAATCAAGAGAAATGTTCCATTCACAGTCAAGAAAAATGTAAACAAACATAAAGATGCAGTATTAAATCGTAACTGGGTAACATTAAGTCTAGTCTGTAGTATACTACTGTAAACATTTCATAACTACCTCTTGATGCTATTGCAGTGAGCTCAAGTGTTGCCAACATTCAATTCAAATGTCCTATGATGCTTATCATCTCCAAATGAACAGTTTGTCTCCTCAGTAAGTTCTGTATTGCAGTAAAATAATTGATTTCTGGCAGCTCTTGCCTATTTCTCATCATATTTAGTACAATACCGTAAACCTTCAATAACACCATAGGACCCATATGAAGTGGCATTAATGATGCTGGAAGTGCTCCTAAGAAGCAGAAAAAAGTCATAACATGACAAGAATAAGTTTAATTCCTTCATATGTACTGTAGATTGAGATCTGCAGTTGCAACTGCCTACCATTTCAAGGCAAATGAATCCAGCATAAGGACCATTGCAAAAAATAAAAAGGAAATTCACACATCTGTAGCTGCAGATATGCCAGCAGGCATAAGTATTAAATATCTTGCACTTTTTGCAAAATATCTTTTAATCTTGTATTAAAAATGTAATTTTTATGTGGTTGCAGGATTGCTGTAAGAAAGACGTGCCTATCAACTCATAATTTTGAGAAAAAGCAACGTCATTATATGACAACATAAAGCTAAAAGAAGGTGAAAGATCGAATCTGGGAGAATTTAATATTAGCAAAGGATGGTTTGATAATTTTGAAAAGAGACTTGGCTTTAAAAAATGTCAAGATAACAGGAGAAGCAGATTCTGCTGACTAAGAGGCAGTAGATAATTTCTCAGATGCCATTGAGAAAATCATTGAGGAGAAAGGATATTTGTCTATAAACGAAAGTCCTCTATTCTGGGGGGAGGGGAAGGCCGGAAAAGACATATTAATAAGGAGAAGAGGAAAGCACAAAGATTTAAGGCAGGAAGAAATAAGCTAACTCCTATCTTGTGCAGATAGTCAGATTTATAACCAAGACTGCTCTTATCTACAAAGCTGCTAGCCTCAGAGACTTAAACGGAAAACATAAATACCGGCTGACACTCTCTTGGTTGTACACCAAGAATGTCAGGGCAATAATCCTTTTTCTGGATTAGTTCAATTGATGCTTTGTCCCTGTAGCCAAGAAGCATCTTTCCAGTAAGAAACTGTCTTTTAAGTTCTTTTGATATTGGAAAACGACCCTAGCCACCATAAGCCTTTGAGTGGATGTCAACATGGTCTGCTTGCTGCCAAACACAACATCTCTAATTCAGTCTCTAGATAATGAGATAATAAGGATAACAAGGCTTTAAGGCTCATTACACATGATACTCTATGAAAAAAGATTGACATTTCCATGAAAAATGACCCCAATAGAGACAGAATCAAGCAAGTCTAATAGGATTACACTATTGAAGATGTCATCATTGTTGTAGAAACAGCCATGGAAGCCATCAAGCTCCAAACAACAAATTCCTGCTGGAGAAAACTGTGTCCAGACATTGTGCATTATAGCAGGGCCAATCAAAGAAATTTTAAAAGAGTTTGTGGATATGGCCAAATTAACTATGTGAGGGGTTATATGAAAGGTTTCAAAATACATATCTTGCAGAAAATCAGAAGCTAGTAGATCAGAAGAAAAAGATAGAAGACAACTTGAAAGAGATGAGTGCTTCTGAACCAGTGCTGGATGAGGAGGAAAAAACACAGGAGAAGCAGTGCCAGAAAACAAACTGACATTAGACAATCTGGCATGAAGGTCCTGATTATTCAAGATTCTTTTTGCCTTTTTTAAATAACATGCACACTTTTATGGATACTGCCACTGAATCTGATGGTGGAAGAAGGGTTGGCACTATATAGAAATATTTTTAAACAATTGAAAAACAAAAAGATCAAAATTTACAATGTATTTGCATGAAATTACACAGAGCACGCCTGCCTCTCCTGCCTCCCCTTCAGCCTCTTCTATCTCTCCCACCTTAATCTTTGCTACCGGTGAGAGAGCAAGACCTCTTCCTCCTCCTCCTCAACTTACAAAACTTGAGGTCAATGAGAAGTTTTTGTGATGATCTACTTCCTCTTAATGAATATTAAATATATTTTCTTTTCCTTTATGAATTTTTCTGTGAAGATTCCAAATGTACATTATTATTTTCTTAATAACATTTTTTCTCCAGCTGGTCTTAAGAATATAGCATATAATACATATAACAAAAATATTTGCTAATCAATTGCTTACATTATCAGCAGGCTTGTGGTGAACAGCAAGCTATTAGTCATTAAGTTTGGGGGTAGTCAAAAGTTATACATACATTTTCAACTATGAAAAAGAGAGGCTGGAGTCCCTGACCCTCATATTGTTCAAGGGTCAACTGTACATAAACCAGTAACATATTCATGTATTATTGTTAATATTACCATACTACACATAAGTGTATGTGTTATACTTTTATATTATATAACTGGAGGCACATTAGGTTTGTTTACGCCAGCATCATCACAAACATGTGAGTTATGTCATGTGTTTCACTACTTCATTACAATGAATATGAGGACATGAGGTGATAGGAATTTTTCAGCTCCATTATAATCTTATAGGATCACTGTCATATATGTGTGTGATCTGTTATCTGTCATTGACCAAAATGTCGTTATACAGCACATGATTTTGTGTGTGTACATATAGACATATATTTGTTGTTTCTCTAGAGAACTCTGACTCATAAAATGGCACTGTTCAGTTCAACTATATACTTAGCTGATTTCATTTTTTTCTCCTGTATTAGTATACTGATTGTACTTCCTCATTTATTTTTATTATTTGCCCTATAGTTTGCAATATATGTTTACAACCAATCCAAGTCAACTTTCATATAACATACCACTTCATGAGTAGTGCAAGTTCCTTATAACAGAATATTTAAATTCCTCCCTCCAACCTGTCCCTTATCATATTGCTGTCATTTATTTCATTTGTCCATGAGTTATAATAACCTAATTGTTGCTATTATTTTGACAAATGATTTTCTATTACATCCATTAGGATTAATTTACTTTCCTTTATTCCTTTTCTAATGCTCTTTTTAAACAGAGATGTGAGTTTTGGACTTTACTATATTTTTTCTTTATGAAAAACTTCTTTAAACATTTTTGTTCATCTGTAGGCAAAGTTCCCATTTCTAGTGCCTTAGTTTGTTCAGGCTGGAATTATAAAATACAGAGTGGCTTATGAACAACAGAAATTTATTTTTTATAGTTCTAGGGCCTGGGAATCCCCATATCAAAGGAGCCATCAGATTCAGTGTTTGGTGAGAGCCTACTTTCTGGTTCACAGACGGCAACTTCTTGCTACGTTCTCACATGGTAGAAGGGTAAAAAATGCTCTCTCTGGGTCTGTTTTATAAGTTTCTTAATCCATGGGGTCTCTACCCTTATGACCTAATCATCTACAGTCTCGCCTCATAACACTATCATGTTGGTGGTTAAGTTTCAACATATGAATTTTGGGAGAGGTACACAAATACTCAGATCATAGCACCTGATTTCTTTCAAGATTTTTTTTACTTGTCTTTGACTTTCTGCCATTCAAATATAATATGCCTAATTGTACACTTTTAGTATTTATCTTGTTGGTCTTCCCTAAGTTTCCTGAATCTGTGGCTTTCCTGAGCGTTGTGGTTTGTCACTGCTTATTAAAACTTCTCAGCCATAAGTGCTTTAAATACTTCTCTATCTCTTTTTATGGTATTTCCAATACAAATACGTTATGCTACTTGAATTGTCCCACAGTTCGTGAATATTTTGTGTATACTTTTTTGAGTATTATTTCTATTTGCATTTCAGTTTAGAAAGTTTATATTGACATATTTTCAACTCACTGATTATTTTATTGGCTGTATCCAATCTACTGGTGATCCCATCAAAGACATTATTTTTATTGGAGTGGTTTTGATTTCTAGCATTTTACTTTGATTCTGTATTATAGTTTCAATTTTCTCTGCTTATATTACCCATCTGTTGTCACATGTTGTCTGCTTTTTCCACTAGAGCCCTTAACATATCAGATAATCAGATTGTTTGATAATATCAAATAATCAGAATAGAGATAATTAAATTCTTTATCAGATAATCCCCAAATCTGTGTCATATCTAGTTCTGTTTTAATGTTTCCTTTGTCTCTTCAATCACTTCTTCTTCTTACCTTTAGTATTTCTTGTAATCATTTGGTAAAAGTCAAACACTGTGTATTGTTTAACAGGATCTGAAGTAAACAGATCTTTAGTGTAAAATTTTATATTTATCTGGCTATGAGTTAGGTTGAGTTTATTGTTTTCTGTAGCTATATGTGTGTGAGGCAACAATTTCCTCTTTTGTCTTTGTTTTGCTTCCCTTGCTCTCTTTCAGTTTCCCTAGAAACTTTTCATTAAATAGGTTCAGAGCCAGGTAGTTCTTGCATGTGTAATCTATTATTATACATCAGCCCAGTTGATGTATTAAGAAGGGGAAGCATTCTATAATCATATAATTAGGACTCACATCTTAACATGCTCTGATTAACAAATTGTACTATGGGAAAGCACACGCTTCTAGAAATTATGATTCTCGATTGCCAATTTACAGATTGCTGGTGTGATGGCATCACACAGTGTGACAGCAAACATCAAACACAGTTGCTTGCTTCTGATGTTCACTAGAAATTAAGGTCACTATGTATTAATAATTTTAATTAATATGTGTAATTAAAATGAGTGAAATCCATAAGAAAAAACTATATATACAAGTATACAGAGAAGGTGCGATGTGTCTTTGATAAGGAAAGGCTAACAGGGTGAGGATGTTCTATTTTGTTTTGTTGAGGGAAAGAAGAGAGAAAGTCTTTTCCTAAAGTAGCTGCTGGATTGTTCCAGAATGGGAGAAGGACAAAAGTGAATGGATATGAGAGTTGTAGGTGTGTGGAAGATTAATCTTGTGAAAGAAACTTTATGTGCAATCAAGCTGGCTAAGATTAGAAGGACATTATTTATAAATATTCCTAAGAAAATCAGTATTAGTATCAAAAATATACTAATAATACAATTTCTAGAAATCCCATCATACCATTGGACTAGGTGGGAGTTCTCAGAACTCTAATGAAGTTCTCAGAACTCTAATTGATTGCTTCCATAAAACTGCTAACACAGCACAAAGCAGAACAAGAATAAACTGAATACCAAGGAAATGAAGGTTTTTATGTTAAGCCAACCTGTATTGAAATTTGTGAGATATGTAATTGGAATGAACTCTATAAGATTGGTCCCAGTCAACTTTCCTATTGTGATATATTTAATAAACAGTGCAATGCACATGATTAGAAAAAATAAAAGTGATATTATCTAAAAGGATGTAAATTCAAAGTTAAGTGTAGATTTATCAGGGGGCATGACAGCTGCCATGACATCCTCAAGACTCTAAAGCCTCCATTTTTAAAAGCACAGAAGCTGTGCCACTGCCACCACTGGCATGCACACATGAGTGTGATCTCCACTGCCACAACTGTGAAGCAGCACTTTGGTGATTACCCTCACCAAGGTGTTGTTGCCAGCATATCAGAAACACCTTGGCTCCTCAATTGCAGCAGGTGCTTAATATTGAGAGGCCAGATAACAAAGCTGTGAGCCTGGTTCAGCCCCACCATGATTAGAGCATGTAGCCCAGGAGTGTTGAGCTGAGGTTTGGCCCAGTAAAATCTTCCAGAAGTAAAGATAGTCTACTCAACCCAACTTAAACCACAGTCAAACCTTTAAGGGAATGAAATAATACAAAAACAAAATAATCCATTGAAAATATAGCAACTTCAAAAG
This sequence comes from Rhinopithecus roxellana, assembly GCF_007565055.1. Classification (NCBI taxonomy): domain Eukaryota; kingdom Metazoa; phylum Chordata; class Mammalia; order Primates; family Cercopithecidae; genus Rhinopithecus; species Rhinopithecus roxellana. Next base: position 37,997,864 of record NC_044555.1, on the reverse strand, counting down.
TTAAAGGACTATCAGACCATCTCAACGAAAAAAAAAAAAAAAAAAAAAAAAAAAAAAAAAACAGCCTAAGAACTACGGCAACTCAAAAAGTCACAGTGTCTTCTTATCTCCAAATGATCACACTAGCACCCCAGCAATGGTTCTTAACCAGGTTAAATTGGCTAAAATGATGGACATAGAAATCAGAATCTGGATAGAAATGAAAATCATTGAGATTCTGGAAAAAGTCTCAACCCAATCCAAAGAATCCAAGAAAACAATACAAGGGATGAAAGTCAAAATAACCATTTTAAGAAAGCACCAAACTGACCTGATAGAGCTCAAAAACTCACTACAAGAATTTTATAATACAATCAGAAGTATTAACAGTAGAATAGACAAAGCTGAGGAAAGAACTTCACAGCTCAAGTACTGGTTCTTTGAATCAACTCAATCAGACAAAAAATAAAAAGTAACAAACAAAGCCTCTAAAAGACATGAGATTCTCTCTTTACAGAGACCAAAACTATGACTCATTGGTGTCCCAGAAAGACAAGGAATGAGAGCAAGCACCATGAAAAACATATTTAAGGATATTGTCCATGAAAATTTTCCCAACCTAGCTAGAAAGATTGACATTCAAATTCAAAAAATGCAGACAACTGCTGAGAGATACTACAAAAAAGTGAACATACCCAAGACATATATTCATCAGATTCTCCAAGGTCAAGATGAAAGAAAAAAATATTAAAAACATCTAGAGAGATATTGCAAGTCACCTAAAAGGGAACCCCATCAGGATAATATCAGATGTCTCAGCAGAAACCCTACAAGCCAGAAGAGATTAGGCGGCTTTAACAATTAAGCAGTGTTAAAGAAAATAAATTCCAATAATTTCATATCCAGCCAAACTAAGCTTCATAAGCAAAGGAGAAATAAGATCCTTTTAAGATAAGCAAATGCTTAGGGAATTCATTACCACTAGACTTGCCTTAAATGAGGTCCATAAGGGAGTGCTAAACATGGAAATGAAATACTGTTACCAACCACCATGAGAACACATGTAAGTAGAAAGATAATTGATACAATATAGCAACTATGCAATCAGTCTGCATAACAACCAGCTAACAACATAATGTCAGGATCAAATCTATACATATCGATGTTAGTCATCAATGAACATGAATTAAACACACCATTTAAAAGGCACAGAGACACAAATTGGATAAAAGAGCAAGACCCAACTCTATACTGTAATCAAGAGGCTCAACTCTATGCAATGACACTCACAAACTCAAAGTAAAGGGATAGAGAAAAACCTACTAAGAAAATGGAAACCAAAAAGGAGCAGAGGTTGCTATTCGAATTTCAGACGAAACAGACTTTAAACCAACACTGATGAAAAGAGACAAAGAAAGGCATTACATAATGATAAAGGATTCAGTTCAATAAGAAGACTTAACTATCCTAAATATATACGCACCCAACACTGTAACACCAAGATTCATAAAACAAGTTCTTAGAGACCAATGAAGAAACTGAGATAACCACACAATTCTAGTTGGAGACTTCAACAACCCATTGACAGTATTAGACAGATCCCTCAGGCAGAAAACTAACAAAGATATTAATGACTAAAACTAAACACTTGACCAAATGGACCTAACAGCCATCTACAGAACACTCCACCCAACAAAAACAGAAAATACATTCTCGATATCGTGGTGGACAGGAGGCAAGACTAGATGGCAGCTCCCATTTGGACAGACAGAACACCTTGTGAAGGCCCGCATCGTGAACTTTTGCTCCACACCAGCTTCAGGAATACATTAGGAAAGCCAAGAGAACCCAGACACCCTCTGAAGGAAGCAGATTGCTCCCTGCAGGACCCGGGAGACACCCCAAATAAAGTGAGTGTCCAAACTGTGGAAGTGGGAAAAGGAGATCATCTACCCTGTAACACACACCCCCACTAGGGAACCTGAAGGTCTAGATCACAGGAGAAGATTTTGACCTTACCTAGAGCTGAGTCGAACTAGAGAGCAGAGTGAAATAGAGGGGTAGAGGAAGCAGCAGAAAAATCCCTGTGGGCTCTCTGGGTCCCCTACCAAGCCATTTCTCCCTTGCATCACAGGGGTCCTTGAGGAGAGCTGCCAGAGGCACTGGGAAAAGGCCAGGAGGAGAAAGAAACCTCCAGCTGAACGTTGTAACAATTTGAACTGATATAGAAGTCTCCTGGCCAGAACTTGTGGGAGGGCATGAATCTGGTATGCAGACTCCACAGGCAGGGAAAGAAAGAAAACCCTACTTATTTTCATAGCTGGAAGGCTAGGGTAGCCTGGCACAAGTTCTCAGCCCTGCTTGCTCACTGCCTGAAAACAAACTTGATGCTGTTGGTGGGGCACAGTGGGAGTGAGACTGGCCCTTTGGGTTGTGTGGGAGCTAGGTGAGGCCTGTGACTGCCGGCTTTCCCCCACTTCCCTGACAACCTGCATGACACAGCAAAGGCAGCCATAATCCTCTTAGGAACATAACTCCATTGATCAGGGAACCTCACCTCCATCACACACAGCAGCGCAGCTGCAGCAAGAGCAGCCCAAGTAGCGTCTGAGCTCAGACATGCCTAGCTCTGCGTGCACCTATTGGTCTTTCCCTACCCACCCGGTAATTGAAGACAGAGTATACACTCTTGGGAGTTCTAGGGCCCCACCCACCATCTCTTCCTCTGCCTACTACCACAGCTGATGCCCTCTTGAAAGTGCCACCTCCAGGCAGGGGGCCAACCAGCACCAAAACAGTGCATTAATCAACCAAAGCTAAGGACCCCCACAGAGTCCATTTCACCCCCCGCCACCTCCACCTGAGCAGGTGCTGGTATCCACAGCTGAGAGACCCACAGACGGTTCACACCACAGGATTCTGTGCAGGCAACCTCCAGTGCCAGCCCGGAGCCTGGTAGAATTGCTTGGTGGCTACATCCAGAAGAGAGAGAACAATCACTACAGCTCAGCTCTCAGGGAGCCATATCCCTAGGAAAAGGGGAAGAATACTATATCAAGGAAATACCCAGTGGGACAAAAGGAACTGAATAACAGCCTTGAACCCTAGACCTTCCCTCTGATAGAGCCTACACAAATGATAAGAAACCAGAAAACCAACTCTGGTCATATGACAAAACCAGGTTCTTTCACACCCCCAAAAAATCACACTAGCTCTCCAGAAATGGATCCAAACCAAGAATAAATCTCTGATCTACCTGAAAATGAATTCAAAAGTTTAGTTATTAAGCTAATCAGAGAGGCACCAGAGAAAGGGGAAGCCCAATGTAAGGAAATAAAAAAAAAAAAAAGATACAAGAAGTGAAAGGAGAAATATTCAATGAAATAGATAGCGTGAATAAGAAACAATCAAAACTTCAGGAAACAATGGATACACCTATAGAAATGCAAAATGTTCTGGAAAGACTCAACAATAGAATAAAACAAGCAGAACAAAGAATTCCAGAGCTGAAAGACAAGGTTTTTAAATTAACCCAATCCAACAAAGACAAAGAAAAAAAGTTGAGAAAATATGAACAAAGCATCCAAGAAGTCTGGGATTATATTAAATGACCAAACCTCAGAATAATTCGTGTTCCTGAGGAAGAAGAGATATTTAATAGTTTGGAAAATATATTTGAGGGAATAATCAAAACTTCCCTGGCCTTGCTAGAGACCTAGACATTCAAATGCAAGAAACTCAAAGAACACCTGGGAAATTCATCACAAAAAGATCATTGCCTAGGCACATTGTCATCAGGTTATCTAAAGTTAAGATGAAGGGAAGAATCTTAAGAGCTGTGATGCAAAAACATCAGGCAACCTATATAGGAAAATCTATCAAATTAGCAGCATATTTCTCAGCAGAAACCCTGCAAGGTAGAATGGATCAGGGCCCTGTCTTGAGCTTCCTCAAACAAAACAATTATCAGCCCAAAATTTTGTACCCAGTGAAACTAAGCTTCATAAGTGAAGGAAAGACACAGTCTTTTTCAGACAAACAAATGCTGAGAGAATTTGACACCAGAAAGCCAACATTACAAGAACTGCTAAAAGGAGCTCTAAATTTTGAAACAAATCCTGGAAACATATCAAAACAGAACCTCTTTAAAGTATAAATCTCACAAGACTTACAAAACAAAATTGCAAAAAAAAAAAAAAAAAAAAAAAAAAAGCCATGGTATACACGCAACAAATAACATGATGAATGGAATGGTACCTCACATCTCAATACTAACATTGAATGTAAATGACCTAAATGCTCGACTTAAAAGATACAGCATTGCAGAATGGATAATAATTCACCAACCAACCATCTGCTGCTTTCAAGAGACACATCTAACACATAAGGACTCACATAAACTTAAGGTAAAGGGATGGAAAAAGACGTCCTATGCAAACAAAAGGACACCATAGGTGACCAGAGTTTTTGTTTGTATTTGTTTGTTTAGATAGCATCTTGCTCTGTCACCAAGCTGGAGTGCAGTGGCACTTGGGTCACTGCAACTTCTGCCTCCTAGTTTCAAGTGATTCTCCTGACTCAATCTCCCAAGTAGCTGGGACTACAGGTACACAGCAACATGCCCAGCTAATTTTTGTATTTTTAGTAGAGACTGGGCTTTACCATATTGGTCAGGATGATCTTGATCTCTTGACCTCATGATTCACCCGCCTTAGCCTCCCAAAGTGCTGGATTACAGGTGTGAGCCACCACATCCGGCTAGGGGTAGCTATTCTTATATCACAAAAGAAACTTTAAAGCAACAGCAGTTAAAAAAGACAAAGGGGGCATTATATAATGATAAAAAGACTTTGCCCAACAGGAAAATATCACAATCCTAAATATACATGTACCTAACACTGGAGCTCCCAAATTTATAAAATAATTACTAATAGACCTAAGAAATGAGACAGAAAGCAACACAATAATAGTGGGGAAGTTGAATACTCCACTGACAGCACTGACACATCATCAAGACAGAAAGTCAACAAAGAAACAATGTGTTTAAACAACATCCTGGTGAAAATGGACTTAACAGGTATTTACTGAAAATTCTACCCAACAACTGCATAATATACATTATATTCAACAGCGCATGAAACTTTCTCCAAGATAGACCATATGATGTGCCACAGAATGAGCCTTGATAAATTCAAGAAAATTGAAATTATGCCAAGTACCCTCCTCTCAGACCACAGTGGAAAAAAACTGGAAATCAACTCCAAAAAAAACCTTCACAACCATGCAAATACATAGAAATTAAATAACCTGCTCCTCAATGATTACTGACTCAACAATGAAATCAAGATAGAGATTAAAACATTTTTTGAACTGATTAGCAATAGTGGCACAACCTATCAAAACCAAGGGGATATGGCAAAGGCAGTGCTAAGAGCAAAGTTCATAGCCCTAAATGCCTATGTCAAAAGGTCTGAAAAAGCACAAACAGACAATCTAGGGTAACACTTCAGGGAACTAAAGAAATAAGAACAAACCAAACGCAAACCCAGCAGAAGAAAGTAGGTAACAAAGATCAGAGCAGAACTAAATGAAATTGAAACAAACAAACAAAAATACAAAAGATAAATGAAACAAGCTGGTTCTTTGAAAAGATAAATTGATAAACAATTAGCAAGATTAACCAAAAAGACAGAAAATCCAAATAAGCTCAATTAGAAATGAAATGGGATATATTACAACTGACACCACTGAAATACAAAAGATCATTCAAGGCTACTATGAACACCTTTATGCACATAAACTAGAAAACCTAGAGGAGTTGGGTAAATTCCTGGAAAGATATGACCTTCATGGCTTAAATCTGGAAGAATTAGATACTCTGAACAGACCAAAAACAAGCAGCAAGATTGAAATGGTAATAAAAAAATTACCAACAAAAAAATGTCCAGGATCAGATGGATTCACAGCAGAAACCTACCGACATTCAAAGAAGAATTGAGATCAATCCTACTGACACTATTCCACAAGATAGAGAAAGAGTGGACCCTCCCTAAATCATTCTATGAAGCTAGTATCATCCTAACACCAAAACTAGGAAAGGACATAAACAAAAAAGAAAAAATACTACAAACCAACATCCCTGATGAACACAGATGCTAAAATCCTTAACAAAATACTAGCTAACTGAATCCAACAACATATCAAAAATAATAATAATAATAATAATAATAATAATAATAATAATCCACCAAGATCAAGTGGGTTTCATACCAGGGATGCAGGGACGGTTTAACATCTGTAAATCAATTAGCGTTATACACCACATAAACAGAATAAAAAAAATCACACGATCACCTCAATAGACACAGAAAAAGCATTCAACAAAATCCAGCATCCTTTATGATTAAAACTCTCAGCAAAACCAACATACAAGGGATGTAATGTAATAAAACGTAGTACAATGTAATAAAAACCATCTATGACAAACCCACAGCCAACATAATACTGAATGGGAAAAAGTTGAAAGCGTTCCCTCTGAGAACTGGAACAAGACAAGGATGGCCACTCTCACCACTCCTCTTCAACATAGTACTGGAAGTCCTAGCCAGAGCAACCAGACAAGAGAAAGAAATAAAGGGCATCCAAATTGGTAAAGGGGAAGTCAAACTTTTGCTCTTTGTTGATGATGATTGCTTCCCTAGAAAACCCTAAAGACTTCTCCAGAAAGCTCACAGAACTGATAAAAGAAATCAGCAAAGTCTCCTGTTACAAAATCAATGTACATAAATCTATAGCTCTTCTATACACCAACAGAAACCAAGCTAAGAAGCAAATCAAGAACTCAACTGCTTTTACAATAGCTGCAAAAATAAAACAAAATACCTAAGAATATACCTAAAGAAGGAAGTGAAATACCTCTGCAAGGTAAACTACAAAACACTGCTGAAAAAAATCATAGACAACACAAACAAATGGAAACACATCCCATGCTCATGGATAGGTAGACTCAATATTGCGAAAATGATCATACTGCCAAAAGCAATCTACAAATTCAATGCAATTCCCATCAAAATGCCACCATCATTCTTCACAGAATTAGAAAAAACAATCCTCAAATTCATATGGAACCAAAAAAGATCCTGCATAGACAAAGCAAGACTAAGCAAAAATAACAAATCTGGATGAATCACATTTGATTTCAAACTATACTATAAGGCCATAGTCACCAAAACATCATGGTACTGGTATAAAAATAAGTACATAGACCAATGAAACAGAATAGAGAAGCCAGAAATAAACCCTAATACTTACAGCCAACTGATGTTGGACAAAGCAAACAAAAAAATAAAGTGGGGAAAAGACACCCTATTCAACAAATGGTACTGGAATAATTGGCAAGCCACATGTAAGAAAATGAAACTGGATCCTCATCTCTCACTTTAAACAAAAATCAACTCAAGATGGATCAAGGACTTAAATCTAAGACCTGAAACTGTAAAAGTTCTAGAAGACAACATTGGATAAACCCTTCTAGACATTGACTTAGGCAAGAATTTCATGACCAAGAACCCAAAAGCAAATGCAATAAAAACAAATATAAATAGCTGGGACTTAATTAAACTAAAGAGCATTTGCACAGCCAAAAGAACAGTCAGCAGAGTAAACACACAACACACAGCGCGGGACAAAATCTTCACAGTCTATACATCTGACAAAAGACTAGTATCCAGAATCTACAAAGAACTCAAACAAATTAGCAAGAAAAAAAAAATCTCATCAAAATGAGAGCTAAGAATACGATTAGACTATTCTCAAAAGAGGATACACAAATGGCCCACAAACATATGAAAAAATGCTCAACATCAGGAATGATCATGAAAATGCAAATCAAAACCACAACGAGATATCACCTTACTCCTGCAAGAATGGCCATAATCAAAAAATGAAAAAATAATAGATGTTGGCGTGGATGCAGTGAACAGGGAACACTTCCAACACTGCTGGTGGGAATGTAAACTAGTACAACCACTATGGAAAACAGTGTGGATGTTCCTCAAAGAACTGAAAGTAGAACTACCGTTTGATCCAGAAATCCCACTACTAGGTATCTGTCCTGAGGAAAAGAAGTCACTATATGTAAAAGATACTTGCACAGGCGTGTTTACGGCAGCACAATTTGCAATTGCAAAAACGTGGAACCAACCCAAGTTCCTATCAATCAACAAGTGGATAAAGAAACTGTGGTATAAGATGGAATACTACTTAGCCATAAAAAGGAATGAATTAATGGCATTCACAGACACCAGATGAGATTGGAGAACATTATTCTAAGTGAAGTAACTTAGGAATGAAAACCAAACATCGTATGTTGTCACTCATATGTGGGAGCTAAGCTATGAGGATGCAAAGGCATAAGAAAAACACAATGGACTCTGGGAATTCAGGAGGAAAGGAAAGGAAGGGAGTGAGGGATAAAAGACCACAAATTGGGTGCATGGTATGCTGCTCTGGTGATGGGTGCAACAAAATCTCACAGACCACCACCAAAGAAGTTACTCATGTAACCAAACACCATCTGTTCCCCAATAACCTATGGAAAATTAAAAATATATATATATACATTTGTTGAATAAATGAATGAGTTGAACATACACACACATACACACACAAATAAGTGATACACACAGCCAACAAGTATGTAAAAGATGCTCAACATTGCTAGTCATCAGAGAAATGTAAATCAAAATCGCAATGAGATACCATCTCTCACCTGTCAGAACAGCTATTGTTGAAAAGTCAAAACAACAGATTCTCGCAAGGCTGTGGAGTAAAGGGTACAATTATACACTGTTGGTTTGGAATGTAAATGAGTTCAGGCACTGTGGAAACCAGTTTGGAGATTTCTCAAATAACTTAAAATAGAACTACAATTTGGCTCAGCAATCCTGTTACTGGGTATATACTCAAAGGAAAATATATCATTATACCAAAAAGACACATGCACTCGATGTTCATCACCACACTGTTCACAATAGCAACAAAATGAAATCAAGTAAGGTGCCTATCAAAGGTGAACTGGGTAAAGAAAATGTGATATATATATATATATATATAATGGAATCCTATTCAGCAATAAAAATGAATGGAGTCATGTCCTTTGCAGCAACACGGATGGAACTGTAGGCCATCCTAAATGAATTAATGCAGGAACAGAAAACCAAAATACTGCACGTTCTAATTCATAAATGGGAGCTAAACATTGAGCACACATGGACACAAACATGGGAACAATAGACACTGTGTACTACTAGAGGGGAGAGGGAAAGAGGGGGTCATAGGTACAAAACTAAAAATTGGGAATTGGGTACCATGCTTATTCCCTGGGTACAATATACCCAGGATACCCATGTAACAAACCTGCACATGTATCCCTTGTATCTAGAATAAAAGTTGAAATTCGTAAAAAGCAAAAAAAAAAAAAAAAAAAAAAAGAGGATATATTTTCATCCGCACATGGCACACACTTCAAATCTGACCACACACTGAAGAATAAAACAATTCTCAACAAATTGAAAGAAGGTGAAATCACATCAACCACACTCTTTGAACACAGTGCAATAAAAATAGAAATAAATACTAAGAAGATCTCTCAAAACCATACAATTACATAGAAATTAACCTGCTTCTGAATGAGTTTTGGGTAAAAAATAAAATTCAGGTAGAAATCAAGTGTTATTTGAAATTAGTGAAATTATTGAAAAACAGATAAAAACATACCAGAATCTCTGGGACACAACTAAAGCAGATTTAACAGGAAAGCATATAGTACTAAATGTCCATATCAAAAATTAGAAAGACTTCAAATTAACAATCTAATATCACAACTAGGGTAACTAAAAAAACAAGAGCAAACCAATACCAAAACAAGCAGAAGAGAAGAAATAAGCAAATCAGAGCTAAGCTGAAGAAAACTAGGTTGCAAAATATATACAAAAGGTCAATGAAACCATAAATTGGTTCTATTAAAAATAAACGACATTAATAGACCACTACCTAGCCTAATAAAGAAAAAGAGAGAGAAGTCTGAAATAAACGCAATCAGAAATAACAAAGAGGACATTACCACTGACCTCACAGAAATACAGAAAACCCTCAGAGACTGTTATGAACACCTCTATGTACCCAAAGTAGAAAACCAAGAAGAAATGTATACATTCCTGGAAACTTACAGCCTCCCAAGATTGAACCAGGAAGAAATTGAACCCTAAACAGAGCAATAATTTCCAAAATTGAATCACTAATAAAAAGCCTATCAATCAGGAAAAGCCCTGGTCAGATGAATTCGCAGCTGAATTCTGCCAGACATATATAAAGAACAGCTGGAACCTATCATATGAAAACTACTACAATAAATTGAGGAGAACAGACTTCACCCTAACTCATTCTACAAGGCCAGCATCATGCTGATGCCAATACCTGGCAAAGACAAAACAAAAAAAGAACACTTCAGGCCAATATCCCTGATGAACATACATCAAAAATCCTCATGAAAATACAAGCAGAAAAAATTCAGCAGCACATCAAAAAGCTAATCCCCCATGATCAAGTAGGCTTTATTTCTGGGATACAAGGCTGGTTAAATATATGCAGATCAATAAATGTGATTCATCAAATAAACTGAACTAAAAACCAAAATCACATGATCATCTCAATAGACAGAGAAAAGATTTTAGATAGACGTCAACATCCTTTCATGTTAAAAACCCTCAACAAACTAGGCACTGAGGGACAATACCTCAAAACAGTGAGTCATCTATGAAAATCCCACATCCAATGTCATCCTGAGTGGGCAAAAACTAGAAGCGTTCCCCTGGAAAACTGGCACAAGACATGGATGCCCACTCTCGCCACTCCTATTCAACATAGTTCTAAAAGTCCTACCCAGAGCAGTTAGGCAAGAGAAAAAAAATAAAATACATCCAAATAGGAAGAGAAGACAAACTATCTCTCTTCACAGATAATATGATTTTATACATAGAAAACCCTATAGTTTCTGCCCAAAAGCCTCTAGAAGTGATAAACAACTTCAGTAAACTTGTAATATACAAAATCAATGTACAAATATCAGTTGCATTTCTATACATCAACAATAGACAAGCTGAGATCTAAATCAAGAACACAATCCCATTCACAAGAGTGGCAACAAAATAAAACACCCTGGAATAGATCTAACCAGGGGGGTGAATGACATCCACAATGAAAATAACAAAACACTTCTGAAACAAATCAGAGATGACACAAGTGGAAAACATTCCATGCTCATGGATGGGAAGAATCAATATTGTTAAAATGGACATACTGCTCAAAGCAATTTACAGAAATGTTATTTCTTTAAAGCTACCAATGGTATTTTCAACAGAAGTGGAGAAACCTATTTTACATTTTATATGGAATGAATAAAGAGCCTGAACAGCCAAAGCAATCTTAAGCCAAAATAACAAACCAGAAGGCATCACAGTACCTGACTTAAAACTATACTACAAGGCTACGCAAAGCAACAAAAACCATGTACTGGTACAAAAAACAGACACTTAGAATAATGGAACAGGTTAATGAACCCAGAAATAAAGCCACACACCTACAATCACCTAATCTTTGACAAAGTCTCCAAATGCAAGCAATGGGGAAAGGACTGCCTATAAAATAAATGGTACTGGCATATCTGGCTAGTCATATGCAGAAGAATGAAACTAGACCCCCTCCCTTTTCCTAATATTCAAAAATCAACTCAAAATGAATTAAAAAATTAAATGTAAAACCCAAACCTATAAAAACCCTAAAAGAAATCCTAGGAAACACCATGCTGGATACAAGCCATGGCAAAGATTTTATCACAAAGCCTCCAAAAGCAATTATAACAAGACAAAAATTGACAAATCGTTCCTAATTAAATTAAACAGTTTCTGCACTGCAAAATAAACTATCAATACAGTAATAAACAGACAACCTAAAGAATAGGAGAACATTTTTTCAAACTACGCATCTGACAAAGGTCTGCTATCGCAAATCTATAAGGAATCTAAACAAATTAACAGGTAAAAAACGAAAAAAAGTCATTAAAAATGGGCAAATGACATGAGTAGACACTTCTTAAAAGAAGACATACATAAAAGTAAACATCACTGATTATAAAATAAATGCAAATAAAAACCACAATGAGATACCATCTCACACCACTCAGAATGGCTATTATTAAAAAGTCAAAATATAACAGATGCTGTTGAGGTTTCAGAGAAAACAGACTACTTATACACTGCAAATGGGAATGTAAATTAGTTCATATACTATGGAAAGAAGTTTGGAGATTTTTCAAGGAACATACAAAAAAACTACCATTCTACCCAGCAATCCTATTTTGGGGTATATATCCAAAGGAATATAAATTGTTCTACCATAAAGACAGATGCACACATAGGTTCATTTGCAGCACTATTAACAATAGAAAAAACATAGAATCAACCTAAATGCCCATCAACATTGGATTAAAGAAAATGTGGTACATATGCCCCACGGAATACCACACTGTCAGAACACAAATGAGATAATGTCCTTTGCAGCAACACGGATGGAGCTGGAGATCATTATCTTAAGAATATTAATGCAAAAACAGAAAACCAAATATCCCATCTTCTCACTTATAAGTGAGGGCTAAACACTGAGTGCACAGGGACACAAAGAAGAGAACAAGACACCTGGGCCTCCTTCAGCATGGGGTGCGGGAGGATGGTGAGGATCAAAAAAAACTACCTATCAGGTATGATGCTTATTGCCTGGATGGTGAAATGATCTGCCCACCAAGCCCCCATGACTCTAAGTTTACATTTGTCTGGCCATCTCATATAATCCCTGAACCTTGAATGAAAGTTGGAAATAAAAATAAATAAAAAATATTTTAAAATAAAAAATAAATATAGGATGTGGAAGAAAAATAGACTACAGTAGAAATTAATAAAATAGAAAGAAATGCAATACACAGTATCAGCTAAACCATTTATTATTAGCAAAGATTAATAAAATTGATATGCTTTTTTTTTTTTTTTTTTTTTTTTTGAGACAGAATCTCGCTCTGTCACCAGACTAGAGTGCAATGGTGCTATCTTGGCTCACTGGAACCTCTGTCTCCCAAATTTCAAGCGACTGTCATGCCTAAGCCTCCCTGGTAGCTTGGATTACAGGCATGTGCCACTGCACCTGGCTAGTTTTTTAATTTTTAGGAGAGATGGGGTTTCACCATATTGGCCAGGCTAGTCTCTAACTCTTGGCCTCAAGTGACCCAGTTACCTCGGCTTCCAAAAGTGCTGGTATTACAGGTGTGAGCCACCATGCCTGGCCAAAAATTGATATGCCTTTGGCAAGATGATTAGGATGAAAAAAGTGAAGGAATAAACAATATTAGTAATAAAATTTGGCACCTAAATATGATGCTGTAGACCTTGTAAAGAAATACAATTTATTTTTAACTATATTACATCAACAAATTTTGATACTTCATATGCGATGGACAACTCCTTGAAAACTATAGCTTACCAAACTAACTCACAAAGAGCCACAGCTTATGAGTAGTTGTATAACTTTCATTAAATTGAATGAGAAGTCAAAAATCGTCCACTCCCAAATCCGAGGTCTATCAACTTTGTAAGTTCTACTGAACTTTCAGTGAAGCCAGTACTACCATAATACCCAAAGTTTTTCATAATATATAATACTTGTATAACTATGATTCTAAAATCTGAGAAAAATAATGTGAGAAAAAATGTACTAGCTAATATCATTAATGCATATATAGGCCATTTTTTTTTTTTTTTACCATTTGTATTTGTGGGTGCATATGAAGGTTAGTTTCTTGAGTGCACTGCCTAATTGCTCAAGTTTGGGGTACAAATGAGCCCATCAGCCAGACAATGAGCATTGTAGGCAAAATAATTAAATAAAATAATAACAAAGTGAATCTAGCAAGTTAGATTTAATTGAGGAACATAAAACTGGTATGTCATTAGAAAATCAATTGAAGTAATTAACCAATTTAATAATTTTTAAAAGTCTTGCACTTCACAACTCATCATGCAATGGGCAAGCTGATCCAAATTGAAAGAACAATTGGTAGAATAACTGTTCTAAAATAGTAAAAATAGTTTGTAATCAATGTCTGGTTTTTGAATCGCAAAATCCTTGGAAGAAAATAAAAACTTCAGGTGGTGCATTTCCACAACCTTAAGGATAATTTGAATATTTATTGATAGACTTCATTCAGTTGCCACCTTCATCTTTATTTAATTTAATAGTAAATAAATATTAAACCATATATGTATATACTTGAAATGGTCTGTATGTATTTTGGTTAGACAGAAGCTTTTATGTGTAGGAGCACAGACGCAGTGAGAGTGGCTGAAAAGCTTTTAGCAGGTACGTTTCCTTCCCTTTACGGGGAATCCATGTAGAAAATTTCAGTGACAGAAAAATTCATTTTACTGGGCAAATTATAAGGCATTACGCATGCATTATGCCAGAATGTATTTTTATTAAGTAAACAAAGCTTTTTGTGACACACCAACTGATGAAAACGAGATCTCTCAAAATCTAGAACCTTGGAGACTGGGTATTCTGAAAATGACATCAAAGACTGCCCTTGAACCTCATTAGAAAGAATCCTACCCATTGAGATTCAAGATAATGTTGAAACCCAATGTAAGGAAGCTAAGAATCACAACAAAATGATATAGGAGCTGACAGACAAAAGAATCAGTATAGAAAAGAACGTAACTGACCTGATATGGCTAAAAAACACTACAAGAATTTCATAACAAAATCGTAAGTATTAACAGCTGAGGAAAGAATCCCAGAGTTTGAAGACTGGATTTTTAAAATAAGAAAGTCAGGCAAGAATAAAGAAAAAAGAACAAAAAAGAGAAAACAAAACCTCCAAGAAATATGAGATTATGTAAAGAGACTGAATTTATGACTCATTGGTGATCCTCAGGAAATTAAAAGAGATGAGGAGAATGGAAGCAACTTGGAAAACATGTCAGGATATTACCCATGAAAACTTCCCCAATCTAGCTAGAGAGGCCAACATTCAAATTCAGGAAATGCAGAGCACCCCAGCAAAATACTTTACAAGATCATCCCCAAGACACATAATCATAAGATTCTCCAAGGTTGAAATGAAAAAACTGTATATGCTGGAGGCAACTAGAAAGAAAGGACAGGTCATCTATAAAGGGAAGCTCATAAGACTAACAGTGGACCACTCAGCAGAAACCCTGCAAGCCAGAAGAGATTAGGGGCTTGTATTGAATATTCTCAAAGAAAAGAAATTCCTACCAAGAACTTCCTAGCTGAGAAAACCAAGCTTCAGAAATGAAGGAGAAATAAGATATCTTTTTTAGACAAGCAAATGTTGAGGAAATTTATTACCACCAGGCACGACTTACAAGAGCTCCTGAAAGCAGCGCTAAATATGAAAAGGAAAGACCATTACCAGCCACTAAAACACACGTTATAGGACACAGACCAATGACACTATAAAGCAACCAGACAAACAAGTCGGCATAATGAACAACTAACAGCACAATGACAGGATCAAATTCATACATATCAGTACTAACATTGAATGTAAATGGGCTAAATGCCCCAATTAAAAGGCACACAGTGGCAAGCTGGATAAAGGACGAAGACCCAAGGGTATCTTCATGAGACCCATGTAACATGCGGTGACCACCATAGGCTCAAAATAAGGAGACAAAGAAAAATCTACTAAGCAAATGGCAAACAGAAAAAAAGCAGGGGTTGCGATCCTTATTTCAGACCAAACAGACTTTGAGTCAACAAAAACTTAAGAAGACAAAGAAAGGCATTACATAATGATAAAGGGTTCAATTCAACAAGAAAAGCTAACTATCCTAAACATATATGCACACAACACAGGAGCCCAGATTTTTTTTTTTTTTTTTTTTTTTTTTTTTTTTTTTTATTGAGACGGAGTCTTGCTCTTGTCACTCAGGGGGAGTGCACTGGTGCAATCTCTGCTCACTGCAACCTCCACCTCCCAGGTTAACGTGATTCTCCTGCCCCAGCCTCCCGAGTAGTTGAGATTACAGGCACCAGCTACCACACCCAGCTAATTTTTGTATTTTTAGTAGAGACAGGGTTTCACCATGTTGACCAGGCTTGGTCTTGAACTCTTCACCTGAGGTGATTCACCCTCCTTGGCCTCCCAAAGTGTTGGGATTACAGGTGTGAGCCACCGCGCCTGGCCCATAAACAAGTTCTTAGAGACATTCAAAGAGACTTAGACTCCCACACAATAATAGTCAGAGACTTTAATATCCCACTGACAATATTAGACAGATCATTGAGGCAGAAAATTAACAGAGATATTCAGAACCTTAACTCAAAACAGGACTAAATGGATCTAATAGACATCTATAGAATTATTCACTGAAAACAACAGAATGTACATTCTTCTCATCTGTACATGGCACATATTCTAAAATATACCATAAAATCAGACACTAAACAATCCTCAGCAAGTTAAAAAAAAAAAAAAATCCATACCCTCAGACCACAGCACAATAAAAATAGAATTCAATGTCATCAAAATAGCTCATAACCATATATTTACATAAAAATTAACCCACTTCTGAATGACTTTACAGTAGATAATAAAATTTAGGCAGGAATCAAGAACTTCTTTGAAGTGAATGAGAACAAATATACAACATACCAGAATCTCTAAGACACAGCTAATGCAGTGTTAAGAGGGAAATTTATAGCGCTAAATGCCAACAACGAAAAGTGAAACTGATCTCAAGTTAACACTCTTACATCACAACAAAAAGAACTAGAGAGGCAAGAGCAAACCAATCCAAACGCTAGCAGAAGACAAGAAATGACCCACATTAGAGCTGAAGTGAGGGAGATTGAGAAATTAAAAGTCATTCAAAAGACCAACAGGGCCAGGAACTGATGTTTTGGAAAAATTAATAAGATAGATAGGCTGTTAGACTAATGAAAAAGAAAATAGAGAAGATTAAAATAAACACAATCAGAAATGCCAAAGAAGATCTTACCACTGACCCCACAGAAATGCAAATAACTATCAGAGACTATTATGAAAACCTCTATGCACACATACTAGAAAATCAAGAAGAAATGAATAAATTCCTGGGCACCTTCCCAAAATTGAAGCAGGAAAAATATTGAATCCCTGAACAGACCAATAATGAGGTCCAAAATGAATCAGTAATAAATAGCCTGCTAATCAAAAAAAGCCCTGGACCAGACAGATTCACAGCTGAATTCTACTAGAGGTACAAAAAAAGATCTGGTGCCATTCTTATTGAAATTACTACAAAAAAAAATTGAGGATGAATGACTTCTCCCTAATTCATTCTATGAGGTAAGCACCATGCTTATACCAAAACCTGGCAGAGTCACACACGAGAAAGATAACTTCAGGCCAATAGCCTTGATGAACATTGATGCAAATATCCTCAACCAAACAGAAGGAAACTGAATCCAGCAGCACATCAAAAAGTGAATCCACTACAATCCAAGTAAGTTTTATCCCTGGGATGCAACATTGGTTCACTGCAGGCAAATCAATAAATGTAATGCATCACATTAACAGAAAAAAAAAAAAAAAAAAAAACCCATATGATGATCTTAATAGAGGCAGAAAAGACTTTCAGTAAAATTCAACATCCATTCACGTTAAAAGCTCTCAGCATACTAGTTATTGAAGAAATATACCTCAAAACAGCAAGAGCCATTTATGACAAACGCACAGCCAGCATTATACTGAATAGTCAAAAGCGAAAAGCATCCCTCTTAAAAACTGGAACAAGACAAGGATGCCCTCTCTCACCAGTCCTATTCCACATAATATTGGAAGTCCTGAACCGAGCGATCAGGTAAGAGAAAGAAATGAAGTACAACCAAATAGGAAGGCAAACTATCCCTATTTGAAGAAGACATAATTCTGTATCTAGAAAACCCCATAGTCTCAGCCCAAAATCTCCTTAAGCTGATAAACAGCATCAGTAAGTTCCAGGATACAAAATCAATGTACAAAATCACTACTACTTTTATACACCACCAACAGCCAAGCAGAGGCCCAAATCAGGAAAACAGTCCCATTCATAATTGCCACAAAAATAATAAAATACCTAGGAATATACCTAATGAGGGAGGCAAAAAATCTCTACAAGTAGAATTACAAAACGCTGCCAAAATAAATCAGAGATGAGAAAAACCAAACAAAACAAAAAATTCCACACTCATGGATAGGAAGAATCAAGATCCCTAAAATGGCCATACTGCACAAAGCAATTTATAGGTTCAATGCTATTCTTGTCAAACTACTAATGAGATTCTTCACAAAACTATACAAAAACTATTTTAAAATTCATTTGGAATGAAAAAAAAAAAAAAAAAAAAAAACCAACCTGAATAGCCAAGACAATCCTAAGCAAAAAGAACAAAGCAGGCGATATCATGCTACCTGACTTCAAACTAAACCACAGGGCTACAGCAACCAAAACAGCATGGAACTGGCACAAAAACAGACTCACAGATCAATGGAACAAAATAGAGAGCCCAGAAATCAGTCCACACACCTGCAACTATCTAATCTTCAACAAGGCTGACAAAAATAAGCAATTGGGAAAGGATTCCCTATTTAATAAATGGTGCTAGAATAATTAGCTAGCCATATGCAGAAGATTGAAAGTAGACCCTTTCCTTAAACCATACACAAAAAGTAACTCAAGATGGATTAATGACTTAAATGTAAAATCCAAAATTATTTTTAAAAACCCTGGAAGACAACCTAGGCAATACCATTCTGGACATAGGAACACGCAAAAATTTCATGACGAAGATGCCAAAAGCAACTGCAACAAAAGCAAAAAATTATAAATGAGATCTAATTACACTAAAGAGCCCCTGCACAGCAAAAATAAGCTATCAGTAAACAGACCACCTACAGAATTTGCGAAAATATTTGAAAACTATGCATCTAACAAATGTCTAATATCCAGTATCTATAAGGAACTTAAACAAATATACAAGAAAAAAACAACTCCATTAAAAAGTGGATAAAGGATATGAACGTAAACTTTTCAAAAGAAGACATGCATGAAGCCAACAATCATATGAAAAAAAAACTCAGTATCACTGATCATTAAAGAAATGCAAATCAAAACCACAATGAGACGCCATCTCACAGCAATCATAATGGAAAACACATGCACACATATGCTCACTGCAGCACTATTCATAATAGCAAAGACATGGAATCAACCTAAATGACCATCAATGACAGACTGGTTGAAAAAAGACGTGGTACATATACATCATGGAATACTATGCAGTCATAACAAAGAACGAGGTCATGTGCTTTGCAACAACATGGAGAAAGCTGGAGGCCATCATCCTTAGCAAACTAACGCAGGAACAGAAAAACAAATATTGCATGTTCTCACTTATAAGTGAGAGCTAAATTATGAGAATACATGGACATAAAGAGAGAAACACCAGACACTGAGGCCTAACAAACTGTGAAGGCTGGGAGGAGGGAGAGGAGCAGAAAAAATAACTATTGGGTACTAGGCTTAGTATCTGGGTGACAAAATAATCTTTATATCAAATTTCCATTACACTAGTTTACCTGTATTACAAAACTACACATGTACCCGTGAATCTAAAATAATTTTTATTTATTTATTTATTTTTGAGATGGAGTCTCCCTTTGTCACCCAGGCTAGAGTGCAGTGGCACGATCTCGGCTCACTGCAACCTCCACCTGCTGGGTTCAAGCGATTCTTTCTCAGCCTCCCAAGCAATTGGGATTACAGGCACAAACCACAATGCCCAAAAAAATAAAAAAAAACTTTTTTTGTATTTTTAGTAGAGATGGGGTTTCGCCACGTTGGCCAGGCTGGTCTCGAACCCCAGACCTCAAGTGATCAGCCTGCCTCGGCCTCCCAAAGTGCTCAGATTACAGGTGTGAGCCATTGTGTTCAGCCTGAATGTTTTTTTTTTTTTTCTTTTTAATAAAAAGACCTCTACCAAGTTTTTTTCTCCACCCTCACCACAGCAAAGCTCAAGAGACTTGAATCTTGGGTCTACAAGTCACAACTTAAGCGGGCCCCTCCAGGCTCCTGGAACTGCACACCTGTTGGACACTCTAAGGTAATGTTAACCAAAGAAATTCTTTCCCAGAAACAGATGGAATTGTAATACATGGACAGCTTTCCTAAGATCATGGACCAAGACTTCTCTGCAATTATGAAGACCTTAATTTTCCTCCTGTTTTCTGCTGTTCTCACCCTTTCTCTTTTCATGCAGGAAAATTCACGGGACAATAACCTGCGGATAGCTTTAGCAAAAGCTTATGCTCTGGCAAGAAACCAACTAATTGTTGGATTTGTGGTCTAACGCAAAAAGAAAAACCCTTAAGAAATCATTCCATTATTGCCAATACCTCTTCATGTTCCCATACTCACCTTGAAAACCTCAAAGGAAGAGTGAAAAGTTATCCCTGATATGTTAAACATCACCACTTATTGTTTTCCTATGATCTATAGAAGCAGTACTCTTACTTTTCCAATCAATAGCCTACTTGCTACGAGGAACTTTACAAAAAAATCCTCTCTGGGTGATGCCTTTTACAAGGTATACTGTGCTTTCTGGCATCAAATATTAGAGACCCAGGAACTACCTATGCGGGTACAAGTAACTGCCTATATAACACTACTCACCAATAGGTGTGGTTATGCACACCTACAGTATACAACAGAGGGTCCACCTAAGAGCAAATTTCTTTTTGTATTTTATTCAGGAGCTATGATTATTGACTGAGTAGATATAACTGACCTTCGCTCAAACGCCACTAGGTGGCCTTCCTTTCCAGCTCCCGAGGGCCTATACTGGGTCTGCCTCTTCACTTTAAAATCTTGCTGTTTCTCTAGTCTCCCTTCTGCCTTCCAGACAGCTTTTCCTAAAAATCTTCTTAGTATTTTCTATAATCAGACATCAAAAAGGTCAATAATCAAAATTCGTATCCATGTTGAAATGAATATGGACAAATTTGTTTCCAATGAGGAAAGGTTCCTGTCATGTTTCTGGGGCCTCACTTTTGGCAGTAGTGGGGTGCCAGTTGTATGAAATTTAAAGCTAATTCATAAACTGGGAAAAAATTTGGACTTTGTGACCAATCAAACCTCTTAGGGATTCAGATGCATAGAGGCTACCCTCTGACAAATGGATGGCAAGCTTGGCTGCTCTAAGGTTTTCTAACATTTACATTTCTGTTAATGGATCTCCAGATCACTATGAATTGTGTCACCAGACTAACCACAAAATTGAATACCTCTTTAGATCAGACAATCTTGCAGCATGCCATGGGCCTCGTTCTCCATCATATTCCAAACAAGGAGTATGACCAATGGGACTCAAACACTAATGAATTATGCTTAGTGCCTGAATTTTCAGTTGTTAAGTTTTGATTAGTTAATTCATGGAGACTCCTGTTGAAAGGTGAGTTTCAGTTTCTTGGCATTGAATTGTGTTGTCCTCACTCAAACATTTTAAATACCCATATACAGCTGTTTTCTGTGCATTGGATGGTCTCATTACAGTTGGAATAACAAAAACATAAGAGTCATCTAACTTATTTTACATCGTGAAATTGTAAATTCTTGACAATTGCTGGATCCAGAAGAGCGATCATGAAGGCTGCAGAGGATGGTGTAACTCCCCATGTCTATGGCTTTGGTCAATCTCTTTTGGACGAGAGGATGACCAAATGGGGGGAGTTGTTAAATTAAGTATGGTTTAAAGTGGCATTTTTACATAATGAACTGTGGCCTAGCTTGATGTGTAAACAAGTTGTCAGCATACACAGTAGTATGCCTTTGTAACGAAGCAACAGTGTCTCAGTCAACTGTAACAGCAGGACCTTCAGCTGAAGGTCTGAAAGCTGCTAAAAGCTGCTGAAAGTTGCTAAATTATTCCCAAATAAGGCAAATGCAAACTGCACCGATCAAGTAATCCCTATATGTCATTTTCTGTTTTCTGATTATAAATATAGCTCACCACATTCAGGGTGGCTGCATTCTGAATAATCTTTGGTCCAGAATGCTGCCTGGTTCTAGAAGCTACTGCTTGCTCAAATAAACTTTGTTGAATTTAACTTGTCTTAGGTTTTTCCTTAATAAACTCCATGAAGTATATGCTGTTTTATCTCCATGAAACATAGTAATTTGAAGATTACAAAGGTTAAATAGCTTGTCTAAGCTCTCACAATAAGTTGTAGAGCAGCACTATTGCACCTGTCCTCTTCTAAATATTAAAGCAATTTTAAGTTGAAGATTAAAGAAGATTTCATCTTCCTTTCAAATGATTTCAGTATTTTCAAAGTGCCCAAATGGTAAAATCACTTATATTTTCTAGCAAGCAAACAATTTATAATTTATTCATCAAGTTATCCTGAATAAGCAATTTAGTTTTTTTGATGATGAAGACATATTGCATAAGTATCAGCATAAGACAGGATTAGTGTAAGACACATATTACCTAGATAGTTAACTAGCTAATCTCTATGATAGGGGATGGGATTCCAAAGTTTCTTAAGACTTAGTGTCTGTTCTTAAAAAACTAGTAGCAGAGTCAGAAAGATAGGTAAAGTGATGATGAAATGTGGCAAGCTCTATAGTAAACATTTGTGTAATATGCTATGGGAAATCAAATGAGGGAATGAGAATACCTCTATCAGAAAATAACAGTATGTTTCAGAGAAGGAATATTGAAAAGTGAGTAGGAGTTGATCAGATAGAAAAAGGGAGAAAGACATGCTAGACAGTGGGAACAACACAGAAGTATAAAAGTGCATGACATGAAAAAGGCATGAATGGTGAAGAGACTATTTCAATAAAGCAGTTGTATATGGTATGTGGTAAAGAGCAGTGGGGAAGGAAGCAAATAAGGTTAACTGTGATCAGGTCATGAAGGACTTTGTTTACAATGACTAATTTATCTTTATAGTGAAAATATTTGGAGCCATAGAAGATGTTCAAGCAAGAGATGAACAAAATTGTATTTGCATTTTACTTTCAGATTCTAGTCTACAAATTTTACATTTACATTCTATTCTGTAAACAAATAATTCTATTTACAATACCTTTAGATTATTCTTGTGCCAATGTAAATGATGGGATGAGAACAGAGAATCCTGGAGGTAAGAAGACTAAATATATGAATGTTCCACTAAACCATGTGAGAGATTACAAGTATCTGAGCTAATACATGGATATAAAAAAAGATGGAAAATGTATTAAGAAGTAGAAATAGATTTTTTTTTTTTTTTTTTTTTTTTTTTTTTTTTTTTTTTATTATACTTTAAGTTTTTAAGTTCTAGGGTACATGTGCATAACGTGCAGGTTTGTTACATATGTATACTTATGCCATGTTGGTGTGCTGCACCCATCAACTCGTCAGCACCCATCAATTCATCATTTATATCATGTATAACTCCCCAATGCAATCCCTCCCTCCTCCCCCCTCCCCCCTCCCCATGATAGACCCCAGTGTGTGATGTTCCCCTTCCCGAGTCCAAGTGATCTCATTGTTCAGTTCCCACCTATGAGTGAGAACATGCGGTGTTTGGTTTTCTCTTCTTGTGATAGTTTGCTAAGAATGATGGTTTCCAGCTGCATCCATGTCCCTACAAAGGACGCAAACTCATCCTTTTTTATGGCTGCATAGTATTCCATGGTGTATATGTGCCACATTTTCTTAATCCAGTCTGTCACAGATGGACATTTGGGTTGATTCCAAGTCTTTGCTATTGTGAATAGTGCCGCAATAAACATACGTGTACATGTGTCTTTGTAGTAGACTAATTTATAATCCTTTGGGTATATACCCAGTAGTGGGATGAGAAGTAGAAATAGATTTAATTAAGACATAGGAAGGAGCGCTCCCAAGGAAACTTGGGTGTATGTCCCAGGCTACTGTCCATTAAAAAAAAAAAAAAAAAAAAAAAAAAACAGACATAGGTATTGGGTAGTCCATGAATGGTAAAGAAGAGGAGGAACCATCAATGACCCCACAGCAGTTTCTCTTGTAAGCGACTGAATATGAAGTTCATATATAAATGAAAACATAACTTGTATTATGACTTAGTTTTGTTCAACAGATCAGAGTCCAATTACCTTTTGTTATCTTCATGGGAGTTGATTGCACAGCTGACCTCAACGGGCTTAAAAATTCTTCCCACCAGTACAATAATTATGTGAGAAGCTTTGCATAAATTAACAGTAATCTAATCCAACTAAAATATGTTATTTGATTACACCTTATCTAATTTCTAAAAGAATTTGAATTAACTAGCACTGAAAGGCAGAGAAATATTGTTTTATTTTATAAAAAGACTTTGAAAACCACCATGGAAAATAGGGAACGTGTTTGTTTAGTTCATCACTATCACTTGTTTACTATTATAGTGCTTGGCCCATAGTGAATATTTGTTAAATAAATAAATAAATTGAAAGCAAGTAAAAGACTCACACTAAGTAGCTACAATATAAGTAGAAGAAGTGTTACTGAAAAGCTCTGAGTACATTAAGTTTTTTTAAATTTGAAACATATTTTCCGAGAATTTTCAATGTAGTCAATGCTGAAGACTTTCCATAGAAAACCTGTAGCAAAACATTACATTTATCATAGCAAACATTTTTAAATTTTGTATTTAACACAAAAAATACTTTAATTATAACAGGAGGTGCAGTGTGCCACTAGCTAAATATTATCTTAAAACATACTACCATGCATTACCATAAACTTCTCATTGTCAAACAGTTTTAGGAAGGATCAGGACTAGTTTTGCCAGTAAAATATTGTGGATTTGGTGGAATATTGTATTAAATAAATATTAAACTGCAAATCAACAGACATTTCATTTTGCTGTTGAAGTTTCTTCCTAGAGTTTTCTTCTTTCACATTGTTACATTTTGCCAGCCAGCTGTAGATGAAAACACAATGCAGTATGTTACACTCACAGTCAATGGATTCTGTTTCTAAGTTATGCTTCTCACAAAGTCCACACTTTTAATAAATACTATATGTTATGTTGTAACTTAATTATTATCAGAATTACTTTGAAATGAGAGGCAAAGACCAAAAGAACAATAAGATATGACTACAGAAACTATTAAAGAAGCCAAATAATTTACTAAGAAAGCCAAATTAGAAAACAAAGAGTTTTATATTAAGGATGACAGAAAGATGACTTCTCATGAAATACATTTATTTGCCAATGGCCTAAAATTCATTCATGAATTCTAATCCAAAATATATACTTCGAAGCTTTAAGACACTCTGAAGCTAGAGTGATCAATGCCTCTTGGCTTTCCTTAAACTTTACTACTTTTAGCACTGAAAGTCCAGTATCCAATGAAACCTCTCTGTTCCACATTAGCAGGGATGGCTAATCACTCTATCTGAAACACATCAGAAAAAAAAAACAAGAAAAATGTGATTTTATACCACATACATTCATTCATGTTTTATTAAGCTCTGACACAACCAAACTATTCATTTCGATGTAAAATAAAAGCAATTAACCTGAATCCACTTATTAAAGTAAAAAAAGGAACTATGTCCTTCAGTTTCATTATATGTTTTCAAGTAGCTTATTATCCTGAATTATAACTGAAAAGAATCAACTAGTTCCAGTAAATTCAGAACTATACCTTTCATTGCAAAATAATTATGTTATGGCTAGATCGAATACAGCAGACTTCAAGTCTATTTTTACTCTGTCTCTCACATACTGCTCCTCTGTAGTTATAAATTTCACAAGTGATAACAGTTTAAACTAAGAAATTAACTCAACAAAAAACTCATGGTTAAGATAGTTCTCTTCCTCATGTATTGAAGAACTGGTAGCAAATAAAAATTAAATTATATCAGCAAAGCTTAACATTGGGGGGATACATTTACAATATGCATATAAAAAGCAACTTCAATGTTGAAATGCTAAATTTCATGTAGAAGTAAAATATTTTTTCTTAATAGGCCATTTTATTCCAAAAAATTATAAACACTATTCTCATATTCTTACTCAGAAACAGACATAAACATCCTCGATTTTGATGGTGCCCTAATGTTTATATCTGATTCTTCACTAGGGTTTGAGGCTGAAAACCAACTGGGGCCAATGGAATCCAAGAAGAAATCTTCTGTGCTGGGATGTGGCTTCAGAGAAAGGTTTTCTTCCACGATTAGGAGTGATAAACTAGGCAAATGTTCTGCCTTGCCCTTCCCTGCATCAAATATAGTCTGTCAGCATGAGATTCCTGGGGCTTCAGTTATAAGTATGTGAGGATGAGATCCTTCAAGGGGAAGCCTGAGAGAATAAAAGAAGCCACTTAACCAACACCTGAACCATCTCTCTCTGGTATTTTTTATGTGAAAGTAATAAACCTCTAGGGTTTAATACCATTTCAGTCTGGTATTCTAATACATGTGGCTGGAAGTATCTTAATTGATACTCCAGTTTTCCAACCACAAAAACAAAAATACTGTAGCTGTCAACTTGATAAAAGGCAACTTGTGGATAAACAACTAAACTTATCACTTTGGCATTTGTCTTTACCTATTTCATTGTTTTTATATAGTTAGGTTTTTGTTTCTCTGAATTGAATTTCTATTCTGCCTCAAGATGCACAGGACTAATAATTTCTCCCAAGGACTAACATCATGCCAGCTTCCACTCATAAATAACTGAAAATCTTGTTATAAGAATTACTGCCAGGAGCGGTGGCTCACGCCTGTAATCCTAGCACTTTGGGAGGCCGAGGCAGGCAGATTGCCTGAGGTCAGGAGTTTGAGACAAGCCTGACAAACATGGAGAAACCCCGTCTCTACTAAAAATACAAAAATTAGCTGGGTGTGGCGGCAAGCGCTTGTAATCCCAGCTACTCTGTAGGCTGAGGCAGGAGAATCGCTTGAACCCGGGAGGCAGACGTTGCAGTGAGCCAAAACTGCGCCACTGCACTCCAGCCTGGGCGACAAGAACGAAACTCCATCTCAAAAAAAAAAAAAAAAAAAAAAAGGACTAACATGTCAATACAGAGACAAAAAGTTCCCAGAAAACTTTCCCACTTGAAATGTTCATAAAGGGAATTTCCAGTTTCCAGTTAATCATGTAAAGAATGTGGAGGTCAACAGTCCTGTCCACACAACAACAACAAAAGCTGAACAAACTGAAAATCAGCACCATATTATTGATTCATCAGAGAACTTAGGTCATAGGGCAAACCACTGTCCCCAAAATTGTAGAAGAAGATAAGCAGATAGAATAACAACTTATTGAAGCAGAAATGCACGCACAGAAATCCCCATGTTAACCAATCCAGAGTAGAAAAATCTAAACAATAATTAATACATTTCTGGAGGATATGTGTGAAAAAAGTTTGAGAGTTAAAAGCTCCAAGGTGGGGGTAGTCTTAGAGATGCTTTCACATTTTTGTGAGTTTTACTGCCAAGAGATAATTAGGTTCTCACAGTGAACATCGGAGAAAAATGTCTTAGTTATTTCAGCAGGAGGAGAGGAAAAGCAGCCGTTAGGCAATACTCTGAGAGCATTCAGTTTTTCACAAGGCCCACCCTCAAGAAAGACTATTTTGTCAAAGCTGTATCCACTGGGGCTTTACCAGAGGCTAACCAACCTGGAAGGAAAGTATTTAACTTCAGCAATATCTGGAGCCCCTGTATCACCTAGGTGGTGGAGGAATGATGAGAAGCAATTACAAAGGTCATAGCTCAGGGAAACAGGCTCACTAAAAGGCTGAGGTCAAACCATAGGGCAATATAATGATTCTCCTTCCACCCACATTCTAGCAATACATCAGTGAAGACCTATATGCCACAGTTATCCAGTATATCATGACTTCCTTCCAACAAAAAATCACAAAAGACCACACAATTTGAAGAGACAAAGCAAATGTAAGATCTGGATTCAGATACGACACAGGATTATCTGACAGAAAATTTAAAAAAACTGATTTAATAAGCCAAATATTCTAATGAAAAAAGTGTCAACATGCAAGAACAGATGGATAATGTAAGCCATGAGATGGAAATTTTAAGAAAGAATACAAGGAATTGCTAGAAATCAAAAACACTGTAACAAAAAAGAAGAATACCTTTGATGGGTTAATTAGTAAACTGAACATGGCCCATGAAAGAAACAGTGAACTGGAAGATAATGTCAATAGAAATTTCACAAACTGAAATGCAAAGAACAAAAATACAGAAAAAAAAAATAGAACAGAAATGTGAGATGACTACAAAAGGTATAACATATATGTAATGAGAATACTGGGAAAAGAAGAAAAAGAGAAAGGAACAGGAGAAATACTCGAAGCAATAATGACTGAGAATCTACTAGGATTAATGTCAGACACCAAACCACAGTTACAGGCATTTCAAAGCACACAGAGCAGTATAAATGTCAAAAAGTCTACACCTGCGAAAATTATATAAAGAAAATCAAAGACAGAAAAAATATTGAAAAAGATCACAAGAGACAAAAATATCTTAACTGGAAAGCAATAAAGATAAGAATTATATTGGACTTCTTTTTTTAAATTGCAGCCTGTGCCATCAGAACCAGCTGCTGCAGCCACATAGGTAGCCAGAATCAGAGGAAAGGTGGGCAGGGCTGGGTAGGGCTGGGTAGGGCTGTGCAGGGTGGGGCAGGTTTCTGGCTGCCCACCATGCACTGCTTTGGAGAAGGCTGGAAGCTTCCCAGCCCAGAAGGAATTCCTAGCTAGTTTTAAAGTCAGTGCCTCCAGAGTCAGCATGGTGGCCGTAGACAACAAGATAGAGCAGGCCATGGATCCCTGGATCTGATGAAGAATCATCTAATGCATGCTGTGAGAGAAGAGGTGGAGATTCTGAAGGAGCAGATACTAGAGCTGGTGGAGATGAACTCCCAGCTGGAGTGCAAGAACAGAACACCCTCTTGAAAACCCTGGCAAGTCAGAGCAGCTGGAGAAGTTCCAGTCTGGTCTGAGCCCTAAAGAGCAAGCTGCGGAATCCCAAGTGCCTGAGACCCTTGGTGGTTCTGCAGTGTAAGTGGTTCTGTCCTCAGAGTGAGCAAAGACACTAAACTTGTTTTACCTAGTTATTTCCAGTTTGTTTTTGGCTCCCCAAGCATCATATCATGAGAAGTTTACACCTTGCATAGCTGGTGTCAAAAGACGTCCTAAGAACATGGCCAGGCCGGGCACAGTGGTTCACGCCAGTAATTCCAGCATTTTGGAAGGCTGAGGCAGGCAGATCACTTGAGGCAAGGAGTTCGAGACCAGCCTGGCCAAGTTGGTGAAACCCCATCTCTACTAAAAAAATACAAATATTAGCTGGGT
The DNA here is from genome assembly GCF_007565055.1 of Rhinopithecus roxellana. Classification (NCBI taxonomy): domain Eukaryota; kingdom Metazoa; phylum Chordata; class Mammalia; order Primates; family Cercopithecidae; genus Rhinopithecus; species Rhinopithecus roxellana. Next base: position 37,968,390 of record NC_044555.1, on the reverse strand, counting down.
GTGGTGGCTCACGCCTGTAATACTAACTACTCAGGAGGCTGAGGCACGAGAATTGCTTGAACCTGGTAGGTGGAGGCTGCAGTGAGCCGAGATTGTGCCGTTGCACTCCAGACTGGGTGACAGAGTGAGACTCTGTCAAAAAAAAAAAAAAAAAGAAAAAGAAAAAGAAAAAAAGGAAAAGGGACATGGCCACCTGGGTCCACTCTAGTGACAGATCCCTGACAAAGAGCAGATCTCTGGAGGCTGAGTTGCATGGGGTCTAGTAACTCCAAGCCAGTGAGCCTCTAATGCTACTGCACCCTGGGGGCTCCCAGGGACTGGGCAACTTAGTTGCACCTGGCAAAGAGGAAGGGTAGTTTGAGATGTGACAACAGTTTTCTCCAGAAAGTATAAGGGGCCTATTTCTCATTCCATGGACGTCTTCAACAACTTCACCTGACAACAACTGTTCCTATGAATAAGTCACTTGTGTTTTAAGCAGAGGCAGCCTCCCTTTTCTCCTCTGCTTTGTGAAAGCAGAGGACACAGATGGGACAGATTGAGCCAAGTCAGCCTTCTGTTGGTTAATATGGTATAAAGCATGGTTTTGTACACAGTGCAGTGTGAGATTACAGCTTCAAGATGACTGCTTACAAAATTCTGCTTGGTTAGTATTGGCATAATTTTTCTTAAAGTCACAAATGCACACACACACACACACGTGCACACACACACACACACACACATAGGGCTTGATCTGTGTCTTAGTGTAGTGATGTATACATACACTCATCCACCTACATGTCGAAGGGTCTAAACAGCTTTGGGAGTATTGACTGGTATCTTATCTCTTAAGGCTAAGTCTTTTGACTGTATTCATTTGCCATATTGATTCTGTTTCTCCTTTAGGTTAAGTAAAACTCGTAAGTAAAGGCAGGGAGGGTGCTAGCCTCTGAATGCAACCACAGATGCCTTACTGCTGCAATCCTTTCCCCAGCTGTCCACTGGAGACACATGAAGTCATTTGAATGCCAAACCCACCATTCACTGGTGCTGACTTCATAGAATGGGGTTAACAGATCAGTTTGCACTTCACAGTGTCATTTAAATTATGTTTAATTATTTTAAAATAAATAAATAATTATGTGGAAAACTTACGAGTGAAAAGAAGGAAGGTGTCCTACTGTGGATGAGGGATGGACAAGGGAATGGCTTTAATCCAATGGAGCCTGGGAGGTGTATGCAGGGAGCTTGTCTGTAGGGGAGTGATATGGTTTGGCTCTGTGTCCCTACCCAAATCTCACCTTGAATTGCAATAATCCCCGTGTCAAGGGCGGGACCAGGTGAAGATAACTGAATCACGGTAGTAGATTTCACTATGCTGTTCTCATGATAGTGAGTGAGTTCTCACAAGATCTGATGGTTTTATAAAGTGCTTCCCCCTCCACTTGGCATTCACTCTCTCTCCTGTTGCCCTGTAAAGAGATGACTTCCACCACGTTTGTAAGTTTCCTGAGGCATTTTCCCAGCCATGTGGAACTGTGAGTCAGTTAAAACCTCTCTTCTGTATAAATGATGAAGTCTGCGGTATTTCTTCATAGCAGCATGAGAAAGGACTGATACAGGGAGTGTGTGATAGTTTCTAACACCTTATCCTGATGTATGTTTCCAGGATTTGAATTTTGATTTTTCAAATGTAGCTTGAAATTTCAATAAACTTTCCTCTTTTTTTTCTAAAAAAATAACTGTGCTAACAACAAGAAAGTACAATAAAATATGTAAAGTCTTGAAAACAACCCACCAACCTCGAATTATCCATCCAGCCAAATTAATTTTCAAAAGTGAAGGACAGATAAAGACTCTTCCAGATAAACAAAAACTGAGGCAATTGTTGCCAATAAGACTACCTGGCAAGAAAGCTTAAAAACAATTACTTAAAGATAAGGAAAATAACACAGGTCAGAAACGTGGATCTAAATAAAGAAAATGAGAACATTAGTAAATGAATAAATGAAGATAAAATAAAACATATTTCTTATTTTTAATAGTCTAACAAATAAGTTTGTTCAAAATAATAATAGCAGCAATGCATACAATTATTATAGCTATAGATAAGTTAAATGAATGACAGTTATTACAGAAGGAATGGGAGGGAGAAATTAGCAATACTTCATTAGAGGGTAATTGTACTGCTTCCAAAGTGGCATAGTGTTATTTGAAACTAGAGTTGCATGTATTGTAAATACATATTTTAATCTCTACAGCAACCAATAAGTAAAAGTAGTTTAAAGAAGAGTAAAGTATAAAAAAAGTATAATGTATACACTAAGAAAGGTGAGAAAAAATCATATCAAATCATCAATTAAGATTGAGGAGACAGAATAAAAATGAAAGATAAAAATCAAAAGAAAGAAGGACAATGAATAGAAAACAGTAAACAATGTTGCAGATATTAACCAAATTATATCAGTAATCACCTTAAACATCAATGATTTAAATATACCAATTAAAAGACAAAGACTGTCAGAGTGGATTACAAAAGAAGACCCAACTGTGTGTTGTCTTAAAAAAAAAAACTATTTTCAATATAAAGACATATCTAGATTAAAAGTAAAGGGATAAATAAAGTGAGTGGCTATACCAATTTCAAAGAGAGTAGACTTCAGAGCAAGAAAACATGTCAAGGACAAAGAGGACTGTTATCTAGTGATAAAAAAGTCAATTATTCAAGGAGACATAATATTTAATGAATGTGTCTAAAAACAGAGTGTTAATATAGATGTGGCAAAACTAATAGAAATGCAAGGAGAACGATACTATCTACTATTATATTGGAATACTTCAACACCCCTCTGTCAGAAATGAACAGATCCAGCCAGAAGAGTATCAGGAAAGATACAGTTGAACTTAACACTATCAATCAATTGAATCTAATAGACACTTATAGTATATTTTACCCAGCAACAGGAGAAAACACATTATCTTCAAGCTTACACGGATTCAGCAAGATAGACCTTATTCTAGGCCACAAAACACACTAAACCAAATTTAAAAGAATGTAAATTATACAATGTGTGCTCTCAGAGCACAATGGAAATAATTAGAAACCTACAACAGAAAGATAGCCGGAAAACCACAAAATACATAAAGATTAAGCGACACACTAATAAGTAAGACACACGGCTACCAAAAAGTCTCAAGATAAATTTAAAACTACTTTGAACTAAATGAAAATGAAAATACAACTTATCAAAAATCATTTGATGCCACAAAACTAGTGCTTACAAGGAAATCTATAGCAGTGAATTAATATGAATTTATATATTAAAAAGAAGAAAGATCTGAAATGAGTAATCTAAGCTTTCACCTCATGAAACTAGAAAAAGAGCAAATTGAATCCAAAGTAAGCAAAAGAAATAATATAACACATATTTGAAATAAATCAATGAATTTGGAAACAGGAAATCATAGTAAAATCAATGAAACCAAGAGTTGTTTCTTTGAGAAGATCAATAAAATTTATAATACTCTAGCCATGCTAACTAAATATAAAAGAGAAGACACAAATGACTAATATCAAAAATAAAAGGGAAGCCATAATGAGTGAACATCAAAGTGGTAAAAAAGAAATAAACTATATGCCTACAAATTTTATAACATAGATGAAATAGACTAATTCCTTCCAAAATATAATTTTCTAAAACTCACACAAGAAGGAATAGATTATCTGAATACTCCTGTGTCTATTAAAAAAGCTTAATCAATAATTAAAAATCTTCAAATCAGAAAGCATTGTTCCCAAATGGGTTCGCTGGCGAATTCTATCAAATATTTAAAGAAGAAATAGCAAATTATCTGCAATCTCCTCTAGCAAATAAAAGCAGAGGAAACCTATCCTAACTTGTTCTATGAGGTCAGTATTACTTTAAAGCAAAACTAGATAAAGACTCTACAAGAAAACAAAACTAAAGACGAATATCTCTCATGAATATAGGTGTAAAAACCCTCAATAAAATATTAGCAAATTAAATGCAAAATGTACACAAATAATTATTAACTTTCAGGTATGCAACATTGGTTCAACATCCAAAAATGAATTAGTATATTCCATTACATCAATAGATCACAGAATATAAATCACCATATCATATCAACAGATGCAGAAAAAGCATTTGATAAAATCCAAAATCCATTAATAATAAAAATATGTCAAAAAATTGTAATAGAGCAGGACTTCCTCCAACTGATAAAGAACATCTATAAAAAATATTCAATATTGTCAAGATATCAGTTTTTCTCAAATTGATCTACAGATTCATTGCAATCCCAATCTACATCACAGGAAGTTATTTTGTGGTTATCAAAAAACTGATCCCAAAGTGTATATGTAGAAGTAAAAACCCTAGAATAGTCAACACAATATTAAGGAGAAGAAGAAAGTTGGACGACTGGCACTACTCAATTTCAAAACTTAAAATGAAACTATAGTAATTAAGGTAGTGTGGTACTGGCAATAGAATAGACGAATAGGTCAGTGCAACAGAGCAGAGAACCAGAAATAAACCCACAAAAATATAGTAAACAGATCTTTGACAAAGGAGCAAAGTACAATTTAGCAAAGATAGTTTATTTCAACAAATAGTTCTGGAACCAGTAGATATACACATGAAAAAATTAATCTAGACACAGACTTTACACCCTACACAAAACTTGTGGAGACTGTGAAAAGGGGTATTGAGAAGAGAAAGATGAACAGGTGGAGTCCAGGGGACTTTTGGAGGAAAGTGATATATTTTGAATAATACTGTAATGGTGCATACTCGTCATTTGCATTTGTACATTATAAAATGTACAACACAAAGAAGGAAATGTACTTTGGTTGATAATGATGTGTCAGTGTTCGATCATTGATTGTGACAAATGTAACATTTTGGTGCAAGATGATGGCAGGGAGGCTCTGTTTGCACTTTGCACTATCCACTCAATTTTGCTGAGCATATAAAACTGCTCCAAAATAAAGTCTTGAGCAGGTACAGTGGCTCACGCCTGTAATCCCAGTAGTTTAGGAGGCTGAGGCGGGTGGATCTCGAGGTCAGGAGTTCAAGACTAGCCTGGCCAAGATGGTGAAACCCGGTCTCTATTAACACTACAAAAAATACCAGGGTGTGGTGGCGGGTGCCTATAATCCCAGCTACTTGGGAGGCTGAGGCAGGGAACTGCTTGAACCCGGGAGGTGGAAGTTGCAGTGAGCCAAGATCGTGCCACTGCACTCCAGCATTGGAGACAGAGTGAGACTCCATCTCAAAAAATAAATAAATAAATAAATACATACATACATACATACATATAAATAAAGTCTTAATGTTTTTTAAAGGTCATAAAGAAAACTAGATGCTCTCTTGTGCCATCATGGATTGTGAAGCAAATAGGAAAGTTTCAACAGAATAAAGTATGGGCAAGTTCATGAGTGGCAGGAAAGCAATAAAAACAAGTTTGGGTAAAGTGCCTGATGCATATTGTGATGGTGCGATTGTATAATTTGTACTTAGCCACCAAAATCAACTGACATACTTTGGATATTTGTCCCCACTATTTGTTGAAGTTTAAGAATCTAACTTCAAATTTCATGTTGAAATGTAATCCCCAATATCGGAGGTGGGGCCTTGTTGGAATTGACTGGATCATGGGGACAGATTTCTCATGGCTTGGTACTGTCTTGGAGACAATGAGTTGCAAGATCTGGTTGTTGAAAACTGCGGCACCCCGCCTCCACCTTGCACCTGTGAAGGTGCTTGCTCCTATTTCATCTTCCACCTTGAATAAAAGCTTCCTGAGGTCTCCCTAAAAACTGAGCAGAGGCCAGCACCATGCTTCTTGTAAGCATGTCATAAATTAAAATTCACTTATTTCTTATTTTTTAAAATTATATCCCCCCCCCTCTAGAATGTAAAAACTACTATGTACAGCTGAGATCATGTGTATCTTGTTCAACATTCTATCCCCTAGGCCAAGCATAGTGCCTGAAAACATACGGGTACCTTAACAAATATACTTTATATAAGTAAGTGGACTGCAAATAGATCTTAAAATGATCAAATAGATCTTAAAATGCACCTCAATATCATCATATATTGAATGTCATGAAAATGAGATAAGATCTATAAACAGTTATGTGAAGAAAAATACATGTCATGTTGGTGTGGGGGAAGAGCTGAAGCAAATGTGAACTACCTAGCAGTCAAACTGAAACAGAGAGCTCACTGAAGTTGATGAATAATGTATCCAAACATTTTAAAGTTTATTTCAGTATTATTGGAGCCACAAGGAGGTCAACAAATTAACCAAAACAAATGTTCCCACATTTTTAATGAATGATTTTTTTGTCTTAATAGTAAATCAGTTTCAAGGCTATTTCAGCAACCAAAGTCTACAATTAAGACTTTAACAACCATGAAAACAAATAAGGATAAAACATGAGCCACAATCAGGACACTGCAGTCAACAGTAACAATACCCGAACCTCTTATATCCTTTGATTTTTTGAGGTAGGTTTGTCCCTTCTATTTAAATTTAAATATAATTTTAATATTAAGTCCTACCTATTTATCTTTGTTTTTGTTGCATTTGCTTTTGAGTTCTTGGTCATGAAGTCTTTGCCTAAGCCAATGCCTAGAAGGGTTTCTGCACAGCAGAGTAAACAGACAACCCACAGAGTGGGAGAAAATCTTCACAATGTATACATCCAACAAAGGACTAATATCCACAAACTACGAGGAACTCAAATCAACAAGAAAAAAAGCAAACAATGCCATGAAAAAGTCAGCTAAAGATATAAACAGACAATTCTCAAAAGAAGATATACAAATGGCCAAGAAACATATTTAAAAATACTCAGTATCACTTATGACCAGGGAAATGCAAATCAAAACCACAATGCGACACCACTTTACTCCTGCAAGAATGGCCATAATGAAAAAATTGAAAAATAATAGACATTGACATGGATGCAGTGAAAAGAGGACACTTCTACACTGCTGGTGGCAATGTAAACTAGTACAACCACTATGGAAAACAGTGTGGAGATTCCTCAAAGAACTAAAAATAGAACTACTATTTGATCCAGCAATCCAACTACTGAGTATCTACCCAGAGGAAAAGAAGTCATTATATGAAAAAGATACTTGCACATGCATATTTATAGAAGCACAATTTACAATTGCAAAAATATGGAACCAGCCCAAATGCCCATCAATCAACAAGTGGATAAAGATATTGTGTCACATACACACACACACACACACACACATATATATGAATGTGTGTGTGTGTGTATATATATATACACATATGAATGTATATATGTATATGATGGAATACTACTCAGTCACAAAAAGAAATGAATTAATGACATTTGTGGCAACCTGGATAGAACTGGAGACTATTATTCTAAGTGAAGTAACTCAGGAATGGAAAAGTAAACATCTCATGTTCTCACTCGTAAGTGGGAGCTAAGCTATCAGAATGCAAAGGGATAAGAATGATACAATGAACTTTGGGGACTGGCGGCGGGGCGGGAGAAAGGACGGGAGAGGGGTGAGAGCTAAAAGGCTACAAATTGTGTTTAGTGTATACCTCCGGGGTAATGGCTGCAGCAAAATCTCACAAATCACCACTAAAGAACTTACTCATGTAACCAAATACCGCCTGTTCCCCCAAAAACCCATGGAAACAAAAAGTTTTAAAAAATAAAATAACCCTCAAAGAAATTATTTCTCCAATACTGCAATAATTCATATAAGATGCTCTTAAAAGAGCACCTGCCCAGTAATGACATTTCCACCAATGAACTTACACCAACTCTGTCTTTGCTTCTCCAAAACCAATGAACTCTATTTCTAAGAAGTTTATGTGAACTTATTTTTTTGCCAATATCAGCTTCCCTTTACTCTGGCTCTTCAGATGCATGTGTGACTTGGCATAGCTGTGCATCTCAGGTTATAAACTTCATTTCTAATTCCCAAATTAATTCAACATATTTGGAGATATATATATTTAAAACTGTATCTCTAATGGAATTGTGCTAGAGCTTCAGTATCGCTCCAAGTCAACAAACAGTTATTTTGATTATAATATAAACCAAAGGTAAATATTACCGATGATTCTTTATTGAGAAAAATCAAAGTAATTAGAATGTGTGCTTCTTCTCCAATCAGATGCATTAGTTTACTTTAAGCCTTGGAGTTTCTTTGAGTTTTCACATTGTCAGATTCTGGTATTGTCATTTACACTCTCTGATATTGCACAGGAATTAGGTTTAAAGGACAAAGTAAGGAAGTAAATGTATAATATTAATAAAATCATAGTAGAAATATTAATCACATTTCATAAGAGTAAAATATTTTTATACCACCCCACCCCCAAAAAGGAATACATGGAAAGGAAATTTTATAATAAAAAATATTTTTAAGAGCATATTTTAGACAGTGGCAAAGGAGAAGTACTAAGGAATTAAAACAGCAAATGGAAAATGAAGATATTTTACCTTGTAAATACAATGTGCAATTGATATAACTACTGTTATATGTAAAAAAGCAGAAAAATGATGATTACTCTCAGAAGAAAATGGGTACACAGTTCCTGTTTTCTAATATGTGGGTTAATGTGGATGACTGAGAACTATAAAAGAGGAGTCCCACCAGCTTTCACAGGATTTGTCTTATTACTTAGTATGTTCATAAACACAAGGCAGAGATTTGGGGACACGGGATGCTTTAAGGGAAAGAAACTCTATGATTTTTCCAGTGATATTGATTAAACAATAATGTATTGTTTTACATATGCAGTTTTTTGTAAGGAAAGACAGAGGCTTTTCCTCAATCATCTGCTTGTTACAATTTTAACTTTTCCTCATTTGCGGAGAAGTGTTATCCATGTTTTATATTTTTGAACAGACATTCCAGAAATGAGCACAAAATGTTAATATATGATGGTCAGTATTCGGAAGATGGTTTGGTTTGCTTTGACATTCTAAACCAGAAGTCATCAATTAGCTTCCCACCACATATTCCCTTGTAAATTCTTACAAGCTAACATGTAACCCTGTTCCTGCAATCTGCCAACCCTCACGCTCTCTACCCTGCCCCCCACACACCTAAATGAGTCCATATATAACCAAGTTCTGCTGGTAAATGGACTAACCATGAATACATACATTAGTCTGCTTTGAAAAGATGAGCTAAGTTTATGTGACTACTCACTCAGAGATAAAGTTATAAAAATGATTCAGGAGGTTTTATGGTTGGATATGCATTTTTATGGTTGGAATGCCATTGGCTGTACATATATTTTCTTTATTTTTGAGATGGGGTCTTGCTCTGTTGCCTAGGCTGGAGTGTAGTGACATGAACATGGCTTGCTGCAGCCTCCGCCTCCTGAGCTCAAGAGATCCTCTCACCTCACTGAGTAGCTGCTAACACAGGTGCCTGCCACCACACCCAGCTGATTGTTTAATTAGTTGGGGTCTTTCCATGTTGAACAGGCTGCTCTTGAACTCCTGGGCTCAAGCAATTTTCCTGCCTCCGTCTCCCAAAGTGCTGGGATTACAGGAGTGAGCCACCATGCCTTATGTTTTCCTAAAGGTTATATAACAGTACTCAACTACAAAATCACCTGTTCCTGTTTGTTTTATTAGTAGCACATGTGTAATCATTCTGTAATTTTTTCTAAGACTATTGTTCTTTTTTCCTTTCAATGAAATTTGGTAATTTCTATTTTGCTAGAAATTCCAAGTTCCTCCAATGTTTCATGTTTTTGGCAAAATAGATAAATTGCTACAGCGTATTTTAAACAAGTCTGACAGTATATAACAACATTTAATAACATACATACCATTTAATTGTGCAATCCCCACTTCTGAGAATCTGCTTAATAGAAACAGAATGAATAATGTAAAAAATTACGTAATGTGGATGTTTATGATAGCATTGTTTGTTATAATACTAAAATAACTAAAAGCAGCTTTACTGTCCAACAATAGAGAAACAGTTTAATGTATTTTAAGTGTCATCTAAAAGCACAGGTTAATAGGTATAGAGTTTCAGTTTAACAAGATAAAAAGGGTTCTGGAGATAGATAGTGGTGATGGTTGCACAACAATATGAATGTTCCTAATACCGCTAAAACACTTAAAAATCGTTAAGATGGTAATTTTTGATACATGTATTTTACAATTTAAAATAAAGCATAATGTTCACATCTTTTGAAATTATTATTCTTTTATTTTTTCTTCCAGGTCAAGTGAAAGGACTACAAATCAAGATTTTTAATCAGAGAATGTGCTAAATATATATTTTCCCTACATGAGACATGTGTTCGGTTAACAAGCACGAGCAAGGAAACAGAAATTTGTCTGAGACTATCTGCTAAGTAGGCAATACTCGCCTACCTTATTTCAATGTATCATAACAGAAAATAGCTTAATTATATATAAAACTCTAAAGACACTGAATTCTGAATACACAGTAATTGTATAAATTCACATGTACTATTCTAAGTATTTATTTTAAACTAATAGTATCTAATTAAAAGGGCACTCTAGGATGTGCTCATCTGATTTTACTCATCATTACACAATGTATACTTAAAGCAAATCATCACATTGTACATCTTGAATATATGCAATCGTTGTCAATTAAATATTTTAAAATAAAAAATCACCCTGAGGAGATGCCAAACTATCTCAAAATATACTTAAAGTTGTTATATTACTTTTATTATATGTTTTCAATACCCATATTTCTTCATAGTTGAATCATTATTTTTAAAAAACCGTACTAAGAACACTTAACATGCGATCAACCCTTCTAACAAACTTTTTAAGAGCACAATATAGTATTTTTAAATATAGGCACAATGTTGTACAGCAGATCTCTAGAACTTACTCATCTTGTGTAACTAACATTTTATATACACTGAATTCCCCAGTTCCCCTCCAGCAGTCACTCCCAACCACCACTCCACTCTCTGCTTCTATGAGTCTAACTATTCTAAATATGTCATTGACATGGAATCATGCACTATTTGTCCTTCTGTGATTGGCTTATTTCACTTCACAAAATGTTCTTGAGGTCCATCCCCGTTGCCACATGTTGCAGGATTTCTTTTTTTTTAGGCTGAATAATATTCCATTGTATGTTTATACCACATTTTCTTTATGCATTCAACCATCAATGGACATTTATGTCGTTTCCAAGACTTAGCTATGGTAAATAATACCGTAATTAACACGAAAGTGCAAAAATCTCTGAGATTCTGATTTCAATTACTTTGGATATATACCTAAATATATGTGACTACTATCCAGTAGAACTTGGATACATATTAACTCAATTACTTGTGTGTGGGGAGGGGTAGAGAGCATGAATGTTGGCAGATTGCAGGAGTAGGGTTATGTGTTACCTTGTAAGGATTTAGTAATCCTAGTAGGATTGCTGTTTCATATGGAATTTCTACTTTTAAGTTTTTGAAGAACCTCCGTACTGTTTACCATAGCAGTTGCACCACTTTACATTGCCCCCAACACTGATGGATTCCAATTCTTCCATATCCTGGCCAACATTAGTTACTTTTTGATTTTTTATAATAGCCATCTCAACAGATGTGAGGTGACATCTCATTAAAGGTTTGATTTTCATTTCAATGATGATTATGATGTTGAGCATCTTTTTATTTACTCATTAGCCATTTACATTCCTTCTTTTGAGAGATGGCTATTCAAGTTTTTTCTTTGTTTTTGCTATTAAGTTGTAAAAGTTCCTTTTATTTTGGGGATGATAACCTCTTATCAAATACTTGTTTTACAAAAATTTTCTCCCATTCTGTAAGTTGCTTTTACACTGTTGATTGTTTATTTTGCTGTGCAGAAGCCTTTTAATTTGATGTAGTCTAACTTTTCTATATATTTTTTTGGCTTGTGTTTTGGTGTCATATAGAAGAAGTCATTGATAAGACCAATGTCAGGAAGCTCTTACCCAGTTTTCTTCTAAAATTGTATAGTTTCGGATCTTAGGTTGAAAGTCTGTATTTTGAGTTGATTTTTGTGTACAGTGTAAGATAAGGATCCAATTTTAAATATATCCAAGTTTTTAACACTATTTGTGAAAGAGACAATCCTTTCTTCATTGTGTTTTCTTGGCACCTTTGTCAAAGACCAGTTAACTGTACATGTGTGAGTTTATTTCTGGGCTCTCTATTCTGCTTCATTGGCCTATATGTCTGTTTTTTTATGACAGTGCTACAGTGTTGTAATTACTGTAGCTTTGTAATGTGTTTTGAAATCAGGAAGAATGGTGTCTCCAGCTTTTTTCTTCTTTCTCAGATTGCTTTGGTTATTCAGGGTTTTGTTGTTGTTGTTGTTGTTGTTGTTGTTTTGCTTCTTTTTGTGGCTCCAAATGAATTTTAGGTTTTTTTTTTTTTTTCTGTTTCTGTAAAAAAAAAAAAAAAGTCATTGGGCTTTTGATAGGGATTATATTGATCAATTTGGATAGTATGGAGATTTTAAAAATATTAGACTTTAGGGTTTTCTACAGATAAGATTATGCCATCTGCAAATAAAGATTAATTTACTTTTTTTCTTTCTGATTTTGATACTTTTATTTCCTTCTCTTGCCTAATTGCTCTGCCTAAGGTTTCCAGTACTATTTTGAATGGAAGTGGTAAGTGTAGAGAAGTGATTATTTTGAAAATGTGTATTTTAACAAATCAATTCTAACTATAATCTTAGAGAAAATATGTACAAATAAATTTGAATATGGACAACATTTAGTTGGTTACAGGAACAGATGAAAACATTGATTTGAATCAATGATGAGATTGTGGGAATTGGATTTATGTTGTTATTTTACTATTTTCAATAAGGCAATTTTAAAAATGAGAAAAGTCAAAAATAGACTAGAATTCTAACCCATTGTTAATTATGTATATAAGAAAATATGTTTATAAAAATAGATTTAAAATGCAATAAACTAAGCAGATGTTCACAACTGTTTCCACATGTTGGTCACTCTGGTCACAGTGTAAAAGCAATTTATTAGTCTACAATATCATTGTTCATATTTGCCTTTTCTCAAAATCTCCATGTCTTAGTTAACCAAAGACACTGGAAAGCAAACAAAAAAAAAAAAAAAAAGGAAAGAAAATTACTAAGTTTCTGAGTAAATAATGAAGTTTAATGTCTTAACTCTACAGTCTAATAGACACTGTAAAATGTATAAAGTGAATCAACACGTTAATTTAGCCTCTTTTTCTGAGGACTTATTAGGAAAACACCCACTAAGGTAATGCCCTTCTCTTGCACTCTTTTTTTCCCGGGATCTTTTCCAGCCTAAGAGTAGTGATAGATGTTTTGTTTGGATTTTTCTGGAGCGGTAGAAATTGTGGAAGGAGCTCCTTGAAGTGTTGTTTGTGTATGCTAGATATCAGTGAATTTCTGAAAACACGGTCAAAATTTCTCTTCACAAGGGTTTCTCAAATACTCTGAAGAAAGATATTGTTGAGAAACCGCTGAGTTGAGTCCATTCTGATGGCACTGTTTCCTGCAAGGGTTTCAAGTTGACAACTCATGCTGAAACTCACGATTGTGTAAACTGCATATATTTTAATATGTTTATTTCATCTATAAATATTAATTATATATTTTGTATTGGTTCTGTGGCTTTTATCTCTTTAACTGAGATTTTGTAAATGTAATTTTCGCGGCAGCTCAACAGTTTCAACGTTTTGTGGCACTAAACACCATCAAAGCCCTTATATGGCTCTCCAATCATTAAAACCTGAGTATTATGGGATCAGAGAAAAGATCTCTTTGCCTACCACCTGGGGAAAACATTACCATTATGTTGGAGATTAAAAAAGTAAGGCTAAAGGCCAAAGGCAACATGACCCTGTGTTCTACTTGACCCTGTGATCCTTTAGCACTGGATTGGGAAGCCAGGACAGTTGTAAACTTTGACTTTCCAATGCACTCAGGAAAGTATGCAACCTGTCCTTTTCCCTAAGCTAAAATTAAATTGATAATTAGCTTTTTAAAACTTATTATTTTTGCCCAGGTCGTCATCTTCTTATGTGATTTTTAGATGTTCAGCTTAAATATAGTATTTTAAATAATAAATAACATTTAAAATATAAGAAACATCTAAAAGCCATCTTAGATTTTTCTTTCTCTCCTTCTCTCTCTCTCTCCCTTTCTCTCTCTTTCTTTCTGTTTTTCAATCTTGGCATAGAGGAAGCGGGAAGTTACTTAGCACGGTTCCGGGTTTCTCGCGCCCCGCCCGTCCCCCCTCCCTATCACTGCTACTGGCTCTTGGTCCCTCCGTTGGACTGTCCTGCGGAGAGAAACCCCAGCCCATCGGTCTGCGCTGGGACCGCCCGCCGCGCATCTGCCCTTCTTCGCTGACTCCGCCCCGCATCTGGCCAGACCCGCCTCGCGTCAGAGCTGACCCACTCACTGCGCGTTTGCCAGTCAGTCTCTCCGGACCTGCCTCGAGCCTCAGGCTGCTGAAATCACCGCGCCTCACTCGGTCCGTACCCAGTGGGCATCTTGGGTATCTGGGCGGTCTTCGATCCCCCGCGCGTGTGTCTGTCTGTCTGTCTCTGTGTCCTATCCGCTGCCTGCAGCCTGCCTGCCGGTCTTATCGCACCAAGTGTCTAGTGTACCCTTTCGCAGACGCTGAGTGCGGAGAGGCCTTAGCGAAAGGCTAGCCAGCCCGAGACTGGCCAGGCAGCCGGCGGAGGAATACGCGCTCGGTCCCTGCCCTTGTTGATATCATTTTAAACCAACAGGAGCTCTAGGCCTATATTTATGCAGAAAACGGGTCGGGAGGCCTCTGTCTGCAATGCTAGTTGTGGGGAACCAGCCAGCTGCTTGGTGGCTTCTCACAATTTCACGGGGACAGGAAAATTACGTTTCCGGTACTGGCTTTTGAAACTGATTTTAAATCTGAACGGGTGACAATTTTAAGTCCCCGCAGGGAGAATAGATTCGTATTTGGGGCGCCTTTTTGTCTGATGTGTTTGTTCTGAGCCTGCTGACCAGCTGTTTCTGAACTTCATTTTCTCAGCCTCGACAGTGATTCTGAGTCTGCTTTTAGCTTCCTTTTGCCTGCCTTGGCTTTTTCTGTTCCTGAACAGCTGTTTGGCCCATAGCTTAGAGAAAGCAGCCTTTTTTCTCTTCAAAGAGAACCTCCTCCCAGTGCTCAGAGAGATGGGGAGCGGGGAGCCTAATCCTGCTGGCAAGAAAAAGAAGTATCTCAAGGCCGCTCTGTACGTGGGTGACTTGGACCCAGATGTCACCGAGGACATGCTCTATAAGAAGTTCAGGCCTGCTGGCCCTCTGCGATTCACCCGAATCTGCCGTGATCCGGTGACCCGCAGCCCCCTGGGCTATGGCTATGTTAACTTCCGCTTTCCCGCGGATGCAGAGTGGGCCTTGAACACCATGAATTTTGATTTGATTAATGGAAAACCATTCCGCCTTATGTGGTCTCAGCCAGATGACCGCTTAAGAAAGTCTGGAGTGGGAAATATATTCATCAAAAACCTGGACAAATCCATAGACAATAGGGCCCTGTTTTACTTATTTTCTGCTTTTGGAAACATTCTATCCTGCAAAGTCGTATGCGATGACAACGGCTCTAAGGGTTATGCCTATGTGCACTTTGACAGCCTGGCCGCTGCCAATAGAGCCATCTGGCACATGAATGGAGTGCGGCTCAACAACCGCCAGGTGTATGTTGGCAGATTCAAATTCCCAGAAGAGCGGGCGGCTGAGGTCAGAACCAGGGATAGAGCAACTTTCACCAATGTTTTCGTTAAAAACATTGGAGACGACATAGATGACGAAAAACTGAAGGAACTTTTCTGTGAATATGGGCCAACTGAGAGTGTTAAAGTAATAAGAGATGCCAGTGGGAAATCTAAAGGCTTTGGATTTGTGAGATATGAGACACACGAGGCTGCCCAAAAGGCTGTGCTAGACTTGCATGGAAAGTCCATCGATGGAAAAGTCCTCTATGTAGGGCGAGCACAGAAGAAAATTGAACGCCTGGCTGAGTTGAGGCGGAGATTTGAACGGCTGAGGTTAAAAGAAAAAAGTCGGCCCCCAGGGGTACCTATCTATATTAAGAACTTGGATGAGACAATCAATGATGAAAAACTGAAGGAGGAATTTTCTTCCTTTGGGTCAATTAGTCGGGCCAAAGTGATGATGGAAGTGGGGCAAGGCAAAGGATTTGGTGTGGTCTGCTTTTCCTCTTTTGAAGAGGCTACCAAAGCAGTGGATGAGATGAATGGCCGCGTAGTGGGCTCCAAGCCCCTGCATGTCACCCTGGGCCAGGCCAGGCGCAGGTGCTGAGAATAAGAATGCTCAGTTTGTTTCAGCCTTAGTTGGTGCCTCCTTAGTTTGGGCTCCTTTGTGATAAGGGGTTATTTTATGCTAATTCACAAGTTTTTTTTTTTTTTTTAAAGTAAATTCTTTCTTTTGAAAAAAAATGCAAAACTAGAAAACTGTTCATTTTAGAATGGAACATAATTTCTAACTGTAAAATTGTCATTTTGTACTTTTTTTGATGTAATATCCTTAGAAATATGTAGAATAAAGTGTATTCCTCCACTTTTTTTTTCCTGAACAGTCAAGGTGAGGCAATTGAGTATATTTCCCTTCTGATTTCAATAATAGTCTATTATTTTTCATGAAAATATTGTCAACATGGTTCTTCTGAATCTATTACAGTGAAAAGTTCTAACTTGCTTTTTGAGAAGTCAGTACAGCAGGGAAAATCATATGTGATCCAATTGCATAATTTCACTTAAAATTTTTATGCAAAATGAATTTTTTTAACGTGAAATTTATTTTATTTTGTTTATTTGTATTCTTGTTTCATTTTTTAATATGTTGTGAACATACTACAGACTTGATAATACTTTTGACTAATTGTTGGGAGTGGTTATGTATTAACTTCTTGCCCAAATAAGTAAGCATATTGGTGTTTTCTCAATTAGTCACTTAGAAAATTAACACTTTAGACAGTGCCTATTTAAAGTAGGAATTGCGTCTTAAAAACCTTTCCTAAAAGATGTGGTATTTGAGGATACTTTCAGTACCACTCCTACCATCCATTTTTTCTAAATTCCTTAGTACATATACTTGGATCATGTTAAATTAACAAGAAAAATGAATAACTGCACTGAATTGCCTTTACCTATAAATAATTTAATCTTTTACCTTCAGCTTTTATCAACTGTCAATATAAAAGGCAAATAATCCACAGAATGATGTTGAAAAACTTCTTGGAAGAACACCTTCTATTAAACTTGTTATCTCTTGTAAATTACTGAGTGTATCCTTTTGATAATGTTCACAGATGTTTCAAAGGTAAGGAATAGGTTGTCTCTTGGATTAAGTCATATGCCTCCAGCTATTATATGAGAACTGTGAAACCAATATGGTTTTCTTTATGTCTTGGCTGCTTGAAAATTCAAAAAAAAAAAAAAAAAAAAAAAAGGTTTTGTTCAATATTGCAGTTACATTAATTAGCCTGTAATTTCTAAATTAGAGATTCTCTACATTTCACTTGTGGTTTCCTGTTCTCCTCATTGCCGGCCTTCCATTCATATTACACTTATTTTTCTATTTTTTGTATTACCTTTTTAAAAATATATACCTGTTCAAGTCCTTTTAGGAAGAAGAAAATACCTAATTTATGTAAAATTTAATAATTACTTTTTTATAGTATGATTCACTTATGCCACAGATTTGACCATTAGAATATGTTTTTGTCTCTACTGTCAGTTTTATTACCTTATATACAAATCTTCATTTTCATACATAGTACAATGTAAATAAATAATTTTGTTAACACTTTTGTTAGCTCTTTGACCATAAAATAATGACAATAAGCTGTTTCTATGTATTTGTTTATCTACAAATTACAGGTTTATTCGTTTTCAAATATTTTCAAAATGGAAATCACTGTTTTTATTGATTATAAACATAACACATGCTCATTGTAAAAAATGTACACAATGCAGAAGGAAGTAAAATTTCCACAGTTCAGAAATAACCACAATTAACATTTTCAATGTGTAAATATCTTTTCGTATTTTTTCCTGTGTATACACAAACATTTTGACCAAAAATCCATACTATATTTACTGTTCTGTATTTTTAATTTTAAACTGAACCATAATCATCTTTTCATGACAATAAATATCAATCTCTATCATCATCTTAGTGACTGCATAGTATTCCCTTGTGTTGACATATTATAATTTATCTAAACAGTTTGCTATTGAATCTAATTTATGTGATTTTTCACATATTTACATGCGTAAACAATGCCGTGATGAACATCACTTGCTTAAAACCGTTATTAATTCCATGACTGCAAAAAAATTTCTTTAATTTGCAAAAGCTTAAATCTGATGAATAAAATATGTGCACATCATATCGATATATGTATGAAAATTTTGGAATACTTTCAAGATATATTCTGCATTTAGATTGACAAATGGAAAGCTAAAAACAAATCTTATTTTTCATTTTTCTGAGTCAAATTGCTTTACACCATTGTGATTATTAACATATATCAAAACTATGAAACTACAAATAAAATTTAAAATGTTTATGTTGGTAATTATTTATCATATATACTCTCGATTTGTTTTTACCCATTACCAGTCTTCAGTTAAATTTATAAACCTGAAGTATCAGTGTTAGCCTGCAGCCTTTACAAATGCTTTGATTCAATATAAATCTAGACAAGTATCTATAATGTAGAAATTATCAAATAAAAGCATTTAATATATTTTTGGAACAATGTATTTAAACTATTACTATTTTTGAAAAGCTAGCCAGTGTAAAGAAAAGAAGAAATTAAAATATGCCTAAGAACAGATAAAATATATATGTTTAGTGCTTTGATAAACTGTTGAAAAAAACACCGTAAATTCCATTGGTGAAAATCAAAGCGAAAATATAAAGGAAAGATATTCTCTATTTGAATGTAAACACCAGGGTAGTTTTTGAATCCTGTACTTTTGCTCATCATTTCTTTTATCACAAGATAATTAGTACAAATTGAATAGTTAGGTTAAGAATGCACCATTTAGTACAAATTTTGTTTTGTTCTGTTTGGCTTTTCAAAACAATCACTTGTACAAACTTTAAATGTACCCAAGGAGAAGAAAACTAAAAATATTGTTTGTAATTGCAAGCCATCATAGTCAAGGTTATTTTGAGGAGGCTTTTTTGTGCAAGAAATTGGCACATACTGCTGCCTATCTAGTAATAATGGTGAAGGAGAAAAATAAAATATTACACATGTAAGTGGTATCTTTAGCCCAGTGGGAAAAAGTTACAATATTTTTTTAAGGGGAGAGAGGAATGGAGTGAATACCCTCTTCCCTCTAAATAAGTGGCCTAATTTATGGTAATAATTAGAAATGTATCAATATATGACTGCAGACAGGTAAAACAAGTTTTTTCAGCACTTACGACAATAGCTGGAATATAGGAGGCGTTCCACAAATATTTGTGGAATGAATGAATTCATAATCTGAATTATACCCCTCCATTTGTTTGCTTTTCAATTCCCTCAATATTTGATAAAAGAAATGAGTTATTACAGAATAAGCCATTCGTATTAAAGCCCATCTTATGAAGAAATAATTGAGAAATGATTGGTTACATAGACTGGTGCTTATACATAGTGTTATTTGTTACATAGACTAGTGCTTACAGTGTTAAGGTTTACTCAATGCTTTCCTTCTTCTCATGCTCGTTTTTTCATTATTTTTGTGTTTCATACTTGATTGATGAGCCTGTCTTAAACAGACAAAGCTTCTAATAATTGGCATAACTTAAATCAAACAGTCTATTTGTAGAGCAACACTTTTTATAAGTTAATGGGGTGCTCCATCGAGACCAATGCTATTTCACAAAGTCGTGCTCCTGAATCGAACAGTATGACCACAGTAATCCTTGAGATACAAGAGCATGCTCATTTGAAGTGAATTAATTCTTACACATTTTAGGGTTTTATTTACTGCCCATTAAATATAACTTAACAAATAATTCCTTGCAGCCTCATGAGAGTTAATGTATCCCTTGGTTCCAGGGAATCACAGTAAGTATTTAAAAATCGTCTAGCTACCATTGGAAAGATGAGAAAATAAAGCCCTGATGAATTCAAAGTACCAATACTGAAGATATCATTCTTATAAAACTTTAAAAAACTAACTCCAAATACTTTCACCCTCAAAAGTCGCAGTCACCTTCAAAATATCTCCCATTTGGTAGAAAAAAAGATCAGTTTACTCAAACTACATTTCTCATCAGAATTTGGGAACTTCACAGTTTATTTATTTTTAAAAATTATTTAGTGCTTAAGGGAGATAAGGATGAGTGCTGATAAGGGATGAGTGCTGATATTGTATGGCATGACTGGCTGTATTTTAGAGCTAATGTAAGTGAAACACAAGATGTTGGCATCTTTTGCATGAAAAAATAAGTCTTCTATAATATAAACTAAATAATTTTACATCCTTTTGTGATTGAATTGAAACTTCTAAAAGGATAAATTATTCTTTTGAAAAATCAAGAACTTTACAAATCAGTATTTTAAAAAGTAATGTAAGCAAATTTACACAGAATGACAGCCAACTTTTTTTAGTCACCTCTCTTTGAGGATATTGAGCAAACTAAATCCCTGAATAAAACAAATACAGAGAGGAATTTACAAATATTTCTTTTTCAGTGTCTCAGGAAGCCCAGAGTATATCAGTAAATGGTCTTATTGCACAAAAATCTATCATATGTTAATATTTATAAATAAAGAAATAAGAACCTGCTTTAGTCTTTTTGTCTCCAAGGGCAGTTTTATTACATTAAAGATTGTTACAGAGCAACGCAAGTCAGGATGAATAATTTGTTTCCCATTTTATTGATGAATTTAAAAAAATAGGGGAGTTGCAAATTAAGTCAAGAAGAATTAAAAGAAAAAATGTACAGAAATAAATAGCAATTTAAATGTTAGAAGTGTAAATTAATACTGTAAAGGCATTAAAATTCTGCCTATTTTGATACTTAATTGAAGGTAAAACATCACAAACCTTTTGTATTCAATTTGTATGGTTATTTTTATCATTGATTTGACTACTACAGTGACACTAAGCCTCAGGAGTATTTCATTTGTAAGTGAACTTGCTTAAATAATTATTGGTGCTAATCTACTTCCCTCTACTCTCTTACCTCCCTCACTGAATCTCAATCCAATCCTTGCTGAGTATTCAAAAATACATGAGGTATTTCTGGATTATATAGTCTGTCTAAATATCAGCTCAGAAATTTATTTGTAGCTATTAGATGTGCATGTGTTTGATATTGTACAATTCGGTGAAATAAAGCTTCAGGACTTGCATGTTAAGTTGTACATGGTGGGAAACTTGTCTACTGTTTAGATGTGAGTGAATGTATTTAGCTAAAGATATTCTTTTAAAAAATGTAAATTTCATAATGATGCGAATTAAACCAACGACAAAGCCATGGGGTCTGTTTGGAATTGTGGTTTCATAATGTATAAATGTGCTGAAGCATAAGAATATCAAAGACTAGGGAATATATCTAGAAATATATATTGCTAATGTGGGATAAATTTTGTGGTATGAAATCATACTCCAAGCATAACAAGAGATAATGCTAAGAGAAACTGCCCAATACTTCTGAAGTGTAACATAGGCAATGAAATTATCTAGTTGTTTCATGGAGACATATTGCAATAGTGTGAACCCTCTCAGTTAAAGAGTAAAAGTATGTAGGAAGATATGGTTTTCTGAAACTTCTATTATATTTTGATATAAGTGGAACAAACCGTGAAAGGATGAAAAAGTATAAACTAGGTATGTCTCTTATTTTAGTCTCCAAAATGAAAAACAGTTTTACTTTAGGCAGAATAATTTTCTCAGACTACTGAGTACTGTTTGTATTATCTTTAGATTGTGAGAGATGCATGTATAAAATTTATTGTAATGGTCAAGGACAAAAATATCTCCTGAGTACATTTTAAGGTAATACATAAACTGGTAAACAGGACTACAACCTCCCCTCAGCAGCAATTTTCATCATAAATATCATTTAAGCTGAGTTTCTGATTGAAGTAATTGCTTGCTTGAAATTTTAACTGGAATCTGGGGCGGAGAACTTGGGGTCGTGACAATTATGTTTTAATTGATCTTGAAACATACGTTTTTAGAGTATTGCTAACCTTGTCTGGTAAAGCAGTTTAGCTTGCTATATATGCAAAGGTTATCTATTGTTCAAGTTGTTAGATGAAATTTCAAATGTTATTCAATACATAAAACAATATGGAATCTGTCCCTAAAAAAATTCCTCAGTGAATAATTAAGAACGTTATATTAAATAACTTAAGTTAGTATTAAGAATTCATAATTTAAACAGAGAGGAGTTTCAGATCAATTCAATACACATTTTGAATGCAAAAAAAATGAATTTTACAGTTGAAAAAATGGAAAACATATCCGTGTCCGATACTAGTTAATACATTCTCTCTAAAGAGAGAGCCCTCACAGAAATTTGTAAAGGTGATGATTAGATACAAAAAGGTTTTTAAAAAAGTCATGGAAATCTTTCATAACAACTCTGAAAGGGGAGTCATATTTCTCTGTTGCACCATAATGTAGATCCCAAGAAACAATGAGAATGTAGAAAAGGTGGCAAAAAGAAAGACTTGGCCCTTGGAAATACAAACTTGTGGCACACGTCGAAAGTTCATTAAAAAGTGTCAGTATTTAATGCTAGAAATGATCTCAGAAGATACATTACGGCTTGCTTGCTTAATTTCATATGTACTACCTAAAAGCTCCAGAACTTCCTAGAATCATTAAGGTATTAAAGCAATAATTTTTAACTTATAATAACAATGATTCTGAAATGTGTTATAATGGTTTGAGTTTTAAAGCTCCCTATGTTTTGCTGTTTGTACTGAGTTAGACATCCAAAATTTGCTCTTTCCAAGGTGCATTCATAAATTTTTTAAATTTTCTATGGCACAAATGGTAGATCATACCTATTAAAAACTCAGGATATGCATGGCAATTGGGCTGGAGGACTGTTCTAAATATAGTCAAGTTAAAATCTTCGTGTTTGTAAGGAAATTGGATGGACGAATGGATCAATGGATGGATGAATGTGAGGGTGGATGCATGCATATATACCTGCATGCCTATATAAACAATAATAAAGATGATATAGAAAGGGAAATAAGAACAAATACAAGGATCCCAGGACTAACAACACATCAATTATCATATGGGCTCAAATTAGGAACCACAGACCTCTTCGTCCAAAAACAAAGTTTTGGTTCCCAAACAAGTCTATGGTCCAAAGAAAGGTGATTGGGCAAATGGACAGAACTATACGCAAGTGTGATCCCTGTAGCAATTCACTCCAGTAAGATCTTCGTGATGAACTAATATTTACCGGCATGCTGGTGGGGAAGCACTGGCCCACATTTAGTTAAATGACAGTATTGAAACCTGTTCAACATTTTTGTGTTTCTCAAACTGTGTTTCAAAGTGTATCAGAATCAATGGTAGTATTTGCTAAAATTTGGGTTCCTAGGACTCACCCTTGGCTTACTGAATCAAATTTGATGTAGCAGTGGTGATGTTGGGTTGAAGAACAGAAATCTACATTTTTTTTCTCATAGCTCCCAGAAGATTTTTATGCATACTTTTTCTAGAACAGGAGCCAGCAAATTGTTTATATAAAAGCCCAGATAACAAATATTGCAGCCATTGTGGGCCAAGAGGAAACATCAAGGATATTATGCAGGCTCTCCTATAACAAGAAAAAACACATCTCCACAAATGTTAAATTTGACAAAATTCAAAATATAGTGATGATGTTGAGAAGAAAAGAATACTATAATAAAATTATACTACTGAGTAGAATTTGAGAGGGTTATATTTCACTTAATTAAGGTTCAAAGTTAGTGCTCTCAATCATCAAATCCATTGTAAATATGTTCACCTGTAAAACCCTTTTTTAGCTGTGGCAATACAAAAACAAGTGGCGGCCTGCAAGCTCTCATTTTCCAACTTCTAATCTAGAAACACTGTTCCAGAGGCTTGTCTTAGTTTCTGCTGTTATTGCAAAATACCATAAATTGGGTAGTTTATATTTCTCACAGTTATGGAGGTTAACACCATGGAATACTATGCAGCCATAAAAAAGGATGAGTTCGTGTCCTTTGTAGGGACATGGATGCAGCTGGAAACCATCATTCTCAGCAAACTATTGCAAGAACAGAAAACCAAACACCGCATGTTCTCACTCATAGGTGGGAAATGAACAATGAGATCACTTGGACACAGGAAGGGGAACATCAGACACCGGGGCCTGTTGTGGAGTGTGGGGAGAGGGGAGGCATAACATTAGGAGATATACCTAATGTAAATGACTAGTTAATGGGTGCAGCACACCAACTTGGCACATGTATACATATGTAACAAACCTGCACATTGTGCACATGTACCCTAGAACATAAAGTATAATAAAAAAATAATAATAATAATTAAAAAGATACAATCTGGGATCAGGAGTTACCAAGATTCAAAAAAAAAAAAAAAAAAAAAAAGGAGTAGGAAGATGCTCTTGATGGTACTGAGGATTTACAGTACTCTGGATTCATCTAGAGATGAAAAAAAACAATCCAAGATCAAGGCAGGTTAGGTTTCTCATGAGGGCCTATTGATCATAGACAATGCCTTCTCCCTGCAGTCTCACCTGGTGGGAGGGGCAAACAAGCTCCCTTGGGCCTCTTTTATAACGATATCAACTCTATTCATGAGGACCTCACCCGCATTCTCTAATCACCTCCCAAGAGGCCCTACCTCCTAATATCACTGCTTTGGACGTTAGGATTTTAACATGAATTTTGGAAATACACAAACATTCCCACCATAGCAAGCTGAAGTGTAGAATATTTTCAATAAAGAAAAACTATTTAAAATTATAATTACAAACACCTTGTGATAACTGAACTCTTATCTCCTCACATTCCAAACTTATTCCTCTGTCCTTGAATATTTTTCATCTCAGTAAATGTCAGCTTTTTTCTTGAAGTTTTTAGGCCAAAGGCCTTGGAGTTTTTCTTTACTCCTTTCTTCTTCTCATGCCTGCCGAATCCACTCTGTCGGGAAATCATGATGGCTAAGTTTTCCATATATATTCAAAATTTTAGGATTTTGTATCACCTCTGTTGGCAACCTCCCAGTCCAAACCACCATCATGTCTAATCCTCTAATGCAGGATATTTATGTAGGCCATTATGTAGCCTATTAAGATAGGCTATTTATTACGGTAGATTATTTTGATAGTCTCCTAACAGGTTTTCCAGCTCTCCTCGTTTTCTTAATATAGTCTATTCTCCACAAAACTACCAAGGTGAATCTTTACACGTCATATCATGTAACTTCTCTCTCTAAATGATCAATGGCAGCCTATCTCATATTCAATGAAGTTCAAAGTTCTTACTGTGACCTTACCGCCTTGATTAAATCTCCTACCGCTCTTCCCCTCCCTCATGCCACTCTTGTCACACTGTCACTTCACTGTTCTCTGAAACGTCAAGCACATTCCTATCTCAGCTCCTTTGTTCCTTTTCTGTCCCTTTGCCTGGGATTCTCTTTTCTCATTCTGTCATTTCACTCAGATCGCTGCTAAAGTATCACCAAATAAGGGTTTTCCTCAAACCCTGTACTAAATTGCAACCCCTTCCTCCAAAACTCTTTGTTACTATTACTTAACTGACTTTCCTTTTCTTCATAGCACTAAAAAATACCCAATATGATTTATGTTGATATGTGTTTTTGTCCCCCACCATACTATCACTAGAAAGTATTTTCCATGTGATCAAAGACTGTTCACAGCTGCATTCCAGAACCTGGAAAAGTGGCCGATATTTAATGATGATAAATAAATGTTTATTTAATAAATGAATGGCATGACATGCTTCATCATTCTTCTATAGCCATGCCCCCACTCCACCTTCATGTCACAACATATGCTAAAAAAGTGCATTGTATTCGCAAGTATAACTATTACATGCCAGACAAACTCATTATTCTTTACATATAACATCCTTTTTTTTCTATCTGCTTTTCCCAAGTAGCTACATCTACCACAGACGTGAGATCATAGAAGGCATATAGTACCTATTTGTTAATCAAATTATTGAAAATACACATCTGGTTTTCTTCTAACCATGAAATTATTTTCTGTTGTTAGAGGATAACATCCAAATAGAAAAGAGAATCAATGTAGTTATCCTCTGCCAACCCAGAACCAATAATTTCACCTTGATTTTAGCCTTCCTCTATGGTGGTGTCCAACTTATACCAAATATCAATTTGATTCTTTACACAAACTAAGTGTCTTTTTGCACACACGTGTGTGTGTGTGTGTGTGCTTGTTCGTGTGTTTTTGTGTGCTCAGGGAGAAGAAAGATTATCAGAATTACCTGGTTAATGTGATTAAATAGGCAAACCAGTTATAGGAGTAGAGATAATATTATCTGACTTGTACAACCTCAGCATTAACTAACTCAGAATAGAAACAGAAAAGAAAATGCAAATTAAAAGGCATCACCAAATAAAGTATATTTGGAGGAGAATAAAAGTGTTAAAGAAAGACCATTATTAAAAGAAAGACTCTGTGTTTTGACCTATTTTACACAAAACATAATACTCTATATAATTCCCCCAGAAAAACAAGTAGTAGAGATACTTGAGAGTGAGGAAGATATAGACGTGAAGCTCAATATGTGTCTATAGTCACTTGTAAAATGAATTGTTGAACCAGCAGAGCAACTCTTGTTAGGTAAATAAAGCAAACATACAATTAATCTAATTAAAGGAATGGCAAGAACTGAAACAAATGATTAGATTTGCTCCAAATTGAGGAGACAACTTTGGCAACTTTTTTCATCTAGGTAAAAGAAAGTTATTTAATATGATAGCTAATGTTTCTTTTTAAATCTAAATATATTTTTAAAATATATTATATTTTATTCTAGTATCTAATATTTCTTTTTAAATGTAAATCTATTTCTAAACTATATTATATTCCCAAATGTTTATTAGTGATAGGTAAAATCATTTCAGTGAATGTAAAATATTGGCAATTTTATGTTTT
Organism: Rhinopithecus roxellana; assembly: GCF_007565055.1. Classification (NCBI taxonomy): domain Eukaryota; kingdom Metazoa; phylum Chordata; class Mammalia; order Primates; family Cercopithecidae; genus Rhinopithecus; species Rhinopithecus roxellana. Next base: position 37,941,143 of record NC_044555.1, on the reverse strand, counting down.
TAATTTCAACAACCACAGCTCTATGTTTCCCTTTATATTAAAAAATAATAATACATATAATGGATGTTGCTTTTATCACCAACCAGAATAGGCTATGCAGTCCTGCCTTCTGAGTCATTTATTCTTTCTTATCTGGCAGGATGTTTGACAACAAACGCAGTATATAATTAAACTCAGATTTTGCGTAAAACATTAGGTTGTAGCCTGGGGTGAGGCAGTCACAGAGCTTTTAACTCCTTGAACTATGTTGAATTATGATACATTTTCTCTTATCTATGAATAAAATGTTTGGATCATTTGCAGCATGGGGAGATAATCATCATCTTTTAGCAACTGAAGAACAGTATTCACAAAATGTAAGGATGACCAATAATATATGTATATTTTCCCCCAGGATTAATTCCAAGTCTTTAAACATAAGTCTATAGATTTTTGTCTTTGGAACATGTCTAAAAATCTTCAGTCTCTTCACGTAAGGATGCGTGAGAAACCTCTCCTGCTTTAAAATTGCTCTAATAGGAAGAAGATGAGGCAACTACCTAAATAATTTGCATATGTACTCAAATCAATTGTTAAATTTATGTCGCCCTTGTGAAAAGAGTACCACCCTCTTCAAAATCACATCCTTACACTATAAGCTTTTCGTTCCTTACCCCCATCTTACTATATTAATGTTGGGTTGGTGCCTAGATCAGAAAGGCATTTCTAACTACCACCATTTCATCCTAAAGGAATTTCCAAGCTCTGTTCCTCTTAATAGGAGCTTGTAGTTACTATGTAGCTTTATACCTATTTGCCTTCACAGATACCTACATAGAGTATATAAGTATACTCTATAAAAATGCAGACATGTAAAAAACAGTCCAAATTTTTCTCAGAAATTTCAGTATTATCTAAAAATTAAAAAATTTGACATATGCAAGTATAACTGAGAAAGGCTAATTAAAAGCAGTAAAAATAAAAAAGTTAATAGCCAAAGCACTTCTGAGTTAGCAAAGAGTTCATAAAGAATAAAGGAAGTCATACATTTGGTGATTTCAAACATAGACTGTTTTATTAACTTAAGTAGTTTGGAATTCATTGCATTCTAAGTAAACATAAAAAATGATTTTTAAGTTGGCCTTGTTTTATATATCCTGAAGTCAACTTTCTCAGCACAGGAATGGGAGAAGAATGCTGCTATCACCATTTCTATTTAACAGTGTACCAGGGCGGGGCACGGTGGCTCATGCCTGTAATCCCAGCACTTTGGGAGGCTGAGGAGGGCGGATCATAAGGTCAGGAGATCGAGACCATCCTGGCTAACACGGTGAAACCTCATCTCTACTAAAAATACAAAAAATTAGCTGGGCGTGGTGGCACGTGCCTGTAGTCCCAGATACTTGGGAGGCTGAGGCAGGAGAATTGCTGGAACCCGGGAGGCGGAGGTTGCAGTGAGTCGAGAACACGCCACCGTACTCCAGCCTGGGTGACAGAGCGAGACTCCATCTAAAATAAATAAATGAATAAAAACATATGTCTTAGCTAGTTCAGTGAGTCATAAATAAATGGATAAATGAATATTTTACAAACAAATAAGAGGTAAAATTGTCAGAAAGAAATAAAACTGTCATTATCCATAGAATATATGATTTTATAAGTTGAAAATAAAAATGAATCTGCAAATAAACTCAGGATGAAAATCGGTTTTCTAATATGTGTTAAATACAAGGACAATGTGAAGTAATTTGTCTTTCTCAAAAAATTAAAAATGTTTAAATATTTTATATGATCACAAAATATCAAATAACTAGAAAAAAAACACAACAGAAACTTAGAAAAAATTTAAAACTTTATTGTTAGTTATTTAAAGGAGACCAAAATAAATGAGAGAACTACAATGCTCGTAAATTAAAGACGTGAATTGTAAAGGTCAGCTATCAAAAATTGATTTATAGATTAAATTTCATATCAGTAAAATTTCCAACTATTTTTCTTGTGTACAACTTGATAAGCTGACTCCAAAATTTATATGAAAATTCTAAGGGCCATGTGTAGCCAGAATAATGTTGCAAAAGAACATGATGGTAGAAAAAGCTCTGCCAAATATCAATAACCATATAACCTTATTATCCAAGATTATTATAAAGCTGTAGTAATTAATATGATGAGTTAATTATTGGGTGCTATAGCTCGACAGAACAGAAAAGAAAGCACAGAATGTTACTTTCACACACTTATATATGGAAACTTGATTTATGAACAGAGGTTGCAGTGATGAAAAGATGTAATAAGAAGACTTTTTAAAATTAAAACAAGGGCAATAGAACAATATGAAAGTGTAAAAAATAATTGGATACCATGCACCACACGCAAACATCAATTCCAGGTGCATTAAGCACCAACATTTGTAAGAGAGAACAACAAAGCCATTTAGAGACAAAGTTGGAGATTTTTATAACAATATAGAATGTTTGATAAATTAAAATAAGTTACATTTAAAACTTCTATGCATCAAAAAAACATAAAGAACATTAACATATAAGTCACAAAGTGAGCATAGATATTTACTGTACATATAACCAACAAGAATATACAATAAACCTATATAAATTTTAAAAAAAGAACAGGTAACAATGCCAATATTTTTAAAATGGGCAATCGACTTGAATGAAACTTCACAAGAAGAAAATCAAAATGGACAATAACTATATGAAGAAGTGCTCGACCATATTCATGATCAAGAAAATACAAATTAACAACTCAGAGTGATTAACACCACTAGCATGATGAAATTTCAAAAGTCTAAATTTACTAACTGGTTCTTTTAATGTTCTCATCCACTCTCAATTAAAAACATGTAGAGTGCTATTAACAAGGTGAATTCATTTAATCCAATAAGAATCATCTAAAAAACTATAAAGTATCATTCTTAATGGTAAAATATTGAAAGCAATCACTTTAAGATAGGGAACTTCATATTCTCTTGGTGAGAGTATAAGCTTGTAAAATCACTTTGGAGAATAATTTGGATATTACCTAATAAAATTGAAGGAAATCATATCCTACCACCCAGCAATTCCACTACCCCTTTTATGTGAGAAAATATATGCAGTACCATTCATAACAGTCCCAACAGAAAAGAACCCATGTAGCCATCAAAAAGTGTATAATGGTAGAATTATAGTATATTCATATAAACATCACACTATGAAGCAATAAAAATGAAGGAAACACAACTATACGTAACAACAGGAATAAATTTTACAAACATGATATTATGCAAAAGAGGCTAGGCTCAAGAGAACACATATATTCAAAAATATATAAAAAGCCCCAAAACATGTCCTTTTAAAAAATTTGACAGAGGCCGGGCGCGGTGGCTCAAGCCTGTAATCCCAGCACTTTGGGAGGCCGAGACGGGCGGATCACGAGGTCAGGAGATCGAGACCATCCTGGCTAACACGGTGAAACCCCGTCTCTACTAAAAAATACAAAAAAACTAGCCGGGCGAGGTGGCGGGCGCCTGTAGTCCCAGCTACTCGGGAGGCTGAGGCAGGAGAATGGCGTGAACCCGGGAGGCGGAGCTTGCAGTGAGCTGAGATCCGGCCACTGCACTCCAGCCTGGGCGACAGAGCGAGACTCCGTCTCAAAAAAAAAAAAAAAAAAAAAAAAAAAAAAAAAAAAAAAAAAAAAAAAAAAAAAAAAATTGACAGAGTTTAATTGAGCAAAGAATGATTCGCATATCAGGTAGCATCCCAAGCCAGAGTAGTCTCAGAGTGTGGCCATGTGGTAGAATAAGATTTATGGATAGGAAAAGAAAGTGATGTACAGAAAATGGAAGTGGGGTGCAGAAACAGTCAGATTGAGTAGAGCTCAGCATTTGGTTTATTTGAAATTGGTTTGAAAAGTTGACGGCCTTTGATTGGCTGAAACTCAGTGATGGGCACAAGAGTAGGTTACCATCAGTTTACATGTCCACTTAGGTTACAGTTTGATAAGTATGGAGAAAACTTTAGGCAGAACTTATTAATAAAATCTGTGAGGCAGCTTCAAGCTAAACTTACTTTAACTATTCCTCCCGTTTTATCATCCTCTCAGTTTTGATAGACCAAACCTTTAAGCACTGATGTCACTCTGTCACCATTGTAAATGCACTTATTTGTTCTCAAATCCCACTGAGAAATAGCAAAACAGTGGGTTTTGTAAGGTAGGGACAAGGACTGTATGCGATTAGTTTTTAAACGTTTAGAGAAGAGGTGAACTTTTGTGCTGTAATCTCTGATTTACAGGAGAAACACAAAACCTAGTCTGTTTTAGGATCTATCTGTTTTGCTAAAGTTTTCGTTTGATTATGTCATATTTAGCATAAATGACTCCATTTTTGTTTGGTTTAGTCTGCTGGGGCCTAGTACCTGAGCTCAGTTCAAAACAATGGCTTCCCATGAGTTTCTTTAAAAATTCTTCACTTTTGGTAAGGTTCTCATTTAGATGAGAGTGTAACCAAAACATAGGGCCTTAGCGTCACTCAGTTACTATCATTTTGGGTTCCTGGCCTCAGCACGTCACTGATGAGTTATGGTGTCCTCATGGTCACATCTCTTCTTTTGAGTTTATGTCAGTACAGTCAAAGAGAGACCTTGACATTCTAGAGATGGCTGCATGCAAGTGTTTAAAGCTTTTGCAAGAATAAAGCACACCGGGGAAACTACTATTATGACTATTAGGAAGATAATAGTTTGGAGCATGTACACAAGAGTTTGGAGCATGTACACTAGCCAGGATCTCCATGAACCAAATCAACTAAAATCAAATAGATCAAAGAATGAGCTATATAGAATACACTTCTTTTAATCAAGCAGCCTGTTCGTTGATACCCTATAACTGTGACCTCTAAAATACTTGATGTATTCCTCCATGTGCAACTAGAACTATTAAAAACTGCACAGCCACTTCTCTGTTTGGCCAGTAAGTAAACTAGAGCAATTATATTATTTAGCACAAGTTTAGCAACAGAATTTAAAAAGTGTTGTGTGATCATAGCCTTTACAGTATAATCTGCTATACAACTTATTATGAGGGATACATTTCTAATCATTGTTTCATTTACTCAAAACCATGAAAAAGGAGGCCTAACACATGATGCCCATCCAGAAGACTGAAAGCCTTCTGACAATGTTCTCTTTTATCTATGATGTAGGTTAACAGGAGTAGACCAATGTTATATTTCTGACTGATTATGAAGCAACAAAGGAACCATTTCTCATCCACATTGGCCCTTCATATTTTGCCTATCAAGGCATATGGTTGTCCACGTGTAAGGCTGGCTAAAATCTCCTGCACAAATAAAAGTATACCTTATGAATGAACAAAAGGGACCTCATTTTCAGTTCTATTGTTCATTGAGGCATAAGCAAGGGAAAATAATGAGAAATAAGAGTTTTCTGATAGCAGAGAAGTATTGATCTGCAATCTGAGGGTAAAACCAGTCCATGTCTGGGATGCCATCTGCTTCTGGGGAGAAATTTCCCTGGGTTCCTTTACCTTAAGGTCTCCAATCAACATACAGAGAAGGGTCCTTCTGAGTTGTGAGATTCCAACCCCAAATTTCAAGGTCCTGAAATTTGGTGGCAGTGTGGGTGGCAAGGTCAGTCTTTCTCTGATGTCATTCTCAGAAGACCCAATATACAGGTTCTAGATTGTGAATGGTTCGAATGTGCTCAATCAGTGGAACGTGAAAAGTTTTCTTTACCTGGTGAAAATACATTTTGGCACATTACATTAAAGCCTGGTAGCATTTAGTCATAGCAGAGCTTACAAGCAGAAGATATGTCAGTTTCTACTATTAGGTACCTAGGCCTTCCAGCGACTATTTTACAAGATATCCACTTATTTTTCCACAGGAAGTGAATGTGTCATTAATCTACTATACCTTTGATGAAGGTAATCCAGTCAATTCAGTTAACTTTGCTTAATGCTATCATATCTGCAATACCTTATTTAACTGTTTTACAAGTTTTCTAGTGAAACAAGTACTTATATCACTAGAGATTTCTTCAAGAACATCCCATGAGGAAAACATGTTTCCTAATAATGTTTCAGCTATCATTATAAGAGGGAAAGCTTTTATACAAACATAAAACATGGATTGAAAATGACAATGGTAAGCAATCCCTCTATAAGTGCTTGGATGGCCCATCAGCTATCAGAGATGTACCTGAAGTTTGATTGTTTTCCCAGGATTATGGGTTTGACAAACCAAACAAAGGTCAAAAACCACTTTAGCAATTTAGAAGTCTCTCTCTCTCTCTCTCTCCCTCTCTCTCTCTCTTTCTCTCTCTCTCTCTCTATATATATATACACACACACACATGCATATGTGTGTATATATGTGTATATATATATATGCATGCACACACATAATATAGCAACTTTAAAAAATATATATATTTAATTTGAATCATCTTATTTCTTTCATGAGTCATGGAATGCAGAGCTTTTAATAATGAAAGCTTTAAGGACTCAAGAAAGACCACACAGAGTCATCCAGTTTCTCTATGAGTCCACACTTAATATTGAACTTATATCTTAAATACAAATTTTGCTTCTCCAGTTTAGGTGTACACTATTTATCAGATGGGTTATTATAGATAATTTGACTTGGATCATGAAGTTTATTAAAACTGAATGTCTAAACATTTTCGGTACTGGTAGACTTAGCATAAAAATCTAGCAAAGTATTTACTTGGTATTCAATTAATTTTTGTTCTGCTGGGGTTAGCAGTATTATCAACCAGTCAGTCTTTTTATTGGACTTAGGGGAATTATTACTCAGTCCAAATGATATAATCCTAAAGTTATCAGAACCTTGTATTCAAGAGCACTTGTCAGGGTTCTTTCCATCCTTTCATGAACCTCCCTGAAAACACAATACTCTAAGATTTTACTTGTTTTTGATGTTTTCAAAAAATGCATCAGAATTAAGCAACTAACTGTGGAAAGAACTTAAGCATAAAGACACAAATGCCAAGAAAATTTTGCAACTTTGTGGCCTACAAAAATTTAACATAATAACCATAATTACAACTGATAACATGTACCCAGATATCATAATTTCAGGAATCATATGCAATTTTGGACCACATATTAATAACATATTCAATGCAATACATCTCAAAGAAAGTTAAACATCATTTCTTATTTGACAATGCTTTCCAAATAATTTAACATATCAAATAATGCTTTTTATCTCTCTATTTGATATTGCAGATGCCCTCTGTAACATTCTGAAGTTAACGATTTAAAAAACAAAAGGCTTAATTTTGTAGTTGAAATTGGACTTTGGGAGGCTTGTCAAATGTGTCAAAAGTTTACAACACTTGCCAAAAACATGTATTAAAGTAGACTAATTTTGGTCCAAGATTCCCTAGGTACTTTGAGCTCCTACGTAGCAGACTGCAACCTAACTTAGTATATAAACAAACTGCATCCTAATTTAAGGATATATTCCAGTAAAGAGTAGCTGAGTCTCAGCCAATCATAACAGCCAAGCTTCAGCCAATTACAGGCTACCAACTGATCACATCATGTACATAAAAGTCAAAGACCTCCTTACACTGTGCTCAAATAAGGCAAATGCCAAGTTGTAATCAATCAATTTGTTTCTGTATGTAACCTCCTTTTTATGTCTATAAATACTGCCTGCCCATGTTGTTGGGCATTCTCTGAACCTCTCCTAGTTCAAAGTGATGCCCAATTCATGAATTATTCTTTGCTCAAATAAGTTCTGCTTCATTTAACTTGTTGAAGGTTTTATCTTAACACAGGGAATTGTAAGAATAGTGTTTAAGGATGTGTGAATCAGTAGCAAAACTATAAAGAATGTAAAGAAGCAATTTTCACCAAGAAACAGAAGTCTATTTATCCTAAAGGGAGATAAAAAGTTTGTGATAAAAACGATGCTCTATTTCCTGAACTTAGTTATGGTTACTGGATGTTCACTTTATAATCAACTGCTAAACTCTACAAATGTTTTATATAGTTTTCCTTATATGTGTTATACTTCACAATAAATGTGTTTTAAAAAAAATTCCAGTTCAATGTATTACCAAGGATTATCCTAGCCAATAATCTTGATATGTAGCTGTTGGACGTTCACATCTTCTTAAAAACACAAAGGAGATTTTATTTCCAAGACAATGGATTAGAGACATTATTAGCATGCCTCTCCCACTTGGGAAGACAAAATGGTGTGTGGAGATATATGTTGTGAACTGTTTTTCAAGAAGCAACACAAGAACTTAACAGAAAAACTGAAAGAAACTACAGATCCTTTGCAAAAAGTAGCAGGCAGGAGCATACACCATGAACCATGCAGAAAACGATGAGTTTCCAGAGTATCAAAGGGAGACTCCCTCCACGACACACGATCTCGCAGGGAGGCCAGCTAACCCAGGCCGTGAGGTAATGCTTTAATCCTACCCAGTACTAGAGCTGATTCACTGAGCAGTGTGAATTATACGGAGCAGCATCAGGACATGCTTTGCATGTACTCCAAGATTCCAGTGGTGGTGGAGAAAAGCCACTCCTGATCTTACCTCATAGGGGACCCTGTGGAAGTCTGCCAGCTAAATCAGGCTGTGGTCACAGGTTGAGAGAAGTTCTCAGTTGAATTTTATGATATATTCTTGAGTGGGGATAAATCCCCTTGGCCAGACCCAAGGGACTAATGGGAAATGTTCTATAGCTACAGGAGCAGAAGCTGAGTGCCTTTGCTTCCTGGTTGGACTGGGAGGTGCACGACCTGAAACACATTGTTTCTGACTTGGTGGAGAAGGCTTTATGACCTGAGGCAGTTTTGAGTTCTAAGCGAAGGCTTCCTGTTTCCCAGCTAGCTGCTGCTAGCAAAGTAATGTGGATGTGGAACCTGCCTTAATATGTGCATGGAAGTTGAATGGGTCTTACTGCCACCTGCTGCTCTCTGCTCCCTATGTGGATTCTTTTGTGAAGCAGAGACAGCTGCATTCTAACCTAGAACATTACTCCAGTGGCCAGGGAACTTCCATCTGATTCTTATTGGGACTGCTGTTTGTACCCAAACATAGGGAACCAGAATGTGGACTTGCCTGACTCAGCCCCAACTTGGCTTTTTCCCTCCCCACACCCTAGTAGCATAACACAATGGTCAAAAACTTTTGGGAACTCCGTGGCTCCAGCCATTGCCTAAAACACTGGAGTCCTTCCCTTGTAAGGCAAACACAGATCCCAACACTGCCATTGCAGCTGGAACTCCTCTGCACCACCTTCTGGCTGAAGGCCAAGCAGCACAGCCCATTACAACTGTGGGCACAATAACACAGCACTCAAGAGCGAGAAAAGTTTTTCAAGACCTCAGCTATCAGAATGGTTGCATCATACTGGATAACCAGGAGATCTTGAGTTTGGCCACATGCCCAGTACATTATTACTGAAGCTGGCATTTAAGAAAGCCAACACAGTAAGGCTATTTATAACCAAGGAAATCTCACAGAGTCTACATCACTCCCCTCCCAGCCTCAACAGAACTGCTGCTGGTACCCACTCTAGGAGACTAGAGGACGGGTTAAATAACTAGATCCCTTGCAGGCATTCTTCAAAACCAGCCTGCAGTGTGGCAGCCCCACTGGGTAGCTACACCCAGAGGAGCAGCAACATTCACAATAGTCTTGCCCTCAGGATTGCTACTTCTAGGAAAAGAAGATGTGTATCACATTAAGGGAAAAGCCAGCGGGACAAAAGAGATCAGACTGTGATCCTTGAGTCCCTGAACTTTCCACTTGTGGATAGTTTCTTCCTATAGGCACAGATGCAATGCTGGGCTCAGTGGAGAAAGTTTGCAGGTCTAACCCAATTGTCAGGCAGCCCTGGTGCTCCTGAAGGGTCTTGGAGAAGGGTACTAATTTTCCCCCTCACCCAGTACTACAGACATAGTTGGGGCTTCTCAGATGGGAGTTAAGCATGGGTACATCTGCCGACAGCCTTTCTGGAACATTTCAGGGTGACTGCATTCCCACAGGAAGAGTGCACTCCAGATTCACGCTTGCACAGTAGGTAGAGTCAAAATCTCTCTCTACATGGAAAATCATAACTGAAACACTGGGTAAAGAAAGTGACTGGAAGCTGGATTGCTGTCCAGCAGGCCTGGAAGAGAGGCTGTGGCAGCTCCCTCCCTTCCCCCTAAAAAGTCTTCTGTCCATTTTACTGAGTTTCCCCAGTTTCCTCTGTCAAAACTGGTACATTGGTCCACCATTCAGATTTTGCATTTATGCACCTGCTTTAGCCATAGTGAGGTTTTACCCATGGGCACTTCCTGCTTTCCTGAAGCTGAACTGTTTAATCCCATGAATGAAATATGGGGATTTTTTTAAGTACACTCCACTTGATAATGAGATAAGCTTCATGAGACTTCTTCCATGACAGCTCCAAAGGAGAATGAACGTGCTCACACATCCAGCACACTGCTGCCATAACTACCATCTGAGAAAGCCATTGCTCAAAGATTCTCCATAACCAAGGAACACACACAAAATCTATCTCTGAAATCAACTAGAGCCAAAGCTAAGTGACAATAAACTGTAAATATTAAAGTCACATTCTCTAGGAGAAAAGAAAACCAGTCAAATCAAAAATAAATTCAAAAATAATTAGAAAAACATTGAATCCAAATGAGAAGAAACCAGAAAAATAATTCTGGTAATATGAAAAAACAGAGTTTTATAAAACCCCAAAAGATCACACTAACTCCAGCAGTGGACACAAACCAAGATGAATTTTTTGAAATATCAGAAAAGGAATTCAAAATTTTATTATATTACTCAAAGAGACACAAAAGAAAGGTGGAAACCAACAACATTTAAAAAATTAGAAATTTAAAAATAATTCAGGATACCAATGAAAAATTTTCTGAAGATACAGAAATTTTAAAGAACATCAAATCAAAACTTATGGAAGTAAAAAGACACATTTGGAATACTGCAAAATGTAGTAGAAAGTTGTAGTAATAGGCTACACCAAGTAGAAGAAAAAAATTTAGAGTTGAAAACAAGGCTTTTGAATTAACTCAATCAGACTAAATTTAAGAAAAAATTAAAGTAAATGAACAAAGACTCCTAGAAATATAAAATTATGTAAAACAGACAAACCTAAGAATCATAGATGTTCCTGAGGGAGAAACAAGAAATTCAAAATTTTGAAGAACCTACTTGAGGGAATAACTGAGGAAAATTTCCCTTGCCTTGCTAGACTTAGACATCCAAATACAAGAAGCTCAAATAAATCATGGGAGATTCATTGCAAAAAAGACATCACCAAGGCATACAGTCATGCTATCTAGTCAACATAAAGGAGATAATTCTATGAGCATTGAGGCAAAAGCGTCAGTTAACCTGTAAATAAAAACCTATAAGACAAACAGAAGACTTCTCAGCAGAAGTTTTAGAATCCAGAAGAGACTGGGAGCCTATCTTTAGTCTCCTTAAACAGAAAAACTGACAGCCAGGAATTTTGTATCCAGTAAAACTGTTTCATGATTGCAGGAGAAATAGTTTTTTTTCAGACAAGCAAATGCTAAGTTAATTTGTCAATATTAGACCAGTCCTATAAGAAATGCTAAAAGGAGTTCTAAAACTTAAAACAAAAGCAATACACACTAGAATATAAGCTCCTGCAAGCATAAAAATCATAGGCATAATAGAACAATAACATAACGAATAAAACAAAGTCATTTGGTAAAAATTAACATGATGACTAGAATAGTACCTCACATCTCAATATTAATGTTGAATGTAAATGGTCTAAATGCTCCACTTTAAAGATACAGATTGGCAGAATGGATAAAAAAATAAAAATAAAACAACCAACTATCTGCTGTCTTCAGGAGACACACCTAACACAAAGATTCTTATAGACTCAAGGTAAAGGGATGAAAATAATATTTCATACAAATGGAAAACAAAAGCAAACAGGAATATCTATGTTTAAATCAGATATAACAGACTTTAAAGCAACAACTCTTAAAAAGGCAAAGAAGAGTCATTACATATTGATAAAAGAATCAATTCAACAAAAATATATAACAATCCTAAATATAAATGTACTTAATATATATTCGGAGCTCCTAGATTCATAAAGCAATTACTGATAGACCTAAAAAGGAGATAGATGGCAAAATAATAACAATGGGGGACTTCAACACTTCACTGACACCACTAGACAGATCACTGAGGCAGAAAGTCAACAAAGAAACACTGAACTTAAATTGCACTCTCGAAACAAATGGACCTAACAAAAATGAACCTAGCTTCTCATTATTACACAGAGAATTCTATGAGACGGACCAAATGATAGTTCACAAAATAAGTCATAATAAATTTTTAAAAACTGAACAAATATCAAGTATATTCTGAGACGATAGTGGAATAAAACCAGAAATCAATTTCAAAAGTAACCCTCAAAACTGTACAAATAAATGGAAATTAAACAATCAGAAGCTGGACATGGTGGCTCACACCTGTAATCCTAGCACTTTGGGAAGCCTTGACAGGTATATCAATTGAGGCCAAGTTTGAGACAAGCCTGGCCAATATGGCAAAACCCTGTCTCTACTAAAAATACAAAAATTAGCCAGGCATGGTGGTGTATGCCTGTAATTACAGCTGCTGGGAGACTGAGGCAGGAGAATCACTTGAACCCCATGAGGCAGAGGTTGCAGTGAGCCGAGATCATACTATTGCATTCCAGCTTGGGCAATACAGCAATTCTCTGTCTAAAAAAAAAAAAAAAATCTTTTTTTGAGAACAAACAAACCCAAAGGTAGAAAAAAGAAGAAAAAGAAAGAAAGAGAGAGAGAAAGAAAGAAAGAAAGAAAGGGAGGAAGGAAGGAAGGAAGGAAGGAAGGAAGGAAGGAAGGAAGGAAGGAAGGAAGGAAGGAAGGAAGGAAAAGAAAAGAAAAGAAAAGAAAGAAAAGAAAGAAAAGAAATAACAAAGATCAGAGCATAACTAAATGAAATTGCAAACCCACAACACAAAAGACCAATGCAACAAAATGTTGGCTCTTTGAAAAGATTAACAAATTGACAGGCCACTAGAGAGATTAACCAAGAAATGAAGACGGAAGATTCAAGAAAGATTGATTAGAAATGAAAATGGGCAAATTACAACTTCCACCATTAAAATACAAAAGATCATTTGAAACCACTGCGAACACCTCTATGCAAACAATCTAGAAAATGTGGAGGAAATGAATAAATTCCTGGAAGCATAGAGCTCCATAGCTTGAATCAGGAAGTAATAGAAATCATAGCAAAAGTGAGATGGAATCAATAATTAAAAAAAGAAAAACATGGGGCCATACAGATTCACAGACAAATTCTACCAGACATTCAAATAGAAATTGGTATCAATTATACTGGAACAATTTCAAAAGATTGAGAAAGAAGAAATTTTCCCTAACTCATTCTATGAAGGCAGTCTCACCCTGATACCAAATCTCAGAAATAACATAATAAAAACGAAAACTACAGACTAATATCCCAGATAAATAAAGGTGAAAAAGTCCCGAACAAGATACTAGGAAACTTAATCCATCAGCACAAGAAAAATAAATTAAAAAAAAAATTCACCATGATCACATGGGTTTTATCCCAAGAATACAGGGATGGTTCAACATATGCAAGTCAATAAATGTGATTCGTTACATAAAGAGAATTCAAAGCAAAACATATATATATATATATCATCTCAATAGATGTAGAAATAGCATTAGATAAAATTCAGCATGAGTATATGATAAAACTCCCAACAAACTAGGTATAGAAGGAAAACATCTCAAAATAATAAAAGCCATATATGACAAACATACAAGTAATATCCTACTAAATGGGGAAAAGCATCCCCACACATACTGGAACAAGACAGAGATGCCAACTTTCACCACTTACATTCAACACAATATTGAATGACCTATCCAGAGCAATCTTGCATGATAAGAAAATAAAGACCATTCAAATTGGAAAAGAGGAAGTCAAACTGATGACACCATAGATGCTGTGTGGATGTGATGAAAAGTGAAAACTTATACACTGCTTGTGAAAATGTCAATTAGTACAACCTCTATGGAAAACAATATGGAGAATGTAATAATAACCATACACCACCACTCTTCCATCCCTTATTAGTGCCATATGGCATGGAGAAAGAAACTGTGCTTATGGATGGGAGAGCTTATTGCTATCAACTTCCTCTTAGTACTGCTTTTGTTGTATCCTATAGGTTTTTGTACATTGTGTTTCCATATTCATTTGTTTCAGAAAAATTTTAATATCATTATTGATTTATTCATTGACCCAGTTGTCATTCAGGAGCATATTGTTAATAATTCTATGTATTTTGTACTTTTGAGAGTTCCAGCTGCTATTCATTTCTTAGTTTATTTCATTGTGGGCAGAGAAGATACTTGACATAATTTCAATTTTTAAACAATTTTAACACATGTTTTATGTAATAACATATGGTCTATCCTTGACAGTGATTTATTTGCTGAGGAGAAAAATGCGTATTCTGCAGCCAATGGATGAAATGTTCTTTAAGTATCTATTAGTTTTAGTTGGTCTAGAGTGTAGATTAAGTCTGTTTCTTTGTCGATTTTTTTTCTGGATAATCTTTCCAATGCTGAAAACAGTGGTTGAAACCTCCAAGTCTTATTCTCTTAGGGTATCACTCTCTCTCTCTTTAGCTCTGATAATATTTGCTTTATATATTTGCTTGTTGCACTGTTGGGTGCATTTATATTTACCATATTACATCCTCTTGCTAAATTGATTCCTTTATCATTATATAATGACCTTCCTTGTATCTTTTTATAGTTTTTGTCTGAACATGTATTTTGTATAAGTATGGCCACTCCTGTTTGCTTTTGGTTTATTTTTGCATGTAATATATTTGTCATTCTTTTATTTTAAGTCTATGTGGGTCTTTATATGTCATGTATGGTTCTTGTAGGCAACATATTACCGTGTCTTGTTTTTTCATCCATTCAGCCAGTCTGTGTCTCTTTGTTGCAGAGTTGAGTTCATTTACAGTCTATATTATTATTGATAAGTAAGGACTTACTCCTGCCATTTTGTTATTTGTTTACTCCTTTTTTTGTGGCATTCCTTCCTTCTTGTTTTTCTTTTTAAAAACTGATTTTCTCTACTGATATGTTTTAATATTTTGCTTTATATATTTTGTGTATGTGTTATATGTTTTTGGTTTGAGATTACCATGAGGCTTACAAATACTATATTATAACCCATTATTTTAAACAGCTGTCCACTCTGCAGAAACAAACAAGCAAAGAGGAAGTGAATAAATACTCTAAACTTTAACATCATCTCCTCTGCTTTTTAACATTTTATTGTTTCTATTTATCTTATTGTACTATGATTTTAAAAGTTTCTGTAGTTATTAATATTATTATTATTGAGATCTCACCTCCATTGCACAGATTAGAGCACAGTGATGCCATCAGGGTTCACTGTAGCCTCAACTTCCTAGGCTCACATGGTCCTACCACCTCAGCATCCTGAGTAGCTGAGACTACAGGCATGTGCCACTATGCCAGGCCAATTTTTGTAGTTTTAGTAGACATGGGGTTTCACCATATTGCGCAGGCTGGTCTTCAACTCCTGGGCTCAAGTGATCCACCCACCTCAACCTCCCAAAGTGCTAGATTACAAGTATGAACCATCATACTCAGCCAGTTATTATTTTTCATAGTTTAGTTTTTTGTCTTCCTATACAAAGTACAAGATTATAATAACCACACTTTGGGAACATAATTCGATAAAAATGAAAACCACTACTGAAAATGTCAACACCATACAATTACATGGAAGCTAAACATCCTCCTCATTGAATGACTTTTCTTCAAACAATGAATTTTTTAAAATAATAAAAGTATTTTAAACTAATAAAAACAGAGTCACAACATACCAGAATATTTGAAACACAGTTAAAACAGTGTTAAGAGGAAAGTTTGTAGTGCTGATCGCCTACATCAAAGAAGTTAAAAAGATCTCAAACTAACAATCTATTGTTGCACCTAGAGTAACAAGATAAGCAAGAGCAAATAAAATCCCAAGCTAGCAGAAGAAAAGGAAAAATAAAAATCTGAGCTGAGCTGGACAAAACTGAGACATGAAAATTCACACCAGAAAAAAAATCAATGAAACTAAAAGTTGGTTCTTCAACAGATTAAACAAGATTGATAGACTGCTAGCTAGATTAATAAAGAAAAACATACAGAAGATCCAAATAAACATAATCAGAAATGACAAAGTTGACATTACAATTGACTCCACAGAAATACAGAAAATCCTCAGTGACTACTATGAAAACCTCTATGTACACAAACTAGAAAGCATAGAAAAAAATGAATAAATTTATGGAAACACAGAGTCCCCCAATATTCAACCAGGAAAACTTAAATTCCTGAATAGACAAATAACAAGTTCCAAAATTGAATCAGTTATAGATTACATCCAACCAAAACAAGCCCTGGACCAAACGGATTCACAGCCAAATTTTAGCAAATATGTAAAGTGTAGGTGCCAATTCTTCTAAAACTATTACAAAAAATGGAAGAGAAGGGATTCCTCCCTAACTCATTATATGATACCAAAGTTCTGCAGCAGACATACCAGTGCATGCACGTGCGTGCAGACACACACACACACACACACATGCTTCAGAACAATATCCCTAATGAACATAGATGCAAAAATCCTCAATGAAATACAAGCAAACCAAATCCAGCAGTACATCAAAAAGCCATTTCACCATAATCAAGTAGGCTTTTTTGCTGGGATGCAAGGTTGCTTACATGTACATAAACCAATAAGTGTGATTCACTACAAAAACAGAATTAACAACAACCCACATGATCATCTCAATAGATGCAAAAAAAGCCTTTGACAAAATTCAACATCCATTAATGTTTAGCTACTGTGGAAAGCAGTGTGGAGATGTCTCACAGAACTTAAAACAGAAATGTCATTTGGTTCAGCAGTCCCACTATTGGGTGTATAGGAAAAGAAAAATAAATCACTCTACCAAAAAGACATATGCAGGTATATGTTCATCACAGTACTATTCATAAGAGTAAAAACATGTAATCAACCAAGATACCCATCAACAGTGGAATGGATATAGAAAATATGGTACATATACACCGTCAAATACTACACAGCCATGTAAAAGAATAAAATTATGCCATTTGCAGCAACACAGATGCAGCTGGAAACCATTATTCTAAGCGAACTAATACAGGAACAGACAACCAATATTGCATTTTCTCACTTGTAAGTGGGAGCTAAATATTGAATACACATGAACAGGAAAAATGAGACAATAGCCTCTGGGAACTTCTTGAGGGGAAACGTGGGGAGGGGAGCATGGTTTGGAAGGCTACCTATTGGTGTTTGCTCATGACCTTGGCAATAAAATCATTGATATACCGAGCCTCAAGGACATACAATTTACCCATGGAACAAAACTTTTCATGTACCCTCTGAACCTAAAGTACATATTTTGAACAACTAGACCTCCCTCTCTCTCAAAATACACAAAAAGCAAATAAAAATGGATTGAAGACTTAAATCTAGTACCTCAAATTATGAAACAACTAAAAGAAAACAGTGGGGACACTTTCCAGGAAATTGCAAAGGGCAAAATTTTTGGAGTAATACTCCCAAAGAACATGCAACCAAAGCAAAAATGGACAAATTGAATTACATTAAGTTAAGAAGTTTCTGTACAGCAAAGAAAACAATCAACAAAGTGAAAAAACAACCGACAGAATGGGAGAAAATATTTTCAAACTACCCATATGACAAGGAATTTATAACCAGAATATACACGGAGTTCACACAAGTCTATAGAAAAGAATCTAACAATCTCATTTAAAAAGGGCAAAAGATCTGAATAGACATTTCTCAAAACATGACATAGAAATGTCACACAGGTATATGAAAAGGTGCTCAAAATCTCTGATTATCAGAGAAGTGCAAATCAAAACTACAATAATTCTCCATGATGTGATTATTTCACATTGCACTCCTGTATCAAAATATCTCATGTATTCCATAAACATATACACCTATCAAAAGATCTGAATATACAAAAATTAAAAACAAATTAAAAACATGTAATTAGATATCATTTCGTCCTAGTTAAAATACCTTTTATCTAAAAGTCAGATGATAAGGAGGGCTGGCAAAGATGTGGAGAAAGGGGAATTCTTGTAAACTGTTGATGGGAATGTAACTTAGTACAGCCACTATGGATTACAGTATGGAGGTTCCTTAAACAACTGAAAATAGAACTACCATATGATGCAGCAATAGCACTGATGGGTATTCATCTCAAAGAAAGAAAATTAGTATATTCAAGAGATATCTGCACTCCTATGTTTATTTCAGCACTATTAACAGCATCCAATATTTGGAAGCAACCTAATTGTCCATCAGCAGATGAATTAATAAAGAAATGTGATACATATACACAATGAAGTACTATACAGCCATGAAAACGAATGAGATTCTCTCATTTGGAACAACATGGATGGAACAAGAGTACACTATGCTGAGTGAAATAAACCAGGCACAGAAAGACAGACTCTGCATGTTCTCACTTATTTGTGGGAGCTGAAAATTAATACAAATGAATTCATGAAGATAAAGAGAAGATTCATGGTTACCACTGGCTAGGAAAGGTAGTTGATATGGTTTGGCTCTGTGTTCCCACCCAAATATCATCTTGAATTGTAATACCATGATCCTCCTATGTTGTGACAGGAACCCGGTGGGAAGTAATTGAATCATGTGGATGGTCACCCCTTTGCTGTTCTCATGATAGTGAGTGAGTTCTGATGGGATCTGATGCTTTCAAAAGGGGCTTTTCCCTCTTTGCTCAACACTTCTCCTTCTTGCCATCATGTGAACAAGGATGTGTTTGCTTCCCCTTCCGCAATAATTGTAAGTTTCCTGAGGCCTCCCCAGTCCTGCAAAACTGTGAGTTAATTAAACCTCTTTCTTTTATAAATTACCCAGTTTCAGGCAGTTCTTTCTAGCAGCGTGATAACAGACTAATACAGTAAATTGGTACCACAGAGAGGGGAATGCTGCTATAAGATACCCAAAAATGTGGAAGCGACTTGGGACTGGGTAACAGGCAGAGGTTGGAACAGTTTGGAGGGCTCAGAAGAAGCAAAGAAAATGTGAGAAAGTCTGGGACTTCCTAGAGACTTGGAGGGCCCAGAAGACAGGAAGATGTGGGAAAGATTGAAACTTCCTAGAGACTTGTTAAATGGCTTTGACCAAAATACTCCTAGTGATATGGACAATGAAGTCCAGGCTAAGGTGGCTGCAGATAGAGATGAGGAACTGGAGCAAAGGTGACTCTTGTTATGCATTAGCAAAGAGACTGTTGGCATTTCCCCATGCCCTAGAGATCTGTGGAAGTTTGAACTTGAGAGAGATGATTTAGGGTATCTGGCAGAAGAAATTTCTAAGGTGCAAAGCATTCAAGAGGAAGCAGAGTGTAAAAGTTTGGAAAATTTGCAGACTCACAATGTGATAGAAAAAGAAAACTCATTTTCTGGGGAGAAATTCATACTGGCAGCAAAAATTTGCATAAGTAACAAGGAACCCAATGTTAATCAACAAGAGATTGTGGAAAATGTCGCCAGGACATGTCAGAAGACTTTCATGGCAGCCCCTCGCATCACAGGCCTGGAAGCAAAAATTGTTTCCTCAGCTGGATGAAGGGACCACTGCTCTGTGCAGCCTTGTGACATGGTGCCGTACATCCCAGCTGCTTCAGCTCCAGCTGTGGCTAAAAGGGGTCAAGGTACAGCTCAGGCTGTTGCTTCAGAGTGTGCAAGACCCAAGCCTTGGCAGCTTCCACGTGGTATTGGGCCTGCAGGTACACAGAAGTCAAGAATTGAGGTTTGGGAGCCTCTGCCTAGATCAGAGGATGTATGGGAACACCTGGATGTCCAGACAGAAGTCTGCTGCAGGTGTGGATCCCTCATGGAGAACCTCTGCTGCGACAATGCAGAATGAAAATGTGGGGTCAGAGCCCCCACAGAAAGTCCCCACTGGAGCACTACATAATAGAGCTGTGAGAAAAGGGCTACCATCCTCCAGAATCCAGAATGGTAGATCCAATGACAGCTTGCACTATGCACCTGAAAAAGTCACAGATACTCAATGATATCCCATGAAAGCAACTGGAAGGAAGACTGTACCTTGCAAAGGAATAGGGGCAGAGCTGCCCAAGGCCATGGGAGCCCACCTCTTGCATCAGCGTGACCTGGATGTGAGAAACAGGGTCAAAAGAGATAATTTTGGGACTTCAAGTTTTAATGATTGTCCTATTGGATTTTGGACTTGCATGGGGCCTGTAGTCCCTATGTTTTGGTCAATTTCTCCCATTTGGAACAGGTCTATTTACCCAATGCCTGCACCTATATTATACCTAAGATGTAACTAACTTGATTTTGATTTTACAGGCTTATAGGCAGAAGGGACTTGCCTTGTCTCAAATGAGACTTTTGGACTTAGACTTTTGGGTTAATGCTGGAATGAACTAAGACTTTGGGGGACTGTTGGAAAGGCATGATTGTGTTTTGAAATGTGAAGACACGACATTTGGGAGGGGTCGGGGCAGAATGATACGGTTTGGTTCTGTGTCCCCACCCAAATCTCATCTTAAATTGTAATCCCATGATCCCCACGTGTCATAGTAGGAACCCAGTGGGAAGTAATTGAATGATGGGAGCGGTTGCCCTTATGCTGTTCTCATGATAGTGAGTGAGTTCTCAGGACATTTGATGGTTTTATAAGGGGCTTTCCCCACTTTACTCAGCACTTCTCCTTCCTGCTGCCATGTGAAGAAGGACGTGTTTGCTCCCCCTTCTGCCACAATTGTAAGTTCCCTGAGGTCTCCACAGGCCTGTGGAACTGAGTAAATTAAACCTCTTTTCTTTATAAATTACTCAGTCTCAGACAGTTCTTTACAGCAGCTTGAGAAAGGACTAGTACAGTAGTGGAATGTGGGAAATCAGGATACTAAATGGATACAAAAATATAGTTAGATACAATGAATAAGACTTAGTATTTGGTAGCAAAATAGGGTGACTACAGTCAGCAATAATTTGTTTTACATTTTAGAATAACCAACAGAGTACAACCGGAATGTTTGTAACACAAAAGAACGATGAATTGTTGAGGTGATGGATACCTCATTTACCCTGATGTGATTATTACACATTGCATGCCTGTATCAAAATATCTCATGTACCCCATAAATAAGTACATTTATGATGTACCCATAATTTTTTTAATTTTTAAAATTAGAACTGTAATGTTGTAATAATTAAATGTTATATATAGACTGTGATGTAGATATTGCACCTTACCACTTACCTTATGAGTTAATTTACAATAGAAAAAATAACTACATCCATTTGATATCTATATATTATGTGATAGATTATTGTAGGTTCTTTCTATGATATTGAAAATTGTAACCCCGTTCCGTGTCTATTATTCTTGTCTCACAACTATCTTCTTCAAATATCCGCTGCTGTCTGCTTCTTTACCTGAGAGGTTTCTCCTGCAGATGAACTTACTCAACATAAAGGAATAGCAGCACCAAGGTGGGGAGATTTAATTATCACAGAGTAATCTTCAAAGGCAAAGACTGGAAAGATTTTTTTAGATAAATACATATCATTATGCTGCTTTTTGCTAATGTATCTGTATCTTACTACTGTCTATAATAAAATGAATAAATTATATTAATAAATAGGCCTGTTTACTCCAATATGTAATTCCATGCATAAAACTTCAATCAAAGGAAATAAAAAATTCTAATTAAGGAAGTAATGAATTCTTTATTTATGTTTTCTCAATTTCTTAAATATCACACTGGAATGTTACTTTGAGAATACTGATAGGATTACTATCCTCCAAAAATAGCATTTTAAAAATATAAGACTTCAATTTTCTACACCAGAGTGCAAAGAGCTTAGAAATTTTCACTCAACCCTATCTACAAGTAAACAGCTAAACAAACTAAAAAATCAACAACTTTTCTTAGAACAATGGGTAAAGAGAAATACACAACTCCAGACCCTTTCAATAATTCTGTCTTACCTAAGTAGGGGTGAGGAAAGCTGAGAAGCTCTTCTGAAGTTCACAGTACAGAGGCTCAGGCTCAGCCAGAGCAATCAGGCAACAGAAAGAAATAAAAGCCAACCAAATTGGAAAAGAGGAAGTCATAATTTCTCAGTTTTATATTCCATAATCTTATACCTACAAAACTCTAAAGGTTCCCCAAAGAGACTCCTAGGTTAAATAAATGACTTCAACAATGTTTCAGGATATAAAATTAATGCACAAAATTAGTAGCATTTCTATACATCAGTAATATCCAAACTGAGAACCAAATTAATTACTCAATTCCATTTACTGTAGCCATACACAGAAAATAAAATACTCATGAATATATTTTACTGAAGACATGAAAGATTTCTGCAAGGAGAGCTTATAAAACACTGATGAAAGAAATTGTAGTTGTAATAAACAAATGGAAAAACAGCCTAAGCTCATGGATCAGAAAAATAAATTTCATTAAAATGACTATACTTCCCAAAACAATCTATAGATTCAATGCAATTTCTATCAAATTACAAATAATGTTTTCAACAGAATTTAAAAAAAAAAAAATTTGAAACCAAAAAAAGAGCCCAAATAGCTAAAGCAATTTTAATCAAAAAGAACAAAGCTGGAGCCATCAAATTACCTGAGTTCAAATTGGACTGCAAGGCTAGAGTAACCAAAACATCATGGTACTGACACAAAAATAGACACATAGATCCATTGAACAGAATAGAAAACCCAAAAACAAATGCACATACTTGCAACCAACTGATCTTCAACAAAGTCAATGAAAATAACCAATGGATGAAAGAACACCCTGTTCAACAAATGGTGCTGAGAAAACTGAACAACCTTATGTAGAATAATAAAACTGTACTCCTATCTCTAATGATATACAAAAATCAATTCAAGATGGATTAAAGACTTAAATGTAATACTCAATACTATAAAATCCTGGAACAAGCCTAGGAAAAACTCTTTAGGACATTGGCTTAGGCAAAGAATTTGTGACATTGGTGACTAAGACTTCACAGGCAAGTGCAAATAAAATCTAAAATAGACAAACAGGTCTTAACTTAAGCAAAGAGCTTTTGCAGAGCAAAATAAATAATCAACACATTAAACAGACAAGCTACAGAATGGGAGAAAATATTTGCAAATTATACATTCAACAAAGGACTAATATCCAGAACCTACAAGGAACTCAAACAACTAAACAAGAGAAAAAACAACCAACCAAAAAAAAAAAAAAAAAAAAAAAAAAAAAAAAAAAAAAAACAGTGGGCAAAGGACATAAACAGACATTTCTTAAAAGAAGACGTACAGGTGGCCAACGAACATATGAAAAAATGCTCAACAAAATTAATCATCACCTAAATGTGCATAAAATCCCCAGTGAAGTACCATTTCACAGCAGTCAAAATGGATAACATTAAAAAGTCAAAAAAAGAAAAAAAAAACAAAACAGATTTTGATGTGGATGCAGACAAAAAAGGAACACTTACACATTGTTGTTGGAATTGTATGTTAGTACAACTTCTATGGAAAACAGGATGAAGATTTCCCAAAAAGTTAAAAATAGAACTACCATCTCACTAATAGGTATCTGCCTGAAGGAATAGCAATCATTATATTAAATAGACACCTTAATTTATATATTTATCACAGCCTTATTCACAATAGCAAAATTATAGACTCAAGTGTCCATCAATAGATGATTGTGTAAATGTTGTACATATACACCATGAAACACCAGGCTGCCATGAGAATAATAAAATCATGTCTTTGACAGCAACATGGATGCAACTAGAGTTCATTATCCTAGATAAAATAACTCGGAAACAAAACAACAAATACTGCATATTCTCACTTATAAGTTAGAGCTAAACAGTAATTACATAGGCACATATAGATGCATAGAATAGACACTGGGGACTCTAAAAAAGAGGGAGATTGATGGGGGTGAGGGTTGATAAATTATCTATTAGGTACAATGTTCACTATTTGAGTGATGGGTACACTAGAAACCCAAACCTCACAATGATGGAATATATCCATGTAACAAATGCATATAATTACCTCCTGAATCTAACATAATAAAAATAATAATGTTGGTTTCTTTTTGTCTGTTTTAATCCTCTCATAGTGACACTGAATGCCTAATGAAGTGTAAATTTGTATGTACAGTCTTTATTCTTAATTAGTACACTTGATCCTCATAATTCTCAGATTCCATATTTACGAATTCACCTACTCACTGTAATTTATTAGTAATTTCAAAATCAATACTTGCAGCACTTTCATAAACAGTCACAGATATGCACAGGGTGACAAAAAATTTGAGCACTCTATGAGCACATTCTTAGCTGAGGCTGAATAAAGTGACACCCTGCTTTCTTGTTTCGAAAATAAAAATAATAGAATAAAATACATTAAAAATTTTTAAAGACACATATGGACTAAAAGTGAATGGATATAGAGGTGTACTATGCTAATACTAATGAAAAGAGAGTGGAAGTACATTTATTAATTTCAGACAGAAAAGTCTTCAGAATAAGAAAGGTTTTTAGGAATAATGAGATGCAGTACATAATAATAAAAAATTCAGTAGACTTAAAGAAGATATAAATATCCTTAATGTGTATATATCCAGCAACACAGTGTCAAAATGGATCAGAAAAGAACTTATAGAAGCACAAGGATAAATAAATAAATACCATATCACACTTGGTGAATTTAACACCTTCTTACCAGAAATAGATTCAACAGATCAATAAGGATATAGTTGAACACAACAGTATCACTAATCAACTGAATATAACCGACATCTATAGACTACTTTATCCAACAAGAGCAGAATATACATTCTTCTCTAGCTCTAGCTCAAGTAGAAGGGGAACATTCAACAAGATAGACTGTATTCTGGACCATAAATCATCTTTTAACAAATTTTATAAAACAGAAATCACATAATGTCTGCTCTTAGATCACAATGACATTAAACTAGAAATCGATAACAGAAAGGTAGCTGAAAAACCCCCCATATACTTGAAGATTTATTAATGCTTCTAATTAACACATAAGTTAAAGAAGAATTCTCAAGTGAAATTAATACGTATTTTGGAATGTATGAAAATTTTAAAAACTTATCAACATTTGTGGAATGCAATGAATGCATGCAGTACTTAGGAGGAAATTGTATACATATATTAGAAAAGAAGAAAGATCTAAAATCAATCATCTATGTTTTCAACTTATAAATCCACAAGAGTAATCTGAGTACAAAGTAAGAAGAAGAAGACATATACAAATTTAGGGCAGAAATCGATGAAATTGAAAATGGGAAATCAATAGAGAAAATCAATAAAACCAAAAGCTAATTATTTGAAAGGCTAATAAAATTGATAAGCCTATAGTAGGCAAACTAAGAAATATAGAGAGAAGACATAAATTACTAATATCAGAAATGAAATAGGGGATATCACTACAGATCTCATGGACAGATAATAAAAGAGAATTATGGACAACAGTTCATCTACACATTTAGTTACCTAGATGAATGAATAAATTCCTTGAAAGACATGATGTGCCAATATTTACACAAGATGAAATACACAACATAAATGAGCCTATATCTATGAAATAAATTGAATTAAAAATTAATAAATATCAAAAACAGGAAGAACCAGACCCAGATAAATTACATGTTGAATTGTACTAAACAATTCGGGAAGAAATACCAATTTTATACAATCTCATTCAAAACATGGAAACAGAGGTAATTCTTACTCATTCTATGAAGCCAACATTACCTTAATACCTAAGCCAGACAAAACATTACAAGGAAAGACAACTACAGACCAATAACTGTCATATACGTAGATGCAAAAAATCCTCAACAAAAAATTAGTGAATCAAATTTAACAATATATAAAATGAATCATGCTCCATGACCAAGTGGGATTTCTTCCTGGTATGCAAGACTGGGAACATTTGAAAAACAATTAATTTAATCAATCATATCAACAGAGTACAGAAAAAAAATAACATGGTCACATTAACAGCTGCAGAAAAAGCATTTGGCAAAATCAAACACACATTTATAATAAAAACTCTCAGCAAACTAGGAATAAGGGTGAACTTCCTCATCTTGAGAAAGAACATCTATGAAAAGCCTACAGCAAAAATTACAATTAATGGTGAGAAACTCAAAAGTTTTCCTACTGAGATCAGAAGCAATAATGTCCCCTTTTACCATTGTTTTTCAACATCATAGTGAAAGTCCTAGCTCATGCAATCAAACCAGAAAAAGGAAATAGAGGTATATAGATTAAGAATAAAGAAATAAAATTGTCTTTGTTCACAAATAACATGATCATCTATGAGAAAGTCCCAAAGAAATCAACAAAAAATTCCTAGAAGTAATAAGTTATCGTAGTAAGGTTACAGGATACAAGATTAATATTTAAGAAAATTCTATTGCTGTCTTATATACCAGCAATAAATAAGTGGAACTTGAAATTAAAGATGCATTATCATTTAAGTTATATCAAAAAACATACATAGATATAAATTTAATGAAATAGGTACAAGATTGATATGAAGAAAACTATAAAATCCTGATGAAAGATATCAAAAAAAAAAGAAGAATGGAGAGATACTCCATGTTTATGAATAGAAAGAATAAATGTTGTCAAAATGTCAGTTCTTACCAAATTGTCTATAGATCCCAAACAAAATCCCAGCAAGTTATTTGTGGATATCAACAAATTGATTCTAGAATTTAAATGGAGAAGCAAAAGTTTTAGAATACCAACAAAAATATTAAAAAATGTTCAATATTATACATCATCAGTGAAAATTGCACGCTAAAATGGCAATGAGATAACATTACACACTTCTTTAGAATGTTCAAAGTCCAAACTATTGACAACGCCAAATATTGGCAAGGATCAACAGAAACTCTCATTAATTGCTGATGGGAATGCAAAATTAAATAGCACTTTTAAAGACAGTTTTACAGTCTTTCACAAAATAAATCATATTCTCACCATATAATACAGCATTCATGCCCTATGGTATTTACCCAGAAGAGTTAAAAATTTATGTCCACAAAAAAACTGCAGTCATGTTTACAGAACCATCACTTATAATTGCCAAAACTTGGAAACATCCAAGATGTCCTTCAGGAGATGAATGGATAAATAAATTGTGATACGTCCATAAAACGAAATATCATTCAGTGCTAAAAATCCATGAGTTAACAGGCCATGAAAAGATACTGAAGAAACTTAAATCTATATTACTAAGTAAAATAAACCAGTCTGAAAAGCTATCATTATTGTATGATTTCAACTATATGAAATTCGGAAAAAGGCAAATCTATGGAGGAAGTAAAGAGATCGCTTGTTGCCAGGAGTAAAGGAGATGGGAGGATTGAATAGGCAGAGCACAGAGAATTTTGGGGCACACAGAAAGTATTTTGTGTGATAACTACAGTGATGAACATATGTCATTATACATTTGACATGTCCAACGCCAAGAGCAAACCCTGATGTAAACTATTGACTTTGGGTGATAATGGTGTGTCAATATATGTTTGTCCATTGTAACAAATGTACCACTCTGGTAAGAGACGTTGGTAGTTGGGTTAGTTGTTTATATTTGGGAACAGAGGGCACAGTATAAGGGAGGTCTCTATACTTTCTGTTCAAGTGTGTTGTGAAGTTGAAGCTGCTCTAAAAAATGAAATGCATTAATTGAAAAAAATGGGATAATGGAAAGAAGATAATTCCACCAGATATTTTTAAGTGCTTAGTGATCCTGAAAGAAAATATTTTATGTAGATACAAAAAATGTTTTACGTATCATGGGAATTTTTAAGAGCACAAAATGGTTAAGAGTACAGATTCTGGAACGAAACTCCCTGCCAGTATAGTACTTACTAGCCGTATAACTTCTAACAAATTATTTACCCTTTTGAAGAAACATCAAAAGAAAAATCAGCTTAAAGTTGTGCCATATTATTGGTAGAGGTTTGATTGAGATTGAGAAAACATACAGCTTTTTAGGTGTGAGTAAACAAGCTCCTTTCTCTACATAAGCAACTAATTTCAAGAGATCCATCTGGTTCCAGTGTTTCTCCTTGTCCCTTATCATTTTATTTTATTTTTTATTTTTGCTTCAATTTGGGGACTGTTTACCTGAGCATGCAAAATGTGGTTGGCATAGGACTCAACAACAAATGATTATTTTTACAAATCACGAAATGGCATGCTTTACTACCCAGAAGGCCAACAATACCAAGAAAAAGCTTCTTGTCCATATGTCAGGTTATGTGAAAATGGTTCCTGTAATACTTGTGGTTATTTGGGGCTCTTAGGTCCTGCTCTTTTGAATCATATATAAGTTGTATTTTAATTTGTTGCCAAAGGAGTCTCCATATGGACAACTTTTCCTAATTTACTCAAAAAATAAAAATTCTGGTACTTAAACTTCTGTGTGGGAAACTCACAGAAACTTAGAAATGATAAAGAAAATTGTTAATCTTTAACTTCGACTTGGAAAAAAGGAGCCACATGATAGAGGAACAAAGGGGGATTGACAAGATCACGAACAATTCAAGTTTACAAAGCATGTAATTTGTATAGAATTTTGAGGTGAACAACGTTAGAGTAGGAAACAAGAATACATTTATTCCTTTTAACAAAGCATTTACAGTGTATGTGAGAGCTAAGTGAACAAGTCAGTAAAGTTGCTAAAATATTCCTATTCCAAAATGTTCAGTGTAGGCTACGTGCGTTCTGAAGAATCAAGGCAGGGACAGTCCAGTTTTGACCTTAGGCTTAGATTTGAAATCAGGGAAAGCTTTACAGAAGGTTCACATTAAATCACTTTCTCTTTGATTCTCACTTGTTGGTCCATAATTTCAAAATGACTCCAAGAAAATTAGTTTGCACTTTTCAAAAAAAAAAAAATGATTTCCAAGAAACAAAACCTTATTTAAAATTACCGTGAGCTTCAAGTCACACTGTACTTCAATAATAGCTCAAAGTGCCTATCATTATTACTAAACTGCCAGCAATTTTGATGGTAAGAAAAATTTTGATGATTACAAGCCAAGTCACTTGTAACCTCCTTAAATTTATCTACAATTGTCTTCCATTTCGCTCAAAATAAATTTGAAGTTCTTATTTGCTATTTGTTTCATTAATACCTGTGCAATGACACCATAAATTATTACTTCTTCTTCAATGAAGCTTTATTTTAAAAAACTGATAATAGCATTCACGAGAAAGAAAGGTTATGCCAAATACCATATTGAGCAATTAAAATGGGTTTGTCAACTTTTCACCACTATTGTTCCATAGAGAACAAATGTAGTATGAGGACATTTAGATACTGAGGCAAGAGAAGACCAGAAATTTCTATACTGGGAAAGTTAAAAAAAAATAATTTTTACTATTTATTTTTAACTTTATTTCTAAATATTTGCATTCCATAACAATTTATGCTAAATTAATAGTACTATTCATTTTTCTTTCTGTATTAAGATAAACTGAGACATGCACATGGCCACATGTATATGTTTGTGTGTAATGGTTATTATCTCTTTATCCAAGGGCATTCATTTGCAACAACAGCAAAACATGTTTACCTTAACAAAAGGAAGAAAACTGTTTAACTTTAAGAAATTAGTTGAATAATTACCTCAAACCATGGTAAGGTAATTTTGCTCCATAGGAGAAATAACACAAACTCAAAAAGTTCTAGTGGGGTTGCTCTTTTGTGTGGGTCCTGTTGTCTTATTTCAAACAGTAGAGAACAATGAACAATGAACAAAAATGTATCTGGAGTCACAGACAATTAGAGGGTGAATTTGCGGAAGGTCTAAATGTTACCTCACAACACTGACATCAACAAATGCTGCACCTTCAAAATTCTAACAATTGATAATCTAACCAAATATATGCACTACTAAACCTCGAGTTTTTATATAAATATTACAGATTGCCTCAGTATTTCTAAGAATAACTGGTTTTGCATTAGGTAATTTCAAACTTGTTAGGTGTATATTTTAACTATTATTTCCGTGTTTTTAATGAGAAGATCTCTCACAGATCAATCACTACACTGAACAATTTGAGGAGAAGCCTAGAGCTAATATCCTTAGCTCCTCTCAGAGCCATATACATTCTGCTCTGCTTTTGTATCCAGTTTACTTAAAACATATTTTTTAAGATTTCTCTCCTTAAATATCAGCTAAACATACTTACACTTTTTAATTTAATATATTTCAAATATATATAAAATATAGAGAATAATTTTTAAATTACAGCAAATAATTTAAAAATATTGTAGTTACTGACCCACCAGCAAGCTTTATCAATTCTGAATATTCTGCTATCATTTAATATGCATTTTTGGTATAGATGCATTTCAAATTCTTAGAAAATATATGTTACAAATGCATTGAAACATGCTTTGTAAACCTCCTTTGTATATTCCCCGTCTCCCTCACCAGCGTAAACTACTATCTTCAATTGAATGTTTATTGTTCCTATATTTTTATATGCTTAACACTTATTTGTCAATTAAACTATGCAGTTTGCTGCCTTTAAGCTTTACAGCTTTATAATAAATAGTATGACACTATATATCATTTATCTTTGCTGAGACTTATATTTTAAAGGTTTAACCATGTTTATATATGCAGCTCAGGATTGTCACATTAACTGCTTATTTGTTTTCCACAATATGAATATATCAGTATGTTCTCCTAGTGATGGGCATTCGTTATTCCAGATGGTTCACTATTATAAATACTACAAGCAAGTCTACAGGGTTATAACTAGAAGTATAACTGCTGGGTAGAAGAGTGGGGGCATTTTCAACTTTACCCGATATTGCAAGTGTGTTCACCTAAATAGTAGTATTAATAAATATGTCCAGTAGCCATGCAGAAAAATGTCAGTATTTTCATATCCTTGCCTGATTTGTTTTTTTCAGATTTTTTCCCAATACGCTGGATTTGAAATGGTATCTCACTATAGTTTAAATTGTATTTCCTTGATTATTGATGAAGTTGAGCGTATTTCCATATTATTATTCACTAAATGGATTTTCTTTTCTGTGAAACACCTGTTTAAACTCTTGCCTGCATTTCTCGTGAAGTTTTGGTGTTTCATTACTGATTTGTGAAGATACTTTATATATACTACATATTAATCCTTTATTGTTTATATGTGCTTAAAATTTCTTTTCTTAGTCTATATCTCATTTTTAAAAAATTTTACAGTGGTTTTTGTGAGAGATCTTTCTTTTAACGCAGTCAAATAATCTTTTTAAGATCAATTTCAGCTTTTATTTTAGATATAGTGTGTATATGTGCATGTTTGTTACATGAGAATATTCTGTGATGCTGAGGTTTGGAATATGGATCCTACTACACAGGTGGTAAGCATAGTTACCCAGTAAGTAGTTTTAAACCCATCCTTCCTCTCTTCCTCCCCGATCTAGTAGTCTCTAGTGTCTATTGTTTTCATATTTATGTACAAGTGTGCTCAATGTTTAGCTCCCACATATAAGTGAGAACATGCGATATTTGGTTTTCTATTCCTGCATTAATTAGCTTTGGATTACTGCCTCAAATTCCATCCGTGTTGCTGCAAAGGACAATATTCCATTCTTTCCTATAGCTGTGCAGTATTCCATTGTGTATATTTATCACATTTTCTTTATCCAATATACCACTGATTGGCACCTAGGTTGATTCAATGTGTTTGCTATTATGCATAGTGCAGGGATGAACATGAGTGCATATGTCTTTTTAGTAGAATAATTTATTTTCCTTTGGACATATGCTCAGTAATGGGGTTGCTGGGATGACTAGTAGCTCAGTTTTATGTTCTCTGAGAAATCTGCAGACTGCTTTACACAGTGGCTGAACTACTTCACATTCCCACCAACAGTGTGTAAGTGTTCTCTTTTCTCTGCAACATTGCCAGCATGTATTATTTATTTCTTCTTTTTTACTTCTTAATAATAGCCATTTTGATTGGTGAAAGATGTTATCTCATTTTGGTTTTGATTTGCATTTCTCTGATGACTAGTGATGCTGAGAATTTTTTCACATGTTTTTTGACTGCTTGTTTGTCTTCCTTCCAGAGGTGTTTGTTCTCTTCCTTCACCCATTTTTAATGAGGTTATTTGGTTTTTGTTTGTTGGTTTGTTTAAGTTCCTTATAGATCCTGGATATTAGGCCTTTGTTGGATACATAGTTTTTTTTTTTTTTTTTTGGAAACGGAGTCTTGCTCTGTCACCCAGGCTGGAGTACAGTGGCCGGATCTCAGCTCACTGCAAGCTCCGCCTCCCGGGTTTACGCCATTCTCCTGCCTCAGCCTCCGGAGTAGCTGGGACTACAGGCGCCCACCACCTCGCCTGGCTAGTTTTTTGTATTTTTTAGTAGAGACAGGGTTTCACCATGTTAGCCAGGATGGTCTCGATCTCCTGACCTCGTGATCCGCCCATCTCGGCCTCCCAAAGTGCTGGGATTACAGGCTTGAGCCACCGTGCCCGGCCGGATACATAGTTTTTGAATATCTTATTTTATTCTGCAGGTTGTCTGTTTGCTGTTGATCATCTCTTTTGCTGTACAGAATCTCTTTAGTTTAATTAGGCCCACTTGTCAATTTTTTCTGTTGTGATTGCTTTTAAGGATTTAGCCAAAAATCATTTGCCAAGGCTGATGTTGAGAAGAGTATTTCCTAGGTTGTCTTGCAGGATTTTTATATTTTGAAGTCTTAAATTTAAATCTTTAAACCATTTAAGTTAATCTTTGTATATGGTGAAAGGAAGGGTTCAATCTTCTGCATATGGCTAGCCAGTTATCCTAGCATTATTTGTTTAAAAAGGAGTCCTTTCCCCTATTGCTTATTTTTTGTTGGCCTTGTTGAAAATCAGATGGTTGTACTTGTGCAACTATATTTCTGAGTTTTCTATTTTGTCTCGTTGGTCTATGTGTCTGTATTTGTTCCAGTACCAAGCTGTTTTGGTTAGTGTGGCTTGATAGTATAGTTTGAAGTTGGGTAGTGTGGTGTCTCCAGGTTTGTGCTTTTCGCTCAGGATTGCTATGGCTATTCGGGCTCTTTTTGGTTCCATATTATATTTAGAATAGGTTTTTCTCATTCTGTGAAACACGATGTTGGTAGTTTGATAGGAATAATGTTGAATCTGTAAGTTTTTTTAAACACTCTGGCTATTTTTTAAATATCCACTCTTCCAAAACACAAGTATGGAATGCTTTTTCTTTCATTATTGTGTTGTATCTGATGTTTTTTGGCAGTGTTCTGTAGTTCTCCTCATGGAGATCTTTTGCCTCCTCAGTTGGATATATTCCTAAATATTTCATTTTCCTTGTGGCTATTGTAAATTAGATAATATTCTTCATTTCCCTCTCAGTCTGGACATTGTTTCTGTGTATGCAAGCACTATGTATGTTTCCTTCTTAATAAAGGTAAAAAAAAAATCATGCAAAGCAATTTTCCTATTGCAATGAAATAAAATAAAAAATCAATAATAGAAATAAAAGTGAAATAAAAATAAAAATAAACAGATACCCTCTGTAAAAATCAATGGATCAAACAACAAAACACAAAGGAAATTATAAAATATCCTGAGACAAGAAAATATAAAATACAGTATACTAAAGAAAAATTTATAGCTGCAAACATGAAAAGAGGAAAAAAAAATCTCAAAGCAACACCCTAACATTACAATTTAAGAAGCTAGAAAAAGAAGAGCAAACTAAACTAAAAACTAGAGGAAGAAAATAATAAAAATAGAGTAGAGACAAGCAAAATAGAGAATAGAAAAACAATAGAAAAATCAACAAAAATATATGCATTTTTTAAAAAAGGTCAAAGTATTGACAAATCTTTAGGTATATTGACTAATGAAAAAAAGAAAAGACCTTGGGATCTGGCAAGATGGCCAAACAGGAACAGCTCTGGTCTGCAGCTCCCAGCGAGAACGAGAACAACACAGAAGGTGGATGATTTCTGCATTTCCAACTGAGGTATCTGGTTCATCTCACTGAGACTGGTTAGACAGTGGGTGTAGCTCACAGAGGGTGAACAGAAGCAGGGTGGGGTGTTGCCTCAATGAGGAAGTGCAAGGGGTTGGGAAACTCCCTCCCCTAGCCAAGGGAAGCCTTGAGAGACTGTGCCTTGAGGGATGATGCTACCCAGCCCAGGTACCATGATTTTCCCATGGTTTTGGCAACCTGCAGACCAGGAGATTCCCTTGGGTGTCTACAACACCAGGGCCCTTGGTTTCAAGCACAAAACTGGGTGGCCATTTGAGCAGATAACGAACTAGCTGGAGGAGTTTTTTTTGTACTCCAGTGGCACCTGGAACCCCAGTGAGACAGAATCATTCACTCCCCTGGAAAGGCGGCTCAAGCCGGGGAGCCAAGTAGTCTTGCTCAGCCAGTCCCACCCTCATGGAGCCCAGCAAGCTTAGATCCACTGGCTTAAAATTCTTGCTGCCATCACAGTAGTCTGAAGTCAACCTGGGATGCTCTAGCTTGGTGGGGACGTGGGCATCTGCTGTTACTGAGGCTTGAGTGGTGATTTTCCCCTCACAGTGTAAACAAAGCCACTGGGAAGTTCAAACTGGGTGGAGCCCACCACAGCTCAGCAAGGCCTCTGTAGCCAGACTGCCTCTCTAGATTCCTCCTCTCTGGGCATGGCATCTCTGAAAGAAAGGTAGTGACCCCAATCAGGGGCTTATAGGTAAAACTCCTGTCTCCCTGGGATAGAGCACCTGGGGGAATGGGTGACTGGAGGCACAGCTTCAGCAGACTTAAAAGTTCCTGCCTGTCAGCTCTGAAGAAAGCAGCAGATCTCTCAGCACCATGGTTGAGCTCTGCTGAGGGGCAGACTGCCTCCTCAACTGGGTCCCTGACGCCTTGTGCCTCCTGACTGGGAAGACACCTCCCAGCAGTGGTTGACAGACACCTCATGCAGCAGATCTCCGACTGGCATCTGGTGGTTGTCCCTCTGGAGCAAAGCTTCCAGAGGAAGGGGCAGGCAGCAATATTTGCTGTTCTGCAGCCTCCACTGGAGATAAACAAGCAAACAGGGTCTGGAGTGTAAATAAGCCATTACAGAAGGACAAATACCACGTGATTCCACTTATATGAGGTATCTAAAGTAGTCAAATTCATACAAGCCGAAAGTAAAACAGTGGTTGCCAAGGGTTGAGCAGAGGGGAAAGTGGAAGCCTGCTGTTCAATTGGCATAAAGTTTCAGTTATGCAAAATGACAAAGTTCTGAAGATCTGCTATACGACATTGTGGTTATAATTAACAATATCGTATTATACATTTCAAAATGTGTTAAGATGGTAGATCTCATGTTTCGTGTTTTTTGTCACAATTTTTAAAAATCATGAACGAGCACCTATTGAGATAGATAGTAATAGTTCAGTGTTAAATGCTGTAATAAAAATCTCAGCGTACTTAGATATTGAGGGGACATGAAACCAAGACGTGGGGGAGAGGGAGCCAGGAAAACTTTATAGAAAAAGTGATGCTCAGGTTAGGAAGCTATTAACTAGGTGAATAGAATTTGAGTTTAGATGAAATGAGTAAGTCTATTTCAGACATATATTCTAACTTGTGTAAATGTATAGGAAAGGAGTGTAGATAAAGTTGGAGGAACAAAATCAATTCAATATGGCTATAGACATAAAATGTAGGATGAAGAGTGAACAGGGGCATGATCAAAGGAAGATGTAGCTGTCAAGGCATTTATAAGCCTGGTGAGTCATGTAAGGAATCTGAACTTCAAGAGCAATGAAAAAGATTAACATTGACCACTGAAGTGATGTGATCAGAGTAAGGAAGGTGAGTTAGTACTGTGGTAGTAATATAGGTGACTCTAATGGTGGTCTGAACTAATTTAAAATTGAATAGCTATAATAGACAGGCTTAGTAATTGAATAGATGGTGGGGAGAATACAGCTATCAAGGATGATTCTTATGTACGTACGTAAGGCAACTAAATGGGTGGTTTGTAATTCACTGATGCAGAGAAGATATAGTAAAGATGATGAACAGAAAGTGGAAATATGAGAAATAGGGGAGAATCATCAGATTTTGGCAATTTGTGTATAATGGATAATTTTTACTTAAAATTCTGAAATAAAGGCTATGTTTTCTAATTCAGGTTAGAATGTTTTTATTTCTATTTTTAAAACTGAAACAATACAGGTTTTAATATGATGCTGTTATATTAGGATTTTATTAATACAGTGACTCTCTTTTGCATTTATTTTATAGATATCTCGTATCTGTCATACCGATATTAGTATATTTTACTAAGAAACCAAGTTGGAGGTAGATGTTAACAAATAAAAGGCTTGGTGAAAACAATAAAGTTTCTTGTTGTAAAATTATGCAAATAGCAAGAATGCAAGTATTACAATAACAATGTAGGGTTGTACACCCTATGGTTGCCATTACTTCCTCCAGGTAAAAACATTTTTTTGAGACATAGTCTCTTCTGTGGCTCAGACTAGACTTCAGTGACATGATCATAGCTCACTATGCCTCAATCTCTCTGGCTCAAACAACCCTCCCACCTCAGTCTCCTGAGCAGCTGGGACTATAGGCATGGGCCTCAGAGCCAGGCTTTTTTTCTTTCCAAATTTATTTCAGGTTCAGGAGATACGTGTGCAGGTTTATTACATGGGTTAATTCCCTGTCATGAGGAATTAGTGTAAAGATTATTTTGTCACCCAAGTAATAAGCACAGCGAATAATAGGTAGGGTTTTTGTTTTTTTTTTTTTTAAATCCTCACCCTCCTTCTACCCTCAAACCTCAAGTAGGCCCTGGTATCTATTGTTTTCCTCTTTGTGTCCCTGTGTACTCAATGTTTAGCTTCCAATTATAAGTGAGAAGATGAGGTATTTGGTTTTTTGTTTCTATGTTAATGTGCTTAAGATAATGGCCTCCACTTTCATCCATGTTGCTGCAAAGGACATGACATGGTTCTTTTCACGGCTGCATTATAGTATTCCATGGTGTTTCTGTTCCACATTTTCTTTATCCAGTCCACCATTCACGAACATTTAGGTTGATTCCATGTCTTCAATATTGTGAATATTGCTACAATAAATATATGTGTACACCTGTATTTATGGTAGAATAATTTATATTCCTCTGGGTATATACCAAGCAATGGGATTGCTGGGTCAAATTGTAATTCTGTTTTAAGTATTTGGAGATATCTCCAAACTGCTTTTCACAGTGGCTAAACTAATTCATATTCCCATGAGCAGTTTATGAGCATTCCCAAGTTTTTCAGTATCTGTTATTTACTTGACTTTTTAATAATAGCCATTCTGACTGGTGTGAGATGGTATCTCACTGTGGTTTTGATTTTCATTTCTCTAATTATTAGAGATGTTGAACATTTTTTCACATGCTTGTTGGTTATGTTTATGACTTCTTTTAAGAAATGTCTGTGAGGTCAGGAGTTTGAGACCAGCCTGGTCAACATGGTGAAACCCCATCTCTACTAAAAATACAAAAAATTAGCTGGGCATAGTGGCAGGTGCCTTTAATCCCAGCTACTTTGGAAGCTGAGGCAGGAGAATCGCTTGAACCTGGAGGGTGGAGGTTGCAGTGAGCTGAGATCGTGCCACTGCACTCCAGCCTGGGTGACAGAGTGAGACTCCATCTCAAAAAACAAAAAAAGAAAAAAGAAAAATATGTCTGTTCATGTCCTTTGCCCATTTTTAAAATGAGATTGATTGCTTTTGGCAAGTTCATTTGTTTATGTCCTTTATAGATTCTAGATAGCTGACTTTTGTTGGAGTCATTCAGAAGAGGGTTGTTTAATTTCGATGTAATCGTGTGACTTTGAGAGATCTTCTTAGTGTTGGTTTCTATTATTATTTCACTGTGGTCTGAACGTGTGGTTGGTATTATTTGATTCTTTGTTGAATTTGTTGTTTTATGGCCAATTGTGTGGTCAGTTTTAGAGTATGTGTCCTGTGTAGATGAGAAGTATGTATATCATGCTGTTGTTGGGTAGAGTGTTCTGGAGATGTCTGTTAGGTTCATTTGGTCAAGTGTTGAGATTAGGTTGTGAATATCTTTGTTAATTTTCTGCCTCAGTGATCTGTCTAATACTGTCAGTGGGTTATTGAAGTCCCCTTCTATTATTGTGTGTTCATCAGTCTCTTTAAGAACTTTAAGGACTTGTTTTATAAATCTGTGGACCCCGGTGTTGGGTGCGAATATATTTAGGAAGATTAACTCTTCTTGTTGAATTGAATGCTTTATGATTATGTAATGCCCTCCTTTGTCTTTTTGCATCATTGTTGTTTTAAAGTCTCTTTTGTCTGAATTTAAAGCAGGATCCCCTGCATTTTTTTCCTATTTGCTTGGGATATTTTTCTCTTTTCCCTTATGTTGAGCCTACGGGTGTCACTGCATGTGAGATGGGTCTCTCAAAGACAACGTACAGTTGGTTCTTGCTTCTTTATCCAACTTGCCACTCTGTTACTTTAAGTGATGTGTTTAGTTCACTTATGTTCAAGGTAATGTAAATGGACTGTGTTGATAGTTTATCAACTAAGCATTGATAGTATGTAAATGGACTAAGCACACTAAATATTGATATGTGCAAATTTGATCCTATCTTCATGTTGTTATCTGGTTGTTATGCAGATTTGATTTTTAGTTACTTTACAGTGTCAATGGTCTATGGACTTGTGTGTTTTTGTAGTGGCCAGTAATGGTATTTTGTTTCCATGTTTAGCACTCCCTTAAGGACCTCTTGTAAAGCAGGTCTGGTGGTAATAAATTTCCTTAACATTTGCTTACCTGAAAAAAAATTATTCTTCTTTGCTATGAAGCTTAGTTTAGTTGGACATTAAATTCTTGGTTGGAATTTAATTTTTGATGCTCAGTGTAGGCCCACAATCTCTCCTTGTTTGTAGGATTTCTGCTAACTGGTTTGTTGTTAGCCTGATAAGGTTCCCGTTGTAGGTGATCTGTCCCTTCTCTCTAGTTGCCTTTAATATTTTTACTTTTGTGTTGACCTTGGAGAATCTGATGACTAGGTGTCTTGGGGATGGTTATCTTCTATAACCTGTGTCTCACAGGGGTTCTCTGCATTTCCTGAAATTGAAGGTTTGCCTCTCTAGTAATGTGGAGGAAATTTTCATGGACAATATCATCAAATTTTTTTTTCAAGTTTCTTGCTCTCTTTCCCTCTCTTATAGAGATGTCAATGAATTGCAGGTTTGGTCTCTTTACATAATCTCATATTTATTAGAGGTTTTGCTCATTGATTCTTATTTTTGCTTTATTTTTGTCTGACTGAGTTGATTTGAAGAACTTGTCTTTGAGCTCTGAGATTCTTTCCTCAGCTTGGTCTATTCTGTCGTTCATACTTCCAGTTATATTATGGCATTCATGTAGTGAGTTTTTAGCTCTAGAAGTTCAGTTTGGTTCTTTCTTAAAATGGCTATTTCATCTTTCAGCTCTTATATTGAGGTATTAAATTCCTTATATTTCTTTGATTGGGTTTCTATGTTCTCCTGAGTTTTGATGCTCTTTGTTCCTATACAGATTCTGAATTCTATGTCTCTTATTTTAGCCATTTCCAAGTGGTTGAGAACTGTTGCTGTGGTGCTAGTGCAGTCCTTTGGAAGTAAGAAAACACTCTAACTTTTTCAGTTGTCAGAGTTCTTACACTGGTTCTTTCCCATCTGTGTGGGCTGATGCTCCTTTAATCATTGAAGGCATCAGGGTGTACTAGTTGTGGTGGTGGCTCTGTGAGTTCCAAGTGCACACTAGTGGAGGCGGGGCAGCAGTTCAACATACACTCATGCATGCCAGTGGCAATGAGACAGTGCACATATACACACTGACAGAGCAGTGGAGGGGACTGGGGGTGAGTGTGGTCCAGCAAAGCAATAGGAGGAGGCTTCTGGTGGGTGGGTGCATGTTCGTTGGGTCCCATCTGCTGAAGCTCTCTTATAGTTATGAAAGGTCTGCTAGTGAAGGAGCTATGGTGACAGTTGCCAGGAAGCACTCCTGTTGGGTGTTCAAGGCTACAATGCTAGCGGGCATGGCTAAGCATGATCCCTGAGAGAGGCTGGCAGACAGGGAGGTGCTCAGGTCTCACTGGCCCCATCTCATGGGCAAGACTCTCCTGTTTTATTCTAAGTCCAATTGTCAACAAAGACCAATCTCACCTAGAAAAGCATGGCAAGCCTTGGGGTGTGGGCATTCCTAGCCATGTTCATCTGCAGCCATTTCTTCCCCAAACCATCTGAGCTCTAGATAGTCTGGAGTCCTGACCCTGATACTTCTTAAAACATCTCTCCCTTTCAGGTCAAAGGTCCATGGGGGTCATCCGACCTCCCACAGCTAGGATTCTACAAGTCTGTGGTCAGATTGAACCACTTCTCACCTATTTCACTCATCCCTTTCCCAAGAGCTGTTTGGGACCAGGAACTAGTCCTGGTGTTTGTCAGCACCATGCACGGTTCTCAGTTTTCTCCTCTTTCAGTAGAGTCTGCATTCTCCTTCTGTCCACTCTCAATGCCCTTCTTCTGAAGATCTGCTTGGAGTATGCTGATCTTCTCGATGGTCTGGTATTTTGGTGAGAGATGCTCTCCCTGGTTGCACCTAGTCAGCCATCCTGGCTTCTGTCTCCATTTTTTTGTTGTTGTTTTTATTTTTAGTAGAGACAAAGTCTTGCTATGATTCCCAGGATGTTCTAGAACTCCTGAGCTCAAATAATCCTCCTGCCTCAAGCTCCCAAAGTGTTTGGATTAGCAGCATGAGCCACCACACCAAGCCAAGACTTCTTAATAATGTGTTTTACAGTTATTCAAAATTATTTTCTAGTAGAAAGATGTAGATTACAAGTTTTTATATTTATTTTGTCTTAAAACCTGTGTAATACTTTCTGTCTGATTCACTATGGGTTAAATATGAATAGAATTAGGCATTTATAAAATATTTTCCAATGAAAAATGAAAATAAAGAAAGTTAGGGAGTGGAATCTAATACTTAAACACTGAGGATTTGTGAATATGTTCTTATAATGAACTCAAGTTCTCTAATGTGGTTCTTTGGGAAATAATGCCAGTGTTATGTCCAAATATTAAGCCTGTGACATAATCAGTGTCCTTTCATTTGGAGTGAGATTTCAATATATACTTATTTGTGATATTCCAACCTATTTTCCAGTCAACCTTTTTAGTTAAAAGCATTATCAACTTACTCAACTTTCTTTAAAAATAAAGATAAAAAATTGAAATCTTATTTTGCCATATTATCATGTTGTATCTCCCCTTCCCTTCACATTCAAAACTTTTAAAAAGTGTGATCTAGAATTAGTTTTCATTTTCTTACAAACTATTTCTTTGTTCCCTATTATCCAGTTTTCATTCAAAATGAAAGTACCTTTCTTGCAGGTAATTGGTTATCTCTTAACTGTCGAGTCCAAATGCTTCTTCTCAATCCTCGCTGGGTATTTGGCACTGTTCATCAACACCATTGTAAACACTATCTCATTTTTAAAAATCTTTTTTCTTGCTCTTCACAATAACATTATGACGTACAGGCTGATGACTACCACATCTATAATTCTCGCCCTGCTTCCTCTTTCAAGCTCTAGACTCATTTTCAACATATGGCATGGCATGTGTCTCCTTGTGAATATCCCACTAGGATCCTAAACCTGACATTTCTAATACCAAACTTATCTGAGTCACCAAACCTGTTCTTCCTCTTGTGGTCCTACTCCTTGTTATTTTGGTTCTCACCTTTAAAATAACATGCTTTAAAAATAACATATTAGAAACTTCAAAGTCATTGTAACTCTTTCCTTTCATTCCACATTCATTTAATTGTAAGATCTTCTAATCATGCTTCCGCCATGTTTTTATATATTTTCTTTCCTATCCATGGCCATATGTCACACCTTTATTAATTCTTGCCCAGAGTGTTACCAAAGCTCCCAATTATTTCTGCTTTCTCTATTATTTTTACTAGGGTTATTCTCAACAGGTAAGGTTATGCCACTACTCAGCTCAGAAATATTTTGAGTATATTCACTACGTGGGAAATTGCATCAATTCGTCTTAGCAAAGCGTTCAAGATTTCCTGGCCATACAAACTTTCCAGTCTCATTTTCTATTATATCCTTCTAAGTTACTTGTGTTCTGGCCACAATGATCTCTTTATCCATAGCTTCATGCTCAATATTCAATGCCCCAGAAACACAGAAAGTTCAGCTAGAATATCACCATTTTCATGAAGCTTTCTGCTAAAAATCAATTTCTTCTTCTGTATATTCCTGTAACACTTTTACCTCGGTTATGATACTTGTTCTTCTTTATACTTTCATAGTTGGTAGAATATCTAAAACAGAACAGAAACAAATCAGTGTACTATAAAAAGTGTATATATACTGAAGGACATTTGATTATCTAGAATTAAAAGGCTTTAATAATATGTACTATTTGCATAGGGAAGCATTTAATGTTACACTAACAAAGAAGTAGAACATGAAATTGAGAAAGATGGCAAATGTTTTAGGAATCTTGCCTATGAATCAGCTTCTAACCAAGATCTTGGTGACAAAGTAATCATTATTATTCAAATGTTTTGTTACTGGCCGGGCATGGTGGCTCACGCCTGTAACAGCACTTTTGGAGGCCAAGGAGGGCGGCTCACTTGACGTCAAGAGTTGGAGACCAGCCTGGCCAACATGGCGAAACCCCATCTCTAATAAAAATACAAAAACTAGTCGGTTGTGATGGCATGTGCCTATAATCCCAGCTACTTGGGAGGCTGAGGCACAAGAATCGCTGGAACCTAGGAGGTGGAGGTTGCCGTGAGCCAAGACCTCACCACAGCACTCCAGTCTAGGTGACAGAGTGAGACTATGTATCAAAGAAAAAAAAAAAAAAAGGTTTTGTTTATCAGACATTAACATGCAATATGTTTAATATGGATTCTAAACAAATTTCACCAATATCATTTTTCAAATTCTTTTCTACCACAGAAAGAACATAAATAATACACATAGATAATAAATATGAATATAGTTGCTACTAAAGTTGCTACTAAATAGTAGGAAAAATACATAATGATATGAATGTATTTACAACCAATGTCATCTTAACACTGTAAACCTGTATCGTTGCACAAAACGTTAAGTATCAATAGGTATACAGCAATACATCCTTCATAGACAGCTATTAGCCTTTACCATGAACCAAATGGCATTCATTATTTCTCATTCATGTCTAGAAGAGAGAAGACATTGGTCCCTTATTTATATTTTCAATCACACTGACTTAGAAGTAGTAGCCTCTGATTTAATATTGATAACGTGTTCCAACATACTCTAACGTGCCATATTATGAAAATCACTCTTAAGAACTCTTAACACTATTTGTATATTTGTGCCCTGGACACTATAGGTCAGCCTTTAAAATCAATAATAGCCCTTACTATTATTTGTTAGGACTCTGTGGCAGTGTATCCAGAATAATGACTGTAGAGTTGAAAAGTTATTTTTATATTATTGAAGGTGCTCCTTTGTTGACAGAATAAGCCTTCTTCTTTCTCTGCACCTATTTCTTTTATGCCTATCTGAGGATCATAGGTGAGTGGAAAATTTCCTAGTTACAATAGTGAGACTTCGGACTATTTGGATAATCCTTCTTCAAATAGCTACATCAAAAGAAAATAATCTCTAATTGCAAAACGTCAAAGTACTCTTT
The DNA here is from genome assembly GCF_007565055.1 of Rhinopithecus roxellana. Classification (NCBI taxonomy): domain Eukaryota; kingdom Metazoa; phylum Chordata; class Mammalia; order Primates; family Cercopithecidae; genus Rhinopithecus; species Rhinopithecus roxellana. Next base: position 37,897,094 of record NC_044555.1, on the reverse strand, counting down.
TAAATCAAGTATCTAGTGATTTATTTTATCTAAGATTTTTCTATTCCTTTTTATGTTGGCTAAAAGACACACACTGTTATGAGACAATTATCTGTAGGTCTCTCACACTGCTGCACGTCTTGCGAAGAGAGTCATTGTCTGACTTTCTTACAGTCTATCTTTTTGAGAATGCTTATATCATGAACTGCTTTATAAGATAGGGATAATTTCTCCCCCAGAGCATGGAACAGTTTTGTTTACTGTCCAGTATAATGAAGACAATGTCTCCCTCCATGACAATAATCACATAGGCTTACTGACTCTGAAAAAAGTTTTAAGTTCCCTAAGCTCGGGGTTCCTTTTTTGTAATGTAACCTATTGCATGTGTAGGCATCATGTGAACATCTTACATCACTCTGTGACAACTAAGGCTTATAGAACTGGTACAAATGCTGATGCTGACACTCTGGCTACTGTTATTGACATAAGTAACAAACTTCTTTTTTTCTGGCTCTGATGTCTCATGTCTCCTGCCAGTATCCGTGAAACTATGGCAGCCTAACCCATTAGCTTGGAAGAAGGGTAAAATCTTAGACTCTTCACAGTTCTCAACACATTCATAGGTGCACTACTGCTGGAAAAAGAAAGAATAGAAAAACAACCTCCAGGCAGCATTGTCCTAGAAATATGTTTCAAATTGGAAAAATGTATATATTAATTTAATTTTCTTTATGCAAAGTAATTGTCATGAATTGTAGGCTACTTAGGTAGCTGACACTGTTCAAACATTATTTTTCTATTAATTGAATAATTTAAATTGCTATGTAATTTATTTTCATTTGCCCTCTGCATTTGTAGTCTATTTTAAGAGTAAATAAGAGGTAAAACTAACCAAATGCATGTATGTGGCTATACTAACGGGTACATAGAGAGTTGTCTCATACTTTAAAATGAGTTACTGCATACTGAACAGTGCTGCTCTGTGAGAATATGGGAAAGGCTATTTAGTTCACAGTAGGAGAGGTTACAGTCGTGTATGTGACAAATATTGTGAAAAATACAAACACTAAGATTTCTTTTGCTCATGGCAGTTTTTATAGGGATGGCTTACAAAGATAAAAGATACTGTGTTAGATCAAACTACAGCTATTTTCTGTACTCTTGGGTTTAATGGAGGAAGCACTTTGCCTCGTCCTGTCATGCTTACTTTGTAGGAGACTGCAGATGCATACAATCTGATTTTTGACTCCTCTGTAAGAATGCTACAGTGTGGGAAAACAATTTGTAGAAAATTGCCATAGAGATTTAAAAAAAAAAACGAATATCCATTTTGCCTCTATAAAAATGATGTGAGTAAACATATCTTATACTTGTGATATTTGAGTTATTGCTATAGCCAACATGTTTTCAACAATATTCCGTTATTAGTGTGGTGTCATCTTAACTACAAAATGCTGCATGTTGCTATGAAAAAGAACATGATGTGCCAATTTCTGCTCTGAAATCATTTCACAAATATCTAATTTGGGGGCTTAAAAAACCAGAGAAAAATGAAAAAGTCATAATTTAGAAAGTAAGTTAATTCAATATTTCTCAGATTACTCAATGAATAACTATTGGATAAAAATTCTTCCATTAAACAGTATTAAACACACACAGCTTATAATTTGACTTTTAATGATATTTATGAATGCCTTAAACATCTCCAAAGGACAAGTAAATATAGCTTAAGGAGATGACTTAGAGTAGTTCAGTCATCAACCATTAATGAATTAATGGTTGAAGGCTCCTGGAAGGGACAAAAGAGACAGAATATGGATTTGAAAATATATTTCTTTCCAAAATAACTGAATATTTGATAAAAATAAAAAGGCATATTTCATATGAAAGGTTACGTATCCCCCACTTAGAAAGAAAATGTGAACCTATTTTGGCATTTTTATCCACAGCCAAACAGAGCAAAATTTCCTTACTCTCTGATTTTGTCATATTCATTCTTTATATTAAATCACTCACTTAGAATGTAGCAGAAAGTTCCATGGAAAGAAATTCTACAATTTCTCCTTTCAGCAAAGCCTTCATACTTAGAAATTATCCACGGTCTTATACCCACATAGAGAGCTAAAAATAAGGATGTGAGGGTTTTTCTAATGCAGCTCTGTCACAAATTCCAAATGAAATACTTTAAAGGTCTTTAAAGGTCTGATAATGGGACAATTATGTTCCTTAAAGTCCGCTTCTCTTTTCTAGTCTCCCTACAAAACTGGAAGTAAAAGAAGTTCATTTTACTTAAAGAAAATCAGTTGGAGCTCCAAAGTGGAGAAAAGCTAGAAAACTAAATTTAATTTTTATTTTACTCTACGTATGTATTGGTGAAAAATAAGATAAATAAAAGTATTATTAAACAGTTTAGTAATCAGTCATTAAATTTTTTCAAAGTTCTACATCTTAATTATCCTTAAATTATATAGTAAATAGCCCCAATCTTCCACTAAAATAAAGCAACATTAATAATGACATAAATCACAGCATTAAAAAATCACATGTGTTCCCCAAAGAGCAAAAACAAAACTCTTTTATCAACTAAAGAAGGTCTCTCTGATCAAAATTTATGCTAAGACAGACATGAAATCTTCAAAAGTATACAACGCCAAAACTATTGTGTGGCTTGTTATTTAATATTTAATATTCTGTTGTAAATAACGTCACACCGGTATGACACAACTTAAAATATGCATTGAATTGCATTTGTATTCAGGTTATATGCAAATGCAGATACAATACTTTAAGCTACTTGGTAGGCATCATTCACATCTGTGCTTTGCCTAGCTGCCTCTCTTTCTCCTTTCTAACAGAATAATAGAACCCAAAGTTACAAGCAACCTTAGAGGTCAGCTATCCAACTTGTCTTGAAAACAGGAGTCACTCCAAGTATCCCTGGAAGGTAATTGCCTAACATTTGCTTGAATAAATTCACAAATAAGTTGAAAAGGTATAGTGGCCATAGAAGTAGAGAAAGTTTTATATCAATTATTTCACAAGACTAACTCATGTGGTGAGAACCATATAAAAATGATGTTCTTTATGTTTATGACTTTGCACAATTATAAAGCCTAGAATGTGCATAATCTTCTAGATTAGTTTTATAAAAATTTAAAAAGCCCATCAAAGATGGACTTACTATACAACTCTGCTAAAATGAAGATAAATGCTAACAGGAAATTCAAAAATTGTCATGTTATTCTTAAGCATCATGTTACTTTATACTCAGCTTTATAGTTACTGTGCTATCTAATTAGCTGCAATACTAATCTCATAGGTAACTAGAATGTATACTAATTTGAGTATCATTAAGGAAGCTACATTTATATTTACTTAAAAACAAAACAGTATTTTCATAGTTCAGTAAAAATTATCAGTATTTGGCCAGGCACAGTGGCTCACGCCTGTAATCCCAGCACTTTGGGAGGTCGAGGCAGGTGGATCATGAGGTCAGGAGTTCAAGACCAACCTGACCAATATGGTGAAACCCCCATCTCTACTAAAAATACAAAAATTAGCAGGGCGTGGTGGCAGGTGCCTGTAATCCCAACTACTCAGGAGGCTGACGCAGGAGAATCACTTGAACCTGGGTGGCAGAGGTTGCAGCGAGCTGAGATCACACCACTGCACTCCAGCCTGGGTGACAGACTCTGTCTCAAAAAAAAAAAAAAAAAAAAAAAAAAATTATCAGTATTTGTCATCTGTCATAACATGTAGATGATCTATGAAGGGAGAGAAATAAATAGAATAGAAGCTAAGTAAAATGGAGAAACAAAAATAGATGGAAGGAAAAGAGAAAGTTTGTAAGGAGTAAATGAAACCGTGTCTTTGGAGGCTAGTCACATTCTAAAAATTACCAATATTTACAGTGATCATATGTCCCTGTTTTCCTGAGACAGTCCTCGATTATGCCTCTTATTCTGAAAGCATCCCTCTTTCACTCTCAGAAGTGTTTGGTTTAGATGATAAATTTTATGGTTATCCTACTTAGGTTAATTTAAGAAATTGATTCAATTGTGTTAGATGCTACCTATTAATTTATTTTTATTTTTTAAATTTTTATTGAGGTGTGATTGACAAATTATTTATAGTTAATGTGTACACCATGATTTTTTGTTTACCTTGTTTAATGATTCCCTTAATCAAGCTACTTAACATATCTAGCCCTTGACATAATTACTATTTGTGTGTGTGTGTGTGTGTGTGTGTGTGTGTGTGTGTGTGGTGAAAACACTTAAGAACTATCTATTCCTTAAGCAAATTTCAAGTTTGAGTTATAAGATGAATAAGCTCTAGAAATCTAATGTGCAGCATAGTAACTATAGTTAATAATATATATTGTATACTAAAAATTTGCTAAGGCAGTAAATCTGGGGGCTAAGTATTTAATACATTCATTATTCTATATGAGTGTACTTAACAGTATTTTTTCATGTTAAAATCAATGTTATTGAAGTATAGTCTATATTCAACAAGAAAAACACCCACTTTAAGTGCACAATTCACTGGTTTTAAAACATGTACACGCCCATGTAACTACCATTCCGAATCAATTATAGGATATTTCTATTACCCAAAAAATTTCCTTGTGCTGCTTTGCAGTAAATTCCTATCCCCACCTCCACTACCAATCCTAGAAAAATAGTGCTTTCTGTGACTATAGGTTAGGTTTGTCACATCTAGAGTTTCAGACTGATGGAATCATACTTTATATTCTATTTTGTGTCTGGCTTCTTTTGTTCATAATAATGTTTTAGAGATCCGTGTATGTGGTTGTGCATATTAATCGTTTTTTCTTTGTCCTCGCTGGTATTCCATTGTATGGACAGATGTGTTACAGTTTGTTTAATCATTCATGCATTGAAAAACAACTGGGCTATTTCCAAGTTTTTTCTATTACAAATAAGATTAGTTTGAACATTTATGTGTAAGCATTTGTGTACAAAAATATTTTTCTTTCTTTTTGGTGAAAACCTAGGAGTGAAATAGACAGATAATATAGTAAGTGATTATTAACTTTGTATGAAACTACTATATGAAATATTTTCCAAAGTATTTGCACCATTTTACAGTACTGCTAGCTGTATGTGAGAGTTTACTTGTTCAACATCCTTGCCTACAATTTAGCTCATTTAGTTGCTATGTAGTGCTGGCTTTACTTTGCATTTCCCTGATACCTAATGAAGTTGAACATCTTTTCAAATATATTCTTTTGTGAAGTATCTATTCAAGCCTTTTTAAAATTTGCTTAACAGTATCTGAATTAATGATTAGATATGTTATTGGAAACTGTGTTTTAGAGTCCCTAATAGTCATCCTATGACTTTTATACACAACACGCGAATTAAAATGAAATGAGTCAAAACTATAAGTTTGTGGAAATACAAAAAGCATGCCAGAATTTCCAAATCTACACAGTGAATGAAGTGATCTTAGCAGTGATTCTATTTTATCCACAGTCTCAGAGATTGTGTCCAGTGCAGTGTCTTGTACCCAGTGTTCAATAAATATCTGTGTACTTATTAATTAATGATCTCATATCATTTTAGATTACTACATCATGGCAGTTAATTTGTGGGAAATGTATTAATTAAAAAATATTTTAAACAATAATTGATTTTTTTTCCTCTTGAAACCACACATTTTTGCTACTGAAAAATCTGCTTATCAAGTTAGTGAAGTATCCAGTTTCTTTACTTCTTTCATCTTTCTCTCATTTAAACTGACTCACTTCTCACAACAGAGAAGTCATATAAGTAAGAGAAAGTAAAATAATAAACATTGAATTTCTTGTTTCTTAGTAGCTTCGGTAAAAAGATGCGTTTGAAGAAAGGTAAAATTATTAGAAGAATGAGCTTTTTACATTAAATATGTTTCATTATCCTTGTTCCCCTTACTTTCAATCAGCAACTATGCCTGTATTATGTTTTTAAGAATACATTCTGCAAATAAGCCTAACCGTTATCAGCATCTGTTTCAGCTGAAATGCTATGCAGATGCAATTATAATAAAAGATGGTGAGATCTAAAACTAGGCTCAGATACTTAGAAAAATCTCAAGCATTTTAGATAGTTTTCAAAAGATTTGAAACATTTATTTTGAGACCTCACTATACTTGATTCCAAAGGGAAAGATACTTACTTCTATTTGGTATCTACAAATCAAACTGAATCTTTTTATTTTATAGTTTTGCTATTTTTAATACTATACTGCAAGTTACCGATTTTGATTTGTTCAGTTTGTACTTGAAATTCGTAAATTCTGTTCTGTCAGACAACATAGAAAAAAATCTTAGTTTAGTGCAAAATAAACTTAGGATTAGAAGTGAGTTTGTGTATGCAGAATATCATGTTCTTTCTTATATTTCTAAATAAAAAATTTAAAACATGTATATTCCAAATAATGGAAAATTATATTAATTCTAATCATACACTCAAATTATAAAGAATTAAGTGTAACACTTCTTGGCATCTTTATAGAGACAGAAATAATACATCAGCACTACCATAATTCAATAAAACACTGTATTTTATTTGATTCAATTAATAAAAGATGAATATATAAAAATTGACAACATAATTTAACCTTTTGAATCTAGCCCATTTTATATGTGTTTATTTGAGGACCCTCAGTATACAAAGGTATCCTTCATTACGAAGTTCTATCTACTAGAACAAGAAAGTGTCCTGTTGAATAAAACAGCTCTTTATCCTTTTGCTTAAGAAGATATAAAGTTAAAAATACAATGTATTCACTACTAAAGCAAGATCATCCAATATACTCAGTATTTTGCAATGAAAAAAGCTGTAGATGATCATACAGGGAGCTGATTCTCTCAAAATGAGAACCAAGAATTGCTGAGATTTCCAATTACACCTTCAGCTTCCCAAGGTTCCCTCTCTAGAACACTATTAAGGAAGTATATTCTTCTTTCTTTAAGGCTACTTACTCTTACCTCTTCTTCTCCTGATTAGGCATAGGGATGATTGAGCCTTCGTTGAATTAGCTAACCCACTATAGAGAGCAATAAAAAGCCCCAAAATTCTGGATACACAGGTGTGCAGAAGAACAGGCCATATTTGGGTTTGTTACCTAACCCGACGGATATTCCATGAATAATTTCTACTATGAAACAGGCAAGTCCAATTATATGAAGGAAAAAGTCCGCCCATAACTTCTATTTGATACAGATGAATATAGCTTGTGACCTAAAACAAATTAATGCTTATCTCCCCTGTAATGAGATATATTTTAACATTTATTGAGTGTCCAGCATTTATAAGGCCATTTGTTGGGTCTAAGAGTAAGAAAAGATGAAAATGTGAAGATCTTTGTTCTCAAGGTGTTTTCAATCCAGTAAAATTCATATAACTCGCAAAACAAAGTTTGGAAGATAAAATAAGTGAGATAAACTCAAAATGGTATAGAAACACAATAAAGTATGATAGTAATTGGACTTGGGGAGCTCCAGAAAGGTAGAGTTATGTTATGAAGAATAGGTCAAACTTTGTCAGAGTGGGAAATTCATAGTCTACTTTGCCTGGACTATGAGGTAAATGCTAAAGAAGCAGAAGCAGAATCTGGAATAGTAATTTTTAATTTTGGTGATAATCATTTTTTTCTTTTATGCATCATGCTTTCTGTGTCATATCTAAAAACACATTTATTTAACCAACTGAAGGCTAAGGTAACAAATACATTCCCTTTTGTTTCCTATTATTTGTTTTATAGGTGAAGGTTTTCTATTTTGGCCTGTGATCCATTTTGTGTGTACTGTGAGAAACAGATAGGACAAGGTTTATCTACTTATTTCTCTTATGGCTCTCCATAAGAGAAATGGAGTTTCTGCTCCATTTTTGGATAAGACTATTCTTTCTTCATTTTCTCCATGAAACTGCCTTTGATAAAAACCAATTGATCTGGCCGGGCGCTATGGCTCATGCCTGTAATCCCAGCACTTTGGGAGGCCGAGGTGGGTGGATCACAAGGTCAGGAGTTTGAGACCAGCCTGACCAACATGGTGAAACCCCGTCTCTACTAAAAATACAAAAAATTAGCCAGGCATAGTGGTGCATGCCTGTAATTCCAGCTACTCAGGAGGCTGTGGCAGGAGAATCGCTTGAACCTAGAAGGCAGAGATTGCAGTGAGCAGAGATCACACCACCGCACTCCAGCCTGGGCGACAGAGTGAGACTCCATCTCAAAAAAAAAAAAAAAAAAAAAACCAATTGATCATATATATATATATAGGGTTACTTCTGGTCTCCCTTTTTCATTTCTTTGATCTATTAGTTTATCTTTTTACCAATATCACACTGGCTTAATTATTGAAGTTTCATACTATCTTGAAATCAAGTAGTCTAAGCTCTCTATTTTTTTTTTTTTTTCAAAATTACTTTAATCACCCTTCTTGAAACTCAGTAATAATTCTTTTTATGGTCAAGTGTCTTGTGATACAATGTGTAGAGGTCATGATTTGTCAAGCTCTGCAGCTACTGACATACTTAACTAGTCCACAAATAGCGTTTTTAGGGTCCTTCAGGATTTCTAGTGGACTCAGAAGAAAATAACAACAGGATTCAGGTCATTGAGAATATATGTGTGACAGATTTTTAGAAAGTTCTCAATGAGGTTTATTATAGAAGAGAAAAACTAATTCAACTAGAAGAAAATATTTTCTCAAAATCAATTATTTGGGCTTTTTTAAAAGTTTCATTAAAAATCATTTATGTGAACTGTATTTTTTATCTTTTATTTTAGATTCAGGGATACATATGTAGATTTGTTATATGGATAAATTTCATGTCACAGGGGTTTGGTTTACAAATAATTTTGTCATCTAGGAAATAAGCATAGTACCCAATAGGCAGTCATTCAAGGATACAAGGGGGGTACAGGCATTGGGTAAATGCTCCCACTCTAAAAGGGAGAAATTGGCCAAAACAAAGGGGCTACAGGCCCCATGGAAGTCCAAAACCAAGCAGGGTGGTCATTAAATTGTAAAGCTCCAAAATAATCCCCTTTGACTCTATGTTCCTAATCTAGGCCACACAAGGGGTGGGCTCCCAAGACCTTGTGCAGCTCTGCCCTCATGCAGAGGCACAGGAGCAGAGCTGCACAAGGCCTTGGGAGCTGACTCCTTGCATTAGTGTGGCCTGGATGTGAAACATAGTCAAACATGGAACACTGGATAGAAGACACTGCACTGGGCACAATCTCTGAGATTGTACTCTGCAGGGTACAGCCCCCCAAGTTATACCTTGCTTTCATGGGTTGGCATTGAGTGCCTGCAGCTTTTCCAGATGGACACAGCAAGCTGTCAATGGAGCTACCATTTTGGGGTCTGGAGGATTGTGGTCTTCTTCTCACAGCTCCACTAGGCAATTACCTGGTGGGGACTCTGTGTGGAGGCTCCAAACCCACATTTCCCCTCAGCACTGTCCTGTTAGAGGTTCTTCATGAGGGTTCCTCCCCTGCAACAGATTTCTGCCTGGATATCCAGGCATTCTCATACATCCTCTGAACTGTAGGCTAAGGCATCCATGCCTCATCTCTTGCCCTCTGTGCACCCACAGGCTTAATACCACATGGAAGCTGCCAAAGTTTATGGCTTGTGTCCTCTGGAGCAGCAGCCTGAGACATATCTGGAGCCCTCTTAGCCATGGCTGGAGCTGGAGGGGCTGGGACAAAGAAAGAAGTGTCCCAAAGTTGCACAAGGCATCAGGGCCCGGGGCCCAGCTCACGAGACCATTCTTCCCTCTTAGGCCTACAGGGCTGTGATGGGAGGGGCTGCTACAAAGGTCTGAAGGTCTCCAAAATGCCTTTGAGGCATTTTCTCCATCATCTTGGCTATTAACATTGGACTCCTCTTTACTTATGCAAATTTCTACAACCGACTTGAATTCCTCCCCAGAAAAAGTTGTTGTTGTTGTTGTTGTTGTTGTTGTTGTTGTTGTTGTTTAATCTTTTCTGCCATATGGTCAGGCTGCAAATTTTCTAAACTTTTATGCTCTGCTTTCTTTTAAATATAAGTTCCACTTTCCGGTCATATCTTTGCTCAAACATATGACCATACATTGTTAGAAGCAGCCAGGCCAAATCTTTTCTTTGTTTGAGATGGAATTTCGCTCTGTCATCCAGGCTGGAGTGCAGTGGCAAGATCGTGGTTCACTGCAACCTCCACTTCCTGGGTTCAAGCCATTCTCCTGTCTCAGTCTCCTGAGTAGCTGGGATTCCAGGCACCTGTCTGCATGCTCAGCTAATTTTTGTATTTTTAGGAGAGATGAGGTTTCACCATGTAGGTCAGGCTGCTCTCGAACTCCTGACGTCAGATGATCCACTCGCCTCGGCCTCCCAAAGTGCTGGAATTACAGGCATGAACCACCACACCCAGCCGCCAGGCCAAATCTTGGATGTTTTGCTGCTTAGAAATTTCTTCCATTGGATACCCTAAATCATTACTCTCAGACTCAAACTTCCATAGATCTGTAGCGCAGGGGCACAATGCCTCCAGCCTCTTTGCAAGAGTGAACTTTACTCCAGTGTCCAGTAAGTTCCTCATCTCCATCTGAGATCTCCTCGGCCTGGCTGGACTTCATTGTCTGTATCACTGTCAGCAACCATATAAGAAGTCTTTATAATGTTCTAAACCTTCCCTCATTTTTCTTTTTTTCTTCTGAGCCATCCAAGGTGTTCCAAACTCTGTCCATTACCCAGTTTCAAAGCTGCTTCCACATGTTTAGGCATCTTTATAACAGTATCCCACTCCTTGCACCTATTTTCCTTATTCACCTCTTCTCCTATTGCTATAAACAGCTGCCCTAGACTGGGTAATTTATAAGGAAAAGAGGTTTAATTGGCTCATGGTTCCACAGGCTCTACAGGAAGCTTGGCTGTGGAGGCCTCAGTAAAGTTACCATCATGGCAGAGGGTGAAGGGGAAGTAGGCACATCCTACATGGTTGGAGCAGGAGGAAGAGAATGAAAGGGGAGGTGCTGCACACTTTTAAACAACCAGATCTCATGAGAACTCACTATCACAAGAACTGCAGGGGGGAAATCTGCCCCCGTGATCCCAGCACCTCCCACCAGCTTCCTTCTCCAACATTAGGAATTACTATTTGATATGAGATTTGGGTGAGGACCCAAATCCAAACCATATCAGGCACATGCAGCCAGGTGGCTAAGCACAAGATGTCAGCATCCAAGCAGGGTGAGAGCAACGTGGTGGTCAGCCTGGTGTGGGATATTAAGGACTATGCAGTATGAGGAGGATCTCCACATGGAGATACGAGTTAGGGCACTCTCTCAGACTTGAGCATAACAGTGAAGTTATATGTGCAGAGGAGTGGCTGAAGTTAAAGTCAGGAGATTAATTACATACAGGGGGCCTGATCAAATAAGTAAATACACTAAGAATAATGTAAGCCAGGTTTCCCACTATCATAATAAAAAGGAAATTCAAGTATGACTTTATTCTATAAAACTAGAATAAACCCAGTAGTATAGATTGGAATTTGAGATACAATGTGAGCCCATGGTTTTCAAAATATAGAGCTATGAAAAGAAATACTACTGTAAACTTTAGTTTGTTTTTGCATATACACTAATACATACATACCCTAGCTTATTTACTGAGAGGACAGGCCTTGGAGCAGCAACATCATAATCTCAATGAGCAAATATAGTGCTCGGATCCTGACTTGTAAATACTACTTTGTGATAAAAGGAACCAGCACTGGTTAAAGACATGACTGATTCCAGGGCTGAAGATGGAAAGTATGATTTTGATAGTTGTATTGTAGTTATATCAACAATGTCCTTGTTCTTAAGTAATAGACATTAAACTGGTATTAGAAAGGTGATGAATATCATGTTATTAACCTACTTTTAAATGGTTTGTAATAAAATATTCCTTGAATCATACTTATAACTTTTTCTATACATTTGTGAATTGCTTCAAATTTTTAAAAGTATATATCATTAAAAAATAATTTTTGTATGTAAATTAAGATGAAGAGCTATGCACCCCAATCAATAGTTTATCCATCACAATTCTTAAGTAAATATAGCTCTCATCATTTATCCACTGCAATTCCTAAGTAAAAGTAGTAGCTCTCATCATTTAGCTTTCACTTTTAAGTGAGAACATGTGGTATTTGGTTTCCTGTTCTTGAAAATTTTTGGAAAAAAATTGTACATGATTGAATTTTATTTTATTACTAAGAAATTGAACAACTGGCACATTTTTTCTGTTTTATTATTTGCTTCCTTTCCTTAGTTTTGTATACCACATATGCAGTTAACTAAACACTCTTAAAGGTCTACATTTCAAATCTATTCTTTTTTGTTTTTGAAAAAGTTACTTACTGAAGAAGTATTTTATACACAAGTTTGATTAATAAGTTGAAAATAATTGTTCTGGCATTAAAAATCGTTACAATATATTTCTTTCAATGATTTCTGCATACTTTCAAGTACAGAACAAAATTCATGAAAGTGCGCGCGCACACACACACGCACGCACACACAGATGGTAGTAAAAGCAGTAAAAATGGTAAGCCCAGGCTTGAAACCACTGTTAGTTCTGACAGTAAATATATTCTATTACAGTAATGTAACAGGTCTATATTAACTATCTCCATAATATTCAAATTCTTTAATTTCTTTTCGAGATAACCCAGAACATAATGGAAATTTTTCTTATGTAGTAATGTGGTGAAAATTACAACATTAGCTGGTTTGTGAACATAAGGAGATTTATGAAATAAAAAAGTCTAGACAATTTCTGTGGCTAGCAAACACTCTAAACTGTGAAAGAAAATGGAATCTAAGGGCCTCTAATTCACTATGCAAAAGGAAGTTAAGCTTAGGAACTGAGTCACACAATATTTGCTTCCTTTTATTCCCAACTGGATCGCTGCAATTTCAAAACCTTCATCCATAAGCCAGGTTCTCACAATGATGGAAGGCCATATATCTCCTCAGATGGCCTCGCTCCCAAATTTCTAACAGTGGAATTCTTTGTGAGCCCCTAAGTCTTTCAGGATATATATCTCCCCTATAAAGTAGCCCTAAAACCAAGTTCCATTGAATCTCTCCCCGACAGTATTAATAACCAGTTTATCTTCACAGGTACAGGCAAGGACAAGAACAGAAATCATCCCTCTGCATATTCTGAGACTAATGCATAGTTAGTTGGCTTTCTCTAATTTCTCTTTTCATGTTTATTTTATGTAAAATTCAGATTTACCAATGGGGACAGGAAGGCATAACTGACTTTTTCTTCTCTACTCTCTTTTCATATGTAAAGTGTAGATTTACTGAGCACTAATTGGAGACACAAAAGAATGTAACCATTTGACAAAGGACATGATGTTATTTTCTATGGCTGTATAGTATTTTATGGTGCATATGTACCACATTTTCTTTAGATTGAGGCCATCATCCTTAGCAAACTCAAGCAGGAACGGAAAAACAAATGCCACATGTTCTCACTTATAAGTGGGAGCTAAATGATGAGAACATAAGAACACATAGAGGGGAACAACACACACTGGGGTCTTTTGGAAGGTGGAGCGTGGGAGGAGGGAGAGGATCATGAAAAATAAATAACTAATGAGTACTAGGCTTAATACCTGGGTGATGAAATAATCTGTAACACAAACCCCCGTGACACGAGTGTACCTATGTAACAAACCTGCACATGTAACCCTGAACTTCAAATATAAGTTTTCCCTCACTGCCTACACTCTCTTCCTTTTTTTCCTCCTGCTTGCTCTTGCCTCGTTAAATATTGAAGTTCCCAAAACCCTCTTTGGAAAAAGCACAGGACACAGATACTCCTGTCCCTTCTGTTTTGCTGGGCACATCGTGAAACTTGGGGTACATAAAACTCTACCAATTGAGGCACCAGCCTCCCTCACTTTTTGATTAATAAAATCTAACCGACATTATCTTCTTGTTACTGAAATAACACCTGTAAGCCTCCACATTTGGAAATGAAGAACTGTCATTCTAATTTGTGTTCAGAACATGCAAGCTAGAGCTTTTTTAAAAGATTAACTTATACTATTATATCATGGAGCATATACACAGAATATTGTAAAGCTTTAATTAAAATACTTATATTTTGAGATGGAGTCTCTCTCTGTCCCCCAGGCTGGAGTGCAGTGGTACCATCTTGGCTCACCTGCAACCTCCGCCTCCTTGGTTCAAGCAATTCTTCTGCCTCAGCCTACTTAGTAGCTCGGATTACAGGCGCGCACCACTACGCTCGGCTAATTTTCACATTTTTGGTACAGACGGGGTTTCACCGTGGTTTGCCAGGCTTGTCTCGAACTCCTGACCTCATGATCCATCTATCTCTGCCTCCCAAAGTATTACAGGCGTGGGATTACAGGCGTGAGCCATCGTTCATGGACTAATTAAAATATTTTAATGGAAAGTATTAAATTTGTTTAAAAACAGAAACAGAAAATTCATGAATCAGAGCGTAGAAGATAGGGTCTATAAATAGTTATGACAAAGGAAGTAGAAAGAATCAACATATTTTTTTTAAGAAAATTAAAAACATGAAATTACCATTACAAACAAAAGTTTTGCCAATAACTAGAAGATTAAAATTTGCTTTTCTAAGCATCATTGTGCCTTGTATGAGTTAAATAAGAAATCTTTCCATTTACAAGAAAGTACTTAGATTCAGAGTTCTGTTGAAACTAGTCTTCTTGGCTACTTTAAAATGAATTACCATCTCATTAGGACCATGCAAAACTAATAGCAACAATTAAGGTTGAAAGAATATATCAACTTGTCTTAAGATTCATTTATTTGTTAACTATTCACTGGCCCAGAATGTACATTCCTTTGGGAAACAAATTTTGTGGTTTTCTTTACTGTGTCAAGCCCTGTGTTTGGAAGTTTACATGCAATATCAGATTCACTTTTCACAATAACTTTGTGAGAGAAGAATTACTACTTCTATTTCTTATCTGTGTAACTGAGGGTTTAGATAACTCACAATCTTACTGTAAAGGAGAATCCTAGGACTGGCTGGCACTGAATGCTATATACTCTTTTCATTAGGACTCTTTGTACAGATGCAATGCAGTTAGGATGAAAGATATTTTGTTTTAATCAAAAACTTCTAATGGACCAGTAGTTTGGTAAAACCATTTCTAGCAATTACAAAATGACAATTTTATGAAGCAGTGCATAATAAGGATTGAAGTGGCAATGTTAAATGAAAACAACAACAAAAAAATCTCTGTTCTTCAAATAATACTTGCAAATGACCATTTCCAAGCTCCTAGCACAGTGCATCTGGTGCACAGCGGGCACTCAATACTTATTTTCTTTTATTCGTTTTCAAATTAGAATATAAATTTAAATAGCATTCTGCACTTTGTAAATCATAGCACTTCTTTGGGAAAGCAAAAATTGATTCTAATTCACTGCTTTCAATAGATCTTAATTTTGTACACTTACTCTATTCTTTGGGCTCTTAAGATTCTGAGCTCTATTATAAAAAATTGTCAAATGACTTGAGACTAGGTGAATGATAAGGTGTAAGAAAGGGTGTAAGAAGACAAAAGGTAAAGGAAACTGTAATACCATGATTTCATGTTTCAGAGATAGAGAATATAATTATAAATTATTCAAACAAGAAAAAATACATAATTATAAAGTCTTCAAGAAATAAAATTCTACAAAACAACATCAAAAAGATATGTATATGTTAAATATTAAAAACTTTTTAATGATTATCTGTAGTTTAATAATAAATGCACAGGGAGGACAAAATGGCCGGCTAGAAGCACCATTCCCATCAAGAGAGGCCAAGCATTTTAGTAAACCTGCATAACTTAGATGCATCTTTAGAGAGAAAATATTATGTGGATAGTAATGTTACACAGATGATGAGGCTGAGGATGGAGGAGACTAGGGACCAATTGCAGGGTACCAGAACACTGCAGCTAGCTCCTGGTCCTGAACACCTCCTGAGAAATGTGTGAGCGAAGGAACTATGGGACTGTTCACCATCACCACTGAGCTCTGGTATCCTAATTACAAAGGGGCCCACATCTGCCATTAATGTTTGAGCTTACAGGGGGATCCGCTTGGAGAGTGGACAGAGGCAGGGCTTCAGCCAGCACAGAGCCAGAGGCCTTTGTCCACTGTGCACCTGCAGCAGAGTGTGGCTACAGCACCTGTCTCCCAGGTTTTCCCATCTCTCTCCAAGAAGCTCTAGCCCCAGCTGACCCTGAAACAGAAGAAAGCAGGGCCAACTTTGCTGCAGGACTGGGGCATGTCTGCACTGCATATTCTCCTGCTTGCCAGCCTTTTCCAGGGCTCCTGCCTGGCCACCTCGCAGGATTGTGTGGACAGTGTGGCTTCCACTGCCCAGCCTGGGTGCTGTGCTTCACCCAATTATCTTCCCTGTAACCTGGGAACACTTTGGATCCCCCAGCACACCTGATACCTGACTCTATTGGTACAGAGGATAGAGCTAAGAGCCAGTCCTGGCACCCTAGGGCTGCAGTGAGAAGCTCAGGAGTGCTGGACCAAGATCTGTGGCTGGCACTTGAGTGGGAGAGGAGCCCACACTCACAGAGCACTGAGACGGTGAGGTGCATGTGTTCATGGGCTGGAGCAGGAGTGTGGCATGCCTCCCTCTGCAAGATCACTCCAGAAAAGATGTGGCCAATCTCCCTGTCATGACCTCTGCCCAAGGAGCCTTGCAGCCCAGAACCAAACAAATCAAATGTGGAGGCAGTGTCAGTAACAGTATGGGGCTCCCTCAAGGCCCAGGAGCAGGCTTGATGAGGGAGTCACCTTTCCCCACCATACCAAGAGCATGTCTGCAAATGCAACAGATATCAAGAAGCTATGCAGCTAAGTTTATATAGTGCCCATTACTCTTAAGTGTCATCTACTGGACCACAGCCCAAGCTACAAAACCAAAATATTATGCTAATCACCACCCTGTGAAACCTAGAACAAGAATTCCGCCAAAAATCAAGACCCTGTACAGAGTCTTGGCCCTCCGAAAACATCCAAAAATGAAGCCAACTTACTATAGACAATTTACACCACATTTGAAGGAACACTAACCTTTCCACATGAGAATCAGTGCAAGAACTCTCATAATTTAAATAGCCAAAGTGTTCCCTTACCTGCAAACAAGTCCACTAGTTCCACAAAATTGTTCATAACCAATCTGAAATGACTGAAATGATAGGCATATAATTCAGAATTTTGATGGCAAAAAAGTTCAACAAGATTCAGGAAGAAGTTGAAACCCAATCCAAGAAATCTAGTAAAATCATACAAGAGCTGAAAGATGAAATAGCCATTTTAAGAAAGAACCAAACTGCTAGAGCTGAAATTCACTACAAGGATTTTATAACACAATCAGAAGTATTAACAGCAGAATAAATGAGGCTGAGGAAAGAATCTGAGAGCTTAAAACATGGTTATTTGAATTAATTAAAGTTTTAAACAATAATTATAAAAGATGAACAAAGCTTTTGAGAAAAATGGGATATTTAAAGAGGCCAAATCTGACCCATTGATATTCCTAACAAAGAAGGAGAGAGAATAAGTAAATTGGAAATTATACTTGAGGAGTCAGTTCACAAATTGTTTTGAATTTCACTAGAGAGGTCAACATGAAAATTCAAGAAACACAGAGAACCCAAACTAGATACTATACCATAACACTATCCTCAAGGCACATAGTCATGAGATTCACCAAGGTCAACACACACACAAAAATCTTGCAGTCAGCTAGAAATAAGGGTCAAGTCACATACAGAGGGAACCCCATAAGGCAAGCAGCAGACCTTCCTGAAAAAAAAAAATCTTAAAAACTAGGAGACATTGTGGGACTATTTTCAGCATCCTTAAAGAAGATAAATTACAACCAAGAATTTCATATCCCACCAAACTGAGCTTTGTAAGTGAAGG
Source organism: Rhinopithecus roxellana (assembly GCF_007565055.1). Classification (NCBI taxonomy): domain Eukaryota; kingdom Metazoa; phylum Chordata; class Mammalia; order Primates; family Cercopithecidae; genus Rhinopithecus; species Rhinopithecus roxellana. The sequence goes on along the minus strand of NC_044555.1, from coordinate 37,879,107 downwards.
AGAAATGTAATCCTTCTCAGACAAGCAAACACTGAGGGAATTATTTCAACTAGACAAGACTTACAAGAGGTCCTGAGGAAATGCTATATATGGAATTGAAAAAACACCTGCTACCACAAAAACACACTTAATGGCATAGCCCACAGTCACTCTAAAGCAACTACACAGTCAAGTCTACACAACAAACAACTAACAGCACAATGACAGAATCAAAATTACACCTCAATAGTAATCATGAATGTAAATGGACTAAACACCCCATTTAAAAGACATAAAGTAGCAAGCTGGATAAAAAGACAAGGCTCAACCATCTTTTGCCTTCTAGAGATCCATCTCACATGTTACAACACACACAGACTCAATGTAAAGTGATGGAAAAAGATCTACTATGCAAATGGAAAATAAGAGCAAGAGTAATTATTTTTATATCAGATAAAAGACTTCAAGTCAATAAAATTAAGAACAGAAAAGAGCGTTACAAAATGATAAAGGGTAAAATTAAACAAGAAGACTTAACTGTCCTAAATATATACACATCCAAGTGAAAAGGCTTAGACAACCACACAATAATAGTGGGAGACTTCAACACCCCACTAACAGGATTTGAGAGACCATTGAGATAGAAAATACACAAAGGAATTTGGGGCTTAAACTTGACCCCTGACCAACTGGACATAATAGACATCACCAGAACACTCCATCTGACAACCACAGAAAATATTTTCTTCTTATCTGCACATGGACCATATTGTAAAAGAAACTATATGCATAGTCATAAAGCAAGTCTCTATAAATTCAAAAACTTAAAATAATATCAAGCCCACCTGCAGAGCACAGTACAATAAAAATAAAAATTCATATCAAGAAGATATCTCAAAACCATACAAATACATGCAAACTAAGCAACTTGCTCCTGAATAACTCCTGGGTAAACATGAAATTTAAGGTAAAAAAAAAAAATTATCTCAAATTAATGAAAATAGGAACTAGATGTGCCAAAATCTCTGGGATGCAGCTAAAGCAGTGTTTAGAAGAAAGTTTATAATGCTGAACACCAGCATCAAGAAGTTATAAATATCTCAAATTTACAATCTAACATTTCACATAAAGGAATCAGAAAAAACAACCCCAAAGCTAGAATATGAAAGGAAAAACTAAAATTAGGGAAGTTAATGAAATTGAGATGCAAAAATTCATAAAAAGATCAATCAAATGAAGAGTAGTTTCTTTAAAAATAGTAAACAACATTGATAGACTGCTAGTTAGACTAACAAAAAAATCAAAACAGATTATGCAAATAAGTGCAATCAGAAAAGACAAAGATAACATTACACCTGATCCGACAGAAACACAATGACTCCTCCAAGACCATAATAAACAACACTGTATACACAAATTAAAATGTCTAGAGGAAATGGATAAATTCCTGAAAAGGCATAATCTGCAAATATTGAAGCAAGAAGAGATGGAAACCTTGAATAGACCAATATTGATCTCTGAAATTAAACCAGTAATAAAAAATCTAGCAACCAATAAAAGCCAGGACCAGATGTATTCACAGCTGAATTCTACCAGACACACAAAGAAGAACTGGTAGCAATTCTACTGTTCCAAAAACAAACAAACAAACAAACAAAAAACAAAATCACAGAGGAGAGGCTTCTTCCTATCTTATTCTATATGAAGCTAGCATCAGACAGACACCAAAATCTTGCAGAGACACAACAACAACAACAACAACAACAAAATTACAGGCCAGTATCAATTACAAACACAGATATTAAAGTACTCCACAAAATACTAGAAAACCAAACCTAGCAGTATATGAAAAAGTTAATTCACTACAATCAAGTAAGGTTTATTCCTGGGATGTAAAGTTGGTTCAACATACACAAATCAATAAATGTGATTTGCTATATACATATAGAATTAAAAAAGAAAAACTATATGATTATCTAAATGGGTCCCGAAAAAGCTTTTAATAAAATCCAACACCCCTTCATGAAGAAAACCCTCAACCGACTAGGCATCAAAGCAACACACCACAAAATAAGTACCATCTATGACAAACCTACAACCAACGTTATACTGAATGGGCAAAAGCTCAAACCATTTCCCTTGAGAACTGGAACAGTAGAAGGATGCTCCCTCTCTTCACTTCTCTTCAACATAGTTCAGGAAGTCCTAGCTGGAGCAATCAGGCAAGAGAAAGAAATAAAAATCATCAAAATGTGAAAGGAAGAAGTAAAACTACCTGTCCTCACTGATAATATGATTCTATGTGTAGTCCTAAAGATTCTTCCAGAAGGCTCCTAGAAATGGTAAGTGACTTTAGTGAAGTTTCAGAATACAAAATCATGTATAAAAATTAAGAGCATTTCTATACACCACCAACATCCAAAGCTGAGAACCAAAGCAAGAACAGAATCCCGTTCACAATAGCCCCCCACCCCCCGCCCCCCACACACATAAACACCTAGGGTTACAACTAACCAGGGAGGAGAAAGATATCTACAGGGAGAATTACAAAACCCTGGTTCAAGACATCAGAGATGACGCTAATGAATGGAAAATCATTTGATGCACATGAATTGGAATAATCAATACTACAGAAGTGGTCATACTGCCCAAAGCAATTTTCAGATTCCATGCTATTCATATGAAACTCTCAATGTCATTCTTCAGAGAATTAGAAAGCACTATTCTAAATTCACATGGAACCAAAAAAACCTCAGTAGCCAAACAACCCTAAGCAAAAATAACAAAGCCAGAGATATCATACTACTAACTTCAAATTATATTATAGGGTTACAATAACCAAAACAGCAAGATACTGGGACAGAAAGAGACACATAGACCAATGGAACAGAATAGAACACTCAGAAGTAAAGCTTCACACTCATAACTACCTGATTTTCAACAAGATCAATAGAAACAGGCAATGGGAATGGACTCCCTATTCAATAAGTAATGCTTGGATAACTGCCTAACCATATGCGGAATAATACAGTCAGAACACTACTCTTTACCATATAGAAAAATTAACTCAAAATGAAGTAAATATTTAAATGTAAAACCTCAAACTATCAAAATCCTAGAAGAAAACCTAGGAAATACCCTTCCCAACATCAACTTTGGCAAATGATTTTTGGCTAAGTCCCCAAAATCAACTTTGACAAAAACAAAAATAGACAAGTGGGACCTAATTTAATGAAAGAGCTTATTCACAGCAACAGAAATAATCGACGGAGTAAACAGGCAACCTAAAGAATGAGAGAAATTATTCACAATCTACGCATATGACAAAGGTTTAATATCCAGTGTTTATAAGGAACTTAAACAAATCAACAAACAAAAAAACAAATAAGCTCATTAAAAATGGGCACAGTATATTAACACTTCTCAAAAGAAGACACAGACATGGTGAAAAGCAATCGCAACAAAAGCAAAAATTAACAAGTAGGATCTAATTAAACCAAAGAGCTTCTGCACAGCAAAGAAAACTATCAACAGAGTGAACAGACATTCTACAGAATGAAAGAAAAATTTTGCAAACTGTGCATCTGACAAGGGTCTAAAATCCAGCATCTTTAAGGAACTTAAACAAATTTACAAGAAAAAACAAAAAACCCTAATAAAAAGTGGACAAAGGACATGAACAGAAATTTTTCAAAAGAAGATATACATGCAGCCAACAATCATATGAAAAAAAGCTCAACATCACTGATCATTAGAGAAATGCAAATCAAAACCAAAATGAGACACCACCTCACACCAGTCAGAATGGCCATTACTAAAATGTCAAAAAATAACAGATGCTGGTAACATTGTAGAGAAAAAGGAATGATTATATACTGTTGGCGTACAAATTAGCATAAATTTATACAGGAGTATAAATTAGTTCAACCATTGTGGAAGACAATGTGGTGATTCCTCAATGACTTAAAAACAGAAATACCATTTGACACAGCAATCCCATTCCTGGATATGTACCCAAAGGAATATAAATAATTATATCATAAAGACACATGCAAGCATATGTTCATTGCAGCATCATTTGTAATAACAAATATATGGAATTAAACTAAATGTCCATTAGTGGTAGACAGGATAAAGAAAATGTGGTAGATATACACCATGGGACACTATGCAGCTATAAAAAAATATATAAAAAAAAACAAGATGTGTCCTTTGCAGGAACATGGATGGAGCTGGAGGCCATTATTCCTAGCAAACTAATGCAAGAGCAAAAAAATAAATGCCACATGTTCTCACTTTTAAGTAGGAGCTAAATGATAAGAACAAATGAACACAAGAGGGGAATGACACACACTGGGGCCTGGATCAGGAGAAATAACTAATGGGTACTAGGCTTATTACCAGGGTAATGAAATAATCTGTATAACAAACCCTCATTACATAAGTTTGCCTATATAACAAACCTGCACGTGTATTCCTGAACTTACAATAAAAATTAAATAAATACAAATAAAGTGGCCAACAAACATGAAAAAATACTCAACATCACTAATCATCAGAAAAAAATGCAAATCAAAACCACAATGAGATACCATCTCACACCAGTCAGAATGGCTACTATTAAAAGGTCAAAAAGCATTAGCTGCTGATGATACTACAGAGGAAAAGAAACACACCCTGTTTGGGAGAATGTAAACTAGTTCATCCCTTGTGTAAAGCAGTTTGGAGTTTCTCAAAGAACTTAAAACAGAGCTATTATTTATCCTAGCAATTGAATTGCTGGGTACATAACCAAAGGAAAAAATATCATTCTACAAAAAGGACATATGTACACATATGTTTATTACCGTGCTATTCACAATAGCAAAGACAAGGAATCAACTTAGGTGCCAATCAATGGTGGATTGGATAAAGAAAATATGATGCCTATACATGGTGAAATACTATGCTACCACAAAAAAGAACAAAATCTTATTCTTTGCAGCAATATGGATGCAGTTGGAGACCCTTATTCTAAGTTATTTAATGCAATAATAGAAAACCAAAGGCCCCATGTTCTCACTTATAAGTTGGAGCTAATATTGAGCACACACAGACATAAACGTGGGAATAATAGACACTTTGGACTTCCAGAGAGGAGAGGAAGGGATGTGTGGGTGCAGACCTATCTATTGGGTATGTTGTTCACTAAATGGGTGACAGGATCCATACCCCAACACTTAGCATCATGCAATATACCTATGTAACAAACCTGCACACCTATCCCTTGTATATAAAATAAAAAATGAAGCACTGCTATACACCAACAATATCCAAGCTGAGAATCAAATCAATAACTCAATCCCTTTAACAGCAGCTCCAAAGAAAAAAAATTACTCAAGAAAGTACTTAATCAAGCAGGTGAAACATCTCTATAGGAAAACTACAAAACACTGCTGTAAGAAATCATATATGACACAAACAAATGGAAACACCTCTCATGCCCATGGATAGGTTGAATCAATATTATGAAAATGATCACACTGCCCAAAGCAGTCTACAGATCCAATGCAATTCCCATAAAAACATCATCATTATCATTCACAGAACAAAAAAGAGTCCACATATTAACAGTGAGACTAAGCAAAAAGAACAAATCTGGAGGCATCACATTATTCAATTTCAAATTATATTGCAAGGATATAGTTACCCAAATAGCATGGTACTGATATAAAAATAGGCATGCAGACCCATGGAACAGAGTAGAGAAACCAGAAATAAAGCCAATACTTACAGTCAACTAACCTTCGCTAAAGCATACAAAAACAAAAATTGAGTAAAGGACACCCTATTCAATAAATGATGCTGGGAAAACTGGCAAGCCACATGTAGAAGGATGAAACCAGATCCTCATCTCTCACCTTATACAAAGATCAACTCAAGATGTATCAAAGACTTAAATCTAAGACTTGAAACCATAAAAAATCTAGATGATAACATCAAAAAAACTCTTCTAGACATTGGCTTATGCAAAGAATTCATGAATAAGACCCCAAAAGCAAATGCAACAAAAACAGAAATAAATAGATGGTACCTAATTAAATTAAAAAGCCTCTGCACAGCAAAATAAATAATCAGCAGAGTAAACAGACAACCTGCAGAGTAGGAGAAAATATTTGCTAATTATCCATTCAACAAAGACTAATATCTAGAATCTACAAGGAACACAAACAAATCAGAAAACACAATCAGAAATGACAAAGAGGACATTATACCAGTCTCCACACAAATACAAAACAAAAAACCCTCAGAGACTATTGCAAACACCTCAACACACAGAAATTTAAAAACCTAGAAGAAATGGATCAGTTCCTGGAAACATATGATCCCCCAAGATTGAACCAGAAAGAAATGGAAACACTGATCAGACAAATAATGAATTTTGAAATTCAATAAGTAATAAAAGTCCTACAAACCAGGAAAAGCCCTGGACCAGACAGATTCACAACTTAACTCTACCAAACATATAAAAACCTGGGACCATTCCAACTGAAAATGTTACAAAAAATTGAGGAGGAGAGATTCTTCCCTAATCCCTAATTTATTCTATGAGGCCAGGATCTTCCGGATACAAAAACCTGGCAGAGACACAACAACAACAACAAAAAACTTCAGGCCAATATCCTTGATGAACATAGATCCCAAAATCCTCAACAAAATACTAGCAAATCAAATTCAGCAGCACATCAAAAAGTAAATTGACTGTAATCAATAGGCGTTATCCCTGGAATTCAAGGTTGGTTCAACATACACAAATCAATAAATGTGATTCCTCACATAAACAGAACTAAAAACAAAAGCCATGTGATCATCTCAATGCATGCAGAAAAAGGATATCTATAGCATTCAACATCTTTTTTTCATATTAAAACACTCAACAAACTAGGCACTGAAGGAATATACCTGAAAATAATAAGAGCCATCTGCACAACATCCACAGTCAACATCATACTGAATGGGCAAAAGCTCAAACAATTCCCCTTGAGAACTAGAAAAAAGACAAGGACGATCGCTCTCAACCATTCCTATTCAACATAGTACTGGAAGTCTTAGCCAGAGCAGTGAGACAAGATAAATAAATTAAAGGCATCCAATTAGGAAGAGAGGAAGTCAAACTATCTCTATTTGCATCCAATGTGATTTTATATCCAGAAAACTCCATAGTCTCTGCCAAAAGTATCCTAGATCTGGTAGACAATTTCAGTAAGGTTTTAGGATACAAAATCATTGTACAAAAATCAGTAGCATTGCTAAACATCAACATCCATGCTAAGTGCCAAATCAAGAACACCATCTCATTCACAATGGCCATATAAAAAAGATCTAGGAATACAACTAACTAGGGATCTGAAGGATCTCTACAATGAGAATTATAAAACACTGCTGAAAGAAAGAAATCAGATATGATACAAACAAATGAAAAAAACATTCCATGCTCATGAATAGGAAGGATACATATTGTTAAAAGTGATCATGCTGCCCAAAGCAATTTACAGATCTAATATTATTCCTATCAAACTACTAACATCATATTTCACAGAACTAGAAAAACTATTCTAAAATTCTATGGAACCAAAAAATAACCCAAAGTATCAAAGCAATCCTAAGAAAAAAAAATGCTGGAGGCAGTACATTACCCAACTTCATGCCATACTATAAGACTACAGTAACAAAAATAACAAAGTAATGGGACAGAAACAGAAACATACACCAATAGAACAGGTAAGGGAACTGAGAAATAAAGCTGCATACCTACATGCATCTCATCTCTGACAAAATTGACAAAAACAAACAATGGGGAAAGGGTTCCCTATTCAATAAATGATGCTGGGACAATTGGCCAGCAATATGCAGAAGATTGAAACTGGATTCCTTCCTTAGACCATATATGAAAAGCAATTCAAGATGGATGAAAGACTTAAATGTAAAACCTAAAACTATAAAAGCCTAGAAAAAACCTAAGAAATACTATTCTGGACATAGCCCCTGGAAAAGATTTCATGACAAATATGCCAAAAGCAATTGCAACAAAAACAAAAATTGACAAATGGGATCTAATTAAACAAAAGAGCTTCTGCACAGCAAAATAAACTATCAACAGAGTGAACAGACAACTTACAGAATGGGAGAAAATATTTGCAAACTATTCATCTGACAAAGGTTTACTATCCAGAATCTGTAAAGAACCTAAACTAACAAGCAAAAGACAAATAAGCCCATTAAAAAGTGAACAAAAGACATAAACAGACAATTTTCAAAAGAAGACATAGATGCAGCCAGCAAGCACTTGAAAAACGCTGAACATAACTAATCATTAGAGAAACGTAAATCAAAACCACAAGGAGATGCCATCTCACATCAGTCAGAATGGCTATTATTGAAACATTAAAAAACAACAGATGCTGGTAAGATTTTGGAGAAAGTGGAATGCTTATACACTGTTAATGGACATGTAAATTAGTTCAGTCACTGCGGAAACAGGCTGGAGATTTCTCAAAGAACTCAAAACAAAACTACTATTTGACCCAAAAATCCCATTACTGGGTATATACCTGAAAGAAAACAAATCATTCTACCAAAAGGACATGTGCACTCATATGTTAGTAGTGAAGAAAGTGAGATAATACCAACATATTTCTTCTCCTCACTAAAAATTACAGAATTAAAAGGGATCTCAAAGATCACTTTTAACTATCTCACCTTTAAAAATAAATAATTTCCAGGTTTGTTAAGAAGTAAAATGATAGCTCCAAGATTATCCAGGAAGCATCATAATCAGTCTTTGATTTTACATTCTCCCCACATCCAGATTCAAAACAAAATATCTCTCCTTTTTCTTTTCAACAATCCCAATGTATATCTCTAATTATCTATTATCTTGTACTGAATTTGTTTAATATTGGTATCTCCTTGCAAAGAGAGATCCTTCTTATTTGCATTTGCATTCATAGACACATACATCTCACTTTGTACATTTCAACAAATGTTTACTAACTAGACAAAATTATTCAATTCAAAAATAAGGGCTAGACATTGGTTTTTATGACTATTATTCTTTATACAATGTTATCCCACCACTTCTATTCATTTATTTTACCTACTAAAAATTAAATTATATAGCCTATGTAAAAATTGTTTTTCTGCTGAAATAGTTCTGTCTGCCTCAGGTTCCTCAAGATGCTGTAAGAAATGCTAAAATAATACATATAAATTAAGAAAAACCTTTTGGCAAAGAATATATTGTTTTAAAATTCCAGGGTCAAGAGAAGGATATGAAATATCCAAAATAGGAAAATAGAAAGACAATTATTTGTGGTTTCCTGGGGCTCGAAGGAGAGGAGCTGGGGAGTGACTTCTAATGGGTATGTGGTTTCTTTTGGAAATCATAAAAATGTTCCCAAATCAGAATATGATTATAGTCACACAACTCTGTATTCATTCTATAATCCACAGAATTGTACACTGTAAATAGGTGAACTTTATGGTATCTAAATTATATCTTAATAAAGCAGTTAAAAAATGCTCTCCCAAATGGAAAAAAAATGGTCCATAGTAAAATTGGTTGATGAGAAAGTTTAAATGATTTGAACTCCTGTGATTTAAAATTCCGGATATACTTACCGCTCTTTATATAAGAAAGTTACAGTATTAAAAGAATATATTAACAGTAAAAAATAATTGCTTGGAGGATAATCAGCCTTATCTAGGTTCCAATTTTAGCTCTACCACTTATTTGATGTGTAACCAAGTTACTTAACCACCTTGAATTACCATTTCCTCAGAGGAAAATAATAGTACCTAATTCATAAGATTATCATAAATATTAAATAAGACCTATTATATTCAGTGCTTAATGCCTCTTGTTATTCTTTCTCCATTTACTTTTATTTTATGGTATATCCAACTCTAGATTTTGTGGCTTAAGTCTACCCACATAATCACTTATTTCTTCTTTTCTTCATATGGATAGTTTGCACATTACAACTGTAGAATTTAGTATCTCATCTCGCAAACATTCTCACCTTTGTTTTGTATGGGGAAGTGTCACATGTTCCTCTTTGTTTTATATAGGAAAGCTTCACATATCTACCTTCATCCTGCTAAACTCTATGTGGATTAGGATCATAAACTCTTAGGCAAACTTATTGTACTTAAATTCCATTTCCAAAATTATTAACTGCTTGAACTTTGGTAAGTGATTTGCCTCTCTTGCCTCCGTTTCTTCATCTGCAAAGCAAAGATAAAAATAACATTGACCTTATAGGCTTTAACACTGAGGTGTCTTACTTCATTATGTGTTGCTATAACAGAAAATCTGAGGCTGAGTAATTTATTTTAGAAAAATAGGTTTATTTAGCTCACAATTCTTCAGGCTAGGAAGAGCAAGGGATGGAAGATCTTCAGGCTAGGAAGATATACTTGGCTTCTCATGAGGGCTTTTGTACTGCATTATAACATGCCAGGGAAAGTCAAAGGAGAAGCAGACACATGTACAGAGGCATCCTGGTTTTATAACAACCCACTGCTAAAAGAAAAACCTCAAACAAATTAAATTGAACAGAGTTTCATTAAGCAAAGAACAATTTGTGAATGTGAAATTACCCCCTAACCAGAATAGGTTGAGGAAGATTCCAAGATGCTGTATGGTCAGAGAGGATTTTTGGACAGAAAAAGGAAAGCGATGTACATAAAATATAAGTGAAATACTGAAACAGCTGGATTGGTTACAGCTTGGCCTTTGCCTTATTTGCACACAGTTTGAACAGTTGGCTGCCTGTGGCTAGCTGCAACTCAGTAATTGGTACAGTAGCAGATTATAGTCTATTTACACATCCAATTAGTTTACAGTTCACTAAATACTGAGAAATGTTTCAGGACAAGCTTAAAATGTTTAAGGAGACAGCTTTAGGCTAAACTTTAACACCCACTCTCAAGAGAATATTTTCAGTCTCTTGAGAATGAGAACTTATTCTCTACCACAAACCATTCCACGTAATTTATGAGAGACTCATCCTCATAAGCCAAACACCTCCCATTAGTCCCCACTTTCCAATGCAACCAAATTGGGGATCAAATTTCAGCATGAGTTTTGTTGGGGATGAGCAAACTATATGCAAGCCGTGACATGAGGATAGTACCTGCTAAATAGAAAGTTCACAGTCAATATTGAATATCAAAAATGATTAACAAGTATAATTATTCTCATAAAAATCTTCAACTTGTGGATCCATAAAGACTCTGACATTGCTTGTATTTTCCAATAAATATTCTTATTCACTCTCTTAAACAAACTATTTTATTCTACACTTTACCCCAATAGAACCCTAACCCTTTATAGGGACCCTATATAACTGTAACCCTTTTCCTTATTATGTTTATTTATTTATTATGCCTTAGCCCAGCTGGACTTGAAAAAATAATATATTCATAGTCTGTGTTCATTCAGCACCCAGTCGTGAAGAATCAGAAGACTACCTTGCAGGTCAAAGATTTTTACTTGCTCAGAACAGAAAAACAAACACCGCATGTTCTCACTCATAGGTGGGAACTGAACAATGAGATCACTTGGACTCGGGAAGGGGAACATCACACACCAGGGCCTATCATGGTTGGGGGGGGAGGGATTGCATTGGGAGTTATACCTAATGTAAATGATGAGTTGATGGGTGCTGACGAGTTGATGGGTGCAGCACACCAACATGGCACAAGTATACATATGTAACAAACCTGCACGTTATGAACATGTACCCTAGAACTTAAAGTATAATTAGAAAATTAAAAAATAAAATAAAAAAAAGATTTTTACTTGCTCTAGAGTAGCTCAAAAAGGCTACTTGGATACAAAGGTACAAAGTAGGCAAGGGAGATTCTCCAGAATATATCTAGGCTAAGTAACACCTCTAGAACATCTATGTATTCTTGTTTTTTTTTTTAAAAAAAAGTTTTAATTTTTGTGGGATCATAGTAGGTGATATATTTATGGAGTACATGAGATACTAATATTTTGATGCAGGCATGTAATGTGAAATAATCACATCATTGAGAATGAGCTATCCATCCACTCAAGCATTTATCCTTTGTGCTACAAACAACCCAATTACATCGTTTTATTTATTTATTTATTTATTTATTTATTTATTTTTTCTTTTTTGAGACGGAGTTTTGCTCTTGTTGCCCAGGTTGCAGCACAATGGCACTATCTCAGCTCAGCGCAACCTCTGCCTCCCGGGTTCAAGCGATTCTCCTTCCTCAGCATAACAAGTAGCTGGGATTACCAGCATGCGTCACAACTCCCGACTAATTTTGTATTTTTAGTAGAGATGGGTTTTCTCCATATTGGTCAGACTGGTTTCAAACTCCTGACATCAGGTGATCAGCCCTCCGCATCCTCCCAAAGTGCTGGGATTATAGGTGTGAGCCCCTGAGCCCGGCCTGTTTTAGCTATTTTAAAATATCCACATTATTATCAACTATCCTGTTGTGCTATCAAATAGTAGGTCTTATTCATTCTTTCTAGCTATTAACACTCCCTATTAACATTCCCTATTAACATTCCCTACCTGATTCCCAAACCCCCACTACGCTTCCCAGCCTCTGGTAACAATTTTTCTACTCTGCATCTCCATGAGTTCAATTATTTTTATTTTTAGATCCCACAGATAAGTGAAAACATGTGATGTTTGTCTTTCTTAGCCTGGCTTATTTCACTTAACATAATGACATCCAGTTTCATCCATATTGTTGCAAATGACAGAATCTCATTCTTTTTTACGGCTGAATAGTATGCCATTGTGTATATTAGAACATGATCCATTCATCTGTTGATGGTCACTGAAATTGCTGCCTTATCTTAGCTATGTGAACAGTGCTGCAACGAACATGGGAATGCAGATATTTCTCTGATATACTGATTTCCTTTCTTTTGCACATATACCCAGTAGTGGGATTGCTGGATCATATGGTAGCTCTACTTTTTGCTTTTCTGAGGAACCTCCAAACTGTTTTCCATAGTGGTTGCACTAATTTACATTCCCACCAACAGTGTATGAGGGTTCTCTTTTCTCCACATTCACACCAGCATTTGTTATTGCTTGTCTTTGGATAAAAGCCAGTTTAACTGGGGTGAGATTTCATTTCTCTGATCATCAGTGATGTTGAGCACCTTTTGCCATTTGTATGACTTCTTTTAAGAAATGTCTATTTAAATCCTTTGCCCAACCTTTTATTGAGCTATTAGATACTTTCCTATAGAGTTGTTTGAGCTACTTATATCTTCTGGTTATTAATCCCTTGTCAGGTGGATAGTTTGCACATATTTTCTTCCATACTGTGGGTTGTCTCTTCATTTTGTTGATGGTTTTCTTTGCTGGGCAGAAGCTTTTTAAATCGATGTGATCTATTTTGGCTTTGGTTGCCACTTGTGGGGTATTGCTCAAGAAACTTTTGCCCAGACCAATGTCCTGGAGACATTTCCCCAAGTTTTCTTGGAGTAATTTCATAATTTGTCTTAGATTTAAGTCTTTCATCTATCTTTATTTGATGTGTATATGTCAAGAGATAGGGGTCTATTTTCATTCTTCTGCATATGGATACCCAGTTTTCCCAGTACCATTTATTGAAGAGACTGTGTTTTCCTCAGTGTATATTCTTGGCACCTTTGTGGAAAATGAGCTCACTGTAGGTATGTGGATTTGTTTCTGAATTCTCTATTCTGTTCCATGGCTCTATGTGTCTGTTTTTATTTAGGCCAATACCATACTGTTTTGGTTACTATAGCTCTGGCTCATAATTTGAAGTCAAGTACCGTGATTCCTCGAGCTTTGTTCTTTTTGCTCAGGATACTGCTGGCTATTTGGGACCTTTTGTGGTTCCATATAAAATTTAGGATAGTTTTTTCCCATTTATGCAAAGAATGTCATTGATATTTTGACAGGGATTGCATTGAATCTGTAGATAGCTTTGGAGAATAAAGGCATTGTAACAATATTGATTCATCCAATCCATGAACATTGAATATTTTATAGTAGCCCCAAATAAATCTAAATTTCTGCAGTATCAGTTGTAATGTCTACTTTTTCATTTCTGCTTTTATTTATTTGTATCTTCTCTCTTTTTCTCTTAGATAGTCTGGCTACAGGTTTATCAATTTTGTTTAGCCTTCCAAAAATAAATATTCTTGATTTTTTCATATACTGTAAATAAGAAGCATCTGTGTCATCTTTGCAGTTAACTTCCTGTTGATTAATAATTGAGAAACATTTAAAAATGTTTTTCTCTGCAAAAATAGAATGAGTATTTTTAGATTTTTATAAGGTATTATAGAAAGTTCTGTGCTGCTGTCAAATCAAAACAATATTTTGCTTGAGTATTATGGTAATGGTAGCTGTTCAGAGAAACTCAGAGGCTACTGTTTTGTTACTGGCAGTCACAGTAGTGCCCTGGGCAAAGTTATGAAAGGCTCATTAACATTATTAGCAATAATAAACCAGTGTTTTTATTATATTAAGTCAATCTTTTTTTCACAGCATGTAAAATATTTTGAAACAGAATTGGGGTATTATGTATTTTCTTTAATATCCGTGTGTGTGTGTGTGTGTGTGTGTGTGTGTATGTGTGTGTATATATATATATATATATATATATATATATATATATATATAAATAGATTAAGCAGCAAGTGAGTGTTTGCCTTTGGATAGTTTGAATATTGCATTAAGCTCCCTATAAGTTTCTCATTTTCTTTCTTCAGCCTTACTTGTTCCTGACTTTTAGTAGTTCGATATGCATCACTGTCACTTTTTCATTAGTGCTGCTACCATGAGCATTTATGATAATTCAGTGTATGTGCCATAGTTATTACTGTAAGCTTCTGAACTGAGAATTAAACCTCATAAAGTCAGTTAACTGTGTAGAATATTTCAGTCTATCACTGTCAATTATTCTTTAAGACTATAGCCTCCCACCCAGTGCTCTGGGTAACTCAGAAATAAGAAGATATTTTCATTTATATAATAAGGTTGACATGTGCCTTTACAATCCTCTTGAGCATGTCAAAATAAACATACCATACTTTCTATAAGCAATTGTTACCGTGCCCTCTAATTGTTGATACCTGATAAAATCTTCTATCATATATTTGATACACTTATGCACAACATAATGATATACAATAATATGCAAATATTTTGTTTAAGTATTATAGTAATGATCACTGATATATGATAGTGGCCCCATCAGATTATAATACCATCTTTTTATCATACTTTTTCTATGTTTAGATACATTTAGATATAGAAATGCTTGCCATTGTGTTACAATTGCCTACAAGATTCAATACGGTAACATTGTATACAGGTTTGTAGTGTAAGATCAATAGACTATCACATGTAGCCTAGGTATGTAGTAGGCTATACCATCAAGATTTGCTTAAGTACACTCTATGATGTTCACACAATGAAAAAAAATTGTCTAATGATGCATTTTTCAGGATGTATTCCTGTCATTAATCAACACATAACTGTATTAAAATATATGATCAATACCTATAAACTATGGATTCATATAAACCATTTGATAGTTATAAAACTTGAAGATACCAGATAATACTTCATTTTGCAAAACTCAGGAAAGATAACAAGATTTGGCATGTGACAGACACATACCTATGAATGTAGATTTTTTTGCTGTAGTTTTCATTTCTTCAGTGTGTGTTATGTGAAATTTGCAGGGCTATATATATATTATAAATATTTAGCTTTTTTTGTTCTTAAAATGAAATATGCTAATATTATTTAAATTTAAGCTATTTACTATCTATGTTTTAAAGATTTACCTATATATTATTTGTACATATTTCCATTTAAAAAGAAAAAACATAACACTAAAGAAACAAATAAATGAAATATGTGCTCCTAACTATCATTAAAAAAAAAATGTTAGGCAGTAAGAAATGACTGAGGATTTTTTATATACTCCGAGGGCTATTTGTTTCTATTGGTGGAGGTAATTACATTGCATTGTAACTTCAACATGCATTCTACATTAACTTTTGTAAACAGCAATAGCAGACAGTTGTTTCTAAACTCATCTTCAGAAAAAATGCGTTCAGTATTGGCAGAAAAGTATAGAACATATGATTTTAGATAAAAATATTAAGAGAATTCTGAGAATGAAGTAGACGTTAAGTTGAAGACAAAAGGAAAATGCTTGTGTGTATTCAAATAAATGAAATGACATATTGTGGCCAATACTATGCCCCACAGGTTTTATGGGTGTTAAATACCTTGATATATATAAAGACATACTAGTATCTTTATTTCAGAAGTGAGCAATCTCAGACTCTGAGACTGCAGGTAACTTGCCCAAGATTACGTTGCTAGTAAATGGCATAAAGATGTTGAAATGCAGATAGTTTTGTTCTTGATGCTTGCTCTTATCCACAACAATATACAGCCCCCCCAGAAGAAGGAATACATTCATTTGCAAAAGACAGTGAAGCGACTGAAGGAGCAAATTGTGTTTGAAAAGTGTACTGCCTCTAGTTATAATGACCAACATACGAGCTTGCTTCCTAAGGTCAACTGACCTGAAGTAACAACTAATTAACAGGAACTGGTTTTCCACTCTGGGAGTCAGTTATGTGAAAAGTTGCATTTAAAAAATAATGATTAACATAATTTTATTTAACCATTTCCTAAAAATCCTTTTTTATTCTCCAAAATGTACTTTAAATTTTTATTCAAATTCATTTAAAGCACTGACAAAGTGGTCTAAAACATTCTAAGAATAAATTTAGGGGAATTATTTTATTAAAAAAAAATCTCAATGACACTTTTTTGTGTGTGTGGATACACTAGGTGAAGCGTTTATCCTTTAGGACACTGACCAAACCTCAACTTTTTCATACATGTCTTTCTGACCCTCTTAGAGAGCATTTGTCAATCTTCCCTTTTTTCTGAACCAATTTTCTCATACCTTCCATGGCAACTCACACGTTGCAATGAAATTTTATTTTCATGCTTACTTCATTAAGTAAACTGCATCAAACACAGGCAGAATTGGGTGTTTATTCCATCTCTGTAGTCCCACCACTAAGTAAGAGGCTGAATACATGTGTAATAGTGTAATAAAAAGTACATGTGCTTAATTATATTTTAAAGTAGAGATGGAAAATACTTTTTGAATTCAGAGTAAGATTTCAACTGTGATATTTGAATCTGAACAAAATATTAGGTTTTTAAAAATACATTATATGTGAACTACAAGAACATTGAGTCCCTTTCAAATGGATTGTCATATGAGTATTAGCAAAAATGCCAGTTTCATTAAAGTTCAGACACTGTAACACATGGCCAATGTATTACCAAGCTAAATATATGATTTTTTCTTCCCCTCTCCTATCCGAATGAAAACATACACAGAAAGAGTGTCTAGGAAATCTCCACATATCCCATTCCCAAACATACACGAAAATTAGCTAGGCTTTAGTAAAAAGAAAATGTCATAAGGGGGAGCATTTAGGTGTGGTTGTCTTTTTAAAGTTCTGAATATAATAGTACAAAATCTGTTTAAATATTTGAAATGTTTTAAGAACATACTGACAACCTGCTAGTTTCATTATTGAATGTTTCTTCTAGATAAATCTTCAGTTTCCCAAAGGAGTTGTGTGCACAATTGCTTTTGCTATTATTAATTTATGGCAACTTCTTCTCAAGTAGTTCGGTTTGTAGCTACATTTTATGGTGTGCCACTAAACTGCAATAATCTCTGAGTGTATTTCTTAAGCAAAATATAAGGTAATTACAATGCCAGCTTGACAATGAAAGAGGAAAGCATTCTACTCTATACATGACTACTTTATCTTCACGTTTTTAATAGTCTATGGAACAAATTAATTGTTAACAACAAAGTTCCTAACCTATAGTCAGAATAAATTCCACCTATATTGTTCATAAACATCTCAGCAACTATCAAAGTGTTTACTTCCATAAGGTAGGAAATTATAAATTATGTAAAATCATTGTTTGGAAATAAAACCAGTAACTAGATATTCCTTTACAAAGTCTCCTCAAAGCAAATTCGACTTTTAGGTATTTTTTTTCTACCTGTCCCTTCCCATGAATATCTCATATTCAATTTCACAGCACCACTGTTTCAATAGAGAGTACTATCCCCTCTAAGAAGAAGATTATTGTCCAAGCATAAAACTAATAATAATTTGATTACTGGAAATTATTTATTTTGGATGAGATAGTATATTGATCAGCATTTAGGCTTAAGTATACAAAAGGCTTTAATTTTTTCTAAAAATTAATTTATTAAAATGAAAATAGTGGCCAGATACCAACTCTTGACAGCTTTGACAGATTAGATTACTTCTATGTGGTGACAAGGGATTAAGATTCCCAAGAAAGGATTAAGAATATTCAATATTGCGAATGGCGGAGCAACATGGCCAAATAGGGACAGCTCCAGTCTCCAACTCCCAGCGCGAGCGACACAGAAGACCGGTGATTTCTGCATTTTCAACCGAGGTACTGGGGACATCTCACTAGGGAGTGCCGGACAATCGGTGCTGGTCAGCTGCTGCAGCTGGACCAGCGAGAGCTGAAGCAGGCCGAGGCATCGCTTCACCTGGGAAGTGCAAGGGGGAAGGGAATCCCTTTTCCTAGCCAGGGGAACTGAGACACACAACACCTGGAAAATCAGGTAACTCCCACCCCAATACTGCACTTTAAGCCAACTGGCACACCAGGAGAATATATCCCACACCTGGCCGGGAGGGTCCCACACCAACGGAGCCTCCCTCATTGCTAACACAGCAGTCTGCGGCGATCTAACCGCAAGGCAGCAGTGAGGCTGGGGGAGGGGCGCCCGCCATTGCTGAGGCTTAAGTAGGTAAACAAAGCCGCTGGGAAGCTCGAACTGGGTGGAGCTCACAGCAGCTCAAGGAAACCTGCCTGTCTCTGTAGACTCCACCTCTGGGGACAGGGCGCAGCTAAAAAAAACCAACAACAACAAAAAGGCAGCAGAACCTCTGCAAACGTGAACGACTCTGTCTGACAGCTTTGAAGAGAGCAGTGGATCTCCCAACACGGAGGTTGAGATCTGAGAATGGACAGACTGCCTGCTCAAGTGGGTCCCTGACCCCTGAGTAGCCTAACTGGGAGACATCCCCCACTAGGGGCAGTCTGACACCCCACACCTCACAGGGTGGAGTACACCCCTGAGAGGAAGCTTCCAAAGTAAGAATCAGACAGGTACACTCTCTGTTCAGCAATATTCTATCTTCTGCAACCTTTGCTGCTGATACCCAGGCAAACAAGGTCTGGAGTGGACCTCAAGCAATCTCCAACAGACCTACAGCTGAGGGTCCTGACTGTCAGAAGGAAAACTATCAAACAGGAAGGACACCTATACCAAAACCCCATCAGTACGTCACCATCATCAAAGACCAGAGACAGATAAAACCACAAAGATGGGGAAAAAGCAGGGCAGAAAAGCTGGAAATTCAAAAAATAAGAGCGCATCTCCCCCTGCAAAGGAGTGCAGCCCATCGTCAGCAACGGATCAAAGCTGGTCAGAGAATGACTTTGACGAGATGAGAGAAGAAGGCTTCAGTCCATCAAACTTCTCAGAGCTAAAGGAGGAATTACGTACCCAGCGCAAGGAAACTAAAAATCTTGAAAAAAGAGTGGAAGAATTGACAGATAGACTACTTAATGCAGAGAAGGTCATAAACGAAATGACAGAGATGAAAACCATGACACGAGAAATACGTGACAAATGCACAAGCTTCAGTAACCGACTCGATCAACTGGAAGAAAGAGTATCAGCGATTGAGGATCAAATGAATGAAATGAAGCGAGAAGAGAAACCAAAAGAAAAAAGAAGAAAAAGAAATGAACAAAGCCTACAAGAAGTATGGGATTATGTAAAAAGACCAAATCTACGTCTGATTGGGGTGCCTGAAAGTGAGGGGGAAAATGGAACCAAGTTGGAAAACACTCTTCAGGATATCATCCAGGAGAACTTCCCCAACCTAGTAGGGCAGGCCAACATTCAAATTCAGGAAATACAGAGAATGCCACAAAGATACTCCTCCAGAAGAGCAACTCCAAGACACATAATTGCCAGATTCACCAAAGTTGAAATGAAGGAAAAAATCTTAAGGGCAGCCAGAGAGAAAGGTTGGGTTACCCACAAAGGGAAGCCCATCAGACTAACAGCAGATCTCTCGGCAGAAACTCTACAAGCCAGAAGAGAGTGGGGGCCAATATTCAACATTCTTAAAGAAAAGAATTTTCAACCCAGAATTTCATATCCGGCCAAACTAAGTTTCATAAGTGACGGAGAAATAAAATCCTTTACAGATAAGCAAATGCTTAGAGATTTTGTCACCACCAGGCCTGCCTTAGAAGAGACCCTGAAGGAAGCCTGAAACATGGAAAGGAACAACCGGTACCAGCCATTGCAAAAACATGCCAAAATGTAAAGACCATCGAGGCTAGGAAGAAACTGCATCAACGAACAAGCAAAATAACCAGTTAATATCATAATGGCAGGATCAAGTTCACACATAACAATATTAACCTTAAATGTAAATGGACTAAATGCTCCAATTAAAAGACACAGACAGGCAAACTGGATAAAGAGTCAAGACCCATCAGTCTGCTGTATTCAGGAGACCCATCTCACATGCAGAGACATACATAGGCTCAAAATAAAGGGATGGAGGAAGATCTACCAAGGAAATGGAAAACAAAAAAAAGCAGGTGTTGCAATCCTAGTCTCTGATAAAATAGACTTTAAACCATCAAAGATCAAAAGAGACAAAGAAGGCCATTACATAATGGTAAAGGGATCAATTCAACAGGAAGAGCTAACTATCCTAAATATATATGCACCCAATACAGGAGCACCCAGTTCATAAAGCAAGTCCTTAGAGACTTACAAAGAGACTTAGACTCCCATACAATAATAATGGGAGACTTCAACACTCCACTGTCAACATTAGACAGATCAACGAGACAGAAAGTTAACAAGGATATCCAGGAATTGAACTCATCTCTGCACCAAGTGGACCTAATAGACATCTACAGAACTCTCCACCCCAAATCAACAGAATATACATTCTTCTCAGCACCACATCGCACTTACTCCAAAATTGACCACATAATTGGAAGTAAAGCTCTCCTCAGCAAATGTAAAAGAACAGAAATTATAACAAACTGTCTCTCAGACCACAGTGCAATCAAATTAGAAATCAGGACTAAGAAACTCAATCAAAACCGCTCAACTACATGGAAACTGAACAACCTGCTCCTGAATGACTACTGGGTACATAACGAAATGAAAGCAGAAGTAAAGATATTCTTTGAAACCAATGAGAACAAAGATACAACATAGCAGAATCTCTGGGACACATTTAAAGCAGTGTGTAGAGGGAAATTTATAGCACTAAATGCCCACAATAGAAAGCAGGAAAGTTCTAAAATTGACACTCTAACATCACAATTAAAAGAACTAGAGAGGCAAGAGCAAACACATTCAAAAGCTAGCAGAAGGCAAGAAATAACTAAGATCAGAGCAGAACTGAAGGAGATAGAGATACAAAAAACCCTCCAAAAAATCAATGAATCCAGGAGTTGGTTTTTTGAAAAGATCAACAAAATTGACAGACCGCTAGCAAGACTAATAAAGAAGAAAAGAGAGAAGAATCAAATAGATGCAATAAAAAATGATAAAGGGGATATCACCACCGACCCCACAGAAATACAAACTACCATCAGAGAATATTATAAATGCCTCTACGCAAATCAACTAGAAAATCTAGAAGAAATGGATAATTTCCTGGACACTTACACTCTCCCAAGACTAAACCAGGAAGAAGTTGAATCCCTGAATAGACCAATAGCAGGCTCTGAAATTGAGGCAATAATTAAGAGACTACCAACCAAAAAAAGTCCAGGACCAGATGGATTCACAGCTGAATTCTACCGGAGGTACAAGGAGGAGCTGGTACCATTCCTTCTGAAACTATTCCAATCAATAGAAAAAGAGGGAATCCTCCCTAACTCATTTTATGAGGCCAACATCATCCTGATACCAAAGCCTGGCAGAGACACAACAAAAAAAGAGAATTTTAGACCAATATCCCTGATGAACATCAATGCAAAAATCCTCAATAAAATACTGGCAAACCGGATTCAGCAGCACATCAAAAAGCTTATCCACCATGATCAAGTGGGCTTCATCCCTGGGATGCAAGGCTGGTTCAACATTTGCAAATCAATAAACGTAATCCAGCATATAAACAGAACCAAAGACAAGAACCACATGATTATCTCAATAGATGCAGAAAAGGCTTTTGACAAAATTCAACAGCCCTTCATGCTAAAAACGCTCAATAAATTCAGTATTGATGGAACGTACCTCAAAATAATAAGAGCTATTTATGACAAACCCACAGCTAATATCATACTGAATGGGCAAAAACTGGAAAAATTCCCTTTGAAAACTGGCACAAGACAGGGATGCCCTCTCTCACCACTCCTATTCAACATAGAGTTGGAAGTTCTGGCTAGGGCAATCAGGCAAGAGAAAGAAATCAAGGGTATTCAGATAGGAAAAGAAGAAGTCAAATTGTCCCTGTTTGCAGATGACATGATTGTATATTTAGAAAACCCCATTGTCTCAGCCCAAAATCTCCTTAAGCTGATAAGCAACTTCAGCAAAGTCTCAGGATACAAAATTAATGTGCAAAAATCACAAGCATTCTTATACACCATTAACAGACAAACAGAGAGCCAAATCATGAATGAACTTCCATTCACAATTGCTTCAAAGAGAATCAAATACCTAGGAATCCAACTTACAAGGGATGTCAAGGACCTCTTCAAGGAGAACTACAAACCACTGCTCAGTGAAATAAAAGAGGACACAAACAAATGGAAGAGCATACCATGCTCATGGGTAGGAAGAATCAATATCGTGAAAATGGCCATACTGCCCAAGGTTATTTATAGATTCAATGCCATCCCCATCAAGCTACCAATGACTTTCTTCACAGAATTGGAAAAAACGGCTTTAAAGTTCATATGGTACCAAAAAAGAGCCCGCATTGCCAAGACAATCCTAAGTCAAAAGGACAAGGCTGGAGGCGTCACGCTACCTGACTTCAAACTATACTACAAGGCTACAGTAACCAAAACAGCATGGTACTGGTACCAAAACAGAGCTATAGACCAATGGAACAGAACAGAGTCCTCAGAAATAATACCACACATCTACAGCCATCTGGTCTTTGACAAACCTGAGAGAAACAAGAAATGGGGAAAGGATTCCCTATTTAATAAATGGTGCTGGGAAAATTGGCTAGCCGTAAGTAGAAAGCTGAAACTGGATCCTTTCCTTACTCCTTATACGAAGATTAATTCAAGGTGGATTAGAGACTTAAATGTTAGACCTAATACCATAAAAACCCTAGAAGAAAATCTAGGTAGCACCATTCAGGACATAGGCATGGGCAAGGACTTCATGTCTAAAACACCAAAAGCAATGGCAGCAAAAGCAAAAATTGACAAATGGGATCTAATTAAACTAAAGAGCTGCTGCACAGCAAAAGAAACTACCACCAGAGTGAACAGGCAACCTACAGAATGGGAGAAAATGTTTGCAATCTACTCATCTGACAAAGGGCTAATATCCAGAATCTACAAAGAACTCAAACAAATATACAAGAAAAAAACAAACAACCCCATCAAAAAGTGGGCAAAGGATATGAACAGACATTTCTCAAAAGAAGACATTCATACAGCCAACAGACACATGAAAAAATGCTCATCATAACTGGCCATCAGAGAAATGCAAATCAAAACCACAATGAGATACCATCTCACACCAGTTAGAATGGCAATCATTAAAAAGTCAGGAAACAACAGGTGTTGGAGAGGATGTGGAGAAATAGGAACACTTTTACACTGTTGGTGGGATTGTAAACTAGTTCAACCATTATGGAAAACAGTATGGCAATTCCCCAAGGATCTAGAACTAGATGTACCATATGACCCAGCCATCCCACTACTGGGTATATACCCAAAGGATTATAAATTATTCTACTACAAAGACACATGCACACATATGTTTATTGCGGCACTATTCACAATAGCAAAGACTTGGAATCAACCCAAATGTCCATCTGTGACAGACTGGATTAAGAAAATGTGGCACATATACACCATGGAATACTATGCAGCCATAAAAAAGGATGAGTTTGCATCCTTTGTAGGGACATGGATGCAGCTGGAAACCATCATTCTTAGCAAACTATCACAAGAAGAGAAAACCAAACACTGCATGTTCTCACTCATAGGTGGGAACTGAACAATGAGATCACTTGGACTCGGGAAGGGGAACATCACACACTGGGGCCTATCATGGGGAGGGTGTAGGGGGGAGGGACTGCATTGGGGAGTTATACATGATATAAACGATGAATTGATGGGTACTGAGGAGTTGATGGGTGCAGCACACCAACATGGCACAAGTATACATATGTAACAAACCTGCACGTTATGCACATGTACCCTAGAACTTAAAGTATAATATTAATAAAAAAAGAATATTCAATATTGCTTATTTTGCAGTAAGATTTTTAATATTTTACATTTATGAGGCTTCTTTTGGCACTAATAATGCAAAGAATGAATGTACCACAAACATAATTTCACAATAACTAATGAAACTCATAGGACGGTCTTGTGAATACATATTGAAATAGTTTTAAAAACTGTCACCGTTTGGTTTTAACATGAAGTATTCAATAGGGGTGCAAAGTGAGACATAGTTCAAATTTTACAAACTTAGATTTCCTTTCTCAGCCTCTGAACTAGTGTCTAAAATTATTCATTAGCATAACTACTCTAGAATACATTTTGGTTTCTTAAATATGACCTTTTATGATGGAATGAGTTTAGTTCTACTAAAAAATGAATTAATGTAAAATGGAATATATGTATATTCTTTAATACGCATAAGGAGCAAAAAAAATATATTGCTTCAGAAGACCTTTAAAGGGAGCAGAAGAAGGGAAGTGGAAACAAAGTGAAAAATAAATTTATTCAGACCTAAAATTTACAAGATCAGCCTTTTCCAAAAATGTACCAATTTATGTTTTCAAAAAAGATATCATTATTCCAATATTTAGTAACTTTGCAATTAATGTTGACTCTGTCATAAACACTATTACGTATACTTGCTGTTTTATAAGTATTTCATCTCAGAAGCCTGCTGTGCTTTTCTGGTCTTCTAATTAATGAGCTTTTCCCACCTTGTGATTATCTAATTTTCACTTAATTGCTTTATAGTAATAAAGTTTATCTTGCATTCTCCTCCCATCAGGCTGAGACTTTTTTAAATGCAACAAATCTTCAACCTGTAGAGCTGAAGATGATACATTATATTAGGATAGTTTCTCTTCCTCTGAGATTTAGAAAATTACATTTTCAACTGAAGGTTGAAAATATTATTATAAGCCTCCCATATCCAGTTGTTCATCACTTATTGAATGTCATAAATAAACAATTTTTGGAAAAGAACATTTTTCAAGAAAAAGAAGACAATATGAAATGATATTATACCAAATCTATTTCCTTTTTATTGACTTTTGATATGAGATCTCTTTCATGCTCACTGTTTCACCAACTTATTTTCTAAGACTTATTTTAATACTTCTACAACTCATTGTCAAGTGCTCAAACGTAATTTGAGCTACTGATTAAATAATACAATAACTAAAGAAATCTTCATGCGTTTTTTAATTATGCTCATCCTTTTCTTTAATAAGAATCTATACATTAACTGCACATTTACAGTCACGACAAAACTTCTTTTATGCTTGATACCACACACACTACTGTAATAATTTGCATATTAAGCATAAAGCTATAGCAATCATGTAAATTAATATATACCTTTTAATATGGTCACCATTTAGACTCAGAACAATTATTTAGACCTAATTTTTATATTCTGGTTTTACTGTATTTAAAAACAATAAAGCAGTGGAGCCTTACAGATAAAGGCTCTGCATATAAGAGCTTTGTTCTTAAAGGATCTAGCTCAATTCTGCCATCAGATTGAAGAAAGTTGATAAGACTACTCCCTTCACCAAACTTTTCAATAACATTAATGCCTATAACAGAAACCACTAATCATTTTTCCTATAGATCACTCAAGCATATTACAAATTTTCAGTCTTTGATCTTTGTGAATATAATATTAGTTTATCTGGTTTGAAAAGCAAAAATGAAGATGGATCAATCATCACTCAGCTATGTAACTGTTATTTGGCTCTCAACATTTGAGTTAAAATATAAAAACTGAAGTGCTCTATTCTGAGCTTCCAAATTTATCAATTCTCTATTGTATACATCTAGATAAAATTTGAAGAAAATTTGTTTGTGTTACCTTCAAATATGATTAATTAATTCCAGTAAGTGCTTAATGCCTTTAAACAATACTTAGCACAGCTGCCTGTGGAACTCAGTATTTAGTTTTTGTTAATGGGGTAATCAGTTATGGCAGACCAATGAAAACGCAAGGTGGGTACGCTTTTGATTTTATGTAATCAATATTGCCATTGAGGTTTAAGAGTTTCTTTTGTTAAATGAGACCTCAAGATGGGTACGCTTTTGATTTTATGTAATCAATATTGCCACTGAGGTTTAAGAGGTTCTTTTGTTTAAAAAATGGCAAGATAAAATTACTTACTGTCTTTTAAATAGTTAGAAACTGAATTATAATCACTAGCTGTATGATTTTAACATAAAATGACAGAATGTTACATGTTTGAGCTGTAAAATCTGTACTTCTAATATAACCTCCATTATTCCTGAACACTGTTGTTACTGGAGCTTCATGTGGCTAGAAAACTGCCAACAAGAGTGTCTCTAATGAGTGCTACAATTGCAAAACACCATAAGCATCCCAGTCTTAGTTTCATAAAAGGGATGATGAGTTATCTCATGAATACCATTATGCCATAAAAAACAAGGAAACTTTGCTGTCATGGTGTTTTCTTGGTAATAAAACTCAGTGTAGTGAATTAGACGACTAGATGAGCAACATTTGGCACTTTTTTCTCCATTCATCTGTTGATGAACACTTAGGTTGCTTCCAAATCTTTGCTACTGTTAACAGTGCTGTAACAAACATGGGAACGCAGATATCACTTTGATATACTGAATTCCTTTCTTTGGTGTATATACTCAAGCAGTGGGGTTGCTGAATCAGAGTATCCCAATTTTTAGGTTATTCAGAAACTTCCAAACTGTTCTCTAGAGTGGTTTTACTAATTCCTGTTCCCATCTATGGTGTATAAGAGTTCCTTTTTCTCCACATCCTTGCCAGTATTGGTTATTGCCTGTCTTTTGGATGTACGTCATTTTAACTGGAGTGAGATGATATCTCATTGTAGTTGTGATTTGCGTTTCTCTGATGATCCATGATATTTAGCACCTTTTCATATACTCGTTTGCAATTTGTATGTCTTCTTTTGAGAAATGTTTATTCAAATATTTTGTACATTTTTGATTAGATTATTAGATTTTTTTCCCTCTACAGTTGTTTGAGCTACTTATATATTCTGGTTATTAATCTCTTCTCAGATGGGTAGTTTGCAAATATTTTCTTCCATTCTGTGGGCTGCCTGTTCACTTCGTTGATGGTATATTTTGCTGTGAAGAAGCTTTTTAACTTAATGCAATCCCATTTGTTCATTTTTGCGTTGGTTGCCCATGCTTGTGGGTTATTGCTCAGGAAATTTTTGCCAAGACTAATGTCCTGAAGAGTTTCCCCAATGTTTCCTTGCAGTAGTTTCATGGTTTGAGGTTTTAGATTTAAATCTTTAATTCATTTTGATTTGATTTCTATATATGAGGAGAGAGAGGGGTTGTGAACCCCAAATAAATGAGACAGGTCTCAGTCAGTTTAGGAAGTTTATTTTGCCAAAGTTAAGGATGCACATCCACAGCCTCAGGAGGTCCTGAACACATGTGCCCAAGGTGGTCCGAGCACAGCTTGGTTTTATACATTTCAGGGAGACATGAGGGATTAATCAATATATGTAAGATGAAGCATTCTTTTGATCCAGAAAGGCAGGACAAATCAAAGCAAAGACAGGACAACCTGAAGTTGAGAGGGGCTTCCAGGTCATAGGTAGATAAAAGACAAATGGTTACATTATTTTGAGTTTCTGATTAACCTTTCCAAAGAAGGCAATCAGATACGCATTTGTCTCAGTGAGCAGAGGGACGACTTTGAATAGAATGGGAGGCAGGTTTGCCCTAAGCATTTCGCAGCTTGACTTTTTCCTTTAGCTTAGTGATTTGGGGGTCCAAAGATTTATTTTCCTTTCACAGGGTCTAGTTTCATTCTTTGCATATGGATATCAAGTTTCCCCCGCATCATTTATTGAAGAGACAATTTTTTCCCCCAGTGTATGTTCTTGGTATCTTTGTCAAAAATGAATTCACTGTAGGTGTGTGAATTTGTTTCTGAATTCTCTATTCTGTTCCATTGATCTACGTGTCTGCTTTTTTGCCAGCATGCTGTTGTGGTTACCATGGCTCTGTAGTAAAATTTGAAGTCAGATAATGTGACTTGTCCAGTTTTGTTCTTTTCGCTCAGGATAGCATATGCTATTCTGAGTCTTTGGTGGTTCCATATACAATTCAGGGTTATTTTTCTGTTTCTGCAAAGAATGTCATTGGTATTTTGACAGGTATTTCATCGAATCTGTAGATTGCTTTGGGAAATAAGGATATTTTAACAATATTGATTCTTTCAACCCATGAACATAATTTTTTTTTTCATTTTTTGGTGTCCTCTTCAATTTCTTTCAACAATGTTTTATAATTTTCATTATAGAGATCTTTCACTTGTTTGGATAAGTTAATTTCTAAGTATTTTATTTTATGTGTGGCTACTGTAAATTGGATAACTTTTAAATTCCTTTGCACATGTTCACCATTGGCATATAGAAATGCTACTAATTTTTGTGTGTTGATTTTGTGTCCTTCAACATTACTGATTTTTAAAATCAACTCCAACAATTTTTTTTGGAGTGTTTAGGCTTTTCTAAATAGAAGATCATATAATCAGCAAGCAAGGATAATTTCACTACTTCCTTTTCAATTTGGATACCCTTTATGTCTTTCTCTTGTCTGATTCTTCTAGCTAGGCCTTTTGGTACTACACTGAATAACAGTAGTGACAGTGCACATCCTTGTGCTGCTTCAGATCTTAGAGAAAAGGCTTTCCATTTTTTTTTCCTATTCAGTATGATACTAGCTGTGGGTCTATCATATATGGCTTTCATTATGTTGAAGTTTGTTCCTTCTATACCCAGTTTTTTTAAGGATTTTATCATGAACCAATATTGAACATTAGTTAATGCTTTTTCACCATCAATTAAAATACTCATGTGGTTTTGTTTTTAGTTCTGTTCGTGTAATGTATCACATTGATTGATTTGCATATCATCCTTGCATTCAAGGGATAAATCCCACTTGGTCATGTTGAATGATCTTTCTAATGTATTGTTGAATTTAGTTTGCTAGGATTTCGTTGAGGATTTTTGTATAAATATTTATCAGAGATATTGGCCTATAGGATATTGGCCTATAGATTTTTTTTTTTTAATGTGTCTTTGTCATGTTTTTGTTTGTGGGTAATACTGGACTCATGAAATGAGTTTGGAAGAATTCCTTTCTTCTCTGTTTCTCAGAATAGTTTGAATAGGAGAACAGGATTTACATTACTTCTTTAATGTTTGATAGAATTCAGTGGTAAAGCCATCAGTGTGCAGGCCTTTTTTTTTTTTTTTTTTTTTTTTTTCTGGGAAAAGTCTTTATTATGGCTTCAATCTCATTACTTATTATTGGTCCATTCAGGTTTTAGAGTTCTTTCTCGTTCAGTCTTGGCAGGTTGTATATATCTAAGAATTTGTCCATTTCTTCTAGATTTTAAAAATTTATTGGCATATAGGTACTCACAGTTGTCACTAATAATCTTTTGAATTTCTACAATGTCAGTTGTAATGCCTCCTTTTTCATTTCTGATTTTATTTATTGTAGCTTCTCTCTTTTTTTTCTTATTTAGTCTGGATAAAGTTTTGTCAATTTTGTTTAAATTTTCAAAGAAACAACTTTTTGTTTCATTAATTTTTATATTTATTTCAATTTTATTTATTTCTGCTCTAATTGTTATTATTTCTTTTATTCTACTGATTTTGGATTTGATTTACTCTGAATTTTCTAGTTTCATAATATACATTGTTAGATTGTTTATTTGAAGTTTTTTCTATTTTTTTGACATAGGCACTTATACCTCTTAATTTTCCTCTTAGTACTTCTTTTGCTGTATCTGATAGGTTTTGGTATGCTGTGGTTTCATTATCAGTTGTTTCAAGAAAAATTCCAATTTCTTTCTTAATTTCTTTATTGACTCACTGGTCATTCAGTAGCATATTGTTTAATTTCCATGTATAGTTTCCAAAATTTTTCTTATTATTAATTTCTGGTTTTATTCTATTGTGGTCAGAGAAGATGCTTTATATTATTTCTTTTTTAAATGTTTCAGGAATTCTTTTGAGACCTAACATATTGTCTGTTCTTGAGAATTATCCACATGCTGAGAAAAAGAATGTGTATTCTGTAGCTTTTCAGTGAAATATTCTGTAAATATCTATTAAATCCATTTAGTTCATAGTGTGATTAAGTCTGATGGCTTCTTTTTTGATTTTCTGTCTGGAAGATCTGTCCAGTGCTGGAAGTGAACAATAAGTAATAACAAGGTGTGGAAGTCTCCAGCTATAATTGTATTGGGGCCTATCTCTCTCTTTAGCTCTGATAATATTTGCTTTATACATCTGGGTGCTCCAGTGTTGGGTGCAAATATATTTTGAATTATTATATCCTCTTGCTGAATGGACCTCTTTATCATTATATAGTGACCTTCCCTTTCTCTTCTGATAGTTTTCATCTTGAAATCTATGTTGTCTGATATACATATTGTGACTCCTGCCCTTTTTTGGTTTCCATTGGCATGGAATATTTTTTCTTTCCCTTTATTTTTAGTCCATGTGTGTCTTTGTGGTTGAGGTGTGTTTCTCATAGGCAACAGATCAATTGACCTTGTTTTTTCATCCATTCAGGCAGTCTATGTCTTTTGATTGGAGAGTTCAGTCCATTTACATTTAATGTTATTATTGATAAGCAAGAGCTTACTCCTGCCATTTTTTAATTTTTATTTTTTCTGCTGGTTTTGTAGTCTTCTCTTTCTTCTTTCTTTCCTCCCTGTCTTATGCTAGTGAAGATCATTTTCTCTGATGATATGATTTAGTTACTTGCTTTTCAACTTTTGCGTGTCTAGTTTATGTTTTTAGGTTGAGGTTACCATGAGGCTTTCAAGTATTGTATTATAACCCATTATTTTATCCTGATAAAAGCTCAACACTATTCACTTAAAGAAGCAAACAAACAAACAAAAAATAAAAAAAAACTAATAAAATCTCAACTTCATCTTCCCACTTTTTAACTTTTTGTCCTTTGTATTTATATCGTATTTTACTGCCTATGTCTTGTAAAGCTGTAGGAGCTATTATTTTTTATTGTTTCATTATTTAGTATTTCTAATTAGGATTAGAGCAGTTTTCTCAACCAAAGTTACAATGTTACAATATTCTGTTTTTCTGTGTACATACTATTACCAGTAAGTTTTGTACCTTTAATTGATTACTTACTGTTCATTAATGTCATATTCTTTCTAATTGAAGTGCTGGCTCCCAGGAGAAACCTAGCACATTACTAGCTGAGGTAATTAGGGGGCAAAACTCTTTCTGCTTGAGAAAAGCTGAGAGAAAAGTAAAGCGGACTTTGTCTTATACCCTAGGTACCAACAACACAACAGGTAGGTAGAATACCAAGTGGGTTCTTGGAGTCCCTGATTCCAGGACTTGACTCCAGCACATCAATTAGAAAGAATAGGACATTAATGAACAATAAGTAATCAATTAAAGGTACAAAACTTACTGGTAATAGTATGTAAGTGCTTTAGCATTGCTTTTAGGGTAGGCCTGGTATTGATGAAGTTCCTCAGCTTTCATTTTTCTAAGAAAATCTTTATTTCTTCTTCATGTTGGAAGGGTATTTTTGCTGGATATACTATTCTAGAATTAAAGTTTTTTTGCTTGTTTGTTTGTTTTTGTGTGTTTGTTTTTCTTCAGTACTTTAAATATGTCATGCCACTTTCTCCTGGCCTGTAAGGTTTCCACTGAAAAGTCTGCTTCCAGACATATTGGAGCTCCACCGCCACCCCTGGCCATAAGGAGTACTGCAATACTACCACAGATGTTTAGTTAAGGCCCCGGGTCACTTTAGTCAGCTTGTGGTGAATGCTCCCTGGCCTGGGACTCACCCTTCAAAGCAGTGGGTTCCCTTCTGTCCCAGGGCTGGTCCTGAAATGCCATCCAAGAGTCAAGTCCTGGAATCAGGGACTCCAAGAGCCCACTTGGTATTCTACCTACCTGTTGTGTTGTTTTGGTACCTAGGGTGTAAGATAAAGTCCCCTTTACTTTTCTCTCAGCTTTTCTCAAGCAGAAAGAGTTTTACCTCCTAACTACCTCAGCTAGTAATGTGTTAAGTTTCTCCTGGGAGCCAGCAAATCTCAGAGACTCACCAAGGCCCTCACTATAGTACCAGGTATTGCTGCTGGTTATTCAGGGCCCAAGGGCTCTTCATTTAGGAGGTGATGAATGCTGACAGGACTGGGTTCTTTCCTTCAAAGCAACTGGTTGCCTTCTGGTCCAAGGCATGTATAAATATGTCATCTGGGAGCTAAGGCCTGGGATGGGGGATTCATGACTCAGATTGGTACCCTGTCCCACTGTGTTTGAGCTGCTGTCCAAGATGCAAAACAAAGTCTCCACACTCTTCCCCCTCCTCTCCTCAAAAGAAAGGAAAGTGTCCCTTTGGAGCCATAATCTGTGCACCTTGGAGTTAGGTGATAGGAGCACTCCTTTTGCTTCCCTAGCTGATGTCTCAGTATGTTGCATGCCTCTGCAGTGTACCGTATCTGTGGCCGCTTCAGTCATAGGACTCACCTGAGATTTGCAGTCTTTATGGCCTAGACTGCCTTTCAAGTTTACTTAGAGACTGAGAGCACTTTGCCCTTCCTGGTGAGGTTTGCAGACACTCAAGTTCAGATCGCTGAGGTTGGTGATTCCTGTCTGGCTAGGGCTGGTTTAAATGCTCCCTGTGTAGGTGATCATCAGCTAAGTTTGGTCTGATTTTCCCTACTGTTCTAATAGAACAGCACTGGGTTCAATGCCTCACAATTGCTGTGTTCTTCTTCCTCCAGCACCCAGAGAAGTTATTTGCACCATGCCCCCAAGCCTGGGGTCGGGGAGGGGTGGCAGCGGCGATTCTGGACTGTTTCTTCTATCACTTCAGTGCCTCTTTGAGCAATATGAAGTTAATACCAGATACCTAATTTTTGGTTCTTATACAAATTTTTATTCTGTTAACTTGATGTCCTTGCTGGGGCAATGATTAGTGGAGATTTCTATTCTGCCATCTTGCTCTGCCTCTCTCTCTCTTTTTTTTTTTTTTTTTTTTTTCTTTTAGAAACAGGTAAATACAACTGTTTAAGCATTATCATTAATATATAATGTTAAATTTTAAAATATATTATTTTTGTTCTACTACTTTGCTGGAGCAATAGAGCCAATGCCGAGAAAGATAACAAAATTTATGTCTTAAAAATATGTAAAAAGCCATTTCTCCCAATGTGAGAGATACTAATATGTACTCATCAAACCCATTACTTTCTCCTAATCACACATTTCTACTACATTTTTCAGGCTTCCTTGCTTAAGTGTGATTTTGTGTCTGATTTCTGGACAATAGAATTTAAGAGGAAGTGTTGGGCAGTACTACCAAGGTTATCCCATAAAAAATTCCCGCTAGGATTTCCCATGCTACTGTCAACAGTGACTTCAGTCATTACGTGTTGAATATAGAGGAGCCACAAAATGAAAGGAGCCTGGATTACTGAATCACCACTTGGATGAGAGCTTCCAGCTAATTGGTAACCTATGATTTTCACTTTATATAAATGTTTAACCACTCATATTTGAGGATTTATTTGTTACAATAACTACTACAACTTTATTTAATAGAAATAAGTTCTTTGAAACAAAAAAAATATCTGCCACAGCAGAAACGTAAAATACATGTATAAGTTTAATGGTCATGCAGTGAGCAGAAAGGTAACTGATTTGGAGGCTGAAAATATGAAGGCCCATGATATACAGTGGCAAAACATTTATTAAAACTGTTGCCTGTTATAACTTGGAAAGAAAACCATATGCCCACTGAATATGCAGCTCCAAAGAGTGAGAGTCAGAGTAATAGTATGTCCTGTTCTGATGTTCTGCATTGAGAAAGTATTCAAAGAGATTAATTAGAAAAAAAAAATTGGCTGGTTTGCAAGCAAAAATGAACCTGTCTACTTCTAGATCTGCATAAAGCAAAATTCTGGAAGTTCTTTCTATGCCATGAAAAATGTATTAGAAGGATTTTGGCCTCTCCATCAATCTACAAAAGTCAGAAGAAAATTGGTCTCAGACTCTAATTAATTTTATTAACAAAAATAAATAGTTATATTTGACAATGATGTATTGTGACCAGTAGTGGATTCCAAATAAAGACTTAATCTCTAAATTTAAGAAAGTTAGAATCCATTTGAGTAAGAAAAAAGTAATAATAGAAGCACAATTTAAAAGTAACTACAAACAAGTTAGTTCTATCTAGATAATTATATATTACAGTGCAAGTCAGTCCTCTAACTGATGGTTAGGGATGAGCAAATTAATACATTATGTGGTTTTTAGGGTAGTAAGAAACAAAAAGCAATTAATCGATAAAATACAGGATTAATGTAAGTTGTATACCACACACTGAGAGATTCAGGGAAAGAGCATGTAAAACAAGAGATAAATGTATCCCAGAAGTGGGTTTTAATCCAAGTGTTTAAGAAGATGTGGGTAGAGTGACCAAACGGGCTGACTAGAAGCAGCTAAAGGGCATGGCTGTCACGGAGAGGAATGGAAGGGGTGAGTAAATACAACACCTTCAACTGAAACATTCAGGTACTTTCATTGGGACTAATCATGGAAACAACTTGACCCACAGAGACAGAGAAAAGCAAGGCAGGACACTGGCTCATGCAGAAGCAACACAGAGCCAAGGGAAGCTCCACTGCACAGAGAAGCAGTGAGTGAATGTGCCACCCCGGGAACCCATGCTGCTCCCACAGATTTTTGAAACCCTCGGGTCAGGAGGATCACTCATGAACCTGCTCCACTAAGGGCCTTCAGTGTGACACATAAATGTGTGTCGGGAGCTATGTGGAATCTCAGCAGAGCAGCCACTCAGGCATATGCAGAGACCCAGGAGCTTTAGATACTCCAGCTTTTCGGGCAACTCAGCAAAAGTAGTTGCAACTGCAGCAAAGTGGGTGGTTAGACTCCTGTACATACCACTAGGAAAGATGCTGAATCCAGACGGCCAAGCAGTAATGGCCTACAGGCCCCGATGCCAAAGCTCCTCGCAGGATAAGACCCACTGGTTTGGAATTCCAGCCAGCAACAAGTAGCAGCATTGCACCTCCCTGGGTTCGAGCTCCCAGAGAGAGGGGTGGGCTGTCATCTTTGCTGTTTTGGGGACTTAGTTGTTCCAGCCTTTGGACTTTGGAAAGCCCAAGTTAACCAGGGGTGGAAGCAGTACCCCAGCACAGCACAGCTTCCCTACAAAAACATGTCCACGCTGCTTTTTTGAGTGGGTCCCCAATCCCATTCCTCATCACTGGGTAAAGTATCCTAATCAGGGTCTCTGGCTACCCCTACTGGTGTTCTCCAGCTAATAGCGGTTTCAGGCCTCCCTGGAATGGAGCTCCCAGGGAGAGGGTGGGCCGCCATCTTTGCTATTTGGGTGACTTAGTTATTCCAGCCTTCAGGTTTCAGAGTATCCAAGGTGACCAGGGACTGAAATGGGCGTCCAGCACAGCACAACTGCTCTACAAAAACGTGGCCAAGCTACTTTTATATGTGGGTCCTCAATCCCATTTCTCCTGACTGGATGAGACCTTCCAACTTTGGTCTTCAGCCACCTCTTACAGGTGCATTTGGGCCAGCAACAGTCCTGTACCTCCCTGGGACAGAGGTCCTAAAGGGAGGGGCAGACTGCCATCTTTGTTGTTTTGCAAGCCTTCACTGGTGATACCTCCAGGTACTGGAAAATCTGAGATGACTAGGGACTGGAGCAGATCCCCAGCATTCTGCAGCAGCCCTACAGAAAATTGGCCAGACTGTTCCATGGGTACTTGTTCCCATATCTCCTCACCTGTCAGGCCCTCTAGCCCTGGGCCTCTAGCCGTCCCTCACCAGAACTATTCAGCCAGTATCAACTCAGCAACTCTATGGACAGAACCTCCAGTGG
Organism: Rhinopithecus roxellana; assembly: GCF_007565055.1. Classification (NCBI taxonomy): domain Eukaryota; kingdom Metazoa; phylum Chordata; class Mammalia; order Primates; family Cercopithecidae; genus Rhinopithecus; species Rhinopithecus roxellana. The sequence continues at coordinate 37,842,529 of NC_044555.1, read as the reverse complement.
CAAGTGAAAGCCTCTTTGCCACTGCATCTAATGCAAAACCATCCTTGCTACCCTCGCACTAACAAAGGAGCAAGCACCCTTTGTACCTCATTCACACTGCCAACAAGCTGCAGTCAACCCAAGGAAAGGAGGCCAGTCCATCTCCCATGGGTGCCCCACACATCTCATTTCTTACTGCCAGACAGGGAACCCCTGATTTAGGCCCACAACACAGATCCTCCATTCTGGGCTGATTGCACTGAGCAATTACTGAGCAACATCTCTCTGGGGTGGGACCCCCAGGAGATAAGCAAAGTGGTGGAGCAGCAAGCCAGCTGATATGGAGCCCAAAGGGTTTGGTGCAGGTGTGTCTGCAGCCACCCCTCTAGACTTAACTTGCTCCCATAAGAGACTTTAACCCTAGGGGAATTATCAGACCTGATTTCTGCAGGGTGGTCTTGCACATCAGATAGGGCTAGTCCGACCTGAACACTCCTTGGTCTACTGGCTTCTTCCGGGACCCCAGCCTGGCCATACCTACTTACAGGGCAGTCTCACGTGCCCAGCAGGCCCACATCATAGCTTTTCAGACAGTGGACAGTGTGTGACCAATGGAGGGCTCCAGCAAGTCAGCCACTATATCCACGCACCAGCTGACACATTCCCTTCTCATACTGCAGCTTCCTCTGAGCCTATGGAAAATCCCCATATTACTTTGCTGGTACATGTCTGCACAGGCAAGTTTTGCTTTACTTGCCCTACAACCACATGGGAGTGCAGTATGCACTCTGACCCCTGCTCACCGCCATTGCAGACAGAGCTTTGACAGGCATAGAACCAGCAAGCCCCACCATACCAGCACCCTGCTTTTGCACTAATACTGCATAAAGAACAAGAGATCCTCCTACATCCTAAGCAATCACTCCTGCTTGCAGGACACAGAGAAGGCACTCAGACCTGCACTGGCCAGCACCCCACCCCAAACCAACACCACTACCACCTTCAGTTCAACAATACACACAGCCTCCAGCAGAGTCCTCCCACTCACTACCAACTGCCTTGCTTCCACTACTGTGGCAAATGCTCACAGGGAGGCAGGCACCACTGCATTCACTAACACTTGAATATAGCTGCAGCACCTTATTTCTCACCCCCAGCACAGTAGCCTCCAAACCTCAAGGAGTCAGAGAACAAAGTGGGGATTCAAACAAGTCTCTCATAGTTAGAGCATACAGTCCGGGAGTTGGGAGCTGAACACTGGCCTGTGAGAATCGTCTAGAAATGAAGCCAGTTAGCTGAATCCACTTTAAACCACAATCAAATGCTTAAGATCATCAAACAGAATAAAAGGAAATAAAAGAAGCCCATACAAAGGTCAGCAACCTCAAAGATTGAAGGTAGATTAGACCACAAAGATGAGGAAGAATCACCACCAGAATGCTGAAAATTCAAAACTCCAGAGTACCTTCTTTCCTTCAAATATCTGCATCACCTCTCTAGCAAGGTCAGCGCCAGACAGAGGCTGAGACGGCTGAAATGATAGAAGTAGAATTCAAAATATGGACAGAAATGAAGTTCACTGAGCTACAGAAGTACACTGTAACCCAATGCAAAGAAGCTAAAAATCATGATAAAGAATTGCAGGAGCTGAGAGACAAAATAACCAGTATAGAGAACGTAGCTGACCTGATAGGGCTGAAAATTACACTACAAGAATTTAATAATGCAATCACAAATATTAATATCAGAATAGAGCAAGCAGAGGAAAGAATTTCAGAGCTTGAGGACTGCAGTTCCGAAATAAGACAGTCAGATAAGAATAGAGAAAAAAGCATGGCGGCTCGCACCTGTAATCCCAGCACTTTGGGAGGCCAACACAGGTGGATCATTTGAAGCCAGGAGTTTGAGATCAGCCTAGCCAACATGGCGAGATCCCATCTATACTAAAAATACAAAAATTAGCTAGGCATAGTGGTGCATGCCTGTAATCCCAGCTACTTGGAAGGCTGAGGCACGAGGATTACTGGAACTCAGGAGGCAGAGGTTTTTGTGAGCTGTGATTGCACCACTGCACTCCAGCCTGAGTGATAGAGTGAGATTCTGTCAAAAAAAAAAAAAAAAAAAAAAAGAAAAGAAAAGAAAAGAAAGAAATTCCAACCAGAATTTTATATCTGGTAAAACTAAACTTCATAGGTGAAGAAGAAGTAAGATCCTTTTCAGACAAACAGATGCTGAGGTAGTTTGTTACCACCAGAGTTGCCTTACAAGAGGTCCTAAAGGAAGCACCAAATATGGGAAGGAAAGATCATCACCAGCCACTACAACACCACACTAAAGTACACAGACCAGTGATACTATAAAGCAACCACATAAACAAGTCTGCAGAATAACCAGCTAACATCATGATGACAGGATCACATTCAAACATATCAATACTAACCTAAAATCTAAATGGACTAAATGCCACACCTAAAAGACACAGAGTGGCAATCCAGATTTAAAAAAAAGAAAAAAAAAAAGACACATTAATACGCTGTCTTCAAGAGACCCATCTCACATTCAATGACACCCATAGTCTCAAAATAAAGGGATGGAGAAGAATCTACCAAGCAAATAGAAACAGCAAAAAGTGGGGGTTGCAATCCTAGTTTCTGACAAATAGACTTTAAATCAACAATGATCAAAGAAGACAAAGAAGGACATTATATAATGGTAAAGGGTTCAATTCAACAAGAAAAAACTATTCTAAATATATATGCACACAACACAGGAGTACCAAGATTTATAGAGCAAGTTCTTGGAGACTTTAAAAGAGACTTAAGGCTCCTGCACAATAATAGTGGGCGATTTTAACACCCCACAGTCAACATTAGATAGATCATTGAGACAGAAAATTAACAGTTATTAAAAACCTGAACTCAGAACTGAATCAAGTGGACCTGATAGATCTATACACAACTCTCCACCCCAAAACAACTGAACCTCCCAAGTAGCTGGGATTACCTTCTTCTCATCGCTACATGGCATGGACTCTAAAATAGATCACATAATCAGAAGTAAAACACTCCTTAGCAAATGCAAAAACACTGAAATCATAACAAACAGTTTCTTGGACCTCATGGCAATCAAATTCAAAATCAAGACTAAGAAATTCATAAATATAACGCATGGAATTATCTGGAAATTGAATAACATGCTCCGGAATGACTTTTGGGCAAAATAAAATTAAGACAAAAATCAAGAAGTTCAGCCAGGCACGATGGCTCACACCTGTAATCCCAGTACTTTGGGAGGCAAAGGCGAGCAGATCACCTGAGGTCAGGAGTTTGAGACCAGTCTGGTCAAAATAGGGAAATCCTGTCTCCATTAAAAATACAAAATTAGTTGGACATGGTGGTGCGTGCCTGTAGTCCCAGCTACCCGGGAGGCTGAGGCAGGAGAATCGCTGGAACCCAGGAGGTGGAGGTTGCAATGAGCCAAGTTTGCATCACTGCACTCCAGCCTGGGCAACAGAGAAAGACTTCAAAAAAAAAAAAAAAATCAAGAATTTATTTGAAACTATTGAGAGCAAAGACATAACATTCCAGAATTCTCTAGGACACACATAAGGCAGTGATGAGAGTGAAATTTCTAGTACTAAATGCCCACATCAAAAAGCTATAAAGATCTCAAATTGACAACATAACTTCACAACTCAAATAACTAGAGAACCAAGAGTAAACAAACCCAAAAGCTAGCAAAAGACAAGAAATAACCAAGATCAGAGCTGAGCTAAAGGAAATAGAGACATATACAAAAAACCATTCAAAAGATCAAGCAAATCCAAAAGCTGCTTTTTTGAAAAATAAAATAGACCACTAGCTAGACTAATAAAGGAGAAAAGAGAGAACATTCAAATGAACACAATAAGAAATGACTAGGGAGATATTACCACTGGCCCCACAGGAATAAAAACAACCGTAAGATACTATTATGAAAACCGCTATGCACAAAAACTAGAAAATCTAGAAGAAATGGATAAATTCCTGGACACACACAACCTCCCAAGACTGAACCAGGAAGAAAGTAAATCCCTGAACAGACAAATGCAGAGCTCTGAAATTGAGGCAGTAATAAATAGCCTACCTCCCCTCAAAAGCCCCGGACTAGATGGACTCACAGCTGAATTCTATCAGATGTAAAAACAAGAGCTGGTACCACTGCTACTGAAACTATTTCAAAAAATTTTGGAGGAGGAATTCCTCCCCACCTCATTCTATGAGGCCAACATCATCCTGACATCAAAACCTGTTAGAAATACAAAAAAGAAAAGAAAAAAGAAAAAAAAAAAAAAAAGAAAAGAAAAGAAAAAAAAGGAAAAGAAAAGAAAAACTTCAGACTAACAATCTTGATGAACATTAATGCAAAAATCCTCCACAAAATACTGGCAAACTTAATCCAGCAGCACATCAGAAGGCTTATCCAATATGATTAAGGAGGCTTTATCCTTGGGTTGCAAGGGTGGTTCAATATAGGGAAACCAATGAGTGTGATTCATTACATAAACAGAATTAAAGACAAAACCCACAATATTATCTCAATAGATACGGAAAAGGCCTTTGATAAAATTCCACATTGTTTCATGTTAAAAACTCTCAATAAACTAGGTATTGAAGGAAAACACCTCAAAATAATCAGAGCCACCTATGACAAACCCACAGCCAACATCTTACTGAATGGGCAAAAGCTGGAAGCATTCCCCTTGAAGCCTGGCACAAGACAAGGATGACCTTTCACACCACTCCAGTTCAACATGGTATTAGAAGTTCTGGTCAGGGCAATCAGGCAAGAGAAAGAAATACACGGCATCCAAATAGGAAGAGAAGTAGTCAAAGTGTCCCTCTCTGCAGATGACATAACCCTGTATCTAGAAAACCTTAGAGTCTCAGCCCAGAAGCTTCTTAAGCTGATAAGCAATTTCGGCAAAGTCTCAGGATACAAAGTGAATGTGCAGGATGGGCAAGGTGGCTCAGGCATGCAATCCCAGAATTTTGGGAGGTCAAGGCAGAAGGATTGTTTGAGCCTAGGACTTCAAGACCAGCGTGGGCAACTTGGCGAGACTCTGTGTCTACAAAAAAATACAGAAAATTGTGGTGTGCACTTATCGTCCCAGCTACTCGGGAGGCTGAGGTGGTGGGATCCCAGGAGATGGAGGTTGCAGTGAACCAAGATCTCGTCAGTGCACTCCAGCCTGGGCCACAGGGTGAGACACTGTCTCAAAAAAAAAAAAAAAAAAAAAAAAAAAAAAAAATTCATGTGCAAAAATTACTGGCATTTTAATACACAAACAACAGTTAAGCTGAGAGCCAAATTAGGAATGAACTTCCATTCACAATTCCAACAAAAAGAATAAAATACCTAGGAATACAGCAGACCAGGGAGGTGAAAGATCTCTACAAGGAGAACTACATACCACTGCCCAAAGAAATCAGAGATGACACAAATGAAGAAACATTCCATGCTCATGGATAGAATCAATATCATTAAAATCATTAAAATAGACATACTGCCAAAAGCAATGTATACATTTAATGGTATGCCTGTTCAACTACCATGGACATTATTCACAGAGCTATAAAAAATATTTTAAAATTCATATGGAACCAATAAAGAGCATGATTAGCCAAGACAATCCTAAGCAAAAGGCAAAGTTGAAGGCATCACACTACCCAACTTCAAACTATACTACAGAGCTACAGTAACCAAAACAGCATGGTACCAGTACAGAAACAGACACATAGACAACTGGAACAGAATAAAGTCTCCAGAAATAAGACCACACACCTATAGTTATCTGATCTCTGACAAATCTGATTTTTAAAAAAAGCAATGAGGAAAAAAATCCCTATTCAATAAGTGGCGCTGGTATAACTGGCTAGCCGTATGCAGAAAATTAAAATAGGACCTCTTCCTTAGACCTTATGCAAAAATTAATGAAAGATGGATTAAGGACTCAAATGTAAAACCCAAAACTATAAAAACCCTGGAAGACAACCTTGGTAATACAATTCAGGATATAGGCATGGGCAAATGTTTCCTGATGAAGACCTCAAAAGCAATCCCAACAAAAGCAAAACTTGACAAATGAGATCTACGTAAACTAAAGAGCTTCTGCACAGCAAAAGAAACTATCATGAGTGAACAAACAACCTACACAATGGGAGACAATTTTTGCAAACTGTGCATCCAACAAAGCATCTATAAGGAATTTAAACAAATTTACAAGAAAAAAAACCCAAACAACTCCATTACAAAATGGGCAAAGAATATGAACACTTTTCAAAAGAAGACATACATGTGGTCAAGAATCATCTAAAAAAGCTCGACATTACTATAAATAGAGAAATTCAAATCAAAACCACAATGAAATACCATCTCACACCTGTCAGAATGGCTATTACTAAAAAGTTGAAAAATAACCAGTGCTGGCGAGGTTGTAGAGAAAAGAGTATGCTTATACACTGTTGGTGCGAGTGTAAATTAGTTCAACCATTGTGGAAAACAATGTAGCAATTCCTCAAAGACCTAAAGACAGAAATACTGTTCAACACAGCAATGCCATTACTGTGTATGTACACAAAGGAATATAAATCATTCTATTATAAAGACAAATGCACACATATGTCTATTGTAACAGTATTCACAACAGCAAAGACATGGAATCAACCTAAATGTCCACCAAAGATAGTTGGATAAAGAAAATGTGGTACATATTAACACCATGGAATACTATTAAGCCATTAAAAGGGATGAGATTATGTTTTTTTGCAGGAACATGGATGGAGCTAGAGGCCATTACCTTTAGCAAAATAACACAGGTACATTAAACCAAATACCACATATTCTTACTTATAACTGGAAGTTAAGTGATGAGAACACATGGACACATAGAAGAGAACAACAAACACTGGAGCCTATTTGAGGGTGGAGGGTGGGAGGTGGGAGAGGATCAGGAAAAATAACTAATAGGTACTAGGCTTAATGCTTGGGTGATAGCCAGGCTAGGTGGCTCACATCTGTAATCCCAGCACTTTGGGAGGCTGAGACGGGTGGATCACCTGAGAGCAGGAGTTGAGACCAGTCTGGCCAACATAGTGAAACCCTGTCTCTAATAAAAATACAAAAAACTAGCTGAGTGTGGTGGTGGGCGCCTGTAATCCCAGCTACTTGAGAGACTGAGGCAGGAGAATAGCTTGAACCCAGGAGGCAGAGGTTGCAGTGAGCCGAGATTGTGCCATTGTACTCCAGCCTGGGCAACAAGAGTGAAACTCCATCTCAAACATAGATAGATAGATAGATAGATGGATAGATAGATAGATAGATAGATAGATAGATAGATAGATAGATAGAGATATAATTATATATTATTTATATATAATATATATTATATTTTTATATATATATGTATATATACACATGCATATATACACACACACACACACACACACCTGGGTGATAAAATAATCTGTACAACATACCCCCATGACAAAAGTTTACCTATGTAACAAACCTGCACATGTACCCCTGAGCTTAAAAGTAAAAAAAAGAGAAAAAGAAAAAAAAAAGATTATTTGCATGACTTGGTGAGAAAGAAAAATATCTGGGAAGCATTTTGTCTTCATGTTTGTAAACAAGTTTAAAACTTGTTACATCTTAATAGAGTTAAGTCGAGACATGCAAGTCCATTTGCTTAATATTAGGCATTGACCTAGTGACAGGAGACTAAAAGTTAATATTTGACTGTACTCATATACTGCCACTGGTTTGCAGTGGGACAAATTTGTGAAATGGAAACATAGCTGGGTGCCTAAAGTCTGACAATCTAGAATTACCATTCAAAAGTACTTTAAAACCATCCTAGACAAGACCGTCTCATGTTAAAGGAACAAAGATGGGTCAATTCTACTTCTGAAAAACTTTTTCGTTCTGTCCTCCCCTCTTGCATATCATGGACCTTGCATCAATGAGAGGTGTCTATTACACAGTACCGTCAGCCTCCTAAATCAGTTATTCAGCCTGCCTCTATGACCTCCCAGCCCTCACCTCCTTTGTGCATCCCCCCAACTCAGTGCCAGCAAAGAAACCTTTCTAAAACGCAGATGCTTATGTCAGGCCTCTGCCTAAAATTACTCATTGACAGAGGCCTATCACCCATAGAAGAAATTACAAAATACTTAGAATGATATGCAAAATCACATAGAGTGACAGAGAAGTCCCTAACTTTTAGTTTTCTCTCATACCACTTTTTCTCATGAATCTCATACTGAGTTGTTAGCTGTTGCCTAACACCATATTTTTTTATATCTCTTCACCTTCATGTACATTATTCTGCCTGTCTAGAATGATCTTCCCTCCCTTCCATAGTTACCAGCTATCCTTGTTCTGTGGCTTAATCATTACCTTTTATATGAAGGTACACCCAGATGCTGCCTTTATATAAACAGAAATACAGATGCGATGTCTGTGCTCTCTGAGCTGTCTGTATATTGATTTTATCACATTGTATTTCAATTGTCTATGTGTTTATCTCCTATCAGGTTTTGAGAGTTTTGCAGACAGTGACCATGTCTGATTCATCTTGAGAACCCCAGTTCATAGCAAAACAGAGCAGGTGCACAATCAATAATTTAAAATAAAATTCAGAATACTGGTATGATGCAAGTAAGCAGAAAACTAACATGGAACAATGAAACGATGATGAACATAGGCTCAAGGCAGAGTCTGTTTCCCCTCTTTTATACTCCTATAAAAAGAGAAGGACTCCAATTTTGATAACATGGCTGTAATTAGTGAACAAAAGGATACAGGGAAAAGTGTAGCCTGTTACGATAGAAAAATGCATGCCCTAAAATTAAGGCATCTCAAAGTACATGTCTTTTTATTAGATAATTCATTGGTTTACAATTTAAACTTTAGTGGTTTTAAAATGTAAACCACTAGAAAAAAAACCTCTTGTGGTTTTATCAAATATTTAAAGGTGAAGAAAAATAATTTGCAAAATACTTAAGAGTTAAATTAGACAAGAATGATCCAGTTGCTTCCACCATTTAATAATATTCACTGTCTGTGTACATGCTTTTTAATGTTTTTTTCTCCCGTATTAACCAAATGCTAGGATATAGGGCATATCGAGGCTGTAGCCTACCTAAGCACTAAATGCCGTTCACACACTATTCACTTATTTTATTTTATTTCATTTTCAAGATGGAGTATCCGTCTGTCGCCCAGGCTGGAAAGCAGTGGCAGAATCTCTGCTCACTGCGACCTCCACCTCCAGGGCTCAAGAGATTCTCCTGCCTCAGACTCCCTAGCAGCTGGGATTACAGGCATGCGTCATGCCCAGCTAATTTGCTATTCACCTTTTGATTCCAGAGAATCAGAGGTGTCCTGTTGAGCAGTCTTGTGTGAATGAGAATCAGGTCTTGAATAAATTGCTCACAAAATCCATGCCAAGCTAATCTCCCAATGACTCCCAGTGGTCACAAAGGTCTTTTACACAAATCTCTGCAATGCTTGACTGACCTCATTGGCCTCCTGCACCTCAGTAAATGGGTCCACAGGGGCATTTGCCTTGTATTTAAGGAAAGAAAGAACCTTTCTGAATTTGGACTAAATGCCATAAAATCTCTGTCATGTACAAATGAAATAATTATTGCAGCTGGGCCTATGGGCCACTTCTTATTAGGAAAAAATCATTTACTTGCAAGAGTTCTAAAAACTCAAAGCATTTAATCATCCACTATAAAACCTGCTGAAAGAATCACGTCCAGTGTTTTATTTCCAGTTATCTAAAGTAATGATAAAATTTGTTGTACATTCTAAGACATTGAGATACAGTAATTTTATACATTCTAAGTTTTAACAACACATTTCAAAGGTGTATATGAGAAGCAAATATATCAGAAATTAAGGGAACAGTAGTTAATCACATCTCAATCATTTTACCATTATTTCTTGTAAATAAATTTGTATATAATGAAGTTAACACAAACTACTATTTCAGCAAAAAAGAAGAAATATAAGATATTTCTTTGGATGTTATTTCTAACTTTATCATTATGATTCTCTTGAGTTTAATGTTTTAAATTCTTATGCATTTATATATTTCCTGGTCTATTCACTTTCTTTATGCGTGCTGCCTTAAATACCTGAGCTAGAAGTGCCATTTAATATTAACTTTATTCTATTTAGTGTTTTTATTATCAATTTTCCTGATCTGTATTCAAAGGAGAAAAGGAAAAGGGAGGCTGTAGGTAAATGGCAAAACATGAATTCTTAAGTTTGAGTCATCCTTTATGACATTAACTAATGAAATGAAGAAGATACCATTAAACAATGGGTTAGAAGTGGAAAGATTAAGAGTTTTCTTTTCCACTTTGCCTCCAACCGATTTTGTACCTTAATAGCCACATCGACAAAAATGGCATTATTGGCTTCTCATTTCCCTGGATTTTGCTAAAATTTAAACTGCTGATGGCTAGCCTTTGAGAATCATAATTTGTATCAGGCAAAATGAAAAGAGCCAAGGACCATATGGATAAGGTAAGAATGTCTAGTTTTAAATCAAAATACATTTGAAATAATCAGAGAAAAGAGTAAGAAAACAAGATATTAAAAAGCAGAAAGTATCCATGAATTAACCCTCCAATTATGTACTGGAGTGAATACTATCATTTTAATGTACATGTCTATTTTTTTAAAAAGATCTCCTCTGTAGTCTCTACTGTTGCCTCAGGATATTCAACGTTTGGAAAGCTATAGTTGATATTATGGCACAGGACTATGAATGGCTTGCTACATAATCAGGGAAGAAGTCTATAAGATTATAAAGATTTGCACTGATCTATCTTGAAATATATATATATATATATATATATATATATATATATATATATGTAATGTTCCTTCAATAACTACAAGGCTCCAATTACACAGAGGTGAGTTTTGACAACACAAATATGAGGAAAGATAAAATATTTTGAGAATAAAATTACAAGGGTCCTATAAATATATCGTGTGTGATAGACTATCATTTTTTACTGTGTTTAAAACAAATTATATTCTGACAGCAATAATTCTTCTTTCTAGAAACAGGTGATTTTCAGTTCTAGTATTTAGATTATTTGTCTCTACCGTATCTAAAAATCTTCAGGTAGTATTTTTCTTCAGAGATTTTTTTCAGACTTTATTGCCCACAGGGAGAAAAAGCACACTGCTTTGGGCTTCTTTCCTATTTCTTGTTTTTCATTAAGTATGAGTTGTAAGTGAGCAAGAAACCCTATAATATCTGAGTCACTGTCAGTGATCACATAATTATTTTCCTGATTACGTTTCAATTTTATGTTTTTAAGCATTTGCTTCCTCAGAGATCTTCACTTTGCTTTGTCTAAGATTTGGAAATGAAAAAAACATATTTTCCTATTTCATAAATTAAAAAATTTCCTATGTGTATATCATAGATTGGAAAGAAATCCAAGTTACCACTTTATCCAGTGTTCTAATGATAATACTCCTATCTTTATACTAAATTTGACCTCTAAGAAGGAGACTAAAAAAGAATACTGTAGGCAGCCTTTGTGATCTAAATCATTCCAAATTACTTAGTTAAACAAAATCATGTATCAGGCTTTACCTTAGTAAATGAAATATTCCCATTATTACACAACATCATAGCTATAGGCTTTAAAAAAATTAGAGTGAAATTTCTGCTGTAATTAGCATTTTATAAAATTAGAAATACAACTCTTCAATCGCTAAAATGATCTTCAACATTCTTGATCTGTTGAAATCATTCTCTCATAAATTTCTGGAGAGCATATATGAGAAAAGAAAAGAATGTGGCAAAATAATACCTGGATTGTATTAAAGTGAGTTATAGTGGATTTAATTTCATTGTAGCTGTCTTTCCAATCCAGTCATACATTACATGACCCAATATAAATTTTGTGGTTTTAAAAGTTGTTAGCTTACAAGATTCACAGCAAACACAGGTGGAAATTTCTGTTCCGGAAAAAGGATAAATTCACAAAGTAGGTTAGTTAGAGTCAAATTTCGTTTCTAAAATAAATTACCAAATGTCATTTCTATCTCTGATAGTCAGAATGTGTCTGTGATTATACCACTTAACTAATTGTTTCATAGTAAAATAGATTTCATTTGAGAGTTGTGGTAAGATACGGTTATGGAATAATTGGCAATTATATGATGCTTTAAGGCACCTGTGAACAAGAAAAGAATAAATGAGACTAGATTTTCAAATCTTTTCAACCAGTGGATAATTTTCCCCATTATCCAGGGTTTCTTGTTAAAGAAGTCTCTACTCAATAACCCATTTTTCTAAATGTTTATAGCCAAAGATAGAATAAAGAAAAATCATTTGTATTATACCAGAATTTTGTTCTTAAAGATATTTATGAAAAAATGAGGTAAATCAGAGTAGTCAACCTAGAGCAAAACACTGTATGATATATAGTTAAGATTCCATATTACAAAGCATATTGTTTACGGTACTATGTTACAGTTTCCAGGTCAACATAAAATAGCATCTCAACCAACATAACCGTGTTTTTAATGGGGCAAAATACAAATAAACACAACTTTATGAAATCTACTGGGCTATTCAGTACATTTAACGTACCCCAAAAGAATCATTTGTTCCAACATTGTTAAGTACCTGGTAGTGGAAGCATTTAGCGAAAAAGTTAATGAAGAGGACCTACAATGTCTGATAAGTCATTTATAAAGAGAAAATGCATTAACACATGGGAGATATCAACATAGAAGCTGTGCAGAATTTAAATCAACACGTGTGACAGCACATCTGAAAAAGGAAATACAGTATCATAAAATTCCATGTGTCAGAAGGCATGCAGCTCAGACTCAGGCCTGTCTATGCTAAGGCAAGCAAAATTCCAACATAAGGGTTTACTGTTAAGGCAAGGTTAACACAACACAAACCATGGTACATAGACTTATTCATGGTCTACAGTGAGGAGGACACGATGGTGTCTAAATTATGAGGGCAAACAAATCAAAATTATTATAGAGACCATGTTCTTATTTTTTAACCTAAAGTTATTCTTAAATTATAGGGTGATCATACAGAGGCCAAAGGACAGCTAAACAGTAAATGTTTTCATTCTGTGTCCTTCTCCAAAGTTCTATAACATGGTAGAAATAGAAACAAGGATTGCTACTACAGACCCTCACTTTCCCCAAGTTCTCTGTCATAATATATGAACCCCAAAATGTGTCACTGTTGTTATTTTTAAGACTACATATTTCTTCTGTAGGGATTTTTTATTTATAGCAAATTAAGGTTTCTTATTTCTATGTTAAGAATTTCCTTATAAGATTTGTATTTGGTAGCAATGAAAGATTCTGCCTTGTCTATAGAAAAGATTTCCATAATATTCTACAGCTGATTTTAAAAATGGAACAGCCCATTAAACAATGGCAATATATTTGTTTATTTGGCATTCAATAAGACATGAATATCCTTATGTGAATAAATCACTCCAAGTATTCTTTACAAGACCCTATCTATCACCAAATATGGGCCCCTTTCAATATATTCTAGTGGTATCTTGAAAAAAATATTAACAATATTGAAGGTTGAAGTTATGCTCCTGGAAAACACAGATAAATTACACCCCGACACCTCCCGACCACCATCAACTTTTCGTGTTCTAGGAAATGACTTATATAAAGAAACACCCTTCTCCATGGACTTGGATAAGACTATCAGATGACTCCTTTGGCTACCTATGACAAGGGTAGAAGCATCCTCCAAATTCCCATTCTGTGTGTCATAAATGATTAGCTGAACTGTTCCTCCAGACTGATCAATTTCTACAAATTACCTGCTAACTTGACTTGACCAAATTTTAGTCAGGCTTCCTCCCTTCTCTGAGAAATCTGAAGTTTGGCCCACCTTCGGCCCAAGCCAGCATTAAAGTGTAGAACTACCACCCCGTCTTTAACAGTCCCTCTGAAAAATAGGCTGAGCACAAGTAAAAACATTGCCTGATACTGATCAAGTTACCTGTTTGTTCCACTCCCTTACACCGAGTTCCCTCTAGCCTTGTTTACTCCCTATTTTTAAAAAGACCTTTATGTTTGACCTTACAGAGATTCAAGGTTCACAAATCTCTTACCCAACTGCAATGGTCCTCCCCCGCCTTATGCAGCAGTCTTTTCCAATAAAGTCTCTTCTTAACCAAATATGGATTTGTTTTTTATTTGGTAATAGTTAGACGTCTCATGAGTACCCTCCCACCCTCAGGGATTACTATTACAGACATCTGCTGAAAAGCAGAACATTCAGTCAACCTCGTAATATTCTGTGTTCCATCATTCTGGCAAGCTACAGTATTTCTCTTTCAACAGTCTGTCAAAAAACAAAATGGTTCTTCTGTCAGGTTCTTGTAAAGAGAAACAGCCTATAATTAAATACTTGGCTCAGCTCACATACGTATGGCAGAAACATTTCCAATAATGGTAAGATTTTTGCTGGTAAAGAGACTAGATGATAACACACAACAAGAGGAGAGAAATATTCAGGCATCCAGATGAGAAATGTTGGTTGTATGCTTGTTGCTCACGGTTTTTTTTTTTTTTTTCTATATAATAAAAATTTCAATGGTTCTGCTTTAGAACTGTTTATCTTATAAAGAAATATTCCTATTAAGAAATGGACTGCCTTAACAAAAATATTGTGATCACTGGAATGATTTAATTCTTGCTACTCTAGTAATTCGTACATGGAAAAAATAATAATTGCTTAAAACTGTTAATTACTTTATTGTCACAGTGCTCATCAAGCTTACAAAATCGTTTTACTATTCCCAGAATACCGTTCAATGATTTCTCCATAATTGGTGATTAAAGCATTAGACTAGAATTGTGGAAATGAAGCCTACAGCGGAAAAACAATAGTTTACATTTTTTTGTTTTCATCTTCAGGGTATATTACTGCAATTCAGACAGAAAAAATAGCTGTGGCCCATAACCAATAAATAAAGAGAAACCATTGTAGAGTTAAGATAAATCTGTCAGTTGTCCTAGAAGAAACTACCCTACAACTCCACATTTTTCTTGTTCGACATAGCTAACAAGGTAAGTATTTAGGAGAGAAACAGGTTATTAGTGACCACTAAGTGTTTACAGTTTCTTAGCATAGTTAGGAACAAACAGGGAAAGGACGTGGCAGTGCTATATGCATCAGAAGGACCAATGAACAAAGTAAATTAATGGTGAACCTGTACTTCAAGTTTCTTTTCTGATATGAAATGACCTGGTAAGTCATCACTCCTTATATCAAGAAAATGCTGGACAAACAGAAAGTTAACAACCTTTTAAATAATATATAATTATTATAATATAATTTTAATAATATTAAATATTAATATTTTAAAACTTTTCCAACAACAGGAACAGAATTTCTCCTCACTGTACCAGTATAAACTTCCCAAACCGAGTTGCAAAGAGAGAAAAAGAATAAAAAAAAAAAAAAACAGAACAGAACTTCTAAAAACTGTGGGACAGTATCCAAAGTGTTTAGTAATATATACCAGTAGTACCAGTAGAAGAAAGAAAGGAAGAACTGGGTAAAAAAAAAAAAAAAAAAAAAAAAAAAAATTGAAGTCAAAGATCTAACCACCTTTGCAAAATCCTAGCCATTTCATTGATGGTTTAATTTATTTCTTAATCAATTTATTTACAAAATATTTGTGTGGTACTACTGTATAGACACTAACGGTACAAGAGTGAGTGAGACATATTGCTTTGAAGAATGATGTTAAAACAAAACAATGCAAGAAGTGAATACATTAACTGCAGAATAGAAATATGTGCCATGAAGGAAACAAGCAGGACACTACAATGCAGTAGTCATTTCTTTTCTGAGATTTTGTTTTCCGAGGTTTCAGTGGTGCAAAAATAGTAAATGGAAATAAACAATTCCTAAGTTTTAAAATGCACACCGTTCTGAACAGCTTGATGAAATCTTGCACCCTCCTAGGTCAGTACTGCCCAGGATGTGAATCTTCACATTGTCTAGTGTATACGTGTTGTAGACCCTGCGGCCCATTAGTCACTTAGTAGCCATTTCAGGTATCAGACAGAAAAATTATAGTGTATATAAGATTCTGTACTATGTGCAGTTGCAGGTATCTGCTGGGAATCTTGAAGATTATCCAATTTGGATAAGTGGGGACTACTGTAGAGAACAAGGTTTGGGGAAAATATTTCATTTGGGGCGATTAGGAAAGGCCACTCTAAAGATATGACATTCAAACTGACACTTAAAGACGAGATAGAGCTAGCTGAATGGAACATGGAAGAATGGAATGCGATCATTCTACGGGTTCATTAGTCTCAATTACGCAAGTCATTTCTTCACAGAGTATGAGCCAGATTCCTATATTACAGTGGTTTCTATACTTTTATGTCATTTATCTTTTTGAGAAATGCCAACTCAGGTGTCAAATCTTCCCTGGATCTGCTCAGTCAGAATTCAGCTAACCCTTTTATATGTTTCCAAAACATTTTGCCTATGTTTCTGTTGTACTACCTACATTAACCTTCAATTGATAGTCATTTGAGTCTCCTTCACTAGACTGTCAACATCTTGTCGTCTTCCTTTTTTTTCAATCCCCAATGGAAACAATAGTGCATTGTAATGGAGCAAGTGTTTGCCAAATGAACGTTCACATGTGCGTGTGGACAAATGAAAAAGTAAACTAGATATAAACTAATGAAAAAAACAAACACCTCTGTAAAAGCTTTGTTTCTCTATTTTTCAGTAATTCTTGTTGGAATTCCCTAAATCCTTAGGTTATTATGTTTATAGTCAGTGAGATGTTTCTTTTAATTAGTTAGTAACTCAAAAGTATCTTACTTTTTATGTCTTTGGTATAGGTAAATATTTTTAACAAGTCTCTTTCATATTTTTATTTTAGAAAAAAGTAGGGAGGGTTGATTGTTTTCAGGATCAAGTTTTAAAACAATTACTCAGCCTTGCTCCCGCTTAAAGGCATTTCTTCCAAAAAAAATTTCAATCAATTGTCTATGTCTATCTTGGTTATAAATACTATAAATGGAACGAAAGTGGGCAATTTAAACTAATTAGAACCTGTAAAGCAAGAATGAAAGGTTATTACTTTAAGTTAATTCAGAGACTGAAAGTTTCACAATTAACAATTGACATTTTCTAATTGCTGAGTTTGATATGTGCATTAAGTCACTATATTCCCTTTATAACAACTTTAATTCTATCTCAAGGAGAGTACATGTATAATGGGTTAAGTCTGTCTTATTTAGTCTGTTTTAACCTCATACCTTGATCATCAGTCAGTCAAGAGGGGAAGGGGTTTATCAGGTAATTCTGTGATGCAAATAAGGTTTTATTGGCCATTAAAGTGAGACTACCAACTCCCTTTACTTAGTATCTGAATAACAAACAACCTGTAATAATTTGCTAGGGATATGACGCTGGGCATCATTGAACACAAATATACTCAACAGATGATTTGCCATATGGTTTTGCCTTCTTCTACCATGAATAATTTACACATGACTCATCAAAAGTCATAGTAGAAGTTCATAATCACCCAGTGCTCACTAAGTAAGTAATATGCAACGTTATTAGGTTGCTTTCCAGGAGCCATCTTCAAAAACAATGGGAAGACACATGCTCATTATTTTTCATGTGTTATATTAGCTATATCTTATTCAGGCCACATAAATGCTTTTTTAAAGAATATGTTCACTCCTAATAAACTATCTGTAAATGTTGGTTGCTACAAGTTTAATTAGGCAGAGTTCTATTACTGCTCTGCCTAATAAAGTCTTAAGTACCATTTACAAATATTCATTAAAAGTTGAAATAAAATCTCCTTTTGAATGAATGGCCATTGAATGGGCTGGAGGAGTAATGAAAATAAAGGAAAAACACCACTTGTCATTCTGCATTAGTTGAAAATCAAGTAATCATATATCGATTAGAGTGCATTTAAAAATTGTTTCAAAATGAAAACATGAATGTGGTGGCCTGGGCCTGTAGTCCCAGTTATGTTGGAGGCTGAGGCAAAGGGATTGCTTGAGCCCAGAAGTTCAAGGGTGCAGTGAGCTATGATTGCACTACTGCACTCGAGCCTGAGCTACAGAGAGAGACCCTGTCTCCAAATATATGTGTGTGTGTGTGTGTGTGTGTATATATATATATAATTGATTTGATATAATTTAGAAAGCTCATGAGAAAAACAATAGTCCATTTATGTACACATATTTATAATCTTTCAGTTGTTCTTCTTCCTTCCTGATGCTCCAAGGTTATTTCTTTTATCTCTTTAATTGTTTGACAAACTTCCTTTAGCCTTTAAGAGCAGGTATGCTAGAGACAAACTCTTTTAGTTTCCTTTAATCTGATAAAGTTTCTAATTTCCCTTTCATTTCTGAAGAATAGTTTCACTAGATATAGAATCTGGGGTTAACAATTTCTTTCAGCACTTCCAAATTTTTGTGACACTATTTTTTTTCCTAGAAAATCTGTTTTATTAATCATTCTCCCCATATATGTTTTAATAAGTGATGATGCTCTCATTAATGGAATTCATTATTAACCTAATTTTCACATGGAGGAAGAGGGAAAATAATTATTACTTTCTGTGGAACAAATATTCATCTATCAACTTATGACCAAATAATAGCAGTATAAGAAACCCAGAAACAGTAAAGACTTTTGGTTTATATTTCATGGAAGGTGATGCTGTTCCAACCTTGTAAAGTAAAACTGTCTGCTTTCCAAATTCCAAAAATTAAAATACTATTCTTCTCATCATTCTAACCACTGTCTTTTGTTTTTCGTTTGTTAGAAAAAGGAATGATTAAAGAGTTATCAATTATGGATATACCATTTTGATTTTGGAAATTTTCACACACAGAAATTACATCAATTGGCCAGACACTTATTTTATACAACAGTTTAAATACTACACATTAGCCAAATCAACTTATTCCACCCACCCTGTTGGAGGCAGTAAAACCCATACCCATAAAACAACTTCACTTCACATAATGTGTCTATCAACGATAAGTAGCTTAAATAGCTCTCACCAATAAAGTATCTGGTTTGGCTTTTAAAATGGGAAAGTCATACGTTTGTAAAGTAAGTACATTTAAAATTGTAAATTAATTATAATTTGGACCTAATGAACCATGCAAGAAGCAAGAGCTATTAAACCAATGTGCTTTGAATTGGTTCAAATACTGAGATTTCTGAGCATAAAGATTTAGTATATATACACGTATATATCAGGATATCATGACCAAAAAAAAAAAATCCCCAAAAAGAAAAATATTAAACAAATCAAAGTTTAACATGTGCCAGTTGACCATGTGTGAAAATGCGAAGCAGGTATTAAAACTGATATGTTCAATATTTAAAACCAGTATGTAATTGAGAGAACATTTAAATCCTTGATTAAAAAACACAAATGACAAAAATTAGCAGCATTTCTATATGCCAACAGTGAACAATCTGAAAAAGAAATAAAAACGTAATCCCATTTACAATTGCCGTGAATGCAAGTAAATACCTGGGAATTAACCAAAGAAGTAAAACCTCTCTACAATGAAAACTATAAAACACTGATGAAAGAAATGAAAGAGGACACCAAAAGATGACAAGATATTTCACATTCATGGATTGGAAGAGTCAATATTGTTAAAATGTCCATACTAACCAAACCAATCTACAGATTCAATGCAATCCCTATCAGAACACCAATGACATTCCTCAAAAAAAATAGAATAATTCTAAAATTTATATGGCACCACAAAAGATCCAGAATAGCCAAAGCTTTCCTTAGCAAAAAGAACAAAGCTTGAGGAATCACACTGCCACACTTCAAACTATACTACAGAGCTATGTTTACAAAAACAGCATGGCACTGCCATAAAAACAGACACGTAGACCAAGGGAACAGAATAGAGAACCCAGAGACAAAATCTCATACTACATTGAACTCATTTTCCACAAAGGTGCCAAGAATATACACACCTAGGAAAAGACAGTCTCTTCAATAAATAGTGCTGGGAAAACTGGATATCCATATGCAGAAGAATGAAACTAGACTCTTATCTCTTGACATATAGAAAAAGCACAAAAAAATGAATGAAAGATAAATCTATGACCTCAAACTATGAAACTACTACCAGAAAATATTGGGGAAACTCTGCAGGACTTGATCTGGGCAAAGTTTCTTGAGTAATACCCCACAAGCACAGGTAAGCAAAGCACAAATGACAAATGGGATCACATCAAGTTAAAAAGCTTCTGCACAGAAATAAAAACAAAAACAAGAAGAAACTCGCCAACAATGTGAAGAGACAACCCACAGAATGGGAGAAAATATTTGCAAACTACCCATCTAACAAGGGATTAATAACCAGAATATATAAGGAGCTTAAAAAACTCTACAGAAAAAAGAGTCTAATAATTCCATTGAAAAATGGGCAAAATATCTGAATAGAAATGTCTCAAAAGAAGACATACATATGGCAAAAGGTGCTCAACATCATTGATCATCAGAGAAACGCAGGTCAAAACTACAATGAGATATCACCTCACCCCAGTTAAAATGGCTTATATCCAAAAGACAGGCAACAAAAAATGCTGGTGAGGATGTGGAGAAAAGGAAACCCTTGCACACTCTTGGTTGGAATGTGAATCAGTACAATCACAATGGAGAACAGTTTGGAGATAACTCAAAAAACTAAATGTGGAGCTATCATATGATCCAGCAATCCCACTGCTGCGTATATACCGCAAAGAAAGTAAATCAGTATATCAAAGATATCTGCACCCCTATATTTGCTGCAGCACTGTTTACAATAGCTAAGATTTGGAAGCAACATATGTGTCCATCAATAGATGAATGGATAAAGCAAAAGTGGTACATATGCATAATGGAGTACTCTTCAGCCATAACAAAGAATGAATAAGATCTTGTCATTTGCAACAACATCTGTGGAACTGGAGATCATTATGTTAAGTGAAATAAGCCAGGCACAGAAAGACAAACATCACAAATTTTCATTTATTTGTGGGATATAAGAATCAAAACAATTGAAATCATGGAGACAGACAGTAAAAGGATGATGACCAGGGACTGGGAAGGGTAGTAGGGGTTGGTGGTGGAGGGAAGTGGTGATGGTTAATGGGTACAAAAAATGGAAAGAATGAAAAACCCCTAGTATGAGATAGAACAACAAGGTGTCTATAGTAAAAATAATTTAATTACACATTTTTAAATAACTAAAAGAGCATAATTGGTTTGTTTGTAATACAAAGGATAAATGTTTGAGGGGATGGATATGCTATATACTTTGATGTGAATATTTCAAGTTGCATGCCTGTATCAAAATATCTCAAGTATCCCATAAATATGCACACCTACTATGTACCCACAAAAAAATTTAAAATTAAAAAAAAAAAACATAAAAGAAGTGAAAGCTTTAAGGCAGTACACACATTTTACACCTATATTTGAAGCTTGACAATGAAAATTTGCAAACAGCAATACAAAAGTATTCATGAAGAATGCATAATTTCTGATATTTATAAAAACATAGCCACCAATACATTTTTAAATACAAAACTGACAACCATATTTGTTAATTTTATGTAGTGAGAGAAGTTCTTTTTTTTTTTTTTTTTTTTTTTTTTTTTGAAACGAGTCTCGCTCTGTCGCCTAGGCTGGACTGCAGTGGCGCAATCTTGGTTCACTGCAACCGCCCCCTTCCTCGTTCACGCCATTCTGCCTCAGACTCCCCAGTAGCTGGGACTACAGGCGCCCGCCACCACGCCCGGCTAATTTTTTGTATTTTTATTAGAGACGGGGTTTCACCGTGTTAACGAAGATGGTCTTGATCTCCTGACCTCGTGATCCGCCCGCCTAAGTCTCCCAAAGTGCTGGGATCACAGGCTTGAGCCACCCCGCAGGGCGACAAGTTCCTTTTTAAAACAGATACAATTCAGTCTTTAAGTGTTAATTGTGTGAATGACAGCCTTTTAAAAACATGATTTCTTCATTGTTTGGAATCCTTAAGCATGCAAAGGCATTGAACAGGAAATTCCACAAAGGAACCATGGTTGTCTTATTGCATTCAGTTAAGCCAGAGCTGGGAATGCCTCTGGGTCATCCATATCAGGAACAGAAGCACCTGACTTGTCAGTCATGCTGCTGGGGTCCTGAAGTCCACCACACATTCACCTTGTCTTCCCCTCCCATGTCCTCGAGGGCCAGGGTCTCCAAAATTGATCTCCCACTGAGACATTATATCATTTGCTGGCTTTCAAAAATGAGGTCCTTAACGAAATGTGCAGCATGAATCTCTCCAGTCTTTGATTTATGAAGAGCACATCTCTTCTTGCAGTACTCATCAATCAGTACCTTTGTTTTCTTTTTGGATATTAAATTCTACTTTTGGCCAGTCCTTATTTTGAATAGCATTCCACTTATCCAAAGTCATCTCTTTTGGACCCT
Organism: Rhinopithecus roxellana; assembly: GCF_007565055.1. Classification (NCBI taxonomy): domain Eukaryota; kingdom Metazoa; phylum Chordata; class Mammalia; order Primates; family Cercopithecidae; genus Rhinopithecus; species Rhinopithecus roxellana. The sequence continues at coordinate 37,819,961 of NC_044555.1, read as the reverse complement.
CTTTTTTTAACCCCTTAAATTTCCTTCTCCTTATTTTCAGTGTCTGCCACTGGATATTCTTCACCTTCAGGTGTTTCCTGGGTCATGTTTGATTAATCCAAGTCAGTTAACTTACCTTTTACAGTTCCCCAGTTGTAAAATCCACTACCTCCATGTTTGTCCTTGTGCTTCAGACCAGATCTATGCCTTCCCACCATGCCTATCAAATTCACATTTGCCATAAAAATCAAATCCATACCCTTGGCCTATTTCACTTTGATAGCCCTCTCTACTTCTTCCAAGGCCACCACAGCCTCGAATAGGTTGGTCAATGATAGGTCTATCAGATAAAAAGTTTCCTCTTTCACCCTTTTCAAGTGGCTTTTCAAATCTTCCTTCATGATCCTTCATGAGGTGGTTGCCTTTCTCCATCTTATCTCAATTATTTTCCTGTCACCTTGAAGTTGTTGATTGGGTCTTGTTCCAATTCACCTTATTCCTTCTTTCTTAACCTCCATGGGCACTGTATGTCCTCTTGTCAATCATGCCAACTTTGGGGGCAAGTGGGTTCTTGCTGTCTTTCTGAGACTCTTTATACAGCTGTTTGTCTGTGGCATTGGAGTTGCTCTGGGCCATGGCCTGAGATGAGCTTTTGGGCCCAGGACTCCCAGTGATATACCGGTAGGCTTATTTTCTCTAGTTCTCAGCTGCCTTCAGCACCTTCAATGGGTCCAATTCGTCCTCAAAAATCTGGTCAAATGGGTTGATGACCATGCAGATGAAGCATTCCTGTAAATGGCCAGGCACAATGGTAGCTAGAAGGCATGTTCCTCAGTGGATTGCAGCTGGCTGTGCAGAACCAAGAGCACATTCTTCAGTTCTTCCCACAAGATCTTATGACACTTTAGATTTTGGCTTCATAAGTTATGGTGAGAAAACCACTATCATTAGGGTATTGGTATTCTCCTAACAGCAATGCATCATTTTTCTCTAGCTGCTTTCCATATTTAAATATTGTCTTAACAGAAATTTAATTATTACATGTGAATTTCTTTGAGTTTATCTAATTAAGGTACATTCATGTTATTGAATCTCTGAATTATTGTTTTGCACCAAGTTTGTGATGTTTTAAACCATTATTTTCCTGCATAGTCTTTCAACTCTTCTCTCCTGTGGGGCTACAAAGATGCAAATCTTTGTATATTTTGTTATTGTCCCGTAGGACACTGAGGCTCTTTAAAAAAAAATCTGTTTTCTCTCTTGTTCAGAATAGGTGAATGCTGTTGATCTACCTTCAAGTTCAGTGACTTCTTTCTCTTACAGTTCATTCAAGCTTTTTTTTTTTCTGTAAATGTATTTTTCCAAAATTTCCATTTTATAATTATTATTTCATTTCAAAAATGTTCTATTTTCCATTTGTTTCAGGAGACTTTGTACTGCACTGCTGAAATATTTTTGTGATGTGTGCTTTGAAATCCTCGTTAGATAATTCGACAATTAACAACATCTGATTTGTCTCAATGTTGGCATCAGTTGACTGTCTCTTCTCATTCAAGTTGTGATTTTCTTGATTCTTAGTATGACCAGTGATTTTCAATTGTATCCTGAATATTTCTTCTATTATGCCAGCAGACTCTGGGTCTATTTATATCTTTAATTTCATCAGATCTTCATTCTGCTTATAGTCAGCATGCAGATTCTGGTCTACTTTTCTGGACTGTGGTTTCAATAACAATATATTTTCAGAGCCTTTGTTGTGTAATTTTGTTTTTCTCGGTTTATGTAATACTTATCTCCTACTTGTCCATGACAGCAATGGCTATAGTAGCAGAAGGGATTTTCCTTGGCCAGTGTCTTTCCATGGGAAAAGGGATCCCAGGTCTCCTGAGATGAAGAGGTTTCCTTAATAATATTACTGGTTTCCAAGAATTCCTACCAAGGCCTTCCCAGTTGCCCCTGTGTCTCTGGGTGGAGGAGGGTATTTTCAGACCTATTGGGAAAAAGAGACTTTCTGAGAATGACCATCCACTGTGGCTGGGCTCTTCCTGCCCATCGTACCTGCCTGACACTTTGTATCCCAGCAGGGGAAGAGAGTGTGAGGCCTGTGGGGGAGAGGAGGGTTCTCTGACTTGGCATTTGTTTTGGCAGGATCTGCCTTACCTAAGGGGGATGGAGAGAGCTTTTTGGGCCAGGACCCTTTTTGAGGCAGGATCCCCTTACCTGTGTCTCACGATTTCCCTTTTATCTCTGAGAAGGGGATGGAACTCTCAGACCCTGACAAGAGAGACTTTCTGAGCCACATCATTTGTTTTTGTAAGGTCCTTCTTGACTCTGTCCCCTCAGAATCTCTCGGTGAGGGAAGGGAATTCTCAGTACTGCAAGAAAGAAAAGCACTTTTTTTGGCTGCTTATTATTCTTAGGGCTCCTAATCAGTCCTCCTTGTTGATGATGCCAGGCTTCCTTAGTGTGTTGTTAGATGAAAGAATGGGCTTATCTGGGCTGCCTTCTATGACTGGATTTGGCTTTTGAAAATGTTAGGTCTGAGTCACATTTTGTCCCGTGGGAGGAGGTGTGATGCTCTGCTGCTATGGTGTGTCACCAGTCCTGGGGTTTCAAACCGATACACCTACTTTATCACCTTTTCAGAGTTGTTTGATTGCCTCTTGCATCATGCCCAGGGTTTTTTACTGTACTTAGTGGAGAGAAGAAAGATAAAATGTATCTGTTTCATCTTGTCCAGAATGTAAGTTGATATGTATTTTGATTTGCATTTTCTTTATTACTGGTGAGATTCTACTTACATCCTCTTTCTTTTCCTCACTTCTACCTCTTTCTTTGTGAATTATTTGCCCACTACGTATTAGGTATCATTCCTGTGCACTTGTTTTTCTGTCATACACCTTTATCACCTTTTGTAATTGGTAGACTATTTCTTTGAATTTTCCATCGAGACTCTGGCTTGAATAAATCACCTTTATTTTCCTTTTCAGGTTAATGCCAGATTCTGGACTAATTGTTGGATATTTTATATGCTCACTAAAAGAAGCAGGAGAGAGGTAGTCACTAAGTATTTTGTCAATGAATAAAAGAAGGAATTGTAATTTAGGTAACTTTAAAAAACTGATATTTGTTCTTCCTTTAACCTCCAAATGTGAAAACACTATATAAGTGATTTGGCATGCTGTAATAATGACAAGTGAAGCCAGCTAGACTTCCTGGGTTGAGTAGGGACTTGGAGAACCTTTCTGTCTTACAAGAGGATTGTAAAATGCACTAATCAGTGCTCTATGTCTAGCTAGAGGATTGTAAATGCACCAATCAGCACTCTGTGAAAACACACCAATCAGCATTCTGTGTCTAGCTAAAGGATTGTAAATGCACCAATCAGCACTCTCTAAAATGGACCAATCAGCATTCTGTAAAATGGACCAATCAGTGCTCTGTAAAATGGACCAATCAGCAGAATGTGGGTGGGGACAAATAAAGGAATAAAAGCTGATCACCCCAGCCAGCAGCAGCAACCTGCTGGGGTCACTTTCCATGCTGTGGAAGCTTTGTTCTTCCACTCTTCACAATAAATCTTGCTGCTGCTCACTCCTTGGGTCCCTGCCATCTTTAAGAGCTGTAACACTCACTGGGAAGGTCCATGGCTTCATTCTTGAAGTCAGTGAGACCAAGAACTCACCAGAAGGAACCAACTCCAGACACAATAGGATGATAAGAATTACTGTACCACAAATTATGGCAACAAGCTGTAAAGCAGAGAGTATAGGAGAAAACAACTATTTTTTCTGTATACTCTGACATCATCAGATGTGTGGTTTCTTTCCCAAACCAATAAATTATTTAATTATTTGTAGACACCAGCTAAGTGTCCTATAATTTAACTAAATCTGACACTATCTGGAGTTAGCATCAGGTTAAGGGTTGAGTTCCACAAGATTGCCCTCACTTTCGATGCCAGTCACAAATCCAAGTTGCCATCTGTGCTTCTGACCAACCAGATAGAAAACAGACATTTCTATGATTATCCTTGTGTTTGATCATTTGTTAGAATGACTCCCAGAACTCAAGAAAACAATTAACTTAATCGATTACTTGTTTATTATAAAAGGATGCAGCTCAGAAACAGATGAAACAGAAACATAAGGCAAGGTATGGAGGAAGGGGCACAGAGCTTCTGTGCCCTATCCAGGCTTGCTACCCTCCCAATACCTCCACGTGTTCACCAACCTGTTAAAGTCATTAACATAATAATACAACTTATTCACATTATGAGCCAAGTTTTTTAAGAGTTAAAATGCATCAACCATTACTGTGTGTATTAAACTGTTTCTTAAAGCCTGGTGAAATTATAATTTGGTGATAATGTCAAGTCACTAAAGACATTCAGTTTTCCTCTCATTTTGTTAAATATGACTGAAATGCATAAATATTCTCCTTCTCTCATTTATATAGTGTAGTTACTATAGAAAAAATAATATTTCCTTTTGATAGCCTGTGAAGAACTTGTTGAATAGTGTTTTGTTATTGTATAAGCTAATAGTGGCAGGGATGTTTTTCCAGATATTTCTACTGAAATAACTTTGTTTTTGTCAGACTAATTGTTTCATCTGAATTTCATTGTTAAATATAAAATATAACCATGATAATATTTTATTAAGCATGATGAAGGTGGAGAAGATGATGATGGTGATGTGTAAACATTAATAATAATAATAATTAATAATGTGTAAGTTTATTCTTGAACATTCCAGAAATTATATACAATATGTAAATAAATGTTTATCTTTTTAAGAAGGATATTTACATAAATTATCCTAAAGATATTCATTATCCATTTTAGCAAGGCTGAAATTAAGTTGCCTACTGACTTTTAAATTCAGTACTAATGTTAATTTAGAAAAGAATGTCTGAATACATAAGCACTTATAAAATTTCCAGAAGCTTATATATTTCAGATTCCATATTTCACAAATTAACATCATAATACATGCTATGTAAAAACCAGTAGATTTTCTTCTTCACACATTAAGAAGAATAAGAAACATTGTAATATGGTTGCAATCAACATTTATTCCATTTTTTTTTTAAGAAAGCAGCTAAAATCACAGTGAAAAGTAAGCCTTCCAAAAAAATGATGAAAATCCTTAAAAGAGCAAAACAAAACAACAAAGACATGCTGGGGGAACTATGCCAAATATTAAATTTTATAAATTTATAATGTCTACATCATGTATTTTCATAATAAATATTCTAAAATTTTTACTACTAAGCTATTTGGTAGGTAAAGGGTAAACATATTTAAATGGATTGTTATTTTATCAACGTACACATATGGAAAGTCTAAGAAGAAATTTTGGCTCAGACTATGGACTGAATGTTCATGTTCCTCAAAAATTTTATGTTGAAATTTTAACCCCTAACGTGATGATATCAGAAGGCGAGACCTTTGGTAGGTGATCAGATCAGGAAGGTGGAGCCATTATAAAAAGACAGGATTCAACTTCCTTTCTCTCTTTGTTCTCCACCATGCGAGGATATGACAATACAGCAATCTGCAAAGCAGAAAGAGTTCCCTCACCGGCCACCAGATCTGCAAGTGCTTTGGTGTTGTACTTTCCAGCCTCCAGAAATGCATGAAAAAATATTCTGTTATTTAAGTCACCCAATCTATGGTATTCTGTTAGAGTGAACTGAAATAACACAGCTCTAGTCTGTAAAATTATTCAGTGAGCAAACTGAATAATTAAAGAACTGACAGTAATAATAATGGGACATACATTTTTTGAAAATAACTGAAAGTTTATGTAATAAGAAATAATAGTTTAATATGAACAAATTTAATACGATTAAATCAATACATGTTCAATATTAAATATAATCCCGTGAAGTCTCCGGGATGTTGTTACTATAAATAAAGTTATTTGGGCTAAATATCTTTAAATGTTTTCTGATATTTCCTTTTCCTTTGCTCCATTTCAGCCCAAAAGCATAATTGTTTTATATTTCTTTTTTTTTTTTTTTTTTTTTTTTTTTTTTTTTGAGACGGAGTCTCGCTCTGTCGCCCAGGCTGGAGTGCAGTGGCCAGATCTCAGCTCACTGCAAGCTCCGCCTCCCGGGTTCACGCCATTCTCCTGCCTCAGCCTCCCGAGTAGCTGGGACTACAGGCGTCCACCACCTCGCCTGGCTAATTTTTTGTGTTTTTTAGTAGAGACAGGGTTTCACTGTGTTAGCCAGGATGGTCTCGATCTCCTGACCTCGTGATCCGCCTGTCTCAGCCTCCCAAAGTGCTGGGATTACAGGCTTGAGCCACCGCGCCCAGCCTAATTGTTTTATATTTCTAAGAGAGTTTATAGATATATTATCCAGTCATCCAGCCCTCCTGACTTTTTTTTTTTTAAGGCATCCCATTTCCCTTCCTTGTTATTACAGTAGTAGTATTTTAAGTCAGACATCTCATCATTACATTTTCTTCCCAGCTTCCCAGTTATTCTTCCTGTGTCCTAACATTTTTTCCACTCTATCTCCTACAATTCATCCTGTAAAACACCAGTATGTAATAAAAGTTTATTATGCCACAATCACTAAAATCCTTCCATTGCTTCTTGTTGCTTATTAGAAAATATGGAAACTCTTTACTCTCGTATTCTACATCTTCCATTTTGTATTCCGACTTACCCTCTACTATAATCTTTACCCTCCTTTCATTGCTCAAGTATCTTCATAATTACTTATCTACAATTGAGAACTGAGCTGAAAAAAAGACAAAAGGGTGATAAAGAAGGAGCACAGGGCCGGGCGCGGTGGCTCAAGTCTGTAATCCCAGCACTTTGGGAGGCCGAGATGGGCAGATCACGAGGTCAGGAGATCGAGACCATCCTGGCTAACACGGTGTAACCCCGTCTCTACTAAAAAAAAAAAAAAAAATACAAAAAACTAGCCGGGCGTGGTGGCAGGCGCCTGTAGTCCCAGCTACTCGGGAGGCTGAGGCAGGAGAATGGCGTAAACCCAGGAGGTGGAGCTTGCAGTGAGCTGAGATCCGGCCACTGCACTCCAGCCTGGGCGACACTGAGACCCTGTCTCAAAAAAAAAAAAAAAAAAAAAAAGAGAGAGAGAGAAAGAAAGAAGCACAGGTTTTGGAGTTAGGAAGACTTGAATACTTCCACTTACTAGCTATTTAGATTTTGGGTAAATTACCTCATCTTTCAGAGTCTCATCTTTCTCATCTATAAAATTGAGATGATACTTACCTTTCCATGAAGGTGGTGAAAGTTACGTGAAATAATATGGGTGCCTAGTACAGTGCTTGACATAAAATAATCACCTAATAAATGTCAGAGGCTGCTGATGTTATTATTATCAGCGTTAGTATTAATAAAAGTGGTTTCAAGGCTGGGGGTGGTGACTCACACCTGTAATTCCAGCACCTAGGGAGGCTGAAGTGAGAGGATCACCAGAGCCCAGGAGTTCAAGATCAGCCTGGGCAACATAGTCAGGCCCCATCTCTACAAAAATAAAAAGCATATATATTTACTTGGCATGATGGTGCATGCCTGTTGTCCCAGCTACTTGGGCGACTGAGAAGGGAGGATTGCTTGGGCTGATGAGGTAAAGATTGCAGTGAGCTGTGATTGTGTCACTGTATTCCAGCCTGGTGACCGGGCGAGACCCTGTCTCAAAAAAAAGAAGTTTTAATAAACAGGATTTCAGCTTAAAAAGATGCTAGAATTTTTAGACCCTAGGCACTATAACCAAGGCTCTTGACAGTAGAGAAAGCAGAGAAAGATTAAAGACATTAACAGAAAGACCAGAATTGTGAATTTTGGGTGTGAATTCCATATTCCTCTGGTATCTACTTCAAGTGCAATCTGGTATGCTTTGAGGCTTGGACTCTGAATCTAACAACCATGCTGCACACTATGATTCTTCTTTTCTTATTTAAAAGAATTATTTCTTTTTAAACAGTTGCAACAAAAACCAAGGCATACAGTTGACTATGTATTGACAGTATTGTGAATATATGGCTTTTACTGTCATGTTGGTAGCCAGTGTTTACCAAGTCAATTGCACTGAACCTCCTTCAGGTACCTGCATGACTCATTCTCACTGGATTGTAGCCTTTGCTCCCTAAACATCTTATTTAAAGTAATCCCTTATCTTGCTTTATTTTATTGATAGCATTTGTGACTAACTGAAATGACCACGTCTTTTCTGCCACTTTATAATTGTTTGTGCCCCTCAATCGTTCCAATTTCTCATTCTTTACACTTGATGATATGTTTCAGAATGTACCATGCATCTTATTTTAACTTACTAATTTTGTTGTTGTACAAACATGTAATGAAATATTTTTTTGACTTTAATCTTTCAATCCATCTAGTTTTCTTCTACAGTGAGTATTTCAGTTAGGTAAAATGCTATGCTTAATTTTAAATAAATATTATTGTTTCAATAATTAATTGATTAAACGAATGATTTACAGAGAGAATTTTCACATTCTCCTCTTCTCAAATCTGCCCCCTTCCACTATATTATATACATAATATCCACTCCCCCTTCTTTTCCTATATCAGAGAAAATGAATGAGGAAGCTAGATTTCTACATGTTTTACTCATATTTCTTTTCACATATTGGAATACATATTTCCCTTTAATAAAAAAATAAGGTTTTAAAATCAATTGTTTGCTGACTGCATTTGCGCCTTTTTTTTTACTTTGAAAAGCCTTTACTAAAACATCAGTTTTTATTATTCTTGGCTCTTCTAGCTTACAAACCGATTAAAAGATATTTGTAAAACAACGTTTTTAAAAGAATACATGGTGCCCTATACTAGTTTTCACTGAGATGCTCAGTATGGTGTCTTCAAGTAGCTTGGAGTAATCATTATAGGAAGCAGTATTAAGAACCTGTACAAAGAGTGTCTGTAAGATGTATTTTTTTTTTTTCCATTTAGAAAAAGGTTGTTTTCCTCTCTGACTGTGTTGGCCATAGTTTCAGAGACCACACTATTGTTTGAGTTCAGTCATGGAAAAGAATTGTCAGTGACTGTCAAATGTGAAGGAATCTGACCCTCAGGCACTCCACAATCCTAGTTTCTGGTTACTACCAGTTTATTTTCAAGCATCCTTTATTTTAAATCAACCTTAGTGGTGGCATCTTTCTCTTCCTCCAGTTAACTACCATCATAGATACAAGATGATGAATGGCAACTAGATCATATGGGTAACAAAGCAAATTGGAATCGACAACTTTACCTTTTTAATGAAAAAATATTAAGACCGACAATGCATGTAAAGTCCTAGAATATTATAAACTCCATGATTGTGTCTGTTTTGTTCTCTGTTATATCCCCAGCACCTGAAACAGTTCCTAGCACACAGTAGATTTGCTGTACACATCTGATGAATAAAATAATAAAAGAAACCACCAAAAGCACATGCAAAAAAAAAAAAAAAAAAAAAGAAATAGTGGAACTACATCAAACTAAAAAGCTGCTCCACAGCAAATGAAACAATCAATAGAGTGAAAAGACAACCTTTAGAATGGGAGATAGTATTTACATTCCACATATCTGATAAAGATCTAATACTAAAAATATATAAGGAACTCCTATAACTCAACAGCAAGAAAACAATGTGAATAGACATTTCTCAAAAAAGACATACAAATGGCCAATGGGCATATGAAAAGATGATCAACATTACTAATCATCAGTGAAATGCAAATAAAAACCATAATGAGATATCACCTCACAGCAATTAGAACGAATATTATTTAAAAGAAATACAGGCCAGGTGCGGTGGCTCATGCCTGTAATTCCAGCACTTTGGGAGGCCGAGGCGAGTGGATCACGAGGTCAGAAGTTCAAGACTGGTCTGGCCAAGATGGTGAAACCCTGCCTCTACTAAAAATACAAAAATTAGGTGGGCATGGTGGTGGACACCTATAATCTCAGCTACTTGGGAGGGTGTGGCAAAGAATTGCTTGAACCTGGGAGGCAGAGGTTTCAGTGAGCAGAGATCATGCCACTGCATTCCAGCCTGGGCGATAGAGTGAGACTCTGTCTCAAAAAAAGAAATACAAAAGATAATAAATGTTGATCAAGATGTGAAGAAATTGGAATTCCTACATACTGTTGGTGGGAGTGTAAAATGGTGCAGTTGCTAGGAAAACAGTATGAAGGTTCCTCAACTTCTTTATGATCCAGCTATCCCCCTTTATTTATTTATTTATTTTTTTTGAAGCAGAGTTTCACTCTTGTCACCCAGGCTGGAGTGCAATGGCAAGATCTCTGCTCACTGCAACTTTAGCCTCTCAGGTTCAAGCGATTCTCCTGCCTCAGCCTCCCAAGTAGCTGGGATTACAGGCCTGTGTCACCATGCCCGGCTAATTTGTGTATGTTTAGCAGAGACGGGGTTATCACCATATTGATCAGGCTGGTCTCCAACTCCTGGCCTCAGGTGACCCACCTGCCTCAGCCTCCCAAAGAGCTGGGATTACAGGTGTAAGCCACCACACCTGGCCAGCAATCCCACTTTTGAGTACATATTCAAAAGAATTTAAATCAGAATCCTGTAGAGACATTAGAACTCCTATGTTCATTGCAACACTATTTACAATGACCAATATGTGGAAACAACCCAAATCAAATGTCCACCCATAGATGAGTGGATCAAAAAAATGGCATATAAATAAACAATGAAATTCTATTCAGCCTTAAAGAAGAGCATCCTGTTATATGGAACGACGTGGATAAACCTGGAAGGCTTTGGGCTAACTGAAATAAACCAGCCACAGAAGGACAAGTACTGCATGATCCTACTCACATAAGGTATCTTAAATCGTCAGATTCGTTGAAACAGAGTGTAGCATGGTGTTTATCAGGGGCTGAAGGAGTAAGGGGAAATGGTGAGTTGCTGGTCAACATTTATATAGCTTCAGTTGTGCAAAATGAATATGTTTCAGAGATACGCTGTATAACATTATGTTTATAGTTAAAAACACTGTATTGTACACTTGAAATTTTGTTAAGAGAGTCGGTCTCATGTTGACTGTTTTTGCCACAATAAAAATTATTTTATACGTTTAAAAAAAATAGCCCATATTAGCTGCCCCTCAATTATATGCATCCCTAGGCAAACCCTGGAGAGATAAGCAAGCAATCTCTAAGACTTTGTAAGTAAAAACTTTGAGAATTTGAAAACAGTTCAGAGAAGAGCCACATATCTGAGGAAATAATTGTAAAAATAGAAAAATAAGGCAAGTTTAAAAATTTGCAATTATTCAGCACAGAGCTAAAAAGGGGAAGTAGCATAATATTGGGGTCATCATGAGCAAATGAAAAATGATCACCAAAACAAAGTGGAAAATAGTCCCTAATTCCAACGAAGATAGAAAGACGGCAAAACTCCCACACCGCAGTATGAAATCTAAATGTCTCAGCATTCTCTCTGAAGGGTACACATCTCTAGTGCTTTTGAAAATAGACTTTTTTTTTTCTGGTCATTTATATTTCAAGTGTGGTCCTGAAGTGGAATGACTAGATGTTTTCTCAAGCAGAGTTAACTCTGTGAGGGGTGGAGATGAGGGCTCCAGAAGGAGGGAGAGTTTAGAAATTAGTAAGTTGTAATGTCTGTTGAAATAACTATATTCTGTATTGTTTGGCCACACTCTAAACTTGGTTGTACTGCTTTACAAAAGAAAAGGCTTTTGCACAATGCCCTCTTACTTTGTCACCAAAGTGAGTTTCTGTGCCTGATTTAAGATAATGCAGTTTGAGAGATGTGATAATTGAATAATTTTGAGACTGTCCAGAGTACACAAGGGAAGTTGATTAAAGTAGTAAAACATTAGGCTCTCTGACTATGCTGCAAATCTTTCCAAGCCAGAAGAACCAGCATTGTTATGAAGGCTCTTTTGCTTAACAATTTGCTTTATTTGCTTAATAATGACTTAAATAAATAATTGTATTTAAAACAATGAAATAGTTTTACTTTTTTACTCGTAAATATAGCATTTGAGTATTCTCTTAGTAATGAAACAAGTTTCACTTAATAAGACACTATTAATAATCTTATTAATGGTTCTGCTTGTTTTCTAAACAGAGTAAACTATATGGTGAGTTATTTACCTTACATTTGTAAATTAAGGTCTTTGATGCAGATCTAGTTGCTTCTTCTCTGAGGTTCTGTGTGTAAGGTCAATTACTTGAACAGGAAACTGTCCTAAGAGAGGAAACCCAAGATATCTATGTTTGTTATTCAAGTAATCTCTGACATTCTTGTGTGTTTTAGTTGATCTTCTATTTCATGGGAATGAACCAAAAGAAAAAAAATATATCATCAGTTTTAGACACATGCACATGTATGTTTACTGTAGCACTATTCACAACAGCAAAGACTTGGAACCAATCCAAATGTCCATCAATGACAGACTGGATTAAGAAAACGTGGCACATATACACCATGGAATACTATGTAGCCATAAAAAGGGATGAGTTCATGTCCTTTGTAGGGACATGGATGCAGCTGGAAACCATCATTCTCAGCAAACTATCGCAAGAACAGAAAACCAAACACCACATGTTCTTACTCATAGGTGGGAATTGAACAATGAGATTACTTGGACATAGGAAAGGGAACATCACACACCAGGGCCTGTTGTGGGGTGGAGGAAGGGGAGAGGGATAGCATTAGGAGATATGTCTAATGTAAATGACGAATTAATGGGTGCAGCACACCAACATGGCACATGTATATATATCTGACAAACCTGCACGTTGTGCACATGTACCATAGAACTTAAAGTATAATAATAAAGAAAAGAAAAAAAAAGAGAATGAGGAATAAAGGAACGACAAAAAAAAAAAAAGAAAAAGAAAAAGAAAGAAAAAGAAATTGGGGCTAGATAAAACACATGTATATATGTTTTTTCTACTTATTTCTCTAAACATGGTCAGGCAAAAAACAAAAAATGGGTAAGGATTCCAGAAAATCAAAGAAGATATTTGAGAATGAATATTTCAATACCTTGACAATTTCTGCCCCACTGAAATTTTTATTTTTTTATTAAACTTTAAGTTCTGGGATACATGTGCAGAATGTGCAGGTTTGTTACATAGGTATAAACATGCCATGGTGGTTTGCTGCATCCATCAACCCGTCATCTACATTAGGTATTTCTCCTAATGCTATCCCTTCCCTAGACCCCACATGGCAACAGGCCCCGGTGTGTGATGTTCCCCTCCCTGTGTCCCTGTGTTCTCGTTGTTCAGCTCCCACTTATGAGTGAGAACATGTGATGTTTGGTTTTCTGTTCCTGTGTTAGTTTGCTGAAGATGATGCTATCCCCATAAAGCTACCATTTTCTTCACAGAATTAGAAAAAAACTACTTTAAATTGTATATGCAACCAAGAGAGAGCCCATATATCCAAGACAATCCTAAGCAAAAAGAACAAACCCAGAGGCATCACACTACCTGACTTCAAACAATACTATGAGGCTACAGTAACCAAAACAGCATATATAGACCAATGGAACAGAACAGAGGCCTCAGAAATAACACCACACTTCTACAACCATCTGATCTTTGACAAGCCTGACAAAAACAAGCAATGGGGAAAGGATTCCCTATTTAATAAATGGTGTTGGGATATTTTTAAAATAAGAGGTTGGTCTAGGATTGCAAATAAAAATGTTCCCCAGAAAACTCTTGCAACACTGTAACAATGGGAAATTTCTATAACAGGTATGTTTTTAGATTTAGTCAAAATTTTAATTAGAAAAGCTATATATGCTGAAGGACTTTCCTTCATAACATGAAAAAATGTATATTGCCAAATATATTGATTATTTTTAATTTAACTTTACAATTATAGAAATTTTATTGATGATTTTTTAAATGCATTTGTTAATTCATCTCTCCATTCTGAACACTGTAGCAATCACTGCTCATAAATCTTAGCTTGCAGAATTACAATTATAATCAGAGCTATAGTGAAAAGAATGTCATACATTGACTATTAGAATATAACTTCCTGGGCAACCAGGACAAGAGACACACTAGGAGACACAGAAGTGAAGAACTAGCACTTTTCAGAAAGTATGTTTAAAGTCCTTTGATTGAGAGCTTAAAGACAGGACTGAAGTTATGCCTTTGGCCTTCAGCATAGTTCTTATAACATAAACATTAACAATCTGCAAATGTTCATTTACAAATTTACAAACGTAGCCCACTTGTTGCAATCATGATAAGAGTCAGTTTACTGATGAGTAAAACTTATTATTGACTCTGTTGGCAGTGGAGCGTTCATTCTCAACACTCTCTGGTGGTTTTATTCAGAAAAGATTGTAATACTGGGCACATTTTTATGACTTATCACATGTTATTTACACAAGTGGTTAGGATCAAGGTGGTAGTTGACCTGGATCCAGAGAGTTCATTCTCACTACGTTGCCCAGGATGATCTAGAACTCCTGGGCTCAAGTGATCTTCCGGTGTCAAGCCTCCAGAGAAGCAGAAATTATAGGCTATGTGCTTAATTGCTAAACATTTTGATGACAATAACATGACTTCAGTACAAAACTAGTAGAGAGAAAGGCACAGGAATCACAAATCTGTCTTATCTCACTCAATTTCTGTGCCTTCTAGTGTTATTTAAAACACTGAAATCTCTTTATTTTTCACTCAGAAATACAAAAATTGAGACAGTCCCATTGGTATTAAAGATTACCTCAGCTGCAGTTCCTAGGGCCTAACAGGACTTTGGTCAAGCCTAAAACAAGCTAGATATTCGTATCATTTTTCTTCACATAATTATTATCCGAGACACCAGACATGTCCATTCTAGGACACTCTGGGTGCTGCATTGAGAAATTCATTTGTAGGCTGAATAATTTTTCTAATCTTAATTTTCCTCTCACAATACAAGAGAGTAAATGCTTCCTAACTTCTTCATATGCTTTAGCAAAAGCATACCAAGTCAAGGCCGGGCATGGTGGCTCACGCCTGTAATCCCAGAACTTTTGGGAAGCCGAGGCGGGTGGATCACGAGGTCAGGAGATGGAGACCACCCTGGCTAACACGGTGAAAGCCCGTCTCTACTAAAAATGCAAAAAATTAGCCAGGCGCCGTGGCGGGGGCCTGTAGTCCCAGCTACTCGGGAGGCTGAGGCAGGAGAATGGCGTGAACCCAGGAGGCGGAGCTCGCAGTGAGCCAAGATCGCGCCACTGCACTCCAGCCTGGGCGATAGTGCAAGACTCCATCTCAAAAAAAGAAAAAAAAAAAAAAAAAGGAAAAAGGAAAAGAATACCAAGTAAATAAATAAATCCACCACTAGCTCTGAGATTTTTCCCTTCCCCAAGCCCAGAAAAATTGCATTTAAATACAGAATTTATTTCTGCAACGTTCACTCTGAAAAATCTTATTATTACTGAGGAAAAAGAAACAGTATTAGCTCTACGAAGAGGATTGCTGTGCTATATTTGCATACTTCTTAACATGATGAGAAAAAAATGCCTACGATATATATTTTTGACAGTTTGACAGTTTCACTGTTCAGATTTGACATTCAACATTTAAAAGGCAAGCAATTGAACCTGCTATTACCCTGCTAAACAGAGTTCATGAGCTATTGTTACGGATTTTCATAGATGTTAGAGAGATGATATTTTCATAAGCCTCACTATCAGTCTGTTTAAAATGACAATAAGAAGGTCGGGCATGGTGGCTCATGCCTGTAATCCAGCACGTTGGGAGGCTGAGGTGGGCGGATCGCTTGAGGTTAGAAGTTGGAGACCAGCCTGGCCAACATGATGAAACCCCGTCTCTACTAAAAATATAAAAATTAGCTGGGCATGGTGGCGGGCGTCTGTAATCCCAGCTACTAGGGATGCTGAGGCAGGAGAATTGCTTGAACTCCGTAGGTGGAGGTTGCAGTGAGCCAAGATCCTGCCATTGCACTCCAGCCTGGACAACAGAGTGAGACTCTGTCAAAAATTAAATATATAAGAAAAATGTATTTGTCATTTCTCATTGTTATTGAGTTACAATACTTCCTTAGAGTGCTTATGGTATACGTATTAGCTTCCTACTTGTGCCATATATACCTGTTCTATATATCAATTAACCATCTAACAATGTCACTAACATTTAAGATAAGAATACATAAGTGCTGGTCAGGCAGGGTGACTCACGCCTGTAAGCCCAGCATTTTGGAGGCCGAGGAGGGCAGATCACCTGAGGTTAGGAGATTGAGATTAGCCTGGTCAACATGGTGAAACTCCGTCGCTAGTAAAAATACAAAAATTAGCAGGGCATGGTGGTGGGCACCTGTAATCCCAGCTACTCGGGAGGCTGAGACAGGAGAGTCACTTGAACCCAGGTGGAGGTTGCAGTGAGCAGAGATTGTGCCACTGAACTCCAGCCTGAGCAACAAGATCGAAACACCTTCTCAAAATAAATAAATAAAAATAAAATAAAATAAGAATACATAAGTGCTTCATTTATACTGTGATGTTTCCTTAGCAACTTTCTTGTAAAAGATATGAAAAAAATATTTCTGTATAATTTAAAAACAGGAGTTTCCATGTATAAATTCACTATATGTAGATATATTGAATGCATAAATAATCTTCTTTCCTACATTTTACTTAGTCACTATTGTCAGAATGTTAAAATTGGATACTATTTTAAAAACATGACTTGGCTATCTTTTGCCATATTATTTTAATTAAAGATAGAATATTCTTAGGAAAATGGACCTTAGGTACTTAAATCAGAAGTTCAAAGACTAGCCAGGAGTAATTTTGGAGGACATGGCTTCTGTATAACTCAAAGTATGTGTTCTTTGTTTCAATAATAAATATAAAATTTATTCTTGGAAAATGTTCCTTAAATGCCTTGAATCAATTCCAATTTTTATTTTTTAATCAATAATATTATTAAATATTTCTCCCCTAGGCTCAACACCAAATATCATCAGATGTTTCCCCCCAGACTAGACCTCTAAAAATATAATGAAAAAGTGGGAATGTTGTCAGAACAAAAGTTACATGTAAATTATTCAGGTATTTTTTTAAATTCCATATGGGTTCTATGCCACCTGTTATAATCAGAGAAACTTTCTATCCCACCTTTAACAAGTTGTCAAATTCAGCTTCCAATTAAATCAATTTCTCGAAAACAGTTGTTGCTTTAATTTTTTCTGTCATAATTATTGCTACAACGTTTTGAATACTTTCATTACAGCAAATGTCATTTTTAAAACAACCAGTACAATAATATGACTTGACTTTTGCAAAGTTTGTGTCTATCTGCATTAATTCACTCCAATGTAGTGTTTGAGACATTTTTAGACAAAGGTATTACTTTTACAGATTATACTGAGAAGTATACACATTTTTTGCTACACATTTATTTTTAAGGAAAACAATTTTCACAGATATATTTGGTATGAGATGAAAATGATATTTTTTGATTTAAGCTATCTGTCTTTAGCTGACTAGTACATTGTCTCAAGAAAAGTAAACATGTATTTCTTCTTTTATTTTATTTAACTTTTATCGTAGGTTCAGGGTTACATGTGCAGTTTTGTTATGTAGGTAAATTGAATGCCGTGGGGTTTTGGTGTACACATTATTTTATCACTCAGGTAAATAAGTATAGTACCTGATAGATAGTTTTCTTGATCCTCACCCTCCTCCCACCTGCAACCCTTAACTAGGCCCCAGTGTATGTTGTTCACTTCTTGTTGTCCATATGTACTCAATATTTAGGTCCCACTTATAAGAAAGAACATACGTTATTTGGTTTTTCTCTTCCTTTGTTAGTTTGCTTAGGATAATAGCTTCAAGCTCCATCCATGTTTCTGCAAAGAACATGATCTCATTCTTTTTTACAGGTCCATGGTATTCCATGATGTATATGTATCACATTTTCTTTATTCAGTCTACTGTTGATGGGCATTTAGGTTGATTCCATTTCTTTGCTATCATGAATAGTCCTGCAATAAACATATGTATGCATATGTCATAATGGTAGAGCAATTTATATTCACTTGGGAATACAGCCACTAATGGGACTGCTGGGTCAATTTGGTTTCAAGTTCTTTGAGGAATCACCTAACTTTGCTTTCCACAAAGGCTGAACTAATTTACATTCCCACCAGAAGTGTGTAAGCGTTTCCTTCTCTGCAACTTTGTCAGCATCTATTATTTGTGACTCTTTAGTGATAGCCATTGTCATTGGTATGAGATGATATATCACTGTAGTTTCGATTTGCATTTCTCTAATGATGAGTGATGTTGAGCATTTTTTCATATGCTTGTAGTTCACATTGTGCCTTCTTTTGAAATGTGTCTGTTCATGTCCTTTGCCCACTTTTTGATGGGGTTCTTTGTTTTTTTGCTTGTAATTTGTTTAAGTTTCTTATAGATTCTGGACATTAGACCATTGTTGGATGCACAGTTTGCAAATATTTTCTCACATTCTGTCTGTTTAATCTGCTGATAGTTTCTTTTGGTGTACCGAAGCTCTTTAGTTTCATTAGCTTCTATCTGTCCACTTGTGTTTTTGATGCAATTGCTTTTGGCATCTTTGTCATAAAGTCTTTGCCAGGTCCTGTGTCAAAAATAGTATTTCCTAGGTTATCTTTCATGGTTTTTGAGTTTTTGTTTTAGATTTATGTCTTTAATCTATCTTGAGTTATTGTTTGTACATTATGTAAGGAAGGGGTCCAATTTTAATCTTCTACATATGGCTAGCCAGTTATGCCAGTATCATTTATTGAATAGGAAGTCCTTTCCCCATTGCTTGTTTTGGTCAATTTTGTCAAAGATCAGATGGTTTTAAATGTGCAGCATTATTTCTAGGCTCTCTATTCGGTTCCATTGGTCTATGTGTCTGTTTTTGTAGCAATAATATGCTGTTTTGATTACTGTACCCTTGTAGAATAGTTTGAAGTTGGGTTATAAGATGCTTCCAGCTTTTTTTCTTTTTACTTGGGTTCCATATGAATTTTTAAATAGTTTTTCTAGTTCTGAGAATAATGTCATTGGTAGTTTGATAGGAATAGCATTGAACCTGTAAATTGCTTTGGTGTGTAAGGCCATTTTGACAATATTGATTTTTCCTGTCAATGAAAATGGAAGTTTTTCCATTTGTTTGTGTCATCTTCAATTTCTTTGAGCAATGTTTTCTAATTCTCATAGCAGAGATCTTTTACCACCTTGGTTAGTCGTATTCCTAGGAATTTTATTGTTTTTGTGGCTATTGTTGAATGGGATTGCATATGACTTCTTTTCCTATTTGGATGTCTTTTATTCCTTTCTGTTGCCTAATTACACTGGCATGGACTTCCAGTACTATGTGAAATAGGAGTGGAGAGAGTGGGCATCCTTCTCTGGTTCTGTATATCAAGCAGAAGGTTTCCAGCTTTTTCCCATTCAGTATGATGTTGGCTGTGGATTTTGCATATATGGCTCTTATTATTGTGAAGTGTATTATTTCAATGTCTAGTTTGTTGAGGGTTTTTACTATGAAGGGATGTTGAATTTTATTGAAAGCTTTTCTTCAGCTACTGAGATGATTTTGTGGTTTTGCTTTTAGTTCTGTTTATGTGATGAATCACATTTACTGATTGGTCTATGTTGAGTCAACCTTGTATCCCAAGGATAATGCCTACTCAGTTATGGTCGATTAGCTTTTTGATGTACTGCTGGATTTGGTTTGTTAGTATTTTGTTAAGAATGTTTCCACCTGTGCTCCTCAAGAATATTGGCCTGTGTTTTTCTTTTTTGTTGTTTTTGTGTCTTCACCAGGTTTCGGTGATGCTGGTCTCATAAAATGAGTTAGGAAGGAGATCTTCCTCCTCGACATTTTGGAATAGTTTCAGTAGGAATGGTATGATTTCCTCTTTGTACATCTGGCAGAATTTGGCTATTAATCCATCTTGTCCTTGGCTTTTTCTGGTTGGCAGACTTATTATTGATTCAACTTCAGAACTCATTATTGGTCTGTTTAAGGATCCAATCTCTTTGTGGTTAAATATTTGGAGGTTGTATGTTTCCAAGAATGTATGCATTTCTTCTAAGTTTTCTAATTTTTGTTCATAGAAGTGTTCATAATTGTCTCTTAGGGTTTTGTTCTGTTTCTGTGGTGTCACTGGTAACATTCCCTTTGTCATTTCTGATTGTGTTTATTTGAATCTTGTCTCTATTTTTATTAGTCTAGCTAATTGTCAATTTATCTTATTTATTTTTTCAAATAACCAGCTCCTGGATTAATTGATCTTTTGTATGGTTTTTCACTTCTCAATTTCCTTCAGTTCAGCTCTGATTTTGGTTATTTCTTGTATTTTCCTAGATTTGGGGTTGGTTTGCTCTTGTTTACCTAGTTCCTCTAGTTGTAATATTAGGTTGTTAATTTGATATCTTTCTAACTTTTTGATGTGGGTGTTTAGTGCAATAAACTTCCTACTTAACATTGCTTTGCTCTTATTCCAGGTATTCTAGCATGTTGATTTTTTTTTTATTAGTTTCAAAGAATTTCTTGATTTAGGCCCTAATTTCATTGTTTACCCAGAAGTCATTCAGGAGCAGGTTAATTTTCATTTAATCGTATGGTTCTGAGCGATTTTCTTAGTATTTATTTCTATTTTTATTGTGCTGTGGTCTGAGAGTGTGGTTGGTATAATTTCATTTTTTAAAATTTTCTGAGGATTGTTTTATGCACCATTGTGTTGTTGATTTTAGAATATGTGCCATATGCAGATAAGAAGAATGTATATTCTATAGATTTCTATTAGGTTCATTTGGTCAAGTGTTAACTTTCCAAATACCCTTGTCAGTTTTCTGCGCTGATAAGCTGTCTAATATTGTCAGTGGCATGTTAAAGTCTCCCACTGTGGTTGTGTAGTTATCTCAATCTCTTTGTAGGTCTCTACGAACTTGCTTTATAAATCCGAGTGCTCCTGTATAAGGCACATGTACACTTAGAATAACTAGGTCTTCTTATTGAATTGAGCCCTTTACCATTATGTAATGCCCATGTTATTTTTTAAATCTTTAATTTTAAGTTGATTTTGTATTAAATTAGAATAGCAACACCTGCTTTTTTTCTGCTTTCTGTTTGCTTGGCAGATTTTTCTACATCCCTTTATTTTGAGCCTATGGGTGTCATTGCATGTGAAATGGATCTTTTGAAGATGGCATACCATTGAGTTTTGCTTCTTTATCCAACTTGCCACTCTGTGCCTTTTAGTTCAAGCATTTAGCCTGTTTATATTCAAGGTTTGTATTGATATGTGTGGATGCAATCCTGTCATTATGTTGTTAGCTGGTTATTATGCAGACTTGTTTGTGTGGTTGCTTTATAGTGGCACTGGTGTATGCAATTAACTGTGCGTTTGTGGTGACTGGTAACAGTCTTTCCTTTCCATATTTAACACTCTCTTCTGGACCTCTTTTAAGGCAGGTCTGCTCTTAAATTCTCTTAGCATTTTCTTGTCTGAAAAGGATCTTATTTCTCCTTCACGTATGAAGCTTAGTTTGGCCAGATATGAAATTCATGGTTTAAAATTCTTTTCTTTAAGAATGTTGAACATAGACTGACAATCTCTTCTGGATTGTAGGGTTTCTGTGGACAGTTCTGCTATTATCCTGATGGGATTTCCTTTGTAGGTGACCTGCCCCTTCTCTCTAGCTGTCTTTAACATTCTTTCCTTTCAATCTTGGAGAATTTGATGACTATGTGTCTTGGGGATGGTCTTCTTGCGTGGTATTTCACAGAGGTTCTCTGCATTTCCTGCATTTGAATGTTGACCTCACTAGTAAGGTTGGAAAATTTTTCATGAAAAATATTCTAAAATACATTTTACCAGTTGCTTGGTTTCTCTTCCCCTGTTTCAGGCATGCCAATGAATTGTGGATTGGGTCTCCTTACATAATCTCATATTTCTCATAGGATTTGTTCATACTTCTTTATTATTTTTATCTTTCTTTTTCTCTGACTGAGTTATTTTATACAGCCAGTCTTCATGCTCTGAAGTTCTTTCCTCAGATTGGTAAATCCTGCTGTTAATATTTGCGATTGCCTTATGAAATTTTTGCAGCATGTTTTTCAGCTCTAACAGATTAGCTTGGTACTGTCTCATAATGGCCATTTTGTCTATTAGCTACTGTGTCATTTTATTGTGATCCTTAGATTTCTTGGATTGGGGTTTGACTTTCTCCTATGGATGATATTGATGGTCATCATTCCTATCCATATTCTGAATTCTATATCTGTCATTTCAGCCATCTCAGCCTGGTTAAGAACCATTGTTTCTGGACTAGTGTGATGAAGGAGAAACTGGATTTTTGAGTTGCCAGAATTCTTGTGCTGGTTCTTTCTCATCTTTGTGGGCTGATTTTCCTTCAATCTATGAAACTCTTATTCTTAGGATGGGATCTTTTTTCATTTTATCCTATTTGATATACATGTGAGTTTGATTGTGATATAATGTGGGGTCTGTTGATTGGATTAGTTTCTGGAAGATCTTCAGGGTCAACATCTTAGCTCAGTACTCCTGGACTGCAAGCTCTAAGTCTATGGGTCATGTATTGGGCCCTGGACTTTGTTTTCTGGTCACTTGAGGTTAGGAACCTGCTCCAATGGAGGATCTGAGGTGTTCCTGGATTGCTGTTTACAATACTCTGATGGGTGGTTCCAGCCAAAGCGCTTCATAGAGTGGTGGCAGCAGGAATCATCTTCATTTGTACATGCCAGCAGCAGCAGCAGCAGGACAGCAGACTGCACACTTCTTGGCTACAGTGGGATTTTGGTGGTTTCAGGGGTGCCAGGCTTCATGCGGGTGTTTGCAATGGCAGCAATGGCAGCACAGTGCAGAAAGTGGAGCCCCACCAGCATCACTGCATGCATTTGTACCAGCAGTGGTGTTGCCATGGGGGCAGGGGGATGGTGGGTGACTGTGTGTGCCCTCTGTATGTGCATTCATGCAGGCAGCTATGGCTGCTCAAGGCAGGGGCAGGTTCGCTGGTCTCCTTGCACAGTTTTGTGTTGGAGTCTCCCTTGGTGCAGTGGTGGGACACTGGTGGGTGCAGGACTGGCAAAGCCCTAGTTTGTCGGGGGTCTGTGAGTCTCTTTGACTGTGAAAACTCTGACAGCAATGACGGCGTGATGAGGGGGGCAAGGTGTACTCATGCCAGCAACAGTGGCGTGGTGGGGTGCACACACACGCACGTGCTGGCAAAGAAGAGGGAAAAAAATGTCTTCCTGCATGCACACAGGCTGGCAAAGCAATTTTGAGGTTCACCATGGGTGAGTGCCTGCAGATAAAGTGTTATGGGGGAGGCTGCGGTGGGGCAAATGTATGAGTGGGCTGGTGTGCATCCACGGGTGCCACTCTGCTGGAGCTCTCCATTGGTGAGGTGCAGTAGGCCAGTGCAGGAGCTTTAATGTGGGTCTGTCCCCAGGATGCACCTCATCTGGGCGTCTGAGGCTGCACTGCAAGCAGGTGCAACCAAGCTAGGGCCCCAGGGGAGGCCAGTCGACTGAGGGGTGCTCAGGTCCAACTGGCTCTGTCTAATGGGCAAGACGACCTGCACTGTTCAGGTCAGATAGTTCCCTAGGGCTAAAGTATCCTAGGGAACCAAAGTGAGCATTGGGGGATGGGCATTCCTGGCCATGCTTCACTGCAGATGCTCCCATACCAAACCCTCTGGACTCCACACTGGCTAGAGTTCTGCCCCTAACATCTCCCTAAGCAGCTCCCCCTGCCATCTCTAGTATCTGTGGGGGTTGTGGGGTATCCTGATCCCAAGATTCTAGAGGCCTACTGTGAGAGCAGGTTGCCACTTGCTTGCTCAAATCATCACTTCTTCAGAAGTCACTGAGGGCCAGGAACAAGTCCTGGTGTACAACAACCCTTTGCAGGGTTCCTAGCTTCCTCCCACTCCAGTCCGGCATCTGGGTCTTTCCTCCATCCACTCTCAATATCTTTCCTCTGAAGATCTTCAAGGAGTGTGCTAGTTGTCCCAGTACACAGGTCTCCTTGTGGCAGATGTTCCTCCTGGCTGTGTCTTGTTGGCCATCTTGCCTGTATCCCATTCTTTTAAATATTGTTTTATGTGGCTAATAGAAACAATTTGGTAGAGTAAAATATATGAGAGGAAAAGAAGGAAGGAAGGAAGTGATAAAGGGAGAAGGAGAGGAAAGAAAATAAAACAAGAAAAGCAAAAACTAAAATTTGTTGACTTAGAAATGCTATTAGAAAAATTCTTACTTTAATTCAGATTTAAAGATAGTCAGCTCGAAGCAATTTTTTGTTGGCAATATAGTACCATGAATACTGCTCTGGTGACAACAATCAATATACTATTTTTTAATATATTTTATCAGCCACTCTGATGGTGCATTCACAAAGAATTTATAGAATAGGATTCTATAAATGGAGAACTGGAGAACTAGATCTCACAAGTATAGATTTAAAATTACATTTCTTAATTATTTCAGTTTTTTGTTCAATTCATTATGTGAGCAGTTCTTGACGTCTTGAATGATTTAATGATTTCATAAATGCTACAAGCTGAGGCTGGAATTATGTATAATTGAAAGGCTAAATTCCCATTAGAATAGAGCAGTCTTGCCCTCTAATTACCAATTAGGAATCCCCTTTTTTATTTTCTTCCAATAAAATTTAGTCTTTTTATTAGTCCATTCTCACACTACTATAAAGAAATACCTGCGACTGGGTAATTTATGAAGAAAAGAGGTTTAATTGACTCACAGTTCCACAGGCTGTAAGGAGGCATGGCTGGGGAGGCCTCAGGAAACTTACAGTCATGGCATAGGGTAAAGAGGAAGCAAGCATGTCTTCACATGGCTAGCAGAAGAGAGAGAGTGTGAAGGGGGAAGTGTTACAGACTTTCAAACACCCAGATTTTCTGAGCTCTCACTCACTATTATAAGAACAGCAGGGGGAAAATCCACCCCCATTATCACATCACCTCCTACCTGGTCTCTCCTCCAACAATGAGGATTACAATTCGACATGAGATTCGAGTGGGGATACAGAGCTAGATAATATCAGTCTTATATACAGTTTTCTAGAAAGATTTTCTAACATCTCCAAAGCAGGCATTTTGATTATATAGACTCCTTTCTTCTTTCAATAGAAAGCAAAAGGAATTTACTTATCATATAAGTAGATCTAAATGTTTGTTGATTTTTATTTCAAGTTTTACATTTGGAGCACTGTTTCTAGGTCAAGTTAAAAAGGAATTTTATGTCTTTCATTTAAAGTATACTTTTTTTTTTTTTTTTCTGAAATGTGTTTTTGTCACTTAACTTCAACTCTTCTATATTTACTTTTGCAATTGGAAAATTCTTTGGATATTGGCCCACCTGTATATTGAGACTGTTTTCTTAGACCTATTACTGATAAATAACATTAGTTGCCATCCCCTGTTAATATTTTAAGATAATATACTACAGTTTAGAATAAATTAAATTATGGTAAGTTGTTGGTCTAAGTAAAATTTCTTTCCATCAAGTCAAAATGGGATTCTCCTACCAAAGTTAACATTTTATTATTTTTCCTCATCAAATACAGCACTTTACTGCTTTACTTAGCAAAGAGTTTTCTTTCTGCAGGTTAGTGATTTTGTTATGAGAGGAGTTACATGACTATTCCTTTATTTTCTGTGTGTGTGTGTGTGTGTGTGGAGAATCATTTTAAAAGATTGGGGGTTTTGGCCCTTTTATTTAAGTTCAGCTTGGTTTAATTACCCACACGAAAATATGTAAAGCACCAAATAGTATTACCCTTGGGACAGGAGGAGAGAGATAAACAGCGAGAGAGACAGATACAGAGAAAGAACAAAAAAGTCATAAGATTTGTTTTCTAACAAGATCTCTACTGTACTTTGAAACAGGGGCAGAAGATAAACCTGGAACACAGTGGTTGTCTTTGATACAATTGACAGTATGGTAAGAAATATTTAGAGAATAGGATGTCAATGAAAGAC
The DNA here is from genome assembly GCF_007565055.1 of Rhinopithecus roxellana. Taxonomy (NCBI): domain Eukaryota; kingdom Metazoa; phylum Chordata; class Mammalia; order Primates; family Cercopithecidae; genus Rhinopithecus; species Rhinopithecus roxellana. The sequence continues at coordinate 37,793,953 of NC_044555.1, read as the reverse complement.
AATAGTTATGCAATTGCCTTTGACCGTAAAATAAACATTGCAAAGGCTTTTAATGGCTAAGAAATTACAAACACATTTTATTTACATACTTTGAGTTTGTATTAAAAAATAATTTAAAAATACCATATTGTAACAGAATTCTGGGGTATTAGTAATAAAACTGTAATACTTTGTACTTTAAAACATAAACTTATTTTATTCTTGTAATTTATTTATTTATTTATTATTTCTTCTGAGAAAGCATCTCACTCTGTCACCCTGGCTGGAGCGCAGTGGTAGCACAATCATGGCTCACTGAGACCTCGACTTCCTTAGGCTCAAGTGGTCTTCCCACCTCAGCTGCCCAGGTAGCTGTACAGGCATGCACTACCACGCTTAGCTAATTTTTAAATTTTTTGTAGAGCTAGTTCTCTCTGTGTTACCCAGACTGGCCTCAAGCTCCTGGACTCAAATGATCCTCCCACTTTGGCCTTCCAAAGTGCAGGTGTGAGCCACTATACCTGGCCTATTTTTGTATTTTAGAAGATTATTCAATAATGCTGATACTCAGCTTCAACCAAATACTGATTTTAATATTTGGTCATTTGGCATTCAACCATGTGTATATAGTACATCTCCTATTATGGACTGTGAAAACATTTTTTTAATTTGTACATATTTATGGGGTACATGTGAAATGTTGTTACATGTGTATAAAGCATACAGATCAAGACAGAGTATTTAAGGTGTCCATCACCTGAGTACAATATATTTTTGTTCAGTATAGTAACTGTACTCTGCTATCAGGCATTGAATCTATTCTTGCTATTTTTCTGCATGCCTATACCTTATAACACACTTGTATTGTTCCTCCCTTCCATCAGTCTTCTCAGTCTCTGTTACCTATGTTTCTGCTCTCTACTTAATGTAATCAAATATTTTATCTACCAGATATGAGTGAGAATATGCAAGGTCTTTATGCTCTGCCAGGCTTATTTCACTTAAGATAATGACCTCAAGTTTTATTCATGTTGCTGTAAATGGCATGATTTTATTCTTTTTATGGTTGAATATTATTCCACTGTGTGTATATACCACATTTCTTCATCAATTCATCTGTTGATGGGCACTTAAGTTGATTCCATATATTTTCTCCCATGAATAGTGCTGCAATAAACATGCTAGTGCAGGTATCCATTTGATATACTGATTTATTTTCCTTTGGGTAGATATCCAGTAAAGACTGCTAAATCAAATGGCAGTTCTAGTTTTAGTTTTTTGAGAAATTTCTATACTGTTTTCCATAGTGCTGTACTAGTTTACATTGCAATAAACAGTGTATAATTTTCTCTGCACCCTCGCCAACGTCTGTTTTTTTGTGCGTGTCTCTTTAATGATAACTATTATTACTTGGGTAAGAGGACATCTCATTAAGCTTTTAATTTTCATTTCCCTGATGATCTGGGATGTTGAACATTTTTTCATAAACTTGTTTCCTGTTTGTGTGTCTTCTTTTGAGAAATGTCTGTTCATGTTTTTTGCCCAGTTTTTAATAGGATTACTTGGGTTATTTTCCTATCATTTGGGTTCCTTGTATATTCTGGGTATTAGTTCCTTATCAAATAATTAGTTTGCAAATATTTTCTCCTGTTCAACAAGCTGGTTGTCTCTTCACTCTGTTGATTATATCATTTGCTTTCTACTTTAATTACATCCCACTTTTACTATTTTCGGTTTTTGTTAAATATGCTTTGGAGTCTTTGTCACCAAGACCTTGTTCAGGAAAGTTTTTCCTGGGTTTTCTTCTGGTATTTTGATAGCTTCAGGTCTTATATTTAAGTCTGTAATCCATTCAGAGTAGATTTTTTATGGTGAGAAATAAGAGTCCAGTTTCTTCCACATGTGGCAATCTAATTTTCCCAGCATCAGTTATTAAAGAGGGTATTCTTTCCCTAGTGTAAGTTCTTGTTAGCTTTGTAAAAATATCAGTTAGATTTATTTCTGGGTTAACTATGCTATTCCATTGGTCTATGTGTCTATTTTCATACCAATACCATGTTGTTTTGGTAACTATAGCCTTGTAATATATTCTGAAGTCAGGTAATGTGATGTCTTCAGTTTTCTTCTTTCTGCTCAAGATTGCTTTGGCTATTCAGATTCTTACTTGTTCCATATACATTTTAGGAAAATTTGTTCTAATCATGTGAAGAATGGCTTTGGCATTTTCATAGTGATTAAATTAAATCTGTAGATTTCATTGGGCAGTATGGTCATTATAATGGCGTTAATTCTTCTGATACATGAGAATGAGATAATTTTTATTTGTTTGTGTCTTCTTCAACTTATTTCATCAGTGTTTTGTAGCTTTTCTTGTAGAGATTTTTTACTTCCTTGGTTAAATTTGGTCCTGGGTATTTTATTTTTTGTTGCTATTATAAATGGGATTGTCTTCTTGATTTCTTTTTCAGCTAGATCATTGTTGGTATATAGATATGTTAGTGATTTTTGTACATTTATTTCATATTCTGTAATTTACTGAATTCATTTACTGCATCCATGAGGCTGTGGTGAAGTCCTTAGATTTTTCTAGATATAAGATTATCGAGGGTGGGTATGATAGCTCATGACTGTAATCCCAGGACTTGGGAGGATGAGGCAGGCAGATACCTTGAGGTCAGGAGTTCGAGACCAGCCTGGCCAACATGGTGAAACCCCATCTCTACTAAAAATACAAAAATTAGCCAGGCGTGATGGCAGGCACCTGTAATCCTAGCTACTTGGGAGACTGAGGCAGGAGGAGAATGCCTTGAATCAGGGAGTTAGAGGTTGCAGTGAACTGAGATTGTGCCACTGTACTCCAACCTAGGTGACACAGTGAGATTCTGTCTCAAAAATTAAAAAAATAAAAATGATGACATAAGCAAAGAGAAACTATTTGAAGTTCTCATTTTTAACTTTGATGTTTTTTATTTCTTTATCTTACTTGATACCTCTGACTAGGACTTCCAGCAGTATGTTGAATAGGAGTGGTGAAATTGGGCATCCATGTCTTGTTCCTGTTCTTAGAGAAAAGGCTTTCAAGTTGTCCCCATTCAGAATAATGTTAGCTGTGTGTTTTTCAAATATGGCCTTTATTATTATCAAATCTGATAGTTCTGTGCCTACTTTGTTGAGGGTTGTTATCATGAAGTGATGTTGAATTTTATTAAATGCTTTTTCCTACATCTATTGAGAATATAATATGGCTTTTATCCTTCATTCTGTTGATGTGATGTATCATGCTTATTGATTTGTGTATGTTGAAACATCCTTGGCTCCCTGAAATAAACACTCCTTGATTGTGGTGTATTGTCTTTTTGTTGTCCTGTTGGATTTGGTTCACTAGCTTTTGTGAATATTTCTGTGTCCATGTTCAAGAAATGCATAGCCCTGTAGTTTTCCTTTTTTGTGACTTCTTTGTCTGGTTTTGGTATCAGGGTGATGCTGGGTGCATAGAATGAATTAGGAAACATTCTCTTTACCTTGGTGTGTTCAATAAGCTGTAACAAGATTGTCATTGTGGTAAGCTGGATTTCTGTAGTGATACAGTGTGAGTCTTTTATTTTCCTCTTTTGTGTTACTGTTTTTATACTTTTGTGTGTTCTCATGGTGGTAAATGTCATCTTTTCATATCCAGGTTTGGGAGCTCCTTGAGCATTTCTTGTAGGCCTGGTCTAATGTAATAAATTCCCTTGTCATTTGCTTGCCTGGGAGAGAACAATTCTTTTTCATTTATGATGGATAATCCAATGGACAGTGTTCTTGGGTGGCAGATTGTGTTTTTTATTACAGCAATTTGAATATATCATCACATTCTCTTCTGGCCTATAAATTTTCTGCTGAAAGGCAGAGCAAGATGGGAGAATGGAAACCTTCATCAATCATTCTCATCACAGAAACACTAAATTTAACAACTATCTACACCAAAAACACCTACATAAGAATCAAAAATTCATTGAGTGATCACAGTACCTGGCTTTAACTTCTTATCACCGAAAGAGGCACTAAACAGGGTAGGAAAGACAGTTTGGAATTACCAACACCACCCTCTCATATGACGGCAGGGGATGCATGGTATGGACAAAGAATCTCTGTGCTTTAGTGAGGGAGAGTGCAGCAATTGTGGGAATTATCATTGGAACTCAGCACTGCTGACACCAGGAAGAACTCAGCTGATAAATACAGAGAGAACATTGAGATAAGCCCTATCCTGAGTGGAATTAGTCACCCCAGTGGTCATAACTTGAGTTTCATCAAGCCTTGCCACTGGGGGAAAATGTGGTCTGGAGTTTTAAATAAACTTGAAAAGTAGTCTATGCCACAAGGACTGCAACTCATAGGCAAGTGTTAGTGCTATGCTGGGTTCAGAGCCAGCGTACTTGGGGAATATGCAACATAGTGAGACACCAGCCAGGGTGGCTAAGGGAGTGCTTGCACCACATTTTCTGACTATTTCATAAGATGTTATCTGATTATTTGAAATCACATTATCCCACTTCAAATTATACTACAGAGCTATAGTAACCAAAACAGCATTATACTGGCATGAAAACAGACACATAGAACAATGGAACAGATGAGAGAATCCAGAAATAAATTTATACATTTACAGTGAACTGATTTTTGACAAAGGTGCCAAGAAGATACATTTGGGAAAAGTCTCTTCAATAAATGATGCTTCGAAAACTGGATATCCATATGGAGACTATAAAACTAGACCCCTGTCTCTTGACATAAACATAAATCACATTACAATTAATAAGACGCTGGACCGGGCGCGGTGGCTCAAGCCTGTAATCCCAGCACTTTGGGAGGCCGAGACGGGCGGATCACAAGGTCAGGAGATCAAGACCATCCTGGCTAACACGGTGAAACCCCGTCTCTACTAAAAAGATACAAAAAACTAGCCGGGCGAGGTGGCGGGCTCCTGTAGTCCCAGCTAATGTAGTCCCAGCTACTCGGGAGGCTGAGGCAGGAGAATGGCGTGAACCCGGGAGGCGGAGCCTGCAGTGAGCTGAGAACCAGCCACTGCACTCCAGCCTGGGCGACAGAGCGAGACTCCGTCTCAAAAAAAAAAAAAAAAAAAATAAGACGCTTAAATTCAAGGCCTCAAACTATGAAACTACTGTAAGAAAACATTAGGGAAACTCTGCAGTACATTGGACTGGGAAAATATTTATTGAGCAATACCGTGTAAGCACAGGCAACTGAAGCAAAAATGCACAAATGGGATCACATCAAGTTGGAAAGCTTCTGTGCAGCAAAGGAAACAATCAACAAAGTGTGTGAAACAACTCACAAAATTGGAGAAAATATTTGCAAACTACCCATCCAATAAAGGATAATAACCAGAATATATAAGGAACTCAAACAACTCTATACGGAAAAAAACACAATAATTTGATTTTAAAATGGGCAAAAGTTTTAAATAGTCATTACTCAAAAGAAGATATACAAATGTCAAACAGGCATATGAAATAGAACTCAGCATCATTTATCATTAGAAAAATGTAAATCAAAACTACAATGAGATATTACCTCACCACATTTAAAATGGCTTATATCCAAAAGATAGGCTATAGTAAATGATGGTAAGGATTTGGAGAAAAGGGAATCTTCCTACACTTTTCGTCACAATGTAAGTTAATGCAACCACTACGGAGAACAGTTTCAACGTTCCCCAAGAAAAGTACCAATAGAGCTACCATGTAACCTAGCAATCCCACCTCTAGGTATATACCCCAAAGAAACAAAATCAGTGTATCCAAGGGATATCCACACTTCCATGTTTGCTGCCACACTGTTCACAATTGCAAAGATTTGGAAACATCCTAATTGTCCATCAACAGATGAGAGGATGAAGAAATGTGGTACATAGACACGATGGAGTGCTAATCAGCTATAAAAATGAATGAGATTCTGTCATTTGCAACAACGTGGATGGAACTGGAGGTCATTATGTTAAGTGAAATATTCCAGGCACAGAAAAACAAATGTCACATGGTTTTACTTATTTGTAGAGGCGAAAAATGCAACAGTTGACCTCATGGAGATAGAGAGCAGAATGATGCTTACCAGAGGCTGGGAAAGGTACTGGGTTGGTGAAGAAGTCAGGATTTTTAATAGGTACAAAAATTAGAAATAATGAGTAAGATCTAGTATTTGATAGCACAATAAGGTGCCAATTGTCAAAATAATTTACTGTACATTTAAAAATAACTAAAATAGTATAATTGGATTGTTTGTATTACAAAGGATAATTGCTTGAGGTGATGGATACAACTTTTACTCTGATGTGATTATTATATTTTGTATGCCTGTCTCAATATATCTCATACATCACATAAATACATACTTACTGTGGGCCCACAAAAAATGAAAATAAAACATTTAAAAATAAATAGGTGGAGCAGCCAAGATGGCCAAATAGAAACAGCTCTGCTCTCTGGCTCCCACCAAAAAGGATGAAAACAGTGAGTGAATTCTGCATGTTCAATTGAGGTATCAAGGTTTTCACATTGGGACAGACTAGGCAGATGGCATGACCCACGGAGTGCAAGGAAAAGCAGGGTGGAGTGATGGCCCACCTGGGAGCTGCACAAGGCATGGGGAGCTCCCTCCCCAAGCCAAGGAAGACGGTAAAGCACATGTTGCCCATGAATCCTTGCAATCCATGGATCAGGAGGTTCCCTTGTGAGCCCACACCACCAGGGCCTTGGGTCCCAAGCACAGAGCTGTGCATACTCACTGTGGCTGCTCAGGTGGCCAGCTGCTCTAGCAGACACTGAGACACAGGAGTTTCTGCATACCCCAACTCTGGGAATTCCAGTGAGGCAAGAGATCTGTCCGCTCCCACGGGAAGGGGGCTGAAGCCAAGAAGTCAAGTGACCTCGCCCAATGGGTCCCACTCCCACAAAACCCCACAAGCTAAAAATCCACTGTCTTAGAATCTACGCTGGCCAGTGCACCTAGCTAGAGACTGCTTGAAAAGACGGAGTTTGGGGCAGGGTAAGGGAAGGCCACCATTATTGTGCCTCCAGCTGGCCATTTTCCCCTGTTGCCAGTGCCAGCGAGACTGGGTGGTTTGGATCAGGAGCAATTCCCCACAGCACAGCATCTGGGGCATTTTGTGGCCAGACTACTTCTTTAAGTGGAACCCTGATTCAATCTTCCTCACTGGGTTGGGTGAAGTCTCCCTGTGGAAATTTCAGCATCCCCAGCCAAGGGTTTATGGACAGAGCTCTGATATTCTTGAGAAAAGCCACTAGGAGGAGGGGCAGCTGCAATACCATGTATCAATGGTCTTAGTCTTTTCTTCCTGCTGGCTCTGGAGAGACAGGGTAGCCAGGATGAGGGGGATTCCCCCAAGCACAGCACACCCACTCCGCCAAAAGGCAGTCAGACTGCTTATTTAAGCGGGTCTCTGATTCCCCTCCACCTGACTGGATGAAACCTCCCAAAAGAAGTCCCCAGACACCTCATACAGGAGCGTTACAGCTAGCATCACATAAGTGCCCCTCTGCATCAGAGCTCCCAGAGGAAGGAGCCAGCTTCCATTGTTGCTGTTCTGCAGACTCCACTGATAGTACTTTCAGGGGTGGGAGGTACTCAGGTGAATAGGGTCTGGAGTGGACCCCCAATAAATCACAGCAGCACTACGGAAGAGGGATCTGAATGCTAAAAGCAAAACAAACAGAAAGCAACAGCAACAACAACAACATCATTGAAAAAGACCCCACAAAAACCTCATCCAAAGGTCAGCAGCCTCAAAGATAAAAGATAGATAAACCCATGAAAATGAGAAAGAATCAATGCAAAAATGCTGAAAACTCAAAAAGCCAGAGTGCTGCTTCTCCTTCAAATGATCACAACATGGCTTCAGCAAGGGCACAGAACTGGGCTGAGGCTGAGATTGATTAACTGACAGAAATAGGCTTCAGAACATGAGCAATAAGAAACTTCATTGAGCTAAAAGAGTATGTTCTAGCTCATTGCAAAGAAGCTAAGAACCATGATAAAACATCATAGGAGCTGTTAACCACAATAATGAGTTTAGGGAGGAACATAAATAACCTGATGGATCTGAAAAACACAACAGGAGAACTTCACAATGCAAGCACAAGTATCAATAGCTGAATAGACAAAGTGGAAAAAAGAATGTCAGAGCTTGAAGGCTATGTGACTGAAATAAGGCAAGCAGACAAGATTAGAGAAAAAAGAATACAAAGGAACAAAGAAAACCTCTGAGACCTATGGTGTCCTGTTAAGAGACCAAACTATCCTATGACTGTTAAGGGTACCTGGAAAGATGGGGAGAACAGAAGCCAATTGGAAAACACACCTCAGTATATCATCCAGGAGAACTCCAACCTATAAAGACAGGCCAATATTCAAATTCACCAAATCCAGAGAACCCCAGTAAGATACTCCATGAGAAGATCAACCCCAAGACACATCATCATCAGATTCTCCAAGTCGATATGAAGAAAACAATGTTAAGGGCAGCCAGAAAGAAGGGCCAGGTTAGTTATAAAAGGAAGACCATCAGACTAACAGCAGACCTTTCAGCAGAAACCCTACAAGACGGAAGAGATTGGGGGCCAATATGCAACATCTTAAAGAAAAGAATTTCCAACCTATAATTTTATAACTGGCCAAACTAAGCTTCATAAGCTAAGGAAAAATAAAAATTTTTCAAGCATATAAACACTGAAGGAATTCACCACCACCAGGCCTGCCTTGCAAGAGCTCCTGAAGGAAGCACTAAATATGGAAAGGAAAAACCATTACTAGACACTACAGAAACACACTGGAGTACACAGACAATTGACATGATAAAGCAACTACATAAACAAGTCTGAAAAATTGCCAGCTAGCATCATGATGACAGAATCAGATTCACACATAACAATATTAATTAAATGTAAATGGGCTGAATTCCCTAATTAAAAGACACAGGATGGCAATCTGGATAAAGAGTCAAGATCTACCATTGTGCTATATTCAAGAGACCCATCTCACATGCAAAGACATGCATAGACTCAAAATAAAAGGATGGAGGAAAATTTACCAAGCAAATGGAAAAGAGAAAAAAGGGGTTCCAATCATGGATTCTGACAAAACAGACTTTAAACCAAGATCAAAATACAAAGATTTAGAGAAAAAAAAAAGAAAGACATTACATAATGGTAAAAGGATCAATTCAATAAGAAGAGTTAACTATCCTAAATACATATGTACTCAATTTAAGAGCACTGAGATTCATAAAACAAGTTCATAGAGGTCTACAAAGAGACGTAGACTACCACACAATAATACTGGGCGAATTTAACACCCCACTGTCAATATTACACAGATCATTGAGACAGAAACTTAACAAAGATAGCCTGGACTTGAATTCAGCTCTGAATCAAGTGGACCTGATACATATCTACAGAACTCCCCACCACAAAAGAGCAGAATATACATTCTTCTTGGAGCCACATGGCCCTTACTCTAAAACTCATCAAATAATTGGAGTAAATCACTCCTCAACAAATGCAAAGTAACTGAAATCTTAACAAACAGTGTCTAAGACCACTGCACAATCAAATTAGAACTCGAGATTAAGAAACTCACTCAAGACCACAAGACTACATGGAAATTGAACAATCTGCTTCTGAAGTTCTCCTGGGTAAATAATGAAATTAAAGACAAAATCAAGAAGTTCTTTGAAACCAGTGAAAACAAAGAGACAGCATACCAGAATCTCTAGGAGGCAGCTAAAGCAGAATTAAGAGGGAAGTTTATAGCACTAAATGACCATATCAAACAGCTAGAAACATCTCAAATCAACGCCCTAACATCACAACTAATGGAATTAGAGAAACAAAAACAAACAAATCCCCAAGCTAGCAGAAGACAAGAAATAACAAAGCTCAGAGTGGAACTGAAGAAGATACAGACACAAAAACCTAATGAGTTCAGGAGCTCTTTTTTTGGAAAAAATTAATAAAATAGATCTCTAGCTAGACTAATAAAGAAAAAAGAATGAAAAATCAAAAAGACACAATAAAACGTGATAAAAAGGATATCACCACTGACCCTATAGAAATACGAACAACCATCAGTGAATACTATAAATACCTCTATGCAAATAAACTAGAAAATCTAGAAGAAATTGATAAATTCCTGGACACATACACCCTCCAAAGACGGAACCAGGAAGAAGTTGAATCCCTGAATAAACCAATAATAAGTTTTGAAATTGAGGCAGTTAAAAAAAAAAAAAAAAAAAAAAAAAGAGCTCGGGGAGGCAGTGGATTTAAGGCTAAATTCTACCAGAAGTACAAAGAGGAGCTGATACCCCTTTTTCTGAAACTATTCTAAACAATTGAAAAGGAGGGAATCCTCTCTAACTCATTCTATGAGGCCAGCATCATACTGATACCAAAACCTGGCAGAGATACAACATCAACAACAACAACAACAAAAACTTCAAGCCAATATATCCCTGTTGAATACTGATGCAAACATTCTCAATAAAATACTGACCAACCAAATACAACAGCACATCAAAAAGCTTCTCCACTATGATCAAGTTGACTTCATCCCTGGGATGGAAGGCTGGTTCAACATATGCAAATCAATAAACATAATTCATTACATAAACAGATCTAAAGACAAAACCCACATGATTATCTCAATAGATGCAGAAAAGGCTGTTGATAAAATTCAACATCGCTTCACATTAAAAATTCTCAATAAACTAGGTATTGAAGGAACATACATTAAAATAATATAAGCCATTTATGACAAACCCACAGCCTAAATCATACTGAATTGGCAAAAGCTGGAAGCACTTCCCTTGAAAACTGGCTCAAAACAAGGATGCCCTCCCTCACCACTCCTATTCAACATAGTATTGAAAGTTCTGGCCAGAGCAATCAGTCAACAGAAGAAAATGAAGGGTATTCAAATAAGAAGACAGGAAGTCAAATTGTCTTTGTTTGCAGATGACATTATCTTATATCTAGAAAACCCCATCGTCTCAGCCCAAAAGGTATTTAAGCTGAGAAGCAACTTCAGCTAAGTCTCAGGAAACAAAATCAATGTGCAAAAGTCACAAGCATTACACCAACAAGAGGCAAGCAGAGAGCCAAATCATGAATGAACTCCCATCCCCACTTACTACAAAGAGAATACCTAGGAATACAGCTAACAAGGGAAGTGAGGGACCTCTTAAAGGAAAACTACAAACCACTGCTCAAGGAAATCAGAGAGGACACAAACAAATGGAAGAACATTCCATGCTCATGTATAGGAAGAACTAATATCATGAAAATGGCCATACTGCCCAAAGTAATTTATAGTTTCAATGTTATTCCCATTAAACTAACATTGACATTCTTCACAGAATTAGGAAAAGTGATTTTGAAATTCATATGGAATCATAAAGGAACTTGTATAGCAAAGACAATCCTAAGCAAAAAGAACAAAGCTGAAGGCATCACACTACTGGACTTCAAACTATACTGCAGGGCTGTAGTAACCAAAACTGCATGGTACTGGTACAAAAACAGGCACATAGACCAATGGAACAGAATAGAGAATGCAGAAATAAGACCACACACCTATGACCAGCTGATCTTTGGCTAATCTGATGAAAACAAGCAATTCAGAAAATATTCACTATTTAATAAATGTTGCTGGGAGAACTAGCTAGCCATATGCAGAAAATTGAAACTGGACCCCTTCCTTATACCTTATACAAAAATTAACTCAAAGTGGATTAAAGACTTAAATATAAAACTCAAAACTATAAAAATCTTGGGAAAAAATCTAGACAATACCCTTTAGAATATAGGCACAGGCAAAGATTACATGACGAAGTCACCAAAAGCCACTGCAACAAAAGCAAAACTCTATAAATGGGATATAATTAAATAAAGAACTTCTGCACAGCAAAATAAACTAATATCAGAGTGAACAAACAACCTACAGAGTTGGATAAAATTTTTGCAATCCATCCATCTGACAAAGGTCTAATATCCAGAATCTGAAAGAATTTAAACAAATGTACAAGAAAATAATGAACAATTCCACTAAAAAGTGGGCAAAGAACATGAAAAGATATGTCTCAAAGGAAGACATTCAAATGGCCAGCAAACATATGAAAAAAGCTCAACATCACTGATGCTTAGAGAAATGCAAATCAAAACCACAATGAAATACCATCTCACACCAGTCAGAATGGCAATTACTAAAAAGTCAAGAAACAGCAGATGCTGGCAAGGTTGTAGAGAAATAGGAACACTCTTACACTGTTGGTTGGAATGTAAATTAGTTGAACCAATGTGGACAACACTGTGATGATTCCTCAAAGATATAGAACTAAAAATACCACTTGACCCAGCAATTCCATTACTGGGTATATACCCAAAGGAATATAAATCATTCTATTACAAAGATAAATACATGTGTATGTTCGTTGCAGCACTATTCACTATAACAAAGACATAGAATCAACCCAAATGCCCGTCAATGACAGCCTGGATAAAGAAAATGTGGTACATATACACCATGGAATACTATGCAGCCATAAAAAGCAACAAGATCGTGTCATTTGCATAGACATGGATGAAGCTGGAAGCCATTATCCTCAGCAAGCTAATGCAGGAACAGAAAACCAAACATCACGTATTCTCACTTATAAGTGGAAGCTGAAAAATGAGAACACATGGATACAAGGAAGGGAACAACACTCACTGGGGCTTGTCAGGGGGTGGGGTATGACAAGAGAGAACATTAGGAAAAATAGCTCATGCATGCTGCGCTTAATACCTAGGTGATGAGTTGATGGGTGCAGCAAACCACCATGGCACACATTTACTTATGTAGCAAGTCTGCACATCCTGCACATGTACCCCAGAACTTTAAAAATAAAAATAAATAAATAATTAAAATAAATTTTCTACTGAAATATCTGCTGGTCATATGATGGGTTTTTTCTTTATATGTGACTAGACACTTTTATCTTGCTGGTTTAGGATTCACTATATTTGATTTTAGACAGTCTTACTATAATGTGCCATGGGGTAGAACTGTTTGCCCTGTGTCTCCCTGAGATGGCAGGGCCTCCTTTATCTAGATGCTTAAAACTCTTGATAGACATAAGAAGATTTCATCTATTACTTTGTTGAATAGATTTTCTAATCCTTTCTTTTTCTCTTCCTCCTCTGGGATGCTGATAATTTAATATTTGTTTGCTTAATGTTGTCCCAAATGTCACAAGTCTTTATGTATTCTTTTTACTTTTTATTTATTTTTATCTTTCTGGATTACTTCAAAAACTAGCCTTCAATTTCTGAGATTTTTTTTCCTGATCTAGTCTATTGTCAAATTTATTTTGTATTTCCTTCAATTAATTCTTCAGTTCCAGAATTTCTATTAGATTATTTTTAAAAAATTATTTTTTGGTCAATTTCTCATTCATATCCTGAATTAATTTTCTGACTTCTTTGTATTGTTTCTCAGAACTATCTCGTATCTCACTGAGCTTCATTAGTATCAGTATCTTGAATTCATTATCTGGTACAAAAATTTCTTTTTTTTATTAAGATCTATTGCTGGAGAGGTATTGTGCTCCTTTGTAGATGTTGTGTTTCCTCGCTTTTTCGTGTTTCCAGTTTTTGTACATTGACATCTGCACATATAGCGTAATAGTTGCTTCTTATTATTTTTGAATTTTTTGTAGGGGAGAACTTTTTCCTGCAGGTATACTTGCGGTTTTGGTTGGGTGGGGCACTTTGGCTTTGATTATGGGTGTGTGCAGTAGTGTAGTCTCTATTTCACCAATTGTAAACAGTGTTAGTGCTTTCTCTGATTTCCTCTGTAGGTTAGGGTGCAGTTAAGAGTGGAGGTTTTGACGAAGTTGTGCTGGGGAATGGGAAGCCAGGTGAGCCAGTCTTCAGGACCCAGTTGTGGCAGCAATGGGCTGAGTATGCCTATCTTTGTTCTCTGGGTTAATGTATACTCACACTGTGTTGGTGGTCCCTAACAGGCTGCTTCTTGGGCCTGCAGGTGGCCTGCACAGATACCAGTAGTGGCAGTTGTGGGCCAGGCAGGTGAGCAGGCCCCTTGGCAGGTGGCATGATGTGGCTGATGGCAGTAGCAGTGGTGGGACAAGACTCTGGTTCACCAGCAGTGCACACTGGTGTTGGTGGTGGCTGTGGTGTGGTTTCACCACCCACAGTCCCAAACATGCTTCTCTCTGTGGAAACTACTCTGAAGTGACACACAGAGGTGGAGTTGGGACCTCCAGCCTTCACACTGGAGTCCTGGCATGAAGGCCACATCACCATTGGGATCACAGTCACCATTCGTAGTTCCAGACAGGAAGCTCTCCAGTTCACACACTACAGCTTCCAGTGGCAGCATGAATGGGTGTGCAGAGGGAGAGGTGTGTCCCCGTTCTCTATGTATGAACCCAAGCACAGAGGGTGCTAGGCAAGGTCACTTCTCACAGCCCCAGACAGGATGCTCTTGGGTTCTGGAAAGTGTTCACTTTGATTTCCTTTGTTCTAGGGGCTGCCTTCTCTTGTGCTGCACCATCCTTTCCCTGCGGAGTAGTTTTCCTTGTGGACTAGAGTACTGGATACCCCACAGCACCTTTGGTTCTAGTGAGCACGGTGCCTCTACAGCCCTCCAGGTGGACACTGGGGAATGCCAATGGGAGGCCCTGGCATGTGGAGATACAGGGGCTGTTGTTCCCAGGGCTGGATACACTTTCATGATGGCTGCTCTTCTAAAATGGCACCTTGTCACAGCCACTCGAGTCACGGGGGTGGAATGTGATTTCACATGAGTTCCCTGCCTGGTGCAATGCCCTCTTGGAGTCTCCAAATCACTGCCTATGCTAGTGTCAGGGTTCAGGAGGGAAGAGGAGCTTCCCTGCAGTTTGGAATGCAGCAGTCCATGGCGGGATGTGGAACACTGAAGCTCTCTCACACTTTCCCCACAATACTGCGCTCCTCCAGGCTCTCAGCAGATCTCAGCTAAGTTGGCCACTTGCCTGTTTGCCCTTCTGTGCCTCAGGTGCTTTTCCTGAGTTTTTTGTTGACCCCTAGTGTACTCTTAGATGTTCTCTTCCAGGTTTGACTTCCTATTCATAATTTTGGTTATCCTTTCCCGAGAGGGCAGGTGTCTCTTGTCTCTATTCAGCCATCTTGAACTAGAATCCCGTGAAAATAGTTTCAAAAGCAGTACACCGACATCATCAGCTCCCCAAAATCTTTATGCCATAGGAATACATTTGCTATAATAAGCTTTCCACTTAAACTTTTAGTTACACATGCTTTACAAATAAGTCCATCTATTTATTTTATATATATTAACATATAATTTCTCATTTTTAACTCAAAGTCATAAATATCAGTTTTATTTTGTAACATGACAAATTTAATTTAATGCTAAATTTAATGCTAAAAAAATAGTAATATTTACACATTTTATTATATTGCCCTTACTATTTTTGCTTTCTTATAGTTATGACTGAAAAATAATTCAATGATTATTTCGCCCACATATCTGAAAAATATGTTTCCACTTAAACTTCATTTCCCCAGTTGGCTTGTAAAATCTGTGAAATAATCATGTAAAATAATAGGTTTGTGTGTTCTTGTTTCATCTTCAAGGGAGAGTACAAAAATAATCAGCATTCAAGATTCCACAATCAATCCCCTTACTGTGTATAGCAGTCCTCACAATTCATCATCGTTTAAAAATAAATATTCTACTATATCTAATGGAAATTAAAGAAACTAATCCCTGCCTTATAGGAATCCACAGCACAAGAGGAGACTGAGTGTTTTCAATGTTTTGTGGTTCTGTGTTCCAGCATTTGGAATAGTTTCCTTGCTTGCTGTTCTCGTAGCCTGGTTCCCTCTTGTTTTAGGGAAAGAGAATAGTCACATGGAGGATAAACAGTTATGAAATTTGTTCCAAGAATCATTCTTATCAAGGCTTTGGCCAGATACCTCATTCCACTATGTAATTTAATGTGACCCAAGCTGATGGTCAAAACACTGTAGCTGTCAAGCACACAGATACTAACCGAATTTTATCTAATAATATCCAAGAGGACATTGGTTTTGAATAGCTTACAGAAGCAATAACTTCCCAGCTTTTATTTCTCTGATCATGTGGTAATGATTCTTTTACCTTTGAAAACAGATAAGATATGTTTCTGATACTGAAAACAGGAAGAAAAAAACACCTAATGAAATTCGTGTGTTTTAACTTGATAGATTTGTTTCCTTCAGCACGCAGACCAATGAATAAAAGAAGTAAGTATCTTTCCAAATACTACATTCTAATTGTCATGGCTTCTAAGCACTCAAAAGAAGAAAATCTAAGAGGGCACAGGCTCATCAAAGAGCAATGAAATGTGTTGCACTCCAAGATAGGAAAAGATGACTGTACGAAACATGTAGATGACTTCAGACTGAACAAAAATATAAATGAACATTATGTATTGATGCTTAACTACAACAGATGCAGTCCAAGAATAAAGGCATAGTGAATACTCTGAAGGCTTGAAAGAGGAGTTTGAATATGAGAAAAGTGGGATGTTTCAGTGGGAGAAATAATAGCCTAGGAGTTAGGAAATTTGGATGATTTTCTCCAAACATACTATACTGGGAGAACTTGGACAAAGTAAAAACATGCATGGAAAAAACACACATGTTCGTACACAACTGAGAAGACAGGGAGCAGCAAGATTAGCATAAAAACAAACCATCCATGTTTACTAGCAGTGCTACTAATCTCTTGAGAAAACAGTGAAGCTTGTGCCCTTTGTCACTCATATTTCGCCTTATTTCCCTGAAGCTTTTTCCAAAATTTGATGTAGTACATCTAAGGGCACCTTACATAAATACAGTTTGGAGATGATCCTTGGCCATCAAAAGTCAGAACACGGGATAGGCACCAACAAAAAGGCAGCATTTTTAATCAGAAATTGTAAGCAATTTTTCTAATTTAACACAAATATGTTGACCAGAAAAAAAATCCTTCAATATTGTAAGTAAATTGCTTACTTCTTTCAAATATTCCCAAAGCTTCATATATTATTAGTAGCTAAGAAACTCCATTTTATACTATTAACTCTTGTTTGCCAAAAAAGTATATAAAATGCATCAAGGTAATTGCAACAAGATTTTCTTAGTTAATCTAACTTTTAGGAGAGTGATTGGTCATTGTGTCCCATTAATGCCAAGTAACTCTTAATTAAACTAAAATATCACACCATAGCTTGGAAAAGATTCACAACACAGTGTTCTCCTACAAATCAAAAGAATCAATTAATATACCAGACAAACTTTACTTTTCTTGCAAAATGTTACAAAAATTTACAAAACTCTTTCAACGAATATAAACCTATTTTTCACTAGAGTGTTAATGACTCAATATGTTATCTCTTCCTTCAGTAAATACGTTTGAAATTTTTTTCTTCATTATAATGAGACTCTGCCCTTCCCAAAAAGGAATCAGACATGACTTTGTTCAAAATATCAAAAACAATTCTTTCAATCAGGTTTAGATGAAAATCCTATATTTTAGAAAATTATAATTTAAAATAAAAGATAAAAATACAACCCACAAGTGGGTTCGTTAGAGTTTTTATATTTTCAGCAGTTTTTTTTATGATTCGGTGTATTTTGAAATTATAATGAAAATAAAATTTACAACTATTGCCCTCAATTCCATAAAGTTACTGAGGCATAATACCAAGGCTATCCTTAGAGACAGCCAAAAAAATGGGTACTTACATGGTTTGATTGAAATTATCAGGCCGGGCGCGGTGGCTCAAGCCTGTAATCCCAGCGCTTTGGGAGGCCGAGACGGGCGGATCACGAGGTCAGAAGATCGAGACCATCCTGGCTAACATGGTGAAACCCCGTCTCTACTAAAAAATACAAAAAACTAGCCGGGTGAGGTGGCGGGCGCCTGTAGTCCCAGCTACTCGGGAGGCTGAGGCAGGAGAATGGCGTAAACCCGGGAGGCGGAGCTTGCAGTGAGCTGAGATCCGGCCACTGCACTCCAGCCCGGGCGACAGAGCGAGACTCCGTCTCAAAAAAAAAAAAAAAAAAATTTCTAAAAAAAAAAAAAAAAAAAGAAATTATCAAATATTTCACCACACATTCTTCACTCTTGACTATTCTGATTATTTTATCAGATTAACCCAAAAGTTCATATTACTAACTTGGCAGAAATATGGCTATTGGCAAATGCATTTTAAAATATGGTTATTGGCAAATGCAGACAGAGTGGAGAGGGAAAGTATGGAAAAGCCAAACAAGTAAGACACCATGTAGGTTACATCTGATGGAGAGTGAAATTTTGTGACTAGGAAACCCTTTGTTGCTCTGATTTTAAAAAGAGAATCATTGTAAATGATGTGTTCATTGCAACAATTTCTAGAAAATGCAGCAATGTGTAAAAGAATGAAATTCCCTGAGGCCCTATTTCCCTTCCTAATTCTATTCCTCAGGGGTACTTGTCACCTTTTATAGTTTAGAGTGTGTGCTTTGGCTGGTAGACTTTTCAGTGTCTCTGCAAACAAGAAATCCTCTTAAGAAAATACTTCTGCACTCACACAACTTCCTATAGACCATTCTACTTAGAAAATTGACACTATGAGTATTTTTTCTCCTTTTATCACAGGCAGGAAACGGAAAACAATAGAAGTAAGAAGCTAAAATCTAGTATCCATCATTTTCTTTTAGATGTGCAGAGTATACAGAGCAACAAGCATCTTCAGTGGAGAATTAAGTAGTCTCATTTGTGTCTAAAATATATGGGTGTTCAATTAAACAGAGACATAAACAGGACTTATGTGTAGCTCTGTCATCTTCTTCAATGTTGGTAATTAAACTTATTTAGCAATATTTTGATGATTAAACACTTGCCACTGAACTAATAAAACCGCCAGGGCAAATACTGTAGTAAAATAACTAAGAGGATGACTACAGCAATACCATTATAGGGCAGATGGGGAGAGATCACATTAAAATAGAGCAGTATCTCTGTAAGTCAATAGGAAATACAGATAGGGAAAATAAAACAGTACTTCCCTAGTGACGCATAATTTTAATTTTGGTTGCCTGTAGAAACAGCTCTCAACATATTAAGCAATTGTATGCAATTTAATTGAATGTTGTACTGCATGTCTCCTTTAATCTTTATCGGGTAATTAACTGATTGCTTCTATTGCAGCACTCATAGAAACGTCTGGATTTTAAATTAAAATGTTGCAGAAGTTCACACAAGCTTATGACAGGGTGACAATATATTTTAAAAAACCAATATAAGAGAAAGTAGAATTAATTGTGTTTATGTTGATTTATATGGTATAACATAATTTCATTTTGTTAAACTTCATTGGAGTCAGAGTATCTTTTATTTTTGATACCTAATGGATTGTTCACATAGTTTGAATCTTACATATTGTATGAAACATTTAAGCACTTATGAAAAAAAAACATTTTAAAGTTTCCAATACAACCTATAAATAAGACAAACTTATCTATGGTATTAAATATTTATAGTCCCTAAATAACCACAAAATTGTGTGTGTGTGTGTGTGTGTGTGTGTGTGTGTGTGTGTGTGTGTGTATTTACAGTTTCTCATGTAGCTATTAAGTTCCTTTCTTGTTCCTCTCACAGGCACCTAATATAAAATGACAAACATTTCCCATTATTTTAAATGTAATGAGTAGTCTTGGTTATGTTTAAATAAAATCGTCATCTCTAAACAGTTAAAAAATGAAAGCTAGAAATAACCACTGTGTGACAAAAAAAAAAAAAAAAAAAAAAGATGAAAGTCCAATTATCACTAAAATACAATGAATTCCCTCTGTATAAGTAGGGAGTCAGGAAGTTCATTGAATGTTTCACAAGTAGTTTAAAACCATACGTTGCCTCTAACAGAAGAAAACCATACAACAAAAAGGCAACTTAAGCAAAGAGAATCTCAAACATAACACCCAAAAGCCAGAGTAAAATTTGCAACACCTGTATTTCTTCTTAAAAACACTGGAGAGCCTGAATCTTATTTATTTTTTTTGTAGTAGTAGTAATATTAATGGTATGACTAAGTATTTATTCTCCTTTTCAAATTATGTGTATTTTTTTTTATTTTTACTCCATCTAACAGTTATTGCATACTGTGACTGCTCGTACAAGTCCCTTAGAAGATACTAACAGCTGAACTGCAATTTAGTGGTGGCAATAGTTTTTTCCAAATGAAAAAATGATAACAAAGCAGAATCATGCTTATTAATTAAACTGCATACAAGCTATTACAAATGCGTTGTTTTCAAATGTGACTTAAACACAGGACCTGAAACTACCAAAATCCTAGAAGAAAACGTAGGTAAAACTCCTCTCGACATTGGCCTAAGCAAATAATTTATGATTAAGTCTTCAAAAAGACAGGCAGCAAAAACAAAAATAGACAAGTGGGACGTAAACTAAAAAGTTTCTGCACTGCTAAGGACATAATCAACAGAGTGAAGAGACAACTAATCTGTTGAATGGTAGAAAATATTTTTAAATATTCATCTAATAAGAGATTAATATTCAAATTTTACAGGGAACTCAACACACACACACAAATCCAATTTAAAAAGTAAGAAAAGTACATGAATAGGTATTTCTCAAAAGAAGACATACAAATGGCCAAGGAGTATATGAAGAAATGGTCAGCATCACTAATGATTGAGGAAATGCAAATTAAATTCACAATGAGATGTCATCTTATCCCAGTTAGAATGGCTATTATCAAAAAGACAAAAATAACAGATGCTGGCAAGGATGTGGAGGATATACAAGGATCTACTGTAAGTAAATTAGTATAGCCATTGTGGGAAACAGTATAACGATTTCTCAAAAACCTAAAAATAGAACTACCATACATTCCAGTAATCCTACTACTAGGAAAGAAAATCAGTTTATTAAAGGGACACTTGCAATCATATGTTTATTGCAGCACTATTCACAGTAGCAAAGATATAAAATTAACCTAAGTGTTCATCAACAAGTGAACGGTAAAGAAAGTGTGGTGTATATATACAGAATGGAATATTGTTTAGCCATTTAAAAAAAAAAAAAAGAAATCCTGTCACTTACAGGAACATGGAAGGAACTGGAGGTCATTATGTTAAGGGAAATAAGCCAGGCACAGAAAGATAAATATTGCATGTTTCTCACTCGTATCTGGGAGCTAACAGAGCAGGTCTCATGAAGGTAAAATGATAGTTATCAAAGACTTGGAAAGGTGGGAGATGTTGAAGAGAAGTTGCTTAATAGTTACAAATATACAGCTAGATAAAAGGAATAAGTTCTTGTGCTTCTATAACATAGTAGGGGGACTATAGTTATTGACACTATACTGTATATTTCAAAGTAGCTAAAAGAAAATATTTTAAATTTTCCCAACACAAAAAATAATAAATGCTCAAGGTGATAGATATCCTAAATACCCTAATTTGATCACTACACGTTGTATGCATGTATCAAAATATCACATGTACTCTATAATATGTACAATTATTATGTATCAATTAAAATATATTTTAAAAGATCCTTCACTCTGAAAAAAATTGATATGACAACATTGCACATTTTTAATAAAGAATCCTAAAATGCATTATACAACAGAACAAACACGTGGGTTATTTACACTCGTGTTTTATCTGGTAGACATTTTTAACCATTGTGGGTATAAGAGACTCTTCCTTTTCTCAAATTTATATATGCTGTTCGAGAAACCAGTCTTTTCAATATACAAAAATAAATCCCTTGAGTTGGCAGAAAAAATGAAGGCTATTACAATCCTTCTTAAAGCACCCTGCAAACTTTGGATTTGTAATCATTATACCATGATAGCCCAGTCTTAGCTCTAAGGACAAGGATTATGGCTACTGAGCAGTGATGGACTTCCCAGACTAGTTCTTAAACATAAATAGCAACAAAATCAGTTGGTTCATCCTCAAACTCCAAAATTTACAAGGAAAAACCAGAATGCTGCCATTAAGTTCAAATCTACAAACTACTGCCAACTAAATATAATTAAAGGGAAAATAAACTCAATTCCTCAAAAAATTTATATATTTTAAAATTTATTAGTCACCCTGCCTGTGGATCCTGTAGCAATTTTTGTAATATAAACCTGGATAGTTGCATTTAATTTGCTTTAAAGGAGAGTTTCCATTAAAAGCGTGTCCAGTCAATGTGTTAATCATCAACTAATTTCTAGTCATTTAGTTTTGAAGGCTCTATCTTCAAAATCATTTTCTATCCATCAAAATAGCTAAGTTGAATTATTAAAACATCACATCTTTTAGTTAATAGTAATGTTCCAGTGTCAATTTCTTAGTTTTTACAAATGTACCATCGTGATGTAAAAAATTAACACTCGAGGAAAATGGTTGAGGGGCCTGTAGAAACTCTGTACTAGCCTTGTAACATTTTTGTATATATAAAATTGTTCCAAAATATAAAGGTTATTAAAATGTACTCTTTTAAGTGAAAACCTCCACTCTCCCAAACAATGAGAGCAACTTTTGGGAAAAAAAAAAAAAATCCTAAAGTTGTATTTATTTGAAATTCTATTGAAATCGACATTATTTGAAGATGGTTTAAGCTGTTTCTGTTGGGAATGAAAAGACCAAATAGGGAGAAACAGCCAAATCCACAACAATATCCTTAAAATATAAGAAGCCCAGGTAGACCATAGGCATTTTTTCTCAGAGGTTCAGTCCAAAATCAAGTAAACAAACAAACAAAAAATGTTTAGCGTGAATCAAAGAATAAAAACTTACAACAGTATTGGCCTCGATAAAAGCAATGTTCCTTCCCCTCACTAATTCATGTTAAGAACTTAACTGTCAGACCTTTGTGACCTAAAGTACTGATTATTAAAATTCAGATCTTGCTTTGAATGTTCCCTAATTTATTTACAAAAGTAAATATCCTTGGCATAATTCTAGCTCATTTTACCTTCATTTACATTTTTAGGAAAAAGTACAGTATTTTCTTCCTATCAGAAATCTTGATTTTTCAATGACTGATTCTAGAAATATTTCAGAACAAAAATTTATTTTAATATTTTTATGATCTATTAGCCATTAAACAATTTATTTGACAAGTTTATATATACTGAGTACCTACCATGTGCCAGACACTGTTATAGGTGCAGGAGATCTAGCAGTGAGTAAAAGAGAAGAAAAATAAAAACCTTCCCTCAAAGAAGCTTACACTCTAGTCACATTGTTCTTTCTTTTCTTTGTTTAAATTATTATTTTTAATTGACAAATCATAATTATATACATTCTTTGTGTAAAATATGATGTTTTGATATATGTATACAATGTGGAATTATTAAATTGAAGTCATGAACATATTCATCACCCCATTTACCTATCTTTTTTATGATGAGACATCTTGTTCTTAAAAAGTAAGCGGAAATATACCAAGAAAATGACTTCACTATAATTGAATCATGTCCATAACTTAAACTTCTTTTTCAGGGAAACCTAAGAAGAAATGGTCTGATATTTTTCAAAGCTAAAAAACATCTTATTGTAACATTGCAGTAAGAGACACTTGGGAGTAGGCTGACAATGCCATGCAATGATAATACCTGACAAGATAATATCCTAGAAAGATTTCCTTTCCACCAAATAAACTCTGATAAAGAATGGCTCTGAAAATGTCAGACTTTGAAACTGTCTAATGTACTTATTGATAACACATAGACTCCTGTTTGTTATTCATATATAACTTGAAATTTTCCCCGTTAACACTTGAGGACAGATTACCAGAGTAAGAAGAATTTTGAATGTTGGATACATTTGTTTCCCCTTCCTCCATATCTCAACCAATTGTGTAGTTTGATGTCCTTCTCCCTAACATTACCTTTAATATTAATTAATTCACATTTTTCTTCCTACTCACATAGTTTTCAGTTCAACTACAACATAACTGTATATAGCAAACCACGTTGGTCAATTGATCACAGTGCATATTAATACATTTAATTTGGTTTAAAATAGCTAGAAGGGAGAAAGAATAAAATACCCAAATCCACTCAAAGCTTACACTCTTTATATCCTTCAAATAAATAGACTTCAGTCTCACATAGACTTTAATTTATGAGAATCATTTCAGGTACTATCACAGTTATTCTTGTCTGTCTTTAACGCTCCAGCATTGGGAGTATGAATGATTGCTGTCTTTCTGGTAACTGCTCTTAACTCCTTCTCCAAACCACCCTCTTTAAAAAAAAAATCGAATTATACACCTCTATATAAAGGATTGAGTTCACGTTTTTCTTTTCGCTTATTAGCTTTGATATCTTAGGTAAGTCACTTAACTACCAATCCTTTAACAGTATTAGTCCAAATTAATACAAACAAAGTCGGAAGTACCAGTTACTACAGAATTTAATATTTCTAGTTGACAAATTTTAAAAGAAATTCTATTAAATGAAGTGACACACACAAAAAATGTTTTACTGTCATTCAGAAACAACAAACTGCATTTATACGAACTTACAGAAAAGAGTATGAAACTCCACAGACCACTCAGTTAGAATATTTTTTGCTATTTTTTGAGATGATTTTTTCCTTTGAGTTTGTACAATTAAACAATATAGATTTTCTATGAATAAATGTCACAAAGTAATACTGACTTTTAAACACATAACTTTTAAAGACAGACAGTAATAGTAACTGAGTTAATACAGATTTTTGAGTGCTATATTGATACTTATTTAAGGTAGCATGCACCTTCCAATTAAAAGTGCAAAACAAAACAGAGAATGCCATAGTGTAATAGGAAAATAAGCAGATATCCTCTAGAGGTTTCTCTTTTCTCGCACCAGTTTGAATCATCAAATTGCAATGGTTGTTTGCTCAATATTTTTACCAATGGATAGAATACTCATTTATCAATCAATCCATTAAGCTACACTTGGGCATTCCCCTTATAAAAAAAAGAAAAACGGTAGGGCTTTAAACATTTTCACCGTTATGAATTTGGAGAGCTATTTTAGGAATCTACTTCGAAAGAATTAGATTGTTTACAAAACTCATTTGGGCTGTGGCAAAGAGTATGGTAGTTATTCAAAAAGTTAACCATAGAATTACATATGACCACACAATTTGAATTTTAGATATGTACCCCCAAAGAACTAAAAATGTAAGTCAACACAAAAACTTGTACATGAACATTAATAGCAGCATTATTCATAACAGTTAGAAAGTGGAGAAAAGCCTAATATTCATCAACTGATAAATGAAAAATTAAAATGCAGAATATCCATGCAATGGAATATTGTTTAGAATTCTTTAAAAAAGAAATACATATTATAAAATGTATGAACCTTGAAAACATTATGCTATGCAAGAGAAGCCAGGCACAAACAGGTCCTATATTGTATTATGACATTCAAATGAAATGTTCAGAGTAGGAAAATCCTTGGAGACAGAAAGTACATTAGTAGTTTTCAGTGGCTGGGGGAAGGAGGGAATGAGGAGTAACTGCTAATGGGTACAATATTTCCTATGAAAATGCTCTGGAATTAAATAATCATGTATTAGTCCATTTTCATATTGGTATAAAGAACTGACTGAGACTGGGTAATTTATTGTAAACGGAGGTGTAATTGACTCACAATTCAACATGACTGGGGAGACCTCAGGAAACTTACAATCATGGCAGAAGATGAGGGAGAAGCGAGGCACCTTCTTCACAAGGCAACAGGAAGGAAAAAAGCCAAGAAAATGGGGAGGACCCACTTATAAAACTCACTATCAAGAGAACAGCATGGGGGAGACCACCCCCATGATTCAATTATCTCCACTTGGCCTCTCCTTTGATACAGAGAGATTACGCAGATTACAATTCAAGATGAGATTTGCGTGGGAGCACAAACCCTAACCATGTTATTTCACTCCCAGCCCCTCCCAAATCTGATGGCCTTTTCACATTTCAAAACCAATCATGCCTTCCCAACAGTCCCCTAAAGATTTTGTTTATTCCAGCATTAACTCAAAAGTCCAAGTCCAAAGTCTCATATGAGACAAAACAAGTCTCTTTCACCTACAAGCCTATAAAATCAAAAGCAAGTAGTTACTTCCTAGATACAACGAGGTAGAGACATTGGACACTCTTTTCCATGTGGCATAAATTGGCCAAAGTGTAGGGGCTACAGGCCCCATGAAAGTCTGAAATCCAGTAGGGCAGTGAAATCTTAAAGCTCCAAAATGATCTCATTTGGCTCCATGTCTCACATTCAGGTCATGCTGATGCAAGAGGTGGGCTCCTGAGGCCTTGGGCAGCTCCATTCTTGGGCAGGGTGCAGTCCCCCTCCTGGTTGCTTTCATGGGCTGGCATTGAATGTCTACGACTTTTCCAGGTGTATGGTGCAAGCTGTCAGTGAATCTACTATTCTGGGATCTGGAGGATGGTGGCCCTCTTCTCACACTTTCACTAATCAGTGACCTAATGGGGACTCTGTGTGGAAGCTTCAACCCCATATTTCCCTTCTGCAGTGCCCTAGCAGAGTTTCCCAATGAGGGCTCTGCCCCTGCAGCACACCTCTGCCTAGACATCCAGATGTTTCCATACATCTGGATACAAATTTAGGTGGATATTCCCAAACCTCAGTTATTGTCTTCTATGCACCCACAGAACCAACAACACATGGAAACTGCCAAGGCTTAGGGCTTGCACCCTCTGAAGCAATGGCCTGAGCTGTACCTTGGCTGCTTTTATCCACAGCTGGAGCAGTTGTGACACAGGGCTCAAGTCCTGATTTGAATCACCATTCAAGATGACATTTCGTTGGGGACCCAAAGCCTAATCATATCAGTTGTGATAAATTTACAACTTTGTGAACACACTGCAAACTAGTCAGTTGTACACTTTTAAAGGGTAAATTTTGTGGCATATAAGTTATATCTAAATATTTTAAAAGTAGGTCATAAAGAAGCACAAGTTAAACTCATTTTGTTTCGATACTTACTGTGTAGACTTCAGCAAATTATTAAACCTATCTGAACCTCAATTTCTGTCATCTGCCTAAAAAGGTAATAATAACAAATGAACAAGGTTATTATGATTTGATAAAATATAAAATATGACATGCCTAAATGCAGTAAATACCTAACAAGTACAGTTATTTTTGTTATTATTATGATTATTACTATCATTTTAAAATCATGGGCTAGAAATAAACTCAGAAATCCTAAAATTCTTCAATTAACTAATGAAATACCTCACCTTTTTGCCCTGTGTTCTTTGTCTTTTAATCTTACATTGCATATTGACGAGTTACTGCCAATCAGTAAAATATACAGATATATATATACACACATGCATATACTATACTCATACATATATAAAATAATATCTAAAAAGGCTTTGTATCTAATACTTGTTATATTTTCTCAACAAACTGGCTTTCAAATCTATTAAACATCTCTCAGTGACATTATGCATGTCTCAAAAGGCTATAGCTCCTTAAAATATAAGCGAACAAATAAATCCCCATATGCATATTCTGAGATTTCTGTGGGTGACAAAAAAGACCTAGTCTACTTCAAGCCATGCTATTCTATCCTTACTTGTTGAAATAAGAAACAGTAGATATATTTTTGTAGATATATTTTTACTTACATACATTTATGCATAGTCAGGGGCAAACCAGGCTCTGGCGATCATGGTTCAACTCTGTGATTTTATGAATTTGATGATTTTAGACACTTCACTAAGTATCTAAATCCTGCAATGTTCAGCAACAATGAGTGAATATTGAATGTTTTATAGCTGTAAAAAGGTATTTCATATATATGATCCTAATTAGTGGTAAACAAAAACTGGTGTGAGAATGGTAAAGAGTGCTGCATATATGTTCATTTAAAGTATTCTACTTTCAAACACCTTACTTTTATTGCAGTTACCTAGCAATACATATTCGATATGTTTCTCTCCATTTCACAAATGGAAAAACTGAGATATGCAAAACTAAATGACTTAAATAGGGAGACTCCATTCAGTTAAGAGAAGAGTAGACCAGTTATGAAAGATCTCTTCTATTGAACTCTCTTGTTAAAGGTGTAATTAATTACAAGCAGCATCAAAAGGGGACAGAGCAAGATGGCAAAATGGAAAGCCCCGCTGATTGTCGCCAAGGGCACAAATTTTACAATCACAAGTGAGCACTCATAGTACCTAGTTTTAATTTTCTGTCACTGAAAGAGACACTGAAAAGGTGATCTTCAATCACCAGTGCCTCCGCTATCCCGTCCCCCAGCAGTGGCAGCCTGGTGTGGAGAATGTTTCTGTGTACTGGGGACAGGAACAGTGCAGCAATTGTGAGGCATTGAACTTAGTGTAGATCTCTTTTAGCAGAAAAGCAGAAAAAAACTCAGCTGACACCCACACATGAAGGAAGTATTTAAAGCAGCCCTAGCCAAAGGGTGATTGTTGATGCCTGCAGTCAGAACGTGAGTTCCTGGAAGCCTTGACACAGTGGGAAAAAGTGCTCTGGGGCCTTAAATAAACTTGAAAGTGAGTCTAAGTCACAAGGACTGCAACTCCTAGGTGAGTCTTAGTGCTGAACTTGACCAAGAGCCAGTTGACTGGGGAGTACATGACCTATTGAGAATCCAGCTAGGGGAGCTAAAGGAGCTATTATCACTCATCCCCTAGTCTCAGGCTACACAAATCATGGCTCCAAAAGAGACTCCTTCCCTCTGCTTGAGGAGAGAAGATGAAAGAGTGGGGAAGACTTTTTCTTGGACTTTGGATACCAGCTCAGCCACAGCAGGATAGGGCACTGGTCAGAGGTGTGAGGCCCCCCTTCCCAGGATTCTGGGAGACATTTCTAGACATAAACTGGGCCAAAAGGGAACCTGTTGCCTTTAAGGGAAGGGCCCAGTCCTGGTAGGATATACCACCTGCTCACTGAAGAGCCCTTGGGCCCTGAGTATCCAGCAGTAATACCCAGGTACTGCATTGATTGCCTTGGATGAGCCAGTGAGACTCTCTGGCTTCAGGTGAGACTCAGCATGTGCCAAAATGTCGTGGATACGAGGTGTGACTCCTTCCACTTGAGAAAAGCAGAGGGTAAAGTAAACGAGACTTTGTTTTGCACAATAGGTATTATCTCAGCCAGAGTGGAATAGAGATCCAAGTGGGATCTTGAGGTCCGCAGTTCCAGGAAGTGGCATTTGAATGGCACTTGGGGATGTTCCCTGGGCCAGAGGGGAGCCCACTGCACTGAAAAGAGAGTTACAGGCCAAGCAGCATTCACCACAAACTAACTAAACAGCTCTTCAGCCTTAAGCAGACATAGGTGGTAGTTTGACAGTCCTCCTTTTGGGCTTCTGGTGGCAGAGGCGATGGAGTGAGGATCCTCTGCTTTTGAAAATGGAATAAAGAGTTGGAGGGACCGCATCTTATGGTTTGAGTTCTAGTCCAGCTGCAATACAATTGAACACTAGATGGACTTATAAGGTATAATACTTCAGTACATGGCTCCCAAATGGCAACTCTGGACCTGCCTGAGGCATGGGATAAACATACTGCCCTGAAGGGAAGGACACAGGCCTCGCTGGCTTTGTGATCTGCTGATTATACAGGCCCAGGGTCTTCAGTGAACCTAGGCAGTAGCCAGAGAGTGGTTATAGCAGGCCTTGGGTGAGAACCAACGCTGTGCTGGCTTCAGGTCTGACCCAGTGCAGTACCAGTGGTGATGGCCACAAAGGTGTTTGTGCCACTCCATCCCCAGCTCCATATAGCTCAGAAAAGATAAAGAGACTTAGTTTGTTTGAGAAAGGTAATGGAAGAGAAGAGTCTCTGTCTAGTAATCCAGAGAATTCTCCTGTGTCTTGTCTAAGACCATCAAGGAGATGCCCCTAAGAGTCTGGAAGAACCACTGCATTACTGGGTTTGGGAAGCCCCCTAAAGCAGATACAGCTTAGATCACAAACCTCAAGTTATTTCAAATATCTGGAAAGTCTTCCCAAGAAGAATGAGTACAAACAAGCCCAAATTGAGAAGACTACAATAAATACTGAATTCTTCAAAGCCCAGTCACAGATGAACATCTAAAAGTATCAAGACAATCCAGAAAAGCATGACCTCACCAAATGAATTAAATAAGGAACCAGGGACCAATCCTGGAGAAACAGAGATATGTGACCTTTCAAACAAAGAATTCAAAATAACTGCTTTGAGAAAATGCAAAGAAATTCAAGATAACATGGAGAAGAAATTCAGAATTCTGTTAGGTACATTTCACAAAGAGATGATGGAAATAATTAAAAAGCATCAAGCAGAAATTCTGGAGTGGAAATAAGCTTGAAGACAGCTTATTTGAAAACAGTCAGAGGCAAAACAGAAAAAAAAATAAAAACAATGCAACACGCCTACAACATCTAGAAAGTAGCCTCAAAAGGGCAAATCTAAGAGTTTTTGGCTTTAAAGAAGAGATAGAGAAAGAGAGAGGAGTAGAAAGTTTATTAATATAGATATAAGCAGAGAACTTCCCAAAGCTAAAGAAAGATATCAAGAGTCAAATACAAGAAGGATATAGAACACCAAGCAGTTTTAATCCAAAGAAGACTACCTCAAGGGATTTAATAATCAGCTTTCAAAATTCAAAGATAAAGAAAGGATCGGATGTGTTTTGGATTTGTGTCACTGCCCAAATCTCATGTTGAATTGGAGGAGGTGCCAGGTGGGAGGTTTTGGATCATGAGGGCAGATTTTTCCCTTGCTGTTGTTATGATAGTGAACGAGTTCTCATGAGATGTGATGGTTTAAAAGTGTGCAGCACCTTCCCCTTTACTCTCTCACTCTCTTCTGCTCCATCATGGGAAAATGTGCATTGCTTCCCCTTCATCTTCCACCATGATTGTAGGTTTCTTGAGACCTCCCATTCATGCTTCCTGTTAAGCCTGTGGAACTGTGAGTCAAATAAACATTTTTGTTTAATGAATTACCCAGTTTCAGGTAGTTCTTTATGCAGTGTGAAAACGGACTAATACAAGATCCATAACAAACAACAACAACAAAAAAAAAAAAAAAAAAAAAAAAAAAAACAAGAGAAAGTAAAGAAATAATAACATCTTTAATACAATAAAGCTGCAATATGTCTGACAGAAGACTTTTCAGTGGAAATTTTACAGGCCAGGAGAGAGTGGCAAGACATTTATTTAACATGCTGAAAAAAAATTACACTAGCATACCACACCTAGTTAAAATATCCTTCAAACATGAAAGAGAAATAAGGTCTTTCCCAGGCAAACAAAAGCTTCTGAGGGACTTCATAAACACCAGACCTGTCCTAAAAGAAATGCTTGAGAGTACTTCATTCAGAAAGAGAAAGATGATGATGAGCAATAAGATATCATCTAAAAGTACAAAACTTACTGGTAACAGACAGGAAGTACACAGAAAAACACAGACTACTATAACACTGTAACTGTGGTGTGTAAGCTACTTCTATGCTAAGTAGAAAGACTAAAGGATGAGCCAATAAAAAATAATAACTTCAACCTTTTTATGACCTAGACAATACAATAAGTTATAAATAGAAACAACAAAAAGTAAAAAAGCAGAATGACACAGGTAGTGTAGGGTCTTTATTCGTTTTCTTTTTTGTTTGTTTGCCTTTGCAAACAGGGTGAAGTTGTTAACAACTTAAAATAATGGGTTATAAGATAGTATTTGCAACCTTCACGGTAACTGCAAAGCAGAAAACATACAACATATACACACAAAATAAAAACGAGGAACGAAATCATATCACCAGTGAAAATTACCTTCAATGAAAGAAAAACATGAAGGAAGGAAAGAACAAAAAGAAGATCACAAAACAACAAGAAAACAAATAAAGTAGTAGGAGTTAGCCCTTATTTACCAATAACAACATTGAATATAAATGGAATAAACTCTCCAATCAAAAGACACAGAGTGGCTGACTGGGGACAAAAAAGATCCATTAATCTGTTGTATACAAGAAACACACTTTAACTATAAAAATTTACATATAATGAAAATAAAGTGATGAAGAAAGATATTCCATGGCAATGAAAACCAAAAAAGAGCCAGACTAGCTATTCCTATATCAGACAAAATAGATTTCAAGAAAAAAACTATGAGACAAAGAAAGTCACCACATAATGATAAAGGGGTCAATTCAGCAAGAAGATATAACAATTTTAAACATATATGCACCTAACACTGCAGCACCCCAAAAAATAAAGCAAATATTATTTACACTCATTACATAGGCCCAAAGGCAGTGATAGCTGTAGGTTTCAACATCCCACTTTCAGCAATGGAAAAATCTCTTAGAGAGAAAGTAAACAAGTAAACATCAGACTTAATCTGCACTATAGACCAAATGGATCTAATGGATATTTACAAAATATATCATCCAAGAGCTGCAGAATACACATTCTTTTCCTCAGCACATGGATCATTCTCAAGGACAGATCATATATTAAGTCACAAAACAAGTCTTAAAACATTCAAATGATAGAAATAATGTCAAAAATCTTCTCTGACCACAATGGAGTAAAACAAGTAATCAATAACAAGAGGAATTGGGGGGGGCGGAGCAAGACGGTCGAATAGAAACAGCTCCAGTCTCCAACTCCCAGCGCGAGCGACACAGAAGACCAGTGATTTCTGCATTTTCAACTGAGGTACTGGGGACATCTCACTAGGGAGTGCCGGACAATCGGTGCTGGTCAGCTGCTGCAGCCTGACCAGCGAGAGCTGAAGCAGGGCGAGGCATCGCCTCACCTGGGAAGTGCAAGGGGGAAGGGAATCCCTTTTCCTAGCCAGGGGAACTGAGACACACAACACCTGGAAAATCGGGTAACCCCCACCCCAATACCGCGCTTTAAGCAACGGGCACACCAGAAGAATATATCCCTCACCTGGCCGGGGGGGTCCCACGCCCACGGAGCCTCCCTCATTGTTAACACAGCAGTCTGCGGCAATCTAACCGCAAGGCAGCAGCGAGGCTGGGGGGGGGGCGCCCGCCATTGCTGAGGCTTAAGTAGGAAAACAAAGCCGCTGGGAAGCTCGAACTGGGTGGCGCTCACAGCAGCTCTCGGAAACCTGCCTGTCTCTATAGACTCCACCTCTGGGGGCAGGGCTCAGCTAAAAAACAACAGGGGAAACAGCAGAGGCCTCAGCAGACGTGAACGACTCTGCCTGACAGCTTTGAAGAGAGCAGTGGATCTCCCAACACGGAGGATGAGATCTGAGAAAGGACAGACTGCCTGCTCAAGTGGGTCACTGACCACTGAGTAGCCTAACTGGGAGACATCCCCCACTAGGGGCAGTCTGACACCCCACACATCACAAGGTGGAGTACACCTCTGAGAGGAAGCTTCCAAAGTAAGAATCAGACAGGTACACTCGCTGTTCAGCAATATTCTATCTTCTGCAACCTCTGCTGCTGATACCCAGGCAAACAGGGTCTGGAGTGGACCTCAAGCAATCTCCAACAGACCTATAGCTGAGGGTCCTGACTGTCAGAAGGAAAACTATCAAACAGGAAGGACACCTACACCAAATCCCCATCAGTACATCACCATCATCAAAGACCAGAGACAGATAAAACCACAAAGATGGGGAAAAAGCAGGGCAGAAAAGCTGGAAATTCAAAAAATAAGAAAAGCTGGAAATTCAAAAAATAAGAGCACATCTCCCACTGCAAAGGAGCGCAGCCCATCACCAGCAACGGATCGAAGCTGGTCAGAGAATGACTTTGATGACATGAGAGAAGAAGGCTTCAGTCCCTCAAACTTCTCAGAGCTAAAGGAGGAATTACGTACCCAGCGCAAAGAAACTAAAAATCTTGAAAAAAGAGTGGAAGAATTGACAGCTAGACTAATTAATGCAGAGAAGGTCATAAACGAAATGACAGAGATGAAAACCATGACACGAGAAATACGTGACAAATGCACAAGCTTCAGTAACCAACTCGATCAACTGGAAGAAAGAATATCAGCGATTGAGGATCAAATGAATGAAATGAAGCAAGAAGAGAAACCAAAAGAAAAAAGAAGAAAAAGAGATGAACAAAGCCTGCAAGAAGTATGAGATTATGTAAAAAGACCAAATCTACATTCAATTGGGGTGCCTGAAAGTGAGGGGAAAAATGGAACCAAGTTGGAAAACACTCTTCAGGATATCATCCAGGAGAACTTCCCCAACCTAGTAGGGCAGGCCAACATTCAAATTCAGGAAATACAGAGAACACCACAAAGATACTCCTCGAGAAGAGCAACTCCAAGACACATAATTACCAGATTCACCAAAGTTGAAATGAAGGAAAAAATCTTAAGGGCAGCCAGAGAGAAAGGTCGGGTTACCCACAAAGGGAAGCCCATCAGACTAACAGCAGATCTCTCGGCAGAAACTCTACAAGCCAGAAGAGAGTGGGGGCCAATATTCAACGTTCTTAAAGAAAAGAATTTTAAACCCAGAATTTCATATCCAGCCAAACTAAGTTTCATAAGTGAGGGAGAAATAAAATCCTTTACAAATAAGCAAATGCTTAGAGATTTTGTCACCACCAGGCCTGCCTTACAAGAGACCCTGAAGGAAGCCCTAAACATGGAAAGGAACAACCAGTACCAGCCATTGCAAAAACATGCCAAAATGTAAAGACCATCGAGGCTAGGAAGAAACTGCATCAACTAACGAGCAAAATCACCAGTTAATATCATAATGGCAGGATCAAGTTCACAAATAACAATATTAACCTTAAATGTAAATGGACTAAATGCTCCAATTAAAAGGCACAGACTGGCAAACTGGATAAAGAGTCAAGACCCAACAGTCTGCTGTATTCAGGAGACCCATCTCACATGCAGAGACATACATAGGCTCAAAATAAAGGGATGGAGGAAGATCTACAGAGCAAATGGAGAACAAAAAAAAGCAGGGGTTGCAATCCTAGTCTCTGATAAAACAGACTTTAAACCATCAAAGATCAAAAGAGACAAAGAAGGCCATTACATAATGGTAAAGGGATCAATTCAACAGGAAGAGCTAACTCCCCTAAATATATATGCACCCAATACAGGAGCACCCAGATTCATAAAGCAAGTCCTTAGAGACTTACAAAGAGACTTAGACTCCCATACAATACTAATGGGAGACTTCAACACTCCACTGTCAACATTAGACAGATCAACGAGACAGAAAGTTAACAAGGATATCCAGGAATTGAACTCATCTCTGCACCAAGCGGACCTAATAGACATCTATAGAACTCTCCACCCCAAATCAACAGAATATACATTCTTCTCAGCACCACATCGCACTTATTCCAAAATTGACCACATAATTGGAAGTAAAGCACTCCTCAGCAAATGTAAAAGAACAGAAATTATAACAAACTGTCTCTCAGACCACACTGCAATCAAACTAGAAATCAGGACTAAAAAACTCACTCAAAACCGCTCAACTACATGGAAACTGAATAACCTGCTCCTGAATGACTACTGGGTACATAACGAAATGAAGGCAGAAATAAAGATGTTCTTTGAAACCAATGAGAACAAAGATACAACATACCAGATCTCTGGGACACATTTAAAGCAGTGTGTAGAGGGAAATTTATAGCACTAAATGCCCACAAGAGAAAGCAGGAAAGCTCTAAAATGGACACTCTAACATCACAATTAAAAGAACTAGAGAGGCAAGAGCAAACACATTCAAAAGCTAGCAGAAGGCAAGAAATAACTAAGATCAGAGCAGAACTGAAGGAGATAGAGACACAAAAAACCCTCCAAAAAATCAATGAATCCAGGAGTTGGTTTTTTGAAAAGATCAACAAAATTGACAGACCACTAACAAGACTAATAAAGAAGAAAAGAGAGAAGAATCAAATAGATGCAATAAAAAATGATAAAGGGGATATCACCACCGACCCCACAGAAATACAAACTACCATCAGAGAATACTATAAACACCTCTATGCAAATCATCTAGAAAATCTAGAAGAAATGGATAATTTCCTGGACACTTACACTCTCCCAAGACTAAACCAGGAAGAAGTTGAATCCCTGAATAGACCAATAGCAGGCTCTGAAATTGAGGCAACAATTAATAGCCTACCCACCAAAAAAAGTCCAGGACCAGATGGATTCACAGCTGAATTCTACCAGAAGTACAAGGAGGAGCTGGTACCATTCCTTCTGAAACTATTCCAATCAATAGAAAAAGAGGGAATCCTCCCTAACTCATTTTATGAGGCCAACATCATCCTGATACCAAAGCCTGGCAGAGACACAACAAAAAAAGAATTTTAGACCAATATCCCTGATGAACATCGATGCAAAAATCCTCAATAAAATACTGGCAAACCGGATTCAGCAGCACATCAAAAAGCTTATCCACCATGATCAAGTGGGCTTCATCCCTGGGATGCAAGGCTGGTTCAACATTCGCAAATCAATAAACATAATCCAGCATATAAACAGAACCAAAGTCAAGAACCACATGATTATCTCAATAGATGCAGAAAAGGCTTTTGACAAAATTCAACAGCCCTTCATGCTAAAAACGCTCAATAAATTCGGTATTGATGGAACGTACCTCAAAATAATAAGAGCTATTTATGACAAACCCACAGCTAATATCATACTGAATGGGCAAAAACTGGAAAAATTCCCTTTGAAAACTGGCACAAGACAGGGATGCCCTCTCTCACCACTCCTATTCAACATAGTGTTGGAAGTTCTGGCTAGGGCAATCAGGCAAGAGAAAGAAATCAAGGGTATTCAGTTAGGAAAATAAGAAGTCAAATTGTCCCTGTTTGCAGATGACATGATTGTATATTTAGAAAACCCCATCGTCTCAGCCCAAAATCTCCTTAAGCTGATAAGCAACTTCAGCAAAGTCTCAGGATACAAAATTAATGTGCAAAAATCACAAGCATTCTTATACACCAGTAACAGACAAGCAGAGAGCCAATTCAGGAATGAACTTCCATTCACAATTGCTTCAAAGAGAATCAAATACCTAGGAATCCAACTTACAAGGGATGTCAAGGACCTCTTCAAGGAGAACTACAAACCACTGCTCAGTGAAATCAAAGAGGACACAAACAAATGGAAGAACATACCATGCTCATGGATAGGAAGAATCAATATCATGAAAATGGCCATACTGCCCAAGGATATTTATCGATTCAATGCCATCCCCATCAAGCTACCAATGAGTTTCTTCACAGAATTGGAAAAAACTGCTTTAAAGTTCATATGGAACCAAAAAAGAGCCCGCATTGCCAAGACAATCCTAAGTCAAAAGGACAAAGCTGGAGGCGTCACACTACCTGACTTCAAACTATACCAGAAGGCTACAGTAACCAAAACAGCATGGTACTGGTACCAAAACAGAGCTATAGACCAATGGAACAGAACAGAGTCCTCAGAAATAATACCATACATCTACAGCCATCTGATCTTTGACAAACCTGAGAGAAACAAGAAATGGGGAAAGGATTCCCTATTTAATAAATGGTGCTGGGAAAATTGGCTAGCCATAAGTAGAAAGCTGAAACTGGATCCTTTCCTTACTCCTTATACAAAGATTAATTCAAGATGGATTAGAGACTTAAATGTTAGACCTAATACCATAAAAACCCTAGAAGGAAATCTAGGTAGTACCATTCAGGACATAGGCATGGGCAAGGACTTCATGTCTAAAACACCAAAAGCAACGGCAGCAAAAGCAAAAATTGACAAATGGGATCTAATTAAACTAAAGAGCTTCTGCACAGCAAAAGAAACTACCATCAGAGTGAACAGGCAACCTACAGAATGGGAGAAAATTTTTGCAATCTACTCATCTGACAAAGGGCTAATATCCAGAATCTACAAAGAACTCAAACAAATATACAAGAAAAAAACAAACAACCCCATCAAAAAGTGGGCAAAGGATATGAACAGACATTTCTCAAAAGAAGACATTCATACAGCCAACAGACACATGAAAAAATGCTCATCATCACTCGCCATCAGAGAAATGTAAATCAAAACCACAATGAGATACCATCTCACACCAGTTAGAACGGCAATCATTAAAAAGTCAGGAAACAACAGGTGTTGGAGAGGATGTGGAGAAATAGGAACACTTTTACACTGTTGGTGGGATTGTAAACTAGTTCAACCATTATGGAAAACAGTATGGCAATTCCTCAAGGATCTAGAACTAGATGTACCATATGACCCAGCCATTCCACTACTGGGTATATATCCAAAGGATTATAAATTATTGTACTACAAAGACACATGCACACGTATGTTTATTGCAGCACTATTCACAATAGCAAAGACTTGGAATCAACCCAAATGTCCATCTGTGACAGACTGGATTAAGAAAATGTGGCACATATACACCGTGGAATACTATGCAGCCATAAAAAAATGATGAGTTTGCGTCCTTTGTAGGGACATGGATGCACCTGGAAACCATCATTCTTAGCAAACTATCACAAGAAGAGAAAACCAAACACCGCATGTTCTCACTCATAGGTGGGAACTGAACAATGAGATCACTTGGACTCGAGAAGGGGAACATCACACACTGGCGCCTATCATGGGGAGGGGGGAGGGGGGAGGGATTGCATTGGGGAGTTATACATGATATAAATGATGAATTGATGGGTGCTGACGAGTTGATGGGTGCAGCACACCAACATGGCACAAATATACATATGTAACAAACCTGCACGTTATGCACATGTACCCTAGAACTTAAAGTATAATAAAAAATGAAAAAAAAAAAAAAAAAAACGAGGAATTTCGGAAGCCACAGAAACAAATGGAAATTAAAACAACATCCTCCTGAATCACCAGTGGGTCAATTAAGAAATTAAGAAGGATATTGAAAATTTTTCTGAAGCAAATGATAGTAGAAACACAATATACAAAAACCTATGGGATACAACAGAAGCAGTACTAAGGTGGAAGTTTATAGCTATAAGTGCCTACATTTAAACAGAAGGAATACCAAATAACCTAACAATGCATCTTAAAGACCTAGAAAAGTAAGAAAAAACTGAACTCAAAATTAGTAGGAGAAATGAAATAATAAAGATTAGAGCAAAAATAAATGCAACAGAAATAAAGAAAATAATAGAAAAGACAAATTAAACAGAAAGTTGTTCTTTTTAAAGATAAGCAAAGTTAACAAATGATTAGCCATATTAAGAAAAAAAGAGAGAATTTACAAGTAAACAAAATCAGAGTTGAAAAAGAGACATTAAAATGGATATTGATAAAATTCAAAAGTTCATTAGCGACTCCTAGGAGCAACTATATACCAATAAATTGAAAAATCCATAGGAAATGGACAAATTTCTAGACACATGCAACGTAACAAAATTGAACTATAAAGAAACTCAAAATCTGAGCAGATCAATAACAACTAACAAGAACAAAGCTGTAATAAAACATTTTCCAATAAAGAAAAGTCCAGAATCTGATAGATTCACTGCTGAATTCTAAACATTTAAAGAACTAATACCAATCCTACTCAAACTATTCCAGGATATAGAGAAGAAGGAAGCATATTCGAACTCATCCTATAAGGTCAGTATTACATTGATACTAAAACCAGACGCAGACACATCAAAAAAAAAAAAAAAAGAAAACTACAAACCAATATATCTGATGAAGATTGATGCAAAAATCCTCCACAAAATACTAGCAAACTGAATTAAACAACACATTGAAACGATCAGTCATGATGACCAGGTGGGATTTATTTCAGGGATGCAAGGATGAGTCCACCTATGAAAATCAGTCCATGTGGTATATCAACAGAATGAAAAACAAAAATATATAATTATTTCAACTGATGTTAAAAAACATTTTGTAAAATTCAACATCCCTTCATGATAAACACCCTTAAAAAACAGGTATAAAAAGAGCATACCTCAGTATAATAAAACCTGTATATGACAGACCCACAGCTAGTATTATACTAAAAATGGAGAAACTGAAAGTCTTTCCTCTTAAGATCTGCAACATTACAAGGATGACCTTTGTCACCACTATTATTCAGCATAGTCCTGGACTTCTTATCTAGAGCAATCAGATGAGAGAAATATATAAAGGGCCTCCAAATTGGAAAGGAAGAAGTCAAGTAACCTACATTTGCAGTTGATATGATCTTATATTTGGAAAAATTTTAAGACTCCGTGAAAAATACTATTAGAATTCATAAGCAAATTCTATAAGGTTGGAGAACACAAAATCAACATACAAAAATTGGTAGGATTTTTATATGGTAACGTTGTAAAATCAAAAGAGAGTTTTAAATATAATCCCATTTACAATAGCCAGAAATAAAATAAAATAGCTAGGAATTTACTTAACCTAAGTGAAAGATCTTCATAATGAAAACTGTAAAATACTGACAAAAGAATTTAGAGGACATCAAAAACTGGAAAGATATTCCATGTTCATGGATTGGAAGAGTCAAAAATGTTAAAATGTTCATATGACCCTAAGCAATCTACAGACTCAATTCAATCTCTATCAAAATACCAGTGACATTCTTCACAAATCAGCAAGAAAAAAAATAATCCCATCAAAAACTGGGCAAATAATTTGAATAGACAAATCTCAAAAGAAGATATACAAAAGGCCAACAAACATATGAAAAAAATGCTCAACATCTCTGATTATCAAGGAAATGCAAATTAAAACCACAATGAGATACCTCCTTACTCTTCTAAGAATGACCGTAATTTAAAAATCAAAATATAATAGACATTGGCATGGATGTGGTGAAAAGGAAACACTTTTATACTGCTGGTGGGAATGTAAACTAGTATAACCACTACTGAAAACAGCATGGAGATTCCCTAAAGAACTAAAAGTAGAAGTACCATTCAATCCAGCAATCCCACTACTGGGTATTTTGCCAAAGCAAAAGAAGTCATTATGTTAAAAAAGACACTTGCACATGAATGTTTATAGCAGCACAATTCACAATTGCGAAAATATAGAACCAACCTAAATGCCCATCAATCAATGCATGGATTTTAAAAAGTAGTATATATCCAACATGGAATACTACTCAGCCATAAAATGGAATGAAATAATGGCATTTCCAGCAACCTGGATGAAGTTGGAAACCATTATTCTAAGTGAAGTAACTCAGAAATGGAAAACCAAATATCATATGTTCTCACTTATAAGTTGGAGCTAAGATATGAGGATGCAAAGATACAGAGTGATATAATGGACTTTGAGGACTCAGGGAAAGGGTGGCAGAATGGTGAGGGATAAAAGATTACACATTGGTAAGAGTGTGCACTGCTCAGGTAACAAGTGCATCAAAATCTCAGAAGTCACCACTAAAGAACTTAGTCATGTAACTAAAAAACCACATGTGTTCCCAAAACTATTGAAATAAAATAAAATAAAGAGAAAAAAAAAGACTACAAGTCTTCAAGATAACTTACTTTAACAGAGATTTCAATAATTTTGTTTGAGGAAATGAATTTTGCTTTAATTGTTTCTCTCACAAGATTTCATCTATAATAATGTCACTGGTTTATGCCTATAACTGGATTATTCTTCATTATGAGAATATATTACCTAAACTATATTACTAAATGAGAAAATATGTTGCTTTGAGAATTAAGATAAATAAATTTTCATCTTTTTCTTACCTCAAAGAGGAAATAAAGTGGTGGAAGTGTTTACATTTGCACATTGTACAGTCATCCGTTGCTTAATGACATAGATACATACTTAGGAAATTTCATTCGTTGTGCAAACATCCTAGAATGTACTTCAGAAACATCGATACTATAACCTACTACATACCTAAGCTATATGATACAGCCTAATCCTTCTAGACTACAAGCCTGTACAGCATGTTACTGCACTGAATAGTGTAGGCAATTGGAAAACAATGATCAGTATTTGAATATCTAAACATATTTAAACATAGAAAAGTTACAGTAAACATATAATATAAAATATTCAAAAAACAATACCTGTATACAGCACTTACCGTGAGTAAATCTTGCGGCCCAGAAGATTGCTCTGGGTGAGTCTGTGAGTGAGTGGTGCATGGATGTGAAGGGCTAGCATATTATTATACCCTACTTTAGAATGTATAGACACTGTACTCTTAGACTACACAATACTTATTTTAAAATATTTATTTCTGATAAAGACTGTATGTTGTAACTCATATGTGGGAGCTAAAAAAAAAATAAAATTGAACTCGTAGAAGTTTAGAGAAGAATTGTGGTTATTAGAGGCTGGGAAAGGTATTGGGGAAGGAGAATAAGGGGAGGCTGCTTAATGGGTACAAAGTTACAGCAAGGTGAGTGGAATAAGTGTTATACAGCACTATAAGGTGAATAAGGTTAACAATAATTCAGTGTATGCTCTTAAAAGCTAGAAGAGATAATTTTGAATGCTCACAATGAAAACAAATAATTAACTCCCTGTGTTAATCCATTCTCGTGCTGCTGTGAAGAAATCTTCAAGACTGGGTAATTTATAAAGGAAAGGGATTTAATTGACTCACAGCTCCGCAGGACAGGGGAAGCCTTGGGAAACTTACAATCAAGGCAGAAGGAGAGGAGAAGCAAACACGCTCTTCCTCACAAGGTGGCAGGGGAGAAATGTGCTGAGCAAAGGGGATAAAAGCCCCTTATAAAACCATCAGATCTCGTGAACTCACTCACTGTCATGAGAACAGCATAAGGGTAGCCACCTCTATGATTAAATTACCTCTCACTGGGTCCCACCCATGACGTGTGTAGATTATGGGGATTACAATTTAAAATGAGATTTGGGTGTCAGCACACCGCCTAACCATATTATTCCATCCCTGGCCCCTCCCAAATATCATGTTCCTTTCACATTTTAAAACCAGTCATGCCTTCCCAACAATCCCCCAAAGTCTTAATTCCATCATTAACTCAAAAATCCAAGTCCAATGTCTCATATGAGACATGGCAAGTCTCTTCTGCCTATGAGCCTGTAATATCAAAAGAAAATTAGTTACTTCCTAGATTCAGTCAGGGTACATGTGTTGGGTAAATATACCCATTTCAAATGGGAGAAATTGGCCAAAATGAAGGGGTTACAGGTTATAGGAAAGTCCAAAATACAATAGGGAAGTCATTAAACCTTAAGCTCCAAAATGATCACCTTTGACTTCATGTCTCACATCTAGGGCACACTGATGCAAAGGATGGGCTCCCATGGCCTTGGGCAGCTCTACCCCTGTGGCTTTGTAGAGCATAGCCTCCCTCCTAGCTGCTTTTGTGCCTGAACTAAGTGTCTGTGGCTTTTCCAGGTGCACAATGCAGGTTGCCGGTGGGTCTACCATTCTGGTGTCTCAATCACATTGACCTTCTTCTCACAGCTCCACTAGGCAGTACCCCAGTGTGTGATGGCTCTGACCCCACATTTCCTTTCCCCGCTGCCCAGCAGAGGTTCTTCATGAAGGCTCACCCTGCAGCAGACTTCTGCCTGGACATCCAGCTGTTTCCAAACATCCTTTGAAACCTAGGCAGAGGTTCTCAAACCTCAGTTCTTGTCTTTTGCACACACACAGGACCAACATCACATGGAAGCTGCCAAAGTTTAGGGCTTGCACCCTCGGAAGCAATGGCCCAAGCTATATTTTGGCCCGTTTTAGCCATTACTGGAGTCACTGGGGTGCAGGGCGCCAAGTCCCTAGGATGCACACAGCAGGGGGCCCTGGGCATGGCCCAGGAAATAATTTTTTTTCTCCTAGGACTCCAGGCCTGTGATGGAAGGGGCTGCAATGAAGTTCTCTGACATGCCTCGGAGACATTTTTCCCATTGTCTTGGTGATTACCATTTGGCACTTCATTACTTATGCAAGTTTCTACAGCCAGCTTGAATTCCTCCCCAGAAAATGAATTTTTGTTTTTTATTACATCATCAGGCTGCAAATTTTCTAATCTTTTATGCTCTACTTCCTCTTGAAAGCTTTGCCACTTACAAATTTATTCTGCCAGACACCCTAAATCATCCCTCTCAAGTTCAAAGTTCCACAAATCTCTACGGCATGGAAAAATGCTGCCAATGTCTTTGCTAAAGCATAGCAAGAGTCACCTTCATTCCAGTTTCCAACAAGTTCCTCATCTCCATCTGAGATCACCTCAGCCTAGACTTCATAGTCCATATCACTCTCAGCATTTTGTCAAAGCCTTTCATCAAGTCTCTAAGAAATTCCAAATTTCCCACATCTTTCTGTCTTCTTCTGAGCCCTGCAAACTGTTCCAACCTCAGCCTGTTACTCAGTTCCAAAGTCGCTTCCAAATTTTCAGGTTTCTTTATAGTAGTACCCCACTCTCTGCAGAACC
The DNA here is from genome assembly GCF_007565055.1 of Rhinopithecus roxellana. Lineage (NCBI taxonomy): Eukaryota > Metazoa > Chordata > Mammalia > Primates > Cercopithecidae > Rhinopithecus > Rhinopithecus roxellana. Next base: position 37,749,471 of record NC_044555.1, on the reverse strand, counting down.
AATTAACTGTATTAGTCCATTCTCATGCTGCTATGAAGAAATGCTCAAGACTGAGTAACTTATAAAGGAAAGAGGTTTAATTTATCCATGGTTCTGCATGGTTGGGGAGGCCTCAGGAAACTTACAATCATGGTGGAAAGGTAAACAAGCACGTCCTTCTTCACAAGGTGGCAGGAGAGGGAAGTGCCAAGAGAAAGGGGGAAAAGCCCCTTACAAAACCATCAAATATCATGAGAACTCACTCACTGTCATGAAAACAGGATGAGGTTAACTACCCCCAGGATTAATACCTCCCACCAGGTCCTTCCCACGACATGTGGGGATTATGGGAACTAAAATTCAAGATGAGATTTGGGTGGGGACACAGTCAAACAATATCACCGCCCCAAGCTGCAATGCTGTCTTTCAATTCTCTTCACTACAAAATTCTTAAAAGAATAATATATTCATGCTTCTAAAATCCTATTGTCCAAATTATTCTGTAAACCTTTCCTATGACACTTTAAAATGTACTATGTCACTCAGGGGAGTCACTGACTAAAATACCCAACAGTCTTTTCATCTTAGTGCTCTTTGTCATTTGACTTATTTTCATTTGTCTCTTCCCTGGCTGTTGTAATTCTGCATATGCGCTTGGCTCTCCTCTTTCTCCTTTATTAACCACTCCTCAGTTTCATGCAACTTTATATTCTGCTTTTCTGGTTCACATTCCTTTTTGTATAAAAGCATGTTGTTGCCTGGGATTTTTTTCTTAACTCTCATCTTGACACATACCAGAGATAATAAGCTGGCAAACTCTATACCAAATTTGTTTACAGATATGGTTTGTATGGTCAGCATTCAAATTGAGCATGCATTTTCTAGTTTACCAAAGACCTCACCAACTCTTACTGTATTAGAACTGATCTCTTTTGAATGTTAATTTTGGCCAGAAGTCTTCAATATTTTGTTGTTTTTATTTTTGTCTTGTGTACTCAAGTTCTATGTTCATATTTTCAATGGTGCATTACTCATTTTCATTTATGTATCCTATCTGTAGCTAAAAGTGTGTTTCTAAACATTAGATTAGCTTCTCCCCTCTGAAACTCAATCTTCTACATTTTTTATTCATGTGAATGATGCCAATATCTTTCCACTTTCTGTTTTTCCATCGATTTAGGCTTGAAATATCAGTGTCATCTTTGACTTCTTACAGGCCACACAAAACCAATTTGTTTTTAAGTCTTGTTTTTTATCTAGCTCCATAATATATTTTTGCATTGATATCTCCTTTCAGTTCCAGAGCAAGCACCCTAAGTTAGGTTCTCACTGCCTCTTCTTGGGACCACTGCAATAGCTTCCCTATAAACTAAATTGTGTTACAAGAAACACATTTCAAATAACATCAAAAGTTTAACCTGAAATAAAGAAAATTGGATGGTCCTGAGAACAAATTTCCAATAACTTAAAGGTTATCATGGAGAAAAGGGATTAGAGTATCCTGTGTGGTGTTCAGGAAAGCCAGGACCCCAGTGGGTAGAAGATGTACATAGACAATTTTGGGGTCAATATAAATAAGTTTTTTCTAATATTTATCTCAGAAAGTAAATGCTATGTTACTTCAGACATTTGAACCCAGGCTGAAACACATGTTATGTATGTTACAGAAGAGATTACATAACTATGAAGGTTCTTTCTTACCACAGAAGTCTATGATTTTAAGATCTACACATCTGTAAGACTGTCAGATTGCTAAGCCTGTAAGGATTTTAGAATTATTTTGTGTGTGTGTGAGTTTGTGTGGCAAAAGGCCTTTTGTTCAAGTAATAAACATACCTCACTACTGAGAACCATGTTGAATACAATTCAGCATGCAAGTGAATATAGAGGCCAAGAGATCTTCAATTTCTTTCAAGATTCAGATGTGTTGATATCTCCTTCCAAAGAAGGAGCATAGATAAGTGATTTTTCCTTACCTGAAGGTAGAAATTGCCCAAATAACATAATGACAAAATATTATTTCTACATTTATGGTCTTATTTACATTTTCAAAGTGTTGTCATTGCTGTTACTTCATTTAATAATTAGAAAAAACCTGAAAACTGGGTTGATGTTATTCTTACTTTACTGATTAGAAAACTGAAATTCAGCAGTGTTATTTTTTATTAAAGGGTCATTATCAAGAATCACCATTAAAACCATTTTTTGACTCCTAAATCACTGTACTTTCCACTAAAACATGTTGCTTTCCAGTACTGGACAATTTCAGGTATTGAAACTAACATGAACTCAATGATACAGGTTGAGTGATAGTAGTGGAGTAAGTTTGAATAATTTAGAAATGAACATACCTGATGAGATATATTTGATTTGTTTATGTTTAATACCATCAAAGTTTCATCATGACTAAGGTAAAATTTGTCACACTTAATCTTTTATAGCAGCTTTCTCACTGAGAAATGGTAAATTTTTATCAAATACAGATGTGTATTAGAAACGTTTATTTAATCAGTCCAAGAGGAAGTAGTCCTTATGACATAGAAATAAAATAACTTATTTCTTCCATCAAATTCTTCTCTTGAGAGTTCATTGAGGGGGAAAAAGTCAAATTTGACAAAAGCTATCATTGTCATTATAGCATTGATTAGTCAAAGCAGGACTTTCATTTTGACAATAGAGAGCTAAAACTGCTTATTTTACCTTAACACTTATTTATTGGTATGTATTGTCCTTTAAAATTCTTATATCTTAAAATGATTAAATCTTTACCCTGGTATAAATAGGATAAAATTTGTATCCTCAGCATGTTGCACATTTCAAAATTAATTGTCATGACAGAGCCATCTGCTATCATAATTAGACACAGCAGTCCAGCAGTTGTCCAGCTGTTGCCATCAATATAGTGCACTCAGTAGTCCAATATGCTGACACTAAAATGACAAAAACGATTGAGACAGCTGCAGGTGTAATCCAATATAGAGTAGGAAAGGCAGTCATACCAGCTATTGACTCCTTTAGTATCAATATAAAAAGTGTCCTTTAGCCTATGTGGCAAATTACTCTATGCTGCAAGTTTATTACCAAATGCTTATTATTTTCTTCATTAAACTCTTTTACACACTTATAATCACACCCAGTTGACTTTCTGTACTCTTTTATACTGGTTAACATGACCCTATATGCCAACACAACTGAAATCTGTTCAACCTAAAGACATCTCCTCTAACAAATCTAAAACCAATGGTACTCATACAAACCCATCCAATTAAACTGCTTTCCTTCTAACAATAGTAAGTAATCAACAAATATTTACTGATCAAGGAAATCATGCATGGCACTGTAAAGAGCATAAAAGAAAAAATTTATTTATCTTTATTTTTTTAAATTTTCATTTCCTTTTTTATTGGAAGCAGATATAGGGCACATCACAAGGTCGGAAGCAGCATGAGGCCTCCTGGCAAGACTCCTGACAACAAATGCCAAAGTCAGGGCTACCATTATGGCCAGGCCTAAACCCAATGCCATGGAGGTGTGTGTGTATAAGGTCCACCTCTCCAAACCATGGTCACCAGCCTTTCCCAGAAAGATGAGTGAATCCATGGTAATGCCTGTTCTTTGTGCCACATGCCTATTGTTGTAGAAAGCAGGTTTCTGCCACTGGCTTACTAACAACTGGTGTATGAGAGGCAGCCCCTTGGAATAATATTGAATGCCATAGTCACCTTTCTTATGGCACCCACAGATGTCAACAGTGCATTTTAGCATGAAGTACTCTTGGAAGACTAGTGGAAGGAAGACTAGTGGGCTGAGGCTTCATAAGCTGGGGTGATAAGCAATAGGTGATAGGATTAAAGAAAACCTTGCCCACCGTGAAGGTGCAATTAATTTAAAGTGATGTATGCAAATTCTTGACCAAGTGATACTATTTTCTTCCAGGATCTGTGTTAATTCGTCTTTGGAAGTTTGGTAAAACTTGACAGTGATCCATCAGATCCTGGGCTTTTCTTTGTTATCAGACATTGTATTACTCATTCAATTTCATTACTCATTACTACTCTATTCAGGTATTCTATTTTTTTGTGATTGAATCTTGGTATTCAATTTCTGGATGTGTCCAGAAATGTATTCATTTTCTCTGGGATTTCTAGTTTTTTAATGTATGTTGTTCATAAGAATCTCTTAAGATCTTTTGTATTTCTATGGTATCAGTTGTAATGTCTCATTTTTCATTTCTGATTTTGTTTATTTGGATCTTCTCTCTTTTTGTCTTGGTTAGCCTAGCAAATGATTTATCAATTTTGTTTGTATTTTCAAAAAAAAACTTTAAATTTTATTGATCCTTTGTATTTTTGGTCTCTATTTAATTTAGTTCTGCTCTGATCTTTATCATTAGTTTTTCTTTATGCTAATTTTTTAGTTTTGGTTTGATTTTGCTTTTCTATTTGATGTGCAATATTAGATTGGTTATTTGAAATCTTTCTACGTTTTTGACTTAGGTGTTTATTGCTGTAAACATCCCTTTTAACATGGCTTTTGCTGTATCCCATATGCTTTTGAAATGGCTTGTTTCAATTTTCATCTGTTTCAAGAAATTTTTTGATTTCTATCTTAATTTCTTTTTTTTGACTCAATGATCATCCAGGACCATGCTGTTTAATTTCCATGAATTTGTAGTTTCCAATGTTCCTTTTGATTTTGATTTTTAGTTTTATTTCACTTTGGTCTGAGAAGATATTTGATGTGATTTCAATTTTTTAAATAGACAAGTCTCAACAAATAGACCTAATAAATGGTCTATTATGGAGAAAGTTCTGGATGCCAATGCGGAGAACATGTATTCTGCAGTTATTGGATAAAATGTTCTGTAAATGTGTGTAAGGTTTGCTCCAATGTGCAGTTTAAGTCAAATATTTTTATTTTCTTTCTAATTGATTTGTCTTATGCTGAGTGTGGAGTGCTGAGGTCCTCAACTATTATTGTATTGAATTTTACCTCTCATTGTAGTTTTGATTTGCATTTTTCTAATGACCAGTAATGAGAGCATTTTTTCATATGTTTGTTGGCTGCATAAATGTCTTCTTTTGAGAAGTACCTCTTCATATCCTTTGCCCACTTTTTGCTGGAGTTGTTTTTTTTTCTTGTAAATTTGTTTAGGTTCTTTGTAGATTCTGGATATTAACCCTTTGTCAGATGGATACACTGCAAAAATTTCTCCCACTCTGTAGGTTGCCTGTTCACACTGATGATAGTTCCTTTTGCTGTGCAGAAGCTCTTTAGTTTAATTAGATCCGATTTGTCAATTTTGGTTTTTGTTGCCATTGCTTTTGGTGTTTTACACATGAAGTCATTGTCCATGCCAGTGTCCTGAATAGTATTGCCTGTGTTTTCTTCTAGGAATTTTTATGGTTTTAGTTCTTACATTTAAGTCTTTAATCTATCTTGAGTTGATTTTTGTATGAGGTGTAAGGAAGGGGTCCATTCTGTTTTCTGCATATGGCTAGCCAGTTTTGCCAACACCATTTATTAAATAGGGAATATTTTTCCCCATTGCTTGTTTGTGTCAGGTTTGTCAAAGATCGGATGGTTGTAGATGTATACGTGTTATTTCTCAGGCCTGTGTTCTGTTCCATTGGTCCATATATCTGTTTTGGTACCAGTACCATGCTGTTTTGGTGGCTGTAGCCTTGTAGTATAGTTTGAAGTCAGGTAGCATGATGCCTCCAGCTTTGTTCTTTTTCCTTAGGATTGTCTTGGCTATATGGGCTATTTTTGGCTGCATATGAACTTTAAAGTAGTTTTTTCCAATTCTGTGAAGAAAGGCAATGGTAACTTGATGGGGATATCATTGAATCTATAAATTACTTTATATGATATTGATTTTCTTATGATATTGATTCTTCCTATCCATGAGCATGGAATGTTTTTCCATTTGTTTGTGCCCTCTCTTATTTCCTTGGGCAGTGGTTTGTAGTTCTCCTTGAAGAGATCCTTCACATCCTTTGTAAGTTCTATGCCTAGGTATTTTATTCTCTTTGTAGCAATTGTGAATGGGAGTTCACTCATGATTTGGTTTTCTGCTTGTCTGTTATTGGTGTATAGGAATGCTTGTGATTTTTGCACATTGATTTTGTATCCTGAGACTTTGCTGAATTTGCTTATCAGCTTAAGGAGATTTTGGACTGAGATGATGGGGTTTTCTAAATATACAATCATGTCATCTGCAAACAGAGACCATTTTACTTCCTCTCTTCCTATTTGAATACCCTTTATTTCTTTCTCTTGCTTGATTGTCCTGGCCAGAACTTGCAATACTATGTTGAATGGGAGTGGTGAGAGAGAGCATCCTTGTCTTGTACCAGTTTTCAAAGGGAATGTTTCCAGGTTTTGCCCATTGAGTATGATATTGTCTGTGGGTTTGTCATAAATAGCTCTTATTATTTTGAGATACGTTGCATTGCTACCTAGTTTATTGAGAGGTTTTAGCATGAAGGGATGTTGAATTTTGTTGAAGGCCTTTTCTGCATCTATTGAGATAATCATGTGGTTTTTGTCATTGGTTTGATTTATGTGATGGGTTATGTTTAGTGATTTACATATGTTGAACCAGCCTTGCATCCCATGTATGAAGCCAACTTGATCGTGGTGGATAGGCTTTATGATGTGTTGCTGGATTTGGTTTGCCAGTATTTTATTGAGGATTATCACATGGATATTTATCAGGGATATTGGGCTGAAATTTTTTGTTGTGGTGGTGTCTCTGCCAGGTTTTGGTATCAGGAAGATGCTGGCCTCATAAAATGAGTTAGGGAGGAGTCCCTCTTTTTCTCCTGTTTGGAATAGTTTCAGAAGGATTGGTACCAGCTCCTCTTTGTACCTCTGGTAGCATTCAGCTGTGAATTCATCTGGTCCTGGACTTTTTTTGATTGGCAGGCTGTTAGTTACTGCCTCAATTTCAGAACTTGATATTGATCTATCCAGGGATTTGACTTCTTGCTTTAGTCTTGGGAGGGTGTGTGTGTCCAGGAATTTATCCCTTTCTTCTAGATTTTCTAGTTTTATATGTGTAGAGGTGCTTATAGTATTCTTTGATGGTAGTTTGTATTTCTGTGGGATCAGTGGTCATATCCCCTATATCATTTTTATTGTGTCTATTTGATTCTTCTCTCTTTTTTTCTTTATTATTCTGGCTAGCAGTCTATCTACTTTATTGATCTTTTCAGAAAACCAGCTTCTGGATTCATTGATTTTTTGAAAGGTTTTTCGTGTCTCTGTCTCCTTCAGTTCTGCTCTGATCTTAGTTATTTCTTGCCCTCTGCTAGCTTTTGAATTTGTTTGCTGTTGCTTCTCTAGATTTTTTAATTTTGATGTTAGTGTATCAATTTTAGATCTTTCATCTTCTCTCTTGTGAGCATTTAGTGCTATAAATTTCACTCTACACACTGCTTTAAATGTGTCCCAGAGATTCTGGTATGTTGTGTCTTCATTCTCATTGTTTACAAAGAACATCTTTTATCTGCGTTCATTTTGTTATTTACCCAGTAATCATTCAGGAGCAGGTTATTCAGTTTCCATGTAGTTATGCGGTTGTGAGTGAGCTTCTTAATCCTGAGGTCTAATTTGATTGCGCTGTGGTCTGACAGACAGTTTGTTATGATTTCCATTACATTGCATTTGCTGAGGAGTTTTTTACTTCCAATTATGTGGTCAGTTTTAGAATAAGTGTGATGAGGTGCTGAGAAGAAGGTATGTTCTGTTGACTTGGTGGGAGAGTTCTGTAAACGTCTATTATGCCCGCTTGGCCCAGAGCTGAGTTCAAGTTCTGAATATCCTTGTTAATTTTCTGTCTCATTGATCTGTCTAATATTGACAGTGGGATGTTAAAGTCTCCCACTATTAATATGTGGGAGTCTAAGTCTCTTTGTAGGTCTCTGAGAACTTGCTTTATGAATCTAGGTGCTCCTGTGTTGAGTACATATATATTTGGGAGAGTTAGCCTTTCTTGTTGCATTGATCCCTTTACAATTATATTATGCCCCTCTTTGTCTCTTTTGATCTTTTTTGGTTTAAAGTCTGTTTCATCAGAGATTAGGATTGCAGCCTCTCCTTTTTTTTTTTTTTCCATTTGCTTGGTGAATATTCCTCCATCCCTTTATTATGAGCCTATGTGTGTCTTTGTACGTGAGATGAGTCTCCTGAATATGGCACACTGATGGGTCTTTTAATCCAATTTGCCAGTCTGTGTCTTTTAATTGGGGCATTTAGGTCGTTTACATTTCAGGTTAATATTGTTATGTGTTAATTTGATCCTGTCATTATGAGGCTGCCTGGTTATTTTGCCCATTATTTCTGTCCCAGGGAGATGGGGGTTTTATCTATAAGTCCCTGACTGGGGCTGCTGCCTTTTTTTTCAGAGATACCCTGCCCAGAGAGGAGAAATCTGGCAGTCTGGCCACAGTGGTCTTGCTGAGCTGCAGTGGGCTCTGCTCAGTTTGAACTTCCCTGAGGCTTTGTTTAGACTGTTAGGATTAAACCGCCTACTTAAGTCTCAGCAATGATTGATGCTCCTCCCTGAACCAAGCTCCAGGGTCCCAGGTCGATCTCAGGCTGCTGCTGTGCTGGCAGCAAGAATTTCAAGCCAGTGGATCTTATTTTGCTGGGCTCCGTGGGGGTTGGACCCACTGAGCCAGACCACTTGACTCTCTGGCTTCAGCACCTTATTCCAGGGAAGTGACTGATTCTGTCTCGCTGACATTCCAGGTGCCACTGTGGTCTGGAAAACAAAAACTCCTGCAGTTAGTTCAGTGTCTGCCCAGGCGGCTGCCCAGTTTTGTGCTTGAAACCCAGGGCCCCAGTGGGGTAGGCACTGGAGGGGGTCTCCTGGTTTGCAGGTTGCAAAGACTATGGGAAAAGCACCGTATCTTGGCCAGAGTGCATGGTTCCTCAGGTTTAGTCCCTCAAGGCTTCCCTTGGGTAAAGGAGAAGATTCCCTGACCCCTTGCACTTCCCAGGTGAGGCGATGCCCCACCCTGCTTCGGCTCGCCCTCTGTGGGCTGCACCCACTGTCCAACCAGTCCCAATGAGATTAACGGAATACTTCAGTTGGAAGTGCAGAAATCACCCGCCTTCTGTGTCGATCTCTCTGGGAGCTGCAGACCGCAGCTGTTCCCATTCGACCATCTTGCCAGCAATCCTGTTATATTGGCTTTCTTTCTTTTTTTTTTTTTTTTTTTTTTTGAGACGGAGTCTCGCTCTGTCGCCCGGCCTGGAGTGCAGTGGCCGGATCTCAGCTCACTGCAAGCTCCGCCTCCCGGGTTTACGCCATTCTCCTGCCTCAGCCTCCCGAGTAGCTGGGACTACAGGCGCCAGCCACCTCGCCCGGCTAGCTTTTTGTATTTTTTAGTAGAGACGGGGTTTCACCGTGTTAGCCAGGATGGTCTCGATCTCCTGACCTCGTGATTCGCCCGTCTCGGCCTCCCAAAGTGCTGGGATTACAGGCTTGAGCCACCGCGCCCGGCCTATATTGGCTTTCTAAACCTCTTGTTTTCTTTTTGCCTTCTGTGACACCAATATTTGATCATTTTATGGTGTCCCATATGTCATGTAGATTTTGCTCATCTTTTTTAAACTTTTGTCTTTATTTTTGTCTGACTGGTTTATTTCAAAATGCCCGTCTTCAAGTTCTGACATAATTTCTTTAGCTTGATCTAGTCTATATTGAAGCTTTAAAATGTATTTTGCATTTCATGCAATGTATTCTTTAATTTCAGAATTTCTGGGTTTTTTTTTTTTTTAATGATATCTATCTCTTTGGTAAATTTCTTATTCATGTCCTGAATTTTTTGTTATTTCTTTGTGTTTATTTTTTAGTACTATCTTGTGTCTTACTGGACGTATTTAGTATCAACATTTTAAATTCTTTTACTGTAATTTTTAAAATTTCTTTTTGATGAGCTCTGTTGCTGGAGGATTGGTGTGTTCCTTTGGAAGTGTCATGTTTATTTGCTTTTTTAATGTTTCTCATGTCCTTATATTAATATTTTTGTATCTGCTGTAATAGTAGCTTCTTCCAATTTTAAAAATTTACTTACTTGGGAAAGGACTTTTTCCTGAAGATGTATCTATGGGGTTGGTTTAGTTGGACACTTTGACTTTGATTCTGGGTGTGAGGAATAGTGTAATCTCTGTATGATTTCTTCATTTGTAAACAGTGTCAGTAGTATCTTATTATTTCCTCAGTATTTTAGGGTGTGGTTGATGATAGAAACTGTGGTGAAGTTTTGCTAAAAATAGGGACACTAAGTTGGCCTGCCTTTATGCCCCAGATGTGGCAGTGGTGGGCTGAGCATACCTGTCTTTAGGTGCCAGGGTAATATATGCTGACACTAGTATTAGTAGGTTCAGGCATCCTGAAGTTGGGTCTCTATGTTGCTTATTTAGTTTCTTAGGATGGCAGTGGTGGGCCAGGCAAGTAAGTGGGTTCATGAGCTTCTGGGCAGTGAGTGTGGCATTGGTGATGGCAGTAGCAGTGGTGAAAATCTCCAGGACCCAAACTATCTACACTGGAATGGGTGCTGACTGTGATGGCCTAACCAGTCTAGTCCCCAGACCCACATGTGGCACATACAGGTGGATGCCAACTGTAATGGTAGCGGCAGGTTAAGTGGACATGATTTCAGACAATGGGAGGAATATTCAGGTGCCAACAGTGGTAGACAGGGCAAAATTATTTACAGGCTCTTTGATGACGTGCTTGGGCTCTGCAGGGTTAATGGTGGGCTGGACAATCACCCTGAGAGGCTGCCTGGTGGTGCATGCAAGTGCTGGATGTGATAGGCAGGAAGAGGGTGATCCCCAGGCCACAGGCAAAATGCTCTGGTGAGGGTAGCAGCTGTGCCATGTCCCTGCTTCTGGCGGGGGGGAGGTATGGTGGCTTTCTGTGGGAGCAGCCATAGGGAGTTGGCTGAGGGTCACACACTTCACTTGAACCTAAGCGCTGCAGCAGTATGCAGGTGGCTATAAGCAGGGAAATTTGTTCTCAAGGTGCATGAAAATGTGTCACTTCTCCTCTGATGGGAGTCAGGGTGGCATGAGGTCACTGCTAGTGGTTCCTGCCAAACCCTAACAGTGACAGCTGTGGGTGAGAAATGTCAATGGGGCTGCAGTAATGTGGAGATGCAGAGGGTGTTGAGCAGCAGGGCTGGATGCAGTCTGGTTGGGGCTAGGTTCTCAAAATGGTGCCATGCTGCATTTGCTTAGGACTCAGAGGTTTGTGGGACCCAGAATGAGCTCAATCTCTGGAGCAATGCCTTTATGTAGTCTCCAGGCAGCATTTTATGTTAGTTTCGGGGCCTGTGAAGCTTGAGAGGCTCTCCCATGGCTAGGCTTGTAGAAGTCTGTGGTGGGAATATGGACCACTGGGTGTGTCTTTCACTTATGTTTTCCTTGCAGTAGGGAGCCGCTCCAGACTCCCAGGTGATCCCAGCCAAAAAAGCTGCCTGGCTTCTCTCTCCTTCTTTGTTTTCAGTGCTTCCTATCACTACTCTATTAAATTCCAGTGTTCTCTCTTAGATAATTTATCCAGTTTCTGTATTAGATACGTTTAAGACAAATTTGCCTTAATGTTTAAGTCTTATTGGGGTTTAGTATTCTTTTTCATTCAATAAACTTTTGTGAAGAACAACTATTTCCTAGAGATTTTGCTAGGCATTAGGAATATAAAGATAAGATACTTTTTCCCACTTTGTGGATTTCACAATATAGTAGAAGAAATTATGAAATTATCACAATACTGTTAGATAATTATCACATCAAAAATATTTGTCAAGTGCTGTGGGAACTGACTGAAAATTTGTCTATATTTTACTTACAAAAATTCAAGGTCACTGAAGAGAAATATTACACATTAATATGTGTGAAATATAAACCACAGATCTGGTTATCACAATTACTTAATTTAATGTTAATCTCACTGTCCATCAAGGAACTCATGTCTTGAACGAAACAGAACCAAACCTAATGCTCATTAAGCAATCAAATAGAAATATAAATACATTTATTACCAATGGGTAGACTTATTTGATATTGATGTTAGCCCAGATCCTTCAAGAATTAGAATCCAGAATGTGTTTAGATGTGCAAGAGGTTTATGCAAGAAATTAAAGAACATCTAAACAAATGAAAATATATTTATGTTTATTAATGAGGAGACTTAACATTGTTAAGATGTCAACACCACCAACAGCAATCTACGTATTCAATAAAATTAATGTCAGAAGTCCAACAGTATTATTTGCAAAAATGAAAAAGTTGATCCTCAAATTCATATGAAACTGCAAGTAGCCTCAAAGAGCCAAAAAGAACTTGAATAAGATGAATAGAATTAGAGGAGTCACATTTCCCAATGTCAAAACTTCCTCTCTCTCTCTCTCTCTTTCTCTCCATATATATATATATATGTGTGTGTGTGTGTGTGTATATATATATATATATGTATGTCAGGGTTCTCTAGAGGAACAGAAGTAATAGGATATATGTATATATGGAAGTGAGTTTATTAAGGAGAATTGACTCACATGATCACAAGGTAAAGTCCCATGATAGGCTATCTGCAACTTGAGGAGCAATGAAGCCAGCAGTGAATTAGTTCGAGTCCCAAAACCTCAAAAGTAGGGAGCTGACAGTGCAGCCTTCAGTCTGTGGTCAAAGGCCCGAAAGCCCCTGGCAAACCACTGGTGTAAGTCCAAGAGTCGAAAGGCCAAAAAATTTGGAGTCTGATGTTCGAGAGCAGGAAGCATCTATCACAGGAGAAAGATAAAAGCCAGAAGACTCAGCAAGTCTAATCTTTCCAATTTCTTCTGCCTGCTTTACTCTAGCTGTGCTGGCAGCTGATTAAATGATGGCCGCTCAGATTGAGAGTGGATCTGCCTCTCCCAGTCTGCTGACTCAAATATCAATCTCCTTTGGCAACATTAGGAACAATACTTTGCATCCTTCAATCCAATCAAGTTGACCCTCAATGTTAACCATCAATATATTAATTAACACAATACAGAAGACAGGAGGTGAGAGGAATGTTAGAAAGATGGCAGAATAAGAAGCCCTAGATCCTCCTTCTTCCCACAGAAACACCAACTCAACTATAATAGTCTGATCAGTTCCTTTTATGAGACATTTATAAGCCAGGTAAGAGGCTCCTGCACCCCCAAGCAAGCACAAAACCAACCACATTGAAAGTGGTAGAAAAATTTGTGGTAGCCTCTCACCATAGTCCCTCCCTAGCACAAGGACACACACAACAGGGAGGAAACTTTAGCTTCCAGCTTCTCACTAAGGAAGGAAAGAGAAGACTGGACCATGTTACTAACATTCTGACTTTTGGGGGAGGCTTCTGGAGTGACTGGCTTATGTTTAATCTGTCTTGGAGCACTGACAGCATACTCTAGATTCCTGGAGACCAGTGCAGACAAAAGATCCAGGCAGCATTCTGCTGTTTTAGAGGGCCCATTGAGCTTGTTTGGCCTCTTCTTCAGGGGACAAAAGAAGACTGAAGCATGCACATCTAATGTTCCAGCCTTTTCAGGGACTGTCTAAGGAGTTGTTTTCTGTCTAATCTAACTTGGGGTGTTGATGTGTGTGTTTGTGTGTGTGTGCACAATTTATGCAAAATCTCACCTTACTTAGTGTTTTTTTTTTAATCTAGAAAGCACTCAACCAATTAGCAAAGGAGCTAGTAACAGTGTTGATTCAAAGCAAATACTAAGAAAGCTATCATTTTGTTTTAGGATTCTCAGCACATTTTAGTCAGTCATAATTTAAGTATAATTCACGGATATTTAGATTAGACTCACCTTAGATATGGAAAAGCCATAGGTGTCTGCTTGTTTTGTACTGCTTCAAAGCAAGAGAAAAAAGAAGCAGAATTAGCCCAATTGTAAGAAGTATCTGGGCCAATTAAAACAGAATAACCAGAATGAATTATTTGTGAAGCTATTTAACAAATAATGAAACACTTCCTTTACTCAATTTATTCATTCCTTTAACAAATTTTGTTGAACACTTTCTATACAGACAAAATAAATCCTTAGTCTCATTTAACTTATATTCTAATACAGACAATTTTATTCATGAAGATGTAAATAATGGCACAAAGTAGCATAGAATTTATGGAGAAGTTGTTTAGGCAATATGCAACATAGAAATTAAAATAAAAAGAAGTTTTATTTGGAAATAAACAGGGAACACTTAATGAAAAATTTATAAACTGACATGAACTGGGCCATAAAGAAAGGAGTACTGAGTCTTTTTTCTGGCTACAGTTTTAGTTAATAAACCATTGGATTAAAAATATGATTTCATTGTGCTTTCCAAGATTGTCTCCAGATAAAGCACACTGAAAGGATATACAGACACTCACTGACTGAGGATGGTTCAACTTATTTTTTGTTTTTTTCTTGACAATGATGCAAATTCAACAGATATTCATTCAGTAGAAACCATAATTCAAGTACCCATACAACTATTTTTTCTTAACATTCAGTACAGCTTTTAACAAATTACTCAACACTTTATTTTAAAACAGCTTTGTGTTGGATGATTTTGCTTTACTATAGGCTAATGCAAATGTTCTGAGCATGTTTAAGGCAGGCTAAGCTAAGCTATGATGTTCACTAGATTAGCTGTGTTAAATGCAAGTTTGACTTACAGTATTTTCAACTTACAATGTATTTATCAAAATGTAACCCCATTATAAGTTCAGGAGTATCTGTAATTTGAAGGCTCGCTAAGTGAAAACGTGTCATTTTTCTTATAATTTTTGCTGTACCATGAGCTCCTCACAGGTAAGGGTCCCCTCTAATTCATATTTGTGTCCTCCTTCCATTCCACCTAGCACATAATAGGCACTCTGATGTAAAGCTAAGACACTATGATAAAGAAATTAAACCATTGAATCATTTCCTATGTTCTTTCTTCTCTGTAGAATGGCCCAACTTGAAATATAGATCAGCCTTCCCCTTTAGTTTAATGTAATGAATAACACAAAATATTTAAGTAATCTCATAACTTTGAACAAACTTTGAACTTTCTGTTAAAGAATCTTCGCATTTTACTCTGTGGCACTAATCAGGCACCAGGAAAATAAAGACCTGGCACTATATATATTTATATATATGTGTGTGTGTGTGTGTGCATGCGCACGTGTGTGTGTGTGTGTGTGTATCAAGGATACAACTATAACCCTACATCCTATTTTGAGGAGGATACTAAACTCTTACTTAAGATTTACTCTTTGTCTAACTGTGCTGCATGCCCTCTAGCCACTATTTAACAATTCTCAATTTAATCAAATTTCAAGTTTCATCATCTAGGAAATTTCAGAATGTGTCCTGTAATGGTTTTGATTTGGTAGTTGAACAAACAAAAATCATCCTCACTACCATTACCACAGACTCGTGAAATCATAGCATCAGAATGGACTACAAGAAGTTATCTAGGTTTCTAGGCAGCTCTGTGCTTCCTACTTTTTGCTCGTTGCAGAATCAATCAACACTTACCTGTGTTTTTTTATAAGAGATGTCTAGAAGTCCTGGTACTTGAGCTACTCAAAAGTCACTAACAGTTTGTAAAAATTGTTTACTAAAGCAAAATTTTCTAATAGGGAGCATTATCAAAATCTAGACTTAAGATAGGTCAAAATCACAAGCGCTCTCAGTGTTACCCTGTAACATTATTGTCGGAGAGATCACTAAAGTGAGCTGTGTTGTGATAAATAGACTGTACTGCCTTTCTTGGCTTCTGACCTTGATTGTTACAAATTTCTTCTATAACTCAAAAACAGAACTAAATCCCAGGCTGACACATATTGGTTTTTAACCCTCTGTTACAAATACATATAGATTCTCTTGTAGGGTGGCAAAAAATAACCTGCATGAAGGAAACCATTACCTACTTGAAGAATTTTAAGAATTAAGCCACGCTATGAATTGTTTCCACCAAGTATACAGTTTCATTTGGGCACATGAGTAGAATGATAAAACAGAATTCTTCACAAGAGGGTACAGGTTCATCTGATTTGAGCTAAGGAGGGATTTAAACGTTGTATCATGGTTACACCTTACTCTATCAGTGCAGTGCAGAAACAGTGAGTGGGCATTGATGCATAACAAAATTTTAGCCAATTACTAGTTGGGAGACTAAGGTTTTAATTACCTAGATCCTTGACTGGTAAATAATAAGAATATCTATCTATAATGGATACTGAGTGCACAGTACATGACATATAATAGGCACTGTGTAAAGAAGGGTGCTACTCATTTTATGTTCATCATCATCACACCAGGCAGTAAAATTGTGATACCAATCTTTATTTTTATTTTTGTGTAAGTGGTAATTTCAAAAGTCACTGTGATTCCTTTTTCTGGCTTTTTTCTCCTTCTCATTACTCTCTAGGTGTAATCACATAGCTAATAAAACCATATTGATTAACCATAAAAACATTGCTTTAAAAGCCCTTTAATATTGGAAGAAATAAAAATAGCAAAAGCATACAATCTTCCAAGCTAAAATTCTGAGTTATAAACTCAAGTGATTCAAACTGATACAAACAAAACAAAGCTTTCTAAATTGCTAAAAGTGGGCAAGATTTGAACATTAGCCTCAATTTTGAAAATCAAACAATTGGAAGCCTTACAATATGTAGGTTTGACTTTTATAAGATCGACTGGATGCTTTCAGAATAAAAATATTTTTTCTACTTATTTTGTAACCCAAATAAATGTTCATGAAATAGATGTGTTTTATATAGCAGTAGGTCATAGAGACATTGATCAGAGCACAGGAAATAGGAAAAGATAGAGCATCGAACTGCATATTTATATATCCAAGGTAAATGAGAACATGATTATAAGTAATATCATTTTAGGATTTATAATTCTTTTTGATTTAATATTGTATGACTAACTGTATTTTATCTTTGACAGATAATAAGTCAATTACATCTCTTTTATCATCCTGGGAGGCCTCTGACTTTGGGATATTAAAAAATAGAGGAAGTTTTTTTTTTAAACAACCCTGGTAAGTAGATACAAACCTTCTAACAATTTAGCTTCTCATATTTTCTATTTCCTGTCTGAGACACAGAGAAGCAACTGTGCTGCATTATCAAAAAAAAATTAAATGAAAAATTAAAACATTAGAGAGTCTAAATGTCTGCTTCCAGTGACACAACACTTAGTCAATATCATTTGGCTTTGCTTAAGGAGCTTACGTTTTCCTGCACTTTGTAATCATCTCTGCATTAAATTAAATTTGAAAGAGAAAGAGACCATATGAAGGAAATGCTTGGGAAAATGAGCTATGCATCTTGACATCTCTTTCTCAAGTTCTATTCAATTTGATCATTTATAAAATATATACTATGTATTTTTATTCTTTGTCAACACCCACTCTCCACCTCCATCTCTACATCCAATTAATATTTTACTGTAATTTATAAAGAAAAAGCAGTGTTATGATTGATGAGAGTAAAAAGATTTTTAGTTACACTTAAAATAACACATAAATGCAAAACATTTAAATGAATGATTATAAACTAAATGTATAATTTCCACAGGGAAATACATTAAAAAAAAACAAAGTAGCGTTGTCAAGGTAAAACTTGAGTAAGTACTTTTAAACCAAAGGGGTACCTGAACAACTTTCAGAAATATTGAAACAAAAGTTTCAATCTCCATCTGAATTTTGATTACTAGTGGAACAACCAACTAATCCCCAAAAGAGAAGATGAATTGCTGAGCATTTGGAAATGGATTGGATCTCTCATCTAGCTATGTGTGTTACATCTCCTATTCCATAACGTTTTCACACAAAGGAGCTGGAGAAATATTGTATGACTTTGCACCCAGAGTCAACCTTTCTCATATGAGTAAGAATCAGCTTCATCCAAATAGTGAACATGATTTCCACTGTCATATTCACTACCCTTTAGTAAAATGTACCTACATACATAAGCACCTCCCTTGAATTCCTGTTGAATCACTAAACCCTGAGATTAAGAAGTAAAAATTTCTTTTTTTTCTCTTAGTTTAGGAAGTTTTTCTGGGCAACTATCCAGCCCTACAGATGATTACTGATTAACCAATGCTACTTATAAAAAAAAATTAAGAAGCATCATAACTATTCATCTGTATGTTCAAAGAGGGGAAAGGAAGTCTGTTCAATTCTACTTCGGCTGAACAAGAAGCTTTATTGTGGCACTTCCTCCTTCCTTTTACTTTTCCCTACCTTCCTCCCTCTGTTCTTTCCTTCTTTCTTTTCCTCCCTCTCCCCTTATTTTCATATCTATTTGAGTGCCTCCTTCATATCAGGCACTGTGACAGGAGAAGAAAAAACAAATAATGTAGGACCAAAATAGGCAAAGTTCATTTCATGTGGCTGACCATCTTCTTAGGAGAAATGACATTAATAAAATTACCAATTAATTATTAATCATTACTAATAAATATATAATTAGAACTGTAAAAATTGCAATGAAGCAGAGGTAAATGGTACTATGGCAGCATAAAATAGAGATTTTACTTAGTCAAAAGCCAAAGGAAGGTTTTCACAATGGAATCTCACTTAAGAGCTAAAGGAGTAGTATGAGATAACTGAGTAAACAGGGAAAAACTATTGCAGTGGAATGCAAAATCAGTGAAAGAGAGAGCCTGACTAGAAGAACCAGGGTAAAATAAACTACTAAATATGATACCTCACTTATTGGAGAACATCTGTGGAACATATACAGAGGGAGAAATACATTAAAGTCAAAACTGAGTAGAAAACAGATGTGAAACACAATGATTTAAAAATCAATTTAAAAATCAATCTTAGCAATGATTTGTGCAATATTTTAACATTTACATTTCATTGTTATTGAATCATTGTGGTGATTATGCATGATTTTTCAATAAATACTGTCTAGACAGTGTGAACCTTTTCCTTAATATTAAAGATTAAATAGATATTCCTCACATATCGACTAAATGTTTCATTTCCATACACACATTCACACACACACACACACACACACACACACAGAGATGTAAATATGTCAATATAAGAGATAAATAGTAAATTTTAATATTTCCCCATGGTACTGTTTGTTAATTAATTATCTATCCAACATTCTTTGCTCTTATACTATTTCTACTGAAGCTTTGGAATTAAAATAACGTTAAAGTATGGATAAGTAAACAAAACATGTTTATTGTTAGCTTAAACTTTTCATGGTTGGCATGAAAAAATGCAGTTGTTTATAGGTTTTGAATGAAAAGGTAAATTAATTTGAGTTAAAATATATGATAGACTCTTCAATTCAAATGTGAAACTCCTTGTACAATTCAAAAACTTAAATCAAAATTTATAATTTTTTTGTTTTTTTATTTTTAGTAGAGACAGGGTTTCACCGTGTTAGCCAGGATGGTCTCAATTTCCTGACCTCATGATCCGCCCGCCTCGGCCTCCCAAAGTGCTGGGATTACATATAATTTGATTTTTAATCTCACTCTCCAACTCTCCTATTGAGAGTTTGGCAAAACGTGCTACAGAAGCTAGAAAAGCCTCTGAGGACACTACCGACACTCCCTCTACAGGCCGATATGAAAAAGGACTGGAGAGTGGGATAGTCATCAGTATGCACTACACTCTAGCTGGTTCTTTTCTTTGCATCCTCCTGGGCTTGGTAGTCACAACTCAAAGTTTTCATGTTATACAGCAACCTGAATATGAAAGAAATGTTCTTCTAAAGGTTTACAAGAATATTAACAATGACTACATTCAGTCACACATATCCACAAAAATTCCTTTATACTCAGATGTCATAATGCTCAAGTCCATTTTTAGATTTGATTTATAAATACAGAAGTATATTTTATATCCATTTCATTGGTTTATTCCTTTTTAAACTTCATGTTCAAATTGTAGGTGGTTTCATATAGAAGCCCCACTGGACAGGTATTAATCCCATTTTGATCTTGGATTTATCACACTACAATGGAAATGATATGTTAATCAAAGAAAACCAAAGTCATCTTTTAATCCTGTGCAGAATAACTAAAAGTATCCTTCTGCTTGAAACACTGTTGTGTTAGTCTGTTCTCACACTGTTGATAAAGACATACCCGAGACTGGGCAACTCTTGAAAGAAATTTAATAGACTTACAGTTCCACATGGCTGGGGAGGCTTCACAATCATGGTGAAAGACAAGGAGGAGTAAGTCATGTCTTATATGGATGGCAGGAGGCAAAGTGGAAAGCTTATGCAGGAAACCTCCTTTTTTTGGAAACCATCATATCTCGTAAGACTTATGCTCTATCACAAGAACAGCACGGGAAAAATCCACTGCCATGATTCAACTACCTCCCACTGGGTTCCTCACATTACACGTAGGAATTGTGGAAGTTACAATTCAAGATGAGATTTGGGTGGGGACACAACCAAACCACATCATTGTTCACTGAAATATCATTATACAGCATATGACTGCATATAGATCCTTTTTTGAAGTTTACATTGGATAACAGATTAGGGAAACAATACTAGCATATCAAAAAAAATACCCACAGTTTAAATTCAAAAAGCTATTTAAACATACATGGAAATATAGATATACTTTGTTTTGGAATGTTTAATGATTCAGACAAAAGGAACATGTTATTACTTAAACTCTCAAGTTAGAGAGAACTAGAGAACTAAAGGTAAATTCTAGAAGTGTTTAATACTTCTAGCACTTTTTATTTTATCATACCAAAGTTAAAAATATGTCTTTTTGTTGTTGTTAGATGTCAAGCTCCTTGAGCACAAGGGCCATGCTAGATTAGCCTTTGAACTTAGAGGTTCTTGGCAGTAAATTAGCTATTATCAAATTTTAACTCCATAACTTACCAGTACCTCGTAAAGGATGGTTGGTGTATTACTCTTTACTTTTAAAATTGTTTTTATTTTTAATTTTTGTCAGCACAAAGTAGGTAAATATATGTATAGGGTATATGAGATACTTTCGTATAGGCATGCAATGCATAATAATCACCTCACAGTAAATGGGATCTTCATCCCTCAAGCATTTATCCTTTGTAGTACAAACAATGTAATTATACCTTTTTACTTATTTTTAAATGTAAAAATAAATTATTACTGACTGTAGTCGTCTTGTTGCACTATCAAATAGTAGGTCTTATTCACTCTTTCTAACTACTCTTTGCACCCATTAACCATTCCCTCTTTACCCCCACTCAAGCACAACCATTCCCAATCTCTGGTAACCATTCATCTACTCTCTATCTTCATGAGTTCAAATGTTTTAAGTTTTAGTTCCCACAAATAAGTGAGAACATGTGAAGTTTGTCTTTCTGTGTCTGGCTTACTACACTTAACAGAATGACTTCAAGTTTCATCTATGTTTTTGCAAATGACAGGATATCATTTTTTAATGGTTGAATAGTACTCCATTGTGCGGTGCCTGAAAGAGTTCCATTGAGGGAAGAGAGACGGACCCTCTCATATTGTTTTACAGTGTTTTCTACTCAGCAAAGGAAAGAGAAGTGAAACTAAAGGCAGGTAGCCTGGTGCCTAGGAACTAGACCTGAAACCAAGGAACCAGACCAAAAACCAGGCCTGGGCCTGCCTGACCTAAGCCAGGTAGTTAAAGATCGACCTCTGACCTAACCGGTTATGTCATCTATAGATTCCAGACATTATATGGAAAGGCATTGTAAAAATCTCTGTGCTGTTCTGTTTTGTTATGATTACCAGTGCATACGGCCCCCAGTCACGTACCCCCTGCTTGCACGGCCCTCTCACGCACACCCCCTTAGAGGTGTGAGCCCTTAGAAGGGACAGGAATTGCTCACTCGGGGAGCTCGACTCTTGAGACAGGAGGCTTGCCCATACTCCCGGTCGAATAACTCCCTTCCTTCTTTAACTCAGTGTCTTAGGAGCTTTGTCCGTGGCTCGTCCTGCTACACAATAATAGAATAAAAATGGTTTACATAGAATCTTGCAACCTCGGAATATAAGGAGGGGTTACTGATAAGCAGGGGGCCTCTTTCCTAGGACTAATTCTAACTCTGTGAGGAGCTGCTAGGTTTTAAAATGTCAGCTCTCAAGAACTGCTTGGCTTGTGAATACCATTTCCAAGGTAAACAAACATCTTGTTGTAAAGTCACTGTTCTATTTAAAGAAGCGTCAAGAAAATCTTTACTTTTAAGTTATTTGGATAAAGTATTTTTTTTTTTTTTTTGTAACAGATTATCTTTCTCCCTGAGTTCTCCAAATTTCGGATTGTGGCTTTATGACAATGTAGGTATTTGCATAAGTTCAATAAGAGTCCTTTAAAACAGAACAATTGGAAACCCTGGTTATTTTACCAAGGCTTTAACTAAAATACTATATTTTTAGGTAAAGTTCCATCACAGCCAACTTAAAAGGAGCCTATATGGCCAATCAATTCTTGCTGCATTTTATGCAGCAAATCAGGCCAAGCATAATAATCCTATAACACAGAAATGGGTCTTAATATAATTTTTCTTTAGTAGAAAAGAAAGGGGCTAAATAAACTGTTTCATAAGGAAAAGTGTAATAGTTGGTACAAGATTTCGATCCTAACTTTGTTTTTTTAAGTGCAAATTATATCATGAATTATTTCTTGGCTATAATAATCCTTTAGAGTGTACCAGATAATAATTTTTCTTCGTATTTTTAGTTGGCACCCTAATGGAATAGGTTCCTTTGTCTGTTCTAACACAAAAATTACTCTTATAATTGTCAAAATATAAATGTTATTCATCTCTCTTTGTTTTACTTCCAAGGAAATCAAAATCATGGTATTCTAAAGACCAGATTTTATTCTCCCTCATTTGCCATTCCAGTGGACGCAGATCTGTTTCCCTGTGAAGGTTCTGCTGCTAAAACTATACACACATCCTCTCTCTAGCCCCAGGGACTGTCGTAGAAGTGGCGGGCACATGAGATCGTAAGGGCTGGTTTTGAGGTGTAAAATTAGGTCATGGTCAAACCCTCCAAATCAAGAAGGGGTACAAAGATGCCTAAGCTGCCTGTAAAACAAATTTAGTTGCCTTTTAAACTATTATGTGTCACTTTTGCATCCGCTCCAACCATAAAGAATTTTCTGCTTAGTATAGAATTAAAGGAAGATATTTACTAACAGGATAAAATGCCTTGTAACAAAGCCTACTGGGTATAAAACTCCTAGTTATGAGTTGTAAAGATAAATCTATCTATCTCTCTCTCTATTATCTACATATTTTAAATATTTTTCAGATCGATGCTTATGTTTCATATAGCAAATTGCTCTAAGTCTGTAACTAAAACAAAGTTTACCCA
Organism: Rhinopithecus roxellana; assembly: GCF_007565055.1. NCBI lineage: Eukaryota > Metazoa > Chordata > Mammalia > Primates > Cercopithecidae > Rhinopithecus > Rhinopithecus roxellana. Next base: position 37,726,115 of record NC_044555.1, on the reverse strand, counting down.
TAGCTCAATGCATAGAAGTTAAAAATAAGTCAGTCTGGTAATGCTGCCTTTAGGTTTTGTTTGCTGGGTTTTTTACTTAACATAATTTTAAGAGGTGATGAATGCCTGTCCACATCCATTTATATCTGGCCGGGAACAATTAATTGACTATCTGTCTTTGACTCTTAAGGCCCTCAGCCATATGGAGTTCTACCAAGGGACAGGATGGATGCAGGGCAGGCAGCCACGCCACCCAAGCAATACTATGGAACAAAATAAAGATTTGCTGGCCTTTGATGTTGCCTCTGGAAAATCTTAGCCAGAAGGGGGAAAATGTAAACCAAAAATAAAATTTTAAGGCCTCCCCAAATATTTGAATGAACTTCCTCCTGGGCCAGGGCTCTTAAATTTTAACCTGAAAGACTGGTTCAGGCCATGAAGGAAAGTGGGGGTCAGACATGCCTTATTATACCTCTCTGCTATTAGCATCAACACCAGCTTTAGGTCTGATAAAAAACGTTTACTAGCTATTCTTTCTGAAGCTTGCTACCTGGAGGCTTTATTTGCATGATAAAACTTTGGACTTCACAAACTCTTATTACAACACTGGCATTCCTCTCTATTTATCCCAGGTCTTTAGACAAATTCAACCAATTATCAATCAGAAAATATTTAAATTTACCTATAGCCTGGAAGCCCCCACTTCGAATTGTCCCACTTTTCTGGAACAAACCAATGTATTTCTCAAATATATTTGACTGATGTCACATGCCTCCCTAAAATGTATAAAACCAAGTTGCACCCAAGTGAGCTTGGGCACATGTTCTCAGGACCTCCTGAGGGCTGTCTCATGGTTACTTACATTTGGCTCAGAATAAATGCCTTCAAATATTTTTTAAAAATAATACTCCGTTGTGTGTATGTACTACATTTTCTTTATACATTCATCTGTCAATGGGCGCATCAGTTGTTTCCAAATCTTAGCTATTGTGAACAGTGCTGCAACAAACATCGGAGTGCAGATATCCTTTTGATATACTGATTTCCCCTTTTTTGGGATATACACCCAGCAGTGAGATTGCCAGAGCATACAGTAGTTGTGTTTTTTAGTTTATTGAGGAACCTCCAAACTGTTATCCATATGACTTGTACTAATTTACGTGTCTAACAATAATGTCTGAGAGTTCCCTTTTCTCCACATACTCGCCAGCACTCGTTAATGCCTATTGGATGAAAGCCATTTTAACTGGGGTGAGATGATATCTCATTGTAGTTTTGATTTGCATTTCTCTGATGATCAATGATGGTGAGCACATGCCTGTTTGCCACTTGTATGTCTTCTTCTGACAAATGTCTATTCCAATCTTTTGCCCATATTTTAATTGAATTGTTAAGTTTTCGTTCCATAGAATTGCTTGAGCTCCTTATGTATTCTACTGGTTATTAATTCCTTGACAGATAGTGATATGATTTGGCTCTGTATCCCCACCCAAATCTCATCTTGAATTGTAATCCTCAAGTGTTGAGGGAGGGACCTGGTGGGAGCTGATTGGATCATGAGGGTGGTTTACCCCATACTGTCCTTGTGATAGTGAGGGAGTTCTTACAAGATCTTATGGTTTAAAAGTGTCAGTTTCCCCTGCACTCTCTCTTCTGTCATCATGTGAGACATGCCTTACTTCCTTTTTGCCTTCCATCATGATTTTAAGTTTCCTGAGGTCTCTCCAGACATGCCGAACTGCAAGTCAATTAAACCTCTTTTGTTTATTATTTACCCAGTCTCAGGTAGTATCTTTATAGCAGTGTGAAAACAGACTAATACAGATGAGTAGTTTGGAAATATTTTCTCCTATTCAATAGGCTGCCTCTTCACTTTGTTGATTGATTCCTTTGCTGTGCAGAAGCTTTGTAAATTGAAGTGATCTCACTTATCCATTTTTGCTTGATTGTCTGTGCCTCTGGGGTATTAATCAATAAATTTTTGCCCAGACTAATGTCCTACAGGGGTTTGACAATGCTTTTTTTAACAGCAATTTTATAGTTTTACATCTTAGATTTAAATCTTTAATACATTTTTATTTGATTTTTGCATGTGGTGAGAAAGAGGCTCTACTTGTGTGTGTGTGTGTGTGTGTGTGTGTGTGTGTGTGTGTGCACGCATAGGAATATCCAGTTTTCCCAGCACCTTTTATTGAAGAGACTATCTTTTCCTCAGTGTATGTTCTTGGCATCTTTGTGGAGAATGAGTTCACTGTAGGTATGTGGATTTGTCTCTGTGTTATTAATCTCTTATATTGGTCAATAATACAGTTTGGCTGTGTCCCCACCCAAATCTCATCTTGAATTGTACTACCATAATTCCCACGTGTTGTGGGAGGGACCCAGTGTGAGATAACTGAATCATGGGGGCGGATTCCCCCATACTTTTCTCATGGTAGTGAAAAAGTCTCACAAAATCTGATGGTTTTATTAGGGGTTTCTGTTTTTGCATCTTCCTCATTCTCTCTTTGCCTGCAGTCATCCATGTAAGACAGGACTTGCTCCTCCTTGCCTTCTGCCATAATTATGAGGCTTCCTCAGCCACATGGAACTGTAAGTTCAATTAAACCTCTTTCTTTTGTAAATTGCCCAGTCTCAGGTGTGTATTGATCAGCAGCATGATAGCGAATGGATACAGGTACCAGTAGAGGGGGGCGTTGCTAAAAAGATACCTGAAAATGTGGAAGTCACTTTCAAACTGAGTCATAGGCAGAGGTTCAAACAGTTTGGAGGGCTCAGAAGAAGACAGAAGAACGTGGAAAAGTTTGGAACTTCCTAGAGACTTCTTGAATGACTTTGCCGAAAATACTTACAGTGATATGGATAATAAGGTCTAGGATGAGACGGTCTCAGATGAAGATGAGGAACTTGTTGGGAAATGGAGCAAAAGTGACCCTTGTTATGTCTTAGCAAAGAGACTGGCAATATTTTGCCCCTGCCCTAGAGATTTGTGAAACTTTGAACTGAAAGAAATGATTCAGGGTATCAAGTGACAAAAATTTCTAAGCAGCAAAACATTCAAGTGGTGACTTGGATGCTATTAAAAGCATTCAGTTTTAAAAGGGAAACAGTATAAAAGTTTGAAAAATTTGCAGTCTGACAATGCAATAGAAAAGAAAATCCCATTTTCAAAGGAGAGATTCAAGCTGGCTACAGAAATTTGCATAAGTAACCAGAAGCCAAATGTTAATCCCCAAGAAAATGGAGATACGTCAGAGGGATATGTCAGAGGTCTTCATGGCAGCCCTTTCCATCACAGGCCTGGAGGTCTAGGAGGCAAAGTGGTTTCATGGGCCTGGCCCAGGTTCCCCAAGCTGTGTGCAGCTTAGGGACTTGGTGCCCTGTGTCCCAGCTGCTCCAGCCATGGCTGAAAAGGGCCAACATAGAGTTTGGGCCATGGCTTCAGATGGTGCAAGCCCCAAGCTTGAGCCTGTGGGTGCACAGAAGTCAAAAATTGAGGTTTGGGAACCTCCACCTAGATTTCAGAAGATGTGTGGAAATGCTTGGATGCTCAGACAGAAGTCTGCTGCAAGGGTGGACCTCTCATGGAGAACCTCTGCTAGGGCAGTGCGGAAAAGAAATGTGTGGTTGGAGGCCCCACACAGAGTCCCCATGGGGCACCACCTAGTGGAGCTGTGAGAAGAGTGCCACCGTCCTTCAGACCCCAGAATATTAGATCCATTGACAGCCTGGAAAAGTTGCAGACAATCAATGCCAGCCCATGAAAGCAGCCAGGAAAGAAGCTGTGACTTGCAAATCCACAAGGGCCGAGCTGCCCAAGACCATGGAAACCCACTTATTGCATTAGCATGACCTGGATGTGAGACATGGAGTCAAAGGAGATCATTTTAGAGCTTTAAGATTTGACTGCCCCACTGCATTTAGGACTTGCATGGGCCCTTTAGTCCCCTTGTTTTGGCCAATTTCTCCCATTTGGAATAGTTGTATTTACCCAATGTCTGCATTCCCATTATATCTAGGAAGTAACTAACCTGCTTTTGGTTTTACAGGCTCAAAGGTGGAAGAGACTTACCTTTTCTCAGATGAGACTTTGGACTGTGGACTTTTGAGTTAATGCTGAAATGAGTTAAGACTTTGGGCCGGGCGCGGTGGCTCAAGCCTGTAATCCCAGCACTTTGGGAGGCCGAGACGGGCGGATCATGAGGTCAGGAGATCGAGACCATCCTGGCTAATACGGTGAAACCCCGTCTCTACTAAAAAATACAAAAAACTAGCCGGGCGACGAGGCGGGCGCCTGTAGTCCCAGCTACTGGGGAGGCTGAGACAGGAGAATGGCGTGAACCCGGGAGGCGGAGCTTGCAGTGAGCTGAGATCCGGCCACTGCACTCCAGCCTGGGCGGCAGAGCAAGACTCCGTCTCAAAAAAAAAAAAAAAAAAAAGACTTTGGGGGACTGTTGGGAAGGCACAGTTGGTTTTGAAATGTGAAGATATGAGATTTGGGAGGGGCGAAGGGTGGAATGATATGGTTTGGTTTTGTCCCCATCCAAATCTCATCTGAAATTGTACTCCCATAATTGCCACTTGTTGTGGGAGGGACCCATTGGGAGATAACTGAATCATGGGGGCAGTTTCCCCCATACTGTTCTCATGGTAATGAATAAGTCTCACAAGATCTGATGGTTTTATCAGGGATTTCCAGTTTTGTATCTTCCTCATTCTCTCTTTGCCTGCTGCTATCCATGTAAGATGAAACTTGCTCCTCCTTGCCTTCTGCCATGACTGTGAGGCTTCCCCAGTCACATGGAACTGTAAGTCCAATTAAATCTCTTTCTTCTGTAAATTGCCTGGTCTCAGGTATGTCTTTATCAGCAGCTTAAAAACAGACTAATACAGTCAATGTGTCTGTTTTTATGCCAGTACTATGCTCTTGTGGTTACTAAAGCTCTGTACTATAGTTTGAAGTCAGGTAATGTGATTCCTCCGATTTTTTTTTTTTTTTTTTTTTTTTTTTTTGCTCAGAATTGCTTTGACTATTCTGTCTTTTGCAGTTCCATATACATTTTAGGATAGTTGATTCTATCTCTGTGAAGAATGTCACAGGTATTTTGATTGGGATTGCATTAAATCTGCAGGTTGCTTAGAGTAGTATGGACATTTTAACATTATTGTTTCTTCCAATCTATAAACATAAACTAACTTTCCTGTTTTTTGCATCCTCTTCAATTTCTTCCATCAGTATTTTATAGTTTTTATTATAGAGATCTTTAACTTCTTTAAGTTAAATTCTAGATAATTAATTTAATAAATAAAATTAAAAACAATTTTAATTATTTTTCTTAATATTCACAGTTGACATAGAAATACTACTGATTTTTGTATGTTGATTTTGTATACAACTTTGCTGAATTCATTTATCATTTCTAATAATAGTTTTCTGGTTGAATCTGGTTGAATCTCTAGATTTTACTGAATATAAGATCATATCATCTGCAAACAAGGATAATTTGACTTTTTTCTTAACAAGCTGGATGCGCTTTGTATCTTTCTCTTGTCTAATTTATCTAGCTAGACTGCCCAGTATTATGTTGAATTACAGTGTTGACAGTGGGCATCCTTGTCCTGTTCCAGTTCTTAGAGGAAAGATTTTCCATTTTCCCCCATTCGCCATGATACTAGCTGTAGATCTGTGATATATGGTTTTTATTATGTTGACGTATGTTCCTTCTGTACCTAGTTTTTTTTAGTGTTTTCATAATGAAGGGATGTTCTCAAACTCCCAACCTCAAGCGATCTGCCCACCTCAGCCTCCCAAAGTGCTGGGATTACAGGTGAGAGTCACCGTGTCTGGCCCAGTGAAGCGATGTTGAATGTTATCAAATGCTTTTCCAGCATCAATTGAAATAATCATATGGCTTTTGTTCTTCATTCTGTTGATATGATGTATCGGTTGATTATTTTGTGTATGTCAATCTAACGTTGCATTCCTGGGATAAATCCCACTTGATGGATGATCTCTGTAATGTCTCATAGAATTTGGTTTACTAGCATTTTGTTAGTATTTTTTCATCAATATTCATCAGAGGTATTGTCCTGTACTTTTATTTTTTGATGTGTCTTTGTCTGGTTTTGATACTAAGGTAATACTGGCTTTATAGAATGAGTTTGGAAGTATACTTTTCTCCTCTATTTTTGAAATAGTTTGAGTAAGATTGGTATTAGTATTACTTTAAATGTTTGGTAGAATTCAGCAGTGAAACCACTGAATCTTGGGCTTTTCTTTACTGGGAGACTTTTAACACAATTTTGTTGTTGTTACTTGTTATTGGTCTGTTCAGGTTTAAATTTCTTTGTTGTCCAAACTTGGTAGGTTGTACGTGGCTAGAACTTTGTCCAGTTCCTCTAGATCATCCAAATTATTGGTATATAGTTGCTCATGGTAACCACTAATGATACTTTTAATTTCTGTAGTATTGGTTGTAATCCCTCCTTTTCTACTGTTAATCTTATTTGGATCTTCTCTCATTTTCTCTTAGTTATTGTGGCTAAAGTTTTGTCAATTTCATTTATCTTTTAAGAAAACTTTTTCTTTCTTTGATCTTTTGTATTGTTTTCTAGTTTTAATTTCATTAATTTTTGCTCTGATCTTTGTTTTTTGTGTTTTTTTTTCTACTACTAACCATGAATTTGGTTTGCTCTTGCTCTTCTAGTTCTTTAAGATGCAGCATTAGGCTATTTATTTATAGTTTTACTTCTTTTTTAATGTAGGCACTTACAATCATAAATTTATCTTGTAGTTCTGCTTTTGTTGTATTACATAAATTTTGGTATGCTGTGTTTCCACTAGCATTTGTGCAACAAATTTTTCTGTTTTCTTCTTAATTTCTTCTTTGAGTCACTTGCCATTCAGGAGCATATTATTTAATTATCATGTGTTTGTATAGTTTCCAAAATTACTCTTTTTATTGATTTCTAGTTTTATTCCATTGCTGTCAGAAAAGATGCTTGCTTTTGTTTCAATTTTTTGAATGTTTTAAGACTTGTTTTGTGACATAACATATGAGCTATCTTTGAGAATTATCCATATGCTGAGGAAAAAAATGTATATTCTGCAGCTCTTGGATGACATGCTCTGTAAACATCTATTAGATCCATTTTCTCAATAGAGGACATTCAGTCTAATGTTTCTTTACTGATTTTCTGTCTGGAGGATCTGTCAAATGCTAACAGATGAGTGTTGAATTTTCTAGATATTATTTTATTTGGGTCTTTTTCTTTAGTTCTAGCATATTTGCTTTGTATATTGGAGTGTTCCAGTGTTTGGTGCATATACTTTTATAATTTTGATGTCTTCCTGCTATGTTGACGCCTTCATCATTACATAACGACTTTCTTTGTCTCTTTATACATATTTGTCTTAAAATTTTTTTTGTTTGTGTTATGAGTATAGCTACAGATGCTCTTTTATGGTTTGCATTGCCATTGAATATCCTTTTCATCCCTTTATTTTCAGTTTATATGTGTCTTTATTGGAGATGTGTGTTTCTAGTGGGCAATAGATCACTGGATCTTATATTTTTATCCATTTTATGTCTTTTTATTGGAGGGTTAATTTACATTAAATATTATTGATAAGTAAGAACTTACTCCTGTCATTTAGTTATTTGTTTTCTGATGATTTTGTCACCTTCTCTTCCTTTGCTTCTTCCTCTCTGTCTTCCTTTTAGAGAAGGTAATTTTCTTTTGTGGTATGACAATTTAATTTCTTGCTTTTCATGTTTTTAGGTATTCATTATGTTTTTTGATTTGTGGTTAGCATGAGTCTTGCAAATAATGTCTTATAACCTATTATTTTAAAGTGATGACAACTCAACACTGATTTCATAAACATCCTAACAAACAAGCAAAATAAAAAACTTAAAAAACCTTACACTTTAACTTTACCTACCCCCCATTTATAAGTTTTTGTTTTTTCCATTTGTATCTTATTGTACTGTCTATGTCTTGAAAAGTTGTAGTATTATTTTTGACTGGTTATTCTGTTAGTCTTTCTACTTGAGATATGAATAGATTACACATCACAGTTACAGTGTTATTATATTTTGTGATTTTCTGTGTACTTATTATTTCCAATAAGTTTTTTACCTTCAGATGATTTATTATTTCTGATTAATGTAATTCTGTTTCAGAAAAAAACCCTCTTTAGCATTTCCTATAAGTCAGGTCTAGTGTTTATGAAATCCCTCAAATTTTCTTTGCCTGGAAAGCCTTTTTTTCTCTTTCATGTTTGAAGAATATTTTTTACCAGATATACTATTCCAGGGTAACGGCTTGATTGTTTGTTTGTTTGTTTGTTTTTTCTTGCTTCAGCACTTTAAATATGTCATGCCAATCTTTCCTGGCCTATAAGGTGTCCACTGGAATGTCTGCTTCCAGACATGGTGGAGCTCCATTGTATGTAATTTTTTCTTTTCTCTTGCTGCTTTTAGAAACCTTTCTTTATCTTTGACTTTTGGGAGTTTGATTATTAAATCCCTTGAGGTAGCCTTTTTGTGTTAAATCTGCTTGGTGTTCTGTAACCTTTTTGTACTTGGATATCGATATCTTTCTCTAGGTTTGGGACGATCTCTGTTATCATCACTTTGAGTAAACTTTTAACCCCTATCTCTTTCTCTACCTCCTCTTTAAGGCCAATAACTCCCAGATTTGCCATTTTGAGGCTATTTTCTAGATATTGTAGACATGCTTTATTGTTTTTTATTTTTGTTTTATCTCCTCTGAATTTATTTTCACATAACCTGTTTTCAATTTCACTAATTCTTCTTCTGCTTGATCAATTATATTAAGAGCCTCTGACACATTATTCATTATGTCTATTGCATTTTTCAACCTTAGAATTTCTGCTTGATGCTTTTTAATTATTTCAACTTCTTTGTTACATTTATCTGATATAACTAAATTGCTTCCTGATGTTATATTGGATTTCCTTGAGTTTCCTCGAAACAGTTATTTTTAATTATCTGTTTGAAATGTCACATATCTCTGTTTATCCAAGGTTGGTCCTTGATGCCTTATTTAGTTCCTTTGGTGAGGTCATGATGATTGTCTTGATGCTTGTGGATGTTCATTGATGTCTGAGCATTGAAGAGTTGGATATTTATCATAGGCTTCACAGTGTAGGGTTGTTTTTGTTTGTCTCTTCTGAGAAGGCTTTCCAGATATTCAAAGGGACTTGGGCCACAAGCTCAATAATTCAGTGGTTCTTGTAGACTCATAGAAGTACTGCCTTGAGGTTCTCAGATAAGATACAGAAGAATTATCTGGATGATAGAGAGATACTCTTGCCCTCTTTCCTTACTTTCTCCCAAACAATCTCTTTGTATGCTGTGCTGCTTGGAGCTGGGTGTGGGTTACCATACACACCACTGTCACCACCACCACTGGGATTGTACTGCATCAAACCCAAAGCCAGCACAGCACTGGGTCTCACCCAAGGCCCACTGTTAACACTACCTGGCTACTGACTATGTTCACTCAAGGCCCTAAGTCTCTACAATCAGCAAATGTGGAATCCAGTCATATTTCTCTCCTTCCTTTCAGAATGGCAAGTTCCCCAGGCCCCATGCAGGTCTAGAAATTCTGTCTTGGAGCCAGGGATTGGATTCAGAAACCTTAGAAATCTCCCTGGTGTTCTATTCCTTTGCAGTTATGCTGGCTCTCAGAACACAAGACAAAATCCTTCTTGCTCTTTTCTCCCCTTTTTCCAGGCCGAGAAGCCTCTCCCAGTGGCCATCCCACCAGCACATGGGGAATTCTGCCAGGTCACCACTACTCTTCACTTAACATTCCAAGGGCTCTTCAGTCAGCTTGTGATGAACGTTGCCAGGCCTAGGACTCACTCTACAGTGAAGTAATCGCCCCTGTGTCCCAGGGCATGTCCAGAAATACTGCTCAGGAGCCTAGACCTGGACTTGGAGACCCCAAAAGCCCACTTGGCATTCTACCCCACTGTGGCTGAGCTGGTAGGTACCTAAGGTGCGAGACAAAGTTTCCTTCACTTTTCTCTCTGATTTTCTCATGCAGAAGAAGTCTTTCACTATAACCAACGCATCCTGAAATGTTTTACCTGAATCCAGCACATCTGAGCCTCACCGAAGGCCCATGGCATACTACCTAGGTATCACTTTTGGTTATTCAGGCCCCCAAGGGCTCCTAAATCAGCAGGTGGTGAATTCTGCAAGGACTGGGTAATTTTATTCAAACCAGTGGGTTACCTTCTAGTCCCAGGTGTGTCTAGAAATGTCTTCTTGGAGGTAGGTCCTGGAATGGGGACCTCATGACTCTGCCCAGTACCCTATCCTATTATGTCTGTGATCCAAGATGCAAGACAAAGTCCTCTTTATCCTTTCCTCTCCTTTCCTCAAGCAGAAGGAAGAAGTCGCTTTTGTTGCTGTAAGCTGTGCTGCCTGGAGTTGGGAAAGAGGTGTCACAAGCATTTCTTTAGCCTCTCTGTACCTAGGTCATGTCCCATCATAGTCTGCTGACTCTGAATCCAGACCAGCACTAGGACATGCCTAGTAATTGCAGTCCTTGTGTCCTTGACTACCTTTCAAGTTTACCTTAGACCTCAGAGCCCTTTATCCCACAGTGGCAAGGCTTGCTGAGAAATTCAAGCTTCTATCTCTGAGATAGATAATTCCCCTCTGGCGAGGACTGATCCAAATGCTCCCTCCGTGAGTGGGTGCTGGCCGAATCCAGCATGGCTTTGCTCTCTGCTGTGACAAGGCAGCACTGAGTTCAATGCCAAGTACTCCAGTCATTGTGTTCTCTCTCCCACAAGAGCACAGATTCTCTCTGCGTTCCGTGTGGTCCTTGCTAAAGGATGGGGGAGGTGTAGCATCAGTGACCCAAGACTGTCTTTCCTACCCTCTTCAGTGCCTCTTTCAGCAATACAAAGTTAAAACTGGGTACTCTGGTTGCTCACTTGATTTTTGCTTCTTATGATGATGCATTTCTGTGTAGTTGTTAAAATTTGGTGTTCATGCAAGAGTGGATGATAAGTGGAGGCTTCTATTCATCCATTTTGCTCTGCCCCATGCTTCTTACTTTGACACTGTATTCTTCAGTTCTCACATTGCTATAAAGAAACGTCTGAGACTGGGTAATTTATAAAGAGAAGAGGTCTAATTGGCTCGTGGTTCCACAGTCTGTACAGGAAGTGTCACAGCATCTGCTCAGCTTCTGGGGAGACCTCAGGAAACTTACAATCATGACAGAAGGCAAATGGGGAGCCAGCACTTCACAGGGCTGGAGTAGGAGGACGGCTGGGGAAGGTGCCACACTGTTTTAAATAACCAGATTTCATGAGAACTCACTCACTATCACAACAAGAGCACCAAGGGAAAAATATGTCCCCATAATTCAACACCTCCCACCAGCTTTAAAATCCTACATTGGGGATTACAATTCGACATGAGATTTGGGTGGCAACATAGATCCAAGTCATATCAGACACAAAACATCAACAGAAGTCAAGCTAACTCTTATTTTCTTCTTATTATCTCTGAATTATAACTTCTCAAGAACACAGAAAGGGCAAGGATTAATTACAAATTTGGGCTCAAACATCACATTATGATAGCTGAGCTGAGTATAAAGAAAGTCACTTAAAATATTATTTTTCAACTCCTGCTGAGAAGCAGTCTCATACAGAATAAGATTTTTCTATGATATCTGATATAATTTGCCACTCCGTTTTGTCTGAAAATGGTCTCTTGTTTTAGGCTTCCTTGATAACGTACTGCTCTGGTTCTTTTTCTACATTTGACCATTTGGGGAAGGTTTCTTTCTCTGACTGTTTGCTGTATTTTTTTCTGTTTAATGCAAGTGTTCTTTAGGGTTTTATCTTCAATTCTCGTCTCACTCAATATAATGTCCCCTGATAAATTCATTTACTATTAATGTTTCAACCACCATCAATATGTTGACACTCAAAAATCCTTAACCCTTTCTACCCCCAGATCTGTTTCCTGATATTCAGACAGAAAAGAAAAACCCTACAACTCGACATTTTATACTTGAATGTACCACAGGCTTTTCAAGGTTAGTATGTCAAAAAGTAATCTCATCATCACAACATTCTCCCTAATAGGTCTTATGTTTTCCTGTCTCTCCCATCCTCGTTAATGTTTCTACTACCTTAAGTCAAACTTGAGAGTCATTCCAAATTTTGTTTTCCTCAATCCCTGCTCAGACACCTGAGTCAACATCCTTCCCCTTGCTTATACCTTCTCTTTTTCACTCCCAAAGCCTTAGGCCAGGCCTATATATTCTTTTGCAGAGATGATTGCAATAATTTCCTAACTTGTCTTTTAGATTCAATTTTACACCTATCCAATCCAATCTTTATATCTTCTTAGAAGTAATCTATATACAATGTACATCTGACAATGTCATTTTCCACTTAGACCCTTCAATGACACCATTCATGACTCTAAGGTAAAAATAACAATCCTCCTCATTAAAATCTCTACTATATTTATGCCCTTTTGCTGTTTTTATTGTAAGCTTGTAATTATTTTTTTGGTTCCACTTGTTTACATGAGTTGGGAACTTTTAAATCAGAGAGCGATATTTTTTTTTGTAACTCCTCTGCATTGGAAATCGAAGTAATTAGATAATTCAAAGATTTTAGTGAGAAAATAAATGAATTCAATGAAAATAAACTAACATAAAACCCACAAGCAAACCAGTTATTTTACACTAAATCAAGTGTATTAAAATGACTAGTTTTTCTATTTTTTTATACCCCTCCAAAAATGATGCTGGTTACAGAGAACCTGAGAAAACATATTAGTAGAAAGTGATGACAAAGAAGTTGAAGATAGTTTTAGAAAATGAGATATAAGGCCAATCACGGTGGCTCATGCCTGTAATCCCAGCACTTTGGGAGGCCGAGGTGGGTGGATCACGATGTCAGGAGATCGAGACCATCCTGGCTAACACGGTAAAACCCCATCTCTACTAAAAATACAAAAACTTAGACGGATGTGGTGGCACACACCTGTAGTCACAGCTACTCAGGAGGCTGAGGCAGGAGAATCTCCTGAACCCAGGAGTGGGAAGTTGCAGTGAGCCAAGTTCGCACCACCACACTCCAGCCTGGGCGACAGAGTGAGGTTCCATCTCAAAAAATAATAATACTATTAATTTATTAAACTAAGGTATTTTGAAGGCTCTAAGATGCTCAATTAATTCGATTAGTATGTTATCTCCAAATTATAACTTTTTAAGAGACATGTTCTTTCTCATTCAGGCTGGAGTGCAGTGGCACAATCATAGTTCACTGTAATCCCAAACTTCTAGGCTCAAGCCTCCATGCCTGGCTAATTTTTTAAAGACAGGGTCTCACTATGTTGCCCAGGTTGGTCCTGAACTCCTAACCTCAAGTGATCCTTCCACCTCGGGCTCCCAAAACCTGGGATTATGGGTGTGGGCTGCTGCACCCAGCTCCCAAATTATAATTATTAGAACAGTGTCAATACATCCCAGAATGTTTTCTTTTTTACTTTCATTTTAGATTCAGTGATGCATGTGCAGGTTTGTTACACAGGTAAACTGCATGTCATGACGATTTGTTGCACAGATTATTTTGTCACACAGGTAACAAGCATAGGACCACATGGGTGTTTTTTCTGATCCTCTCCTTCCTCTCACCCCACACCCTCAAAGAGGCCTCAGTTTCTGTTGTTCCTCTCTTCATGTCTGTATGTTCTCATTGTTTACTTCCCAATTATAAGTGAGAACATGTGGTCTTCGGTTTTCTGCAGCTGCATTAAAATAATAGTTTACTTAAAATAATGGCCACCAGCTCTATCCATGTTGCTGCAAAGGACATGATCTTATTCCTTTCAACGGCTGCATAGTATTTCATGATGTATATATACTACATTTTCTTTATCTACTCTTTCATTGATAGGCATTAAGTCAATTCCATGTCTTTGCTATTATAAACAGGGTTGCAATGAACATATGTGTGCATGTGTCATTAAGGTAGGAAGATTATATTCCTTTGGGTATATAGCCAATAATGGGATTGCAGGGTCAAGTGGTAATTCTGTTTTAAGTTCTTTGAAAAATCGCCACACTGCCTTCTACAGTGGCTGAACTAGTTTACACTCCCACCAGTAGTGTATAAGTGTTTGCTTTTCACTGCAACCTCGGCAGCATTTTGCTTGCACCTCGCCTGAGGCCTACGTGAGGATGGAGTATGGAAGGAGAGAGAGAATCAGAAAAAATACTTATCTGGTCCTATGCTTATTATCTGGTAGACAAAATGGTCTGTACACCAAACCCCACGGTACGTAGTTTACATGTGTAACAAACCCCCCACACAACCCTGAACCTAAAATAAAAGTTAAAAGAAGAAAACATTCTAGGATATATTGACATTTTTCTAGTAATTATCATCTGGAGGCTGGGTGTGGTAACCCACACCTGTAATTCCAGCACTTTCGCTGGCCAAGGTGGGAGGTTCACTTGAGGTCAGTTCTCTTTTGGCCTCTTAGTAATAGCCATTCTGGTTGGTGTGAGATGGTATCTCATTGTGGTTTTGATTTGCATTTCTCTAAGCATTAGTGATGTTAAGCAATTTTTTTTCATGTGCTTTTTGGCCCAGTATGTCATCTTTTGAAAAGTGTCTGTTCATGTCCTTTGCCCACTTTTGAATTGGGATGTTTGCTTTTTGCTTGTACATTTGTTTATAGAATGTTTTATTAAAAGGTCACTTTTATTTCTTGTATTTTATATTCTAGCTTGCTTTTTTTTTTTTTTTTTTTTTTTTTTTTTTGTCTTTTGGGGACTTGTATGCATACAGCAATAACTCCATGGCATTCTTTTTTAAGCCTGAGCTTTAGTGGATACTGAATAATGCTTAGGAAGGAATGAAAACTGGGATAAAGAAAGAAAAGACTGGAAGAAAGATTTTTTTTTAAGTTTCCAATGGAATGTGACAATGGAGATGTCCAGTCGCAAGCTGAACATGCTTGGTTTGGAATTCTGTAGTGAAGTTGTGACTATAGACAGAAACTTTGGAGTTATAAACATAAAACTACAGATATGAACATGCCTGATATTATCCAGAAAGAGCCTATGGAGTCTAAAAAGCAGGTGGTGAGGATAGGTTCCTGAATATCATAAACATTTTAGGATTACTCACACTGAAGAACCTGTAAAGGGAGTAAGAGAAATAGTCATAATGATAGAGGAAAACAAGGAGACAGGGTTATCATAGAAATTTTGGAAGGACAATCTCACAAAGACAGTGGGCCACAGTCCAAAATATCAAAGAGAGATAAAGTAAGACAAGAAAAGCAAAGTGACTGGAGCCTTTGGAAATACTGGTCCCATTGATAAATTTGGGAAGACAGGGTCTTCCATTTCAAGGGAATGGGAGGGGTTGTTGAGAAGCCAGGTGATTGTAATTTGGGGACAGTGAGCAGTAAATAAGCAGAGGCAGTAAATAAATATAGACTACTCTTATGATGCCTCTTAGCTATAAAGAAAATGGCATGATGACTACAGAGATTTATGTTATTGACAAAGAATATAGAGATGATATCTGATGGAGCAAGTTTTTTAGGAGACAGAAGAAACAGAAGCGGGAAAATTTGCCATGTGGAGAAGAAGGGAGCCCTCTTACATTGAGTTATGAGTGAGGAAGTAAAAGATATGTGGACATGAAGATACATAGTAGGGGAAAAGTAAGAAAGTTGTAGTGATTCTTGACTTACGGCTTCCATTTTCTCAGCGAAGTGAGAGGCTAAGTCTGCTAACACTGAAAGAGAAAGGAATGTCAGGAGATTTGAGGTGGAAAAAATGTAAGTCTGGAGTGGACATTGAAGAGCAACATAAAGGAATCTGAGAGCTTCTCTGTCTTCATGGTGACTAAAAATTATTGGACGATAATTAACACCCTACCACAGCTTGGAAACTATAAATTTATTGTAACTTCATATAATGAATGTGCAACATTCTTTCAATATGCAGATCAAGTGGTTCCTCCATAGTGAAAATTACTCTGATCCAAAAAAACACCATTTAGCAGTCCTTATTTATGGTACCATTATACCTATGATGTATCTCTATAATTGCACTTAGAATAATATATAATGAGTATACATTATTTGTGCTACATGCTGCCCTCCAACCATATATTGAGATTCTTAAAGGCATAGCTGCATTTCAGGGTATCTCAACAAATGATTGTTGAATGAATAAATAAGTAATCAATAATAAATAAATAAATAATCAATAATAATGGATAGTGCATGTCCAAATGTGTATTTACAATGTTATTATTAATATATCATTCTCAGAATACCTTCCCAGAAACTGCTCCAGCCCAGGTATCCCTATTACATAGCTTAGCTTTGTCAGAATGTGCTCAGTGCAATCAGAAGGAGAGTGTAATTTTAGTAAACAGCACAGTAGATTAGTCTCAGATGTTCAAATTTCTGGTTTGGAAACTCAGAAAAGAACCATGTATGATAAACATGAGATCATATTACAAAGATAATTCTCTATACAATTTTTAAATGAAACCTCTTTTTTCACATTTTATTTTAAGAAAATTAATTTACTATTATACATCTTACTGGTCAATCTATTAAAACCCATAACCAAAAACAACACATGATTAATTTTAAAAGAGGCTTATCCTTGACATTTTTTAAAGAAAACTTCACATTGTGATAGTTTCTCAAACAAACAAATGAGCAAAGATCATTCTTTCAGCCTCAAGAAAATGGAATATAGGTGATACACAAGATAGTAGCTCAATCCATGTGATCTCACTCATTAGGCTGAATGTTAGCTGCCTCTGGAAAAAATGTGCCAGGTTTAAATGATGTGGGTTATAATAAAGTTTTATCATGAAAATAATTTTAACCCAAATTAGGTCATTTATATATTTTAATAACAGTTTAAATCTACTCATTCACATTGTGCAGCTTATGGTCGCTCTTCTCTCACAATTACTTTGCAAGCTTGTTTAACCTATGTGACTGACAGTGAGTGAATTGATTTCTCAAGGATAAGTTAGTAGGATCTTTCTGTAAAAATCCAGGAGATGATTGAAACATTATTTTATAAAAAGCACACTGACATTGTCCATGTTGACAGTGATACCTGTTATTTTATGCTAAGGGATTTGTTAGCAGCTTAGTGATTAAAAAGCTTGGTTTTTGTTAAAGGTAGTTTCAAATTAATTACTTACTGTACTACCAGTCCCTTTCAGCTGATGATATACTGCTACATTAATATTGTGCATACATTCTACACTGAAATTTATAAGAATAAGTCATTCATCTTGTATCAGATCTCATGTTTATCTATTAATTTTAGGACACCTCTTATCTTATTGTCTACCCACTTTTCATTATATGCATACTTTCTGGAAGTTCCACTTAGAATACGAATAATCTTCCATTTTCAAACATATAACAGAGAATATTGTTAGGGCTGCATTATATGACAGGAAAGGAAAAACTTACATACTTTGACATTTAGCTTCCTCTACTATTGTACCCTATTAAAGAACATTGAAATGCTATTTATGCTCTGAGTTTCAGCTATACTTTTGCTTATGAAGTTATCTTTCCCCAAACATTCCAGTTTGTTCTTCAATGGAAAAATGCAAAACAAGTGTTTGAAGATATTCATCATGTTACCTACTGGGAGGGTAAAAGAAAGCTTCAGTCAGAAACAAAAGAGGGTGGCTTATGGAAAGGTTTTTCCCCTAAAATTATTGCATGTAATTAACTGTGAGCAAGCTTGAAGATTCATACATTACTATTAGAACAAAGAGGTTTTCCTTAGTTTACCATCCATCATTCATTCACTCATATAATAGGTATTTGTGAGCACCTACTATGTGTCTGACATTGTTACTGGCACTGCAGAAAGAGAAGTAAAATAATAGGCAAAAACCTTTGCCCTCATGAATCTTACACACTTGGGGAAGATGGAATGTAAACAAAATAAATAAGTAAATTATGAAGCATATTCAAAGGTAATAAGCGTTAAGAAACACAAATAAGCAGACAAGAGGAGGTGAGGAAACATAATTTCATACAGTATCATCAAGGAAAAATTCACTGAGATGGTACCATTTGAACAAAGATCAGGAAACAATGAAGTGAAAAATATCTTGGGGAAGATAATTTCAACCAGAAGGAAAGGAGATGCAACAGCTCTAAGCTGTCCTCTTTCCAACAGCAAAGAGGACCATACTGATGAAGTGGAGTGAGCAAAAAAGTTGGAGAAGATGAAGTCAAAGGAGTAAGGCCTTCAGGTGTATAGAAGCTTGATTTGACCCTTACCTTTACTGAGATGGAAGTCATTGGAGAATTCTTAGCAGTAGAACAACATGATCTGACATAGCACAAAGGATAAAAGTAAGATTTAGCAAATCTTACTAGCTAAAGAAGATTTCTCTTTGTTTGCCAGCTTCAGTGGGATCTCTACTTCTTTTCAGTAAAATTGGAATCTCTGTTAACACCTCTGTTGGGATTACCACTATTTTTTTCTCCCACTGTTTCTTTGTAATTATATATTATATTGTAAATTAGCAGGGTAGACAAATTAACTACAAATGCCTAAGAACACACTGCTAAAATCATTAATTCAAACTTCAAAATGATAAGCAAAATGAACATTATAATGATGTTCATTACTGTGTGGTCACATGCTGTTACAGAATGCAGTTATGTATAGAATAGAATTCAGTTTTTCTTCAAACTGTTGACTCTCCAGAAATGGAACATAAACAGTCAATTAAGAGTAGATTTTGTATATCAATTACATGCGTTATATACTCTATTCTTACAATAAAGTAAGCTGGAGAAAAAAAGGTTAGTAAGAGAATCATAAGGAAGATAAAATGTATTTTACTATTAAGCAGATGTGGATCATCATAAAGGTCTGCAACATAAATATCTGCACACTCACATTGAGTAGGTTGATGAGGAGGAAAAAGAAGAAGGGTTGGTCTTGCTGTCTCAGAAGCGGCAGAGGTGGAAAGATGGAAGAGGTAGAAGGGGAGGCAGGAGATGCAGGCACACTCCATGTACATTTACAGAAATATGTCATAATTTCTCTCTGACTTTTTCACTTTTTCATTTCTCTAGAAGTGTTTCTATACAGTACCAATTCTTCTTCCATTATTTGCTTTAGTTTCAGTGGCTGTGTCATAGAAGGGGCAATGTCATAAAAGAAGTCAAACACAATCTTGAATCACTGGAACCTTTCTGCCAGGCTGCCTGATGTCAATTTCTTTCCAGGCCCTGTTTCTATGTCTTCTTCTTCATTGTCTGGCACTGGTTTGGAAGCACTCATCTCCATCAAGTCGCTTTCTTTTAATTCCTCTGGTGTGGGCTCTATGAGCTCTAGAATTTCTCCAAGCCCCATATCTTCAAAGCCTAAACCCCCCTAAACACACTTATTTTTTTTTAACCACATTCACAGTCTCTTTCATGATTTCCTTGGTTAGCTCTGTTGTAAGTCCTGTAAAGTCATGCACAACATCTGAACACAGTTTTCTCCAGCATAAATTTATTGTTTTGGGCTTGATGGCTTTCATGTCTCTTTCCATAACAATGATGGCATCTTCAATAGTGTAATTCTTCCAGGCTCGCATGATGCTCTCTGTATCCAGGTTCTCTTTCATACTGTTCACAATCCTTTCCATAGAGAATCATGTGTAATTAGTCTTAAAAGTCCCTATGAGCCCTGATCAAGAGGCTGAACTTGACATATTGCATGTGGGGAAAGGAGACCCCTTCAACACCTTTTGTGCTGAATTCACGGGGTTTCAAGTATTCAGGGACGTTGTCCAATATCAAAAGAACTTTAAAAGGCGTGTCTTACTGTAAAATACTTCCTGAGTTCAGAGACAAAGCATGGAAGGAACCAATTCAAAAACAGGGTTCTCATTGTCCAGGCCTTCCTACTGTACAGCCTAAAAGACTGGCAGCTGGTGCTTATATTTTCTCTTTAAGGCTTAGAGGTCAGCAGCTTTATAGATAAAGGCAGTCCTGATCATAAACCCAACTGCATTTACACAAAGCAAACAGTAGAGTTAGGTTATCCATTCCTGCCTTAAATCCTGGTGCTTGATTCTGCTCCTTAGTAATAAATATCCTTCGCGGCATTTTTTTTTTTTCCACAATAGGGCACTTTTCTGCATTATAAATCTGTTCTCCTCACTGTTTTTTCTTTAATGGCGTCTAGGGATTTGTCTGTCGCTTCTTGATTGGCAGAAGCTGCTTCTTCCGTTATCGTTACATATTTTCATCCAAACCTCTTTCTAAATTTATCAAACCTTCCTTTGCTGGCATTGAATACTTCAGCTTTAGATTCTTCATTTTCCTTTTGCTTTAAGTTGTCATATAATGACTTTGCTTTTTCTGAAATTCTATTAAATTGTGTAGGTATGCCTTTTTTAATAACAATTCTGCACCCACATAAAAACTGCATTTTCAGTAAAAGATAAAAAGATATTTCACAAAATTTGAAAGGTTTTCACACCTGCTGGGATAGCAGGAACAATGGTTTCACACATTTCGTTTTCTTTTTTTACAGTGCTCCTTATGCTGGATCCATTTACCTTTAAATGACAGGCAACCGCAGCTGCAGACCTCAATCTAGGGTACATATCAAGCAAATCAAGTTTTTCTTGTAATACCATAACTATTTTCTGCTTCTTGGTAACACTTCCAGCATCATCAGTGGCACATCATATGAATCCCATGGTGTTACTCAAGGTTTACAGTATTACACTAAACATGAAGAAAATATGCAAGAACCATGAGAAATCCCTTTTTACCATGATGCACAATTTACTGAGGAGACAAGCTGCTCATGTGGAAATGATCAGCATCACAGGGCATTTTAAGTGAATGCTGACAACACGAGCTCACTGCGACAGCAACAGAAGGTGGCAATGAAACTATAGTAGTGCACTACATACTCCAGTTAATTTTATGGAGTTGTGATTGAATAACATATCTTTATGTTTGTCTACTTTCAACTGCGAATGACACTATGTAACATCTGTAAGTGGTTGTATGAATAAGTTTTGATGTATTTTAACTTTTTATAACAGATGTGTGTATTTTATGGTGATAAATAATAAAATAGACAAGCATCTAGGTATTTTATGCATTTATGACATACATAACTTTTTGTTTTTTTTTTCTATATGTCTAAGATATGTGGCTTGTCTGTGAGTTTTTTTCAAATTGTTGTAAATCTCCAAAATATACTCCAACGTGTTTATTGAAAAAATCTGTACGTAAGTGGATCTGCACAGGTCAAAACCAGATTGTTCAAAGGTCAACTGTATATCAGGGTTGATTTTACAAAGGTTAAGAAAGAAGAGAAAGACCGAGTCAAATACTTAAAAGAAGAAAAAGGAAGAGATCTGTGTCAGAGACCAACTAAGTCCTAAAGAGAAACATTTTAAGGGTTGTTTTCCTGAGACATCACTTTTGCTATTCTAGCCTCTGGGGAACAAAATCCAGTGTGCTATTCTAGCTTCTGGTGTACAAAATCCAGTGTGCCAAAACACTCTTGTGTTAAAGTAGATTACTCTAGCATACATTTATTAGTTACTTTAATTTAAATCTTAAAGAAAAGAGGTATACATGCCGCTAATTAATTGATGGTACAATTATCTCAAGACTCAATATACAAGTGTGAACAATTATATTTGGCAATTAGTACCAAGTAGACAGACATAGATAGGTAAACAGTTAAGTCTACCAAGTCAGCAGCTCCTTTCAACTTCCCTGCTTTTTCTAACGAAGTCACTTTCTTTAGCAATTTTGCTCACTACTCTTCCCAGGTTTCAATATGCATGGCTAAAAATTTACTATCAAACTTCTTCATTGTACTACGAGGTTTCTGTTTTTCTGAATTTTTAAAAGTAATTTTAAGAGAGTTCCCTTAAAATGAATCAATAATAATATAACACCAGAAAATCTGATGAACTGTGAGGAAGATTCTGCAGAAGATCCTTAACTATGCATCCAAATTCACATACAACCCAGTACATTGTGATGGCGATGGGTATGATCTTAAGCTTTGAAGTCAGACAGATGTGGATTTGAATCCAGGCTCCAATAGTTACTTTGTGACTCTGGACATTTAACCTCTATTTTCCACAACCATAAAACAGGGATGACAATATATAGGGCCTATATATATTTTTGCAATTTGTATTAAGGGAAATGTATATAAAGTCCCAGGCAGGAAGAGTTAGTAATTATTATGAATGTTAGGATTATTTCACCAGAAGATTAAATTCCACCAGCTTGTAATAGCATATATTGTCTTCCATTCAGGGCCCACTTAAAGTGCTTTGCGATCTTGAAGAGTTTCAAATAGTACCAGGAACATTATATGTGCTAAGTGCTAGTGAAGTATCTGTTAAATAAATTAATTAAATAAGCTTCTTTTTAAAGAAAGGATTTGGAGATTAAGGAGAATACCTAGACCAGTCTTTCTCTTCTATTATCACTGGAAAATACTTACCTAGTATTGTCAATGGGCTATGAAAAGGGGTCGGTCTGGCGCTTATCGCCTTTTTTTTTTTTTTTTTTTTTTTTTTTTTTTTTTTTTTTTTTTTGAGATGGAGTTTTGCTCTTGTTGCCCAGGCTGGAGTGCAATGGCACAATCTTGGCTTGTCACAACCTCTGCCTCCCGAGTTCAAGTGATTCTTCTACCTCAGCCTCCTGAGTTGCTGGGAATACAGGCATGCACCACCATGCCCGGCTAATTTCGACATTTTAGTAGAGACGAGGTTTCTCCACATTGGTCAGGCTGGTCTTGAACTCCTGACCTCAGGTGATACATGCGCCTCGGTCTCCCACAGTGCTAATATCACTTGCCTCAAAACTTTGGCCTGGGCTGCTTGATTATATACTTGATATGGTTTGCCTGTGTCCCCAGCAAAATCTCATTTTGAATTGTAGTTCCCATAATCCCCACATATCATGGGAGGGACCAGATGGAGATAATTGAGTCATGGGATCGGTTTGCCCCATCCTGTTCTCATGATAGTGAGTGAGTTTTCACAAGATCTGATGGTTTGATAAGGGGCTCACGCCTTCGGTGGGCACTCATTTCTCTCTCCTGCCACCATGTGAAGGAGGATGTGTTTTCTTATCCCTTCCAGCATAATTGTAAGTTTCCTGAGGCCTCCCAAGCCTTGTGGAACTGTGAGTCAATTTAATCTCTTTCCTTTATAAATTAGCCAGTCTCAGGCAGTTCTTTTTAGCAGTGTAAGAACAGACTAATACAATACTACCACTGTGAAAATGCCCAAAGATGTTGCCATCTTAGAAACAAGACTATAGAAGGCTAGAACAAGTTAAGAAACTGAGCTATTTGCAAACAAGGAATATGTTGTTTTCTTTTTTTATGTTTAAGACTGAGGCATTTCTTGATGAATGAATCAACGCATCAGTGAATGAATACATGAATAAATAAAACAGAAAAGGGGCTTAATTTTGAGTAGATGAGAGTATCTTTAGAAAGTTTATGGATAACGGGACATTCCTTAAATTCTTATGGGATGTACCATTCAAGAAGCTTCATTCTATTTCAGACCTTTCTGTTTTTAGCATATAGAATATACTGCTAATATAACATTTATTTATAAATCAAGAATGATCTTTTTTTAAATGCCTATGATTTAATTAGGAAATATGCTAATGATGATTCTAAGAAATCTGCTACATCATCCCTTACTATTCACACTACTTAAGAGATAATATAGTTTGTATTTGATCAGTAATACTAGGATGTGTTATAGAGTGTAGAACTTCTTGCTGTATGGTGAAATTCTCAAGGTGTGAAAGTATGTCTTATTTTTATTCACATCCTCAGTGCTGAAGAGTTTCCCTAACACATAGTTATTCTTCAACAACATTTATTGGATTAAAAAGGAATATTAAGATTCAATAAGCTCTGGATAGCAAAGCAAAATTGCCTTAAGAATATCCCATACACTACAAACTGTAGTTAAGTTGTTTTCTTTTAAAATGCACTACATAAATATGTCATTCAAACATTTTAAAATATGTAATTAAACACATTAACATATTGGCTTGTCATCCTACACGATTATAATAGATGTGTATTTTTTTAATTCCGGTCTGTAAACATTATTCCTTAAGACTCCTCCCACTCGAGGAGACCTGCATCCTTAGAACAGTACTTTTTTTTTTTTTTTTTTTTGGTCAATCCTCTTCTTTTTCTCTGCTTTAAGATATAAACAGTAAATATTTTCCTGCTTTCTACAAGGAATAAGAATGAAAGATTCTGTATTTAGGTAATTTCCCTTATCTCTAATCGATCTTTATAGTTCACATTTTACAAATGCACCCCTCTTTTCATCAACATTTTGAAACAGTTTTTTTCTTCCGCCTAGAAATTAGTGAAGTACACAATCCTTTTTTCTATTTAGGTAATTTCCCTTATCTCCAATCAATCTTTATAATTCACATTTTACAAGTGCACCCTCTTTTCATCAACATTTTGCAACATTTAAAACAGTTTTTTTTTTCCTTCCACCTAGAAATTAGTGGAGTACACAATCCTATTTTCGGATTCATGATATTATGACTTTCTTTGAAAAAGTCACCATTTTTTCTGAGTCAGCATTTCAAACAGGTGTACCTTTTTTCTTTTTAAATAGTGTTTGTCTTTTTAGTGCAAATTGTCTTAAATAGGGTTTTTTCTAATATTAGAGTTCTTTCCTACTAGATAGAACCGGAAGTTACATCTCCACACCCTAATGCTTTGCTAAACAGAAAATGTTCACATTTAAGTTTCATGCTACCCGGTGGAAATGACAAGAAAGGTTATATTTTGAGCCTAAAATTCAAATCAGTCACTCAGCTTTTCCCATATATCTTGCTAATTATGATATTTATTTTATTTGACAAATTATATAATACCATAAAGCAGGGGATCTTCTCCAGGTATTTTCTCCGATGGGAGACTAGCCGATAAAGTATGATATAACCATAACTTTGTGCTTTCTTCCAAGGTAAAGATTTCCACAGTGCTTTTCGCATAGAGTCCTAGAGCTAAGTTTCACTTAATAAAATAAGAGGCAACTTCAAATGACGGTTAAAAAAAGAGATGCTCATTACAACACGATGTGGTGATGTCGTGGTGGCAAATAAATAGAATGCAAAGAAATGAAAAGCAGAAACTTGCATATAAGCTTCTTAAAGAGGTGGGACTTAGGCAATACCATACTTGGGCTCAGATATCTGTTGACTGATTAACTGGGTAATGGCTTGTTCTCCTGCACTTTGTAAAAACATTGTAAATATTGACATATATTTGAAAATACATTATAAGCTATATTAAAGTTTAGAATATGTAAGGGGCAGCAGTAGTATCTGAAGTCAGTATCTTTCACTGTTTTTTGCTTTGTTTTGTTTTGTTTACTTTTGTTTTGTTTTCTTTTGTTTCTGAAGGTTCATGCAATAGTTAATGCTTTGGCAAGTGAAGAGGATAGGGTACTGGATCCTGCAACCTAGCTCTGAGTTCTCATCTAAGGTAAGTAGTGCTTCACGCAAACAATGGTATAGAATAACTTCACTCCAGTTACTTATTAGGGAGGGTCATCTTAAAGTCTACCTCTCAACATTATGAATATATATATGAGAAATATATCCATTATTTAGGTAGCATTTTCTGAAGAATATGCTGCTCATCCATTCCTCAAGGTACAGTCAGTTCTGCTAAAATATTTTTTGAAAATACGAATTTGTTACAACACGATTGATATATTAGGGAACAATTTGAGCATAAAGAGGATTTCAAATTGTATTAGTCTCTGAAAATCTCTCGGTAAACACAGAAAACTGCACTCAGCATAATAATATAAAAACATACACACACAAGCGTACCAAAACAATTTACCGGCAACCTCAGTTTATTATGTATGTTATCCTACAAGGTTATGTTTTGCCATTCTTTTGTATTTGAGAATATTTTTATACTAAATAAAAAATCAACATCCAAAACATGTATAAATATTTTGGTTCAAAAATGCCAAGTAGTGCATTAAAAGAAAAAAATTAAGTACTGAGGAAAAGCTTGAATAATGAAGTGCTTCAAAATGAGAGAACATGATGTTTCCCAAGCAACAGACAGAAATCCACTCTGTGGCCCCTCAGAGATAATGAGCAAGAAAAAAGAAATGTCTATGACTCTGTGATATAATAAAAAATCTATTTGGTCTTTGTTTTTGGTTCCTGGGACAGGGCTCCTAAAACCTATGAAATTTCCTGGGAAACAGCAGTGTCATTTTAAAACACCTAAGTTTATGCTAATGAATTGATTTGGTGTGGTGCTCCTAGGCAGCCTCAGGATGGAGCAGCTGACCAGAAGGACCAAGTAATTTGAGGGGTGGAAATTCTACTCTATCCATTGGCCTCTGAGGAGGTGAGCAGGAGGCTGGAGATTTGACCCTATGAATCCTCTTGAACCATGTGATTCAGGGAGCTTCTTCTGGGTGGATGAATACTTCACAGTGCTGTGAGGGTGGTGTGCCTGAACAGGGCCTGGTAGTTGCACAGCATCCCCTCCTCAAATACCTTGCCCTGTGCATCTCTTCTATTTCGCTGTTTCTGAGTTTTTTTCTTTTAAAATAAAACAATAAACATAGGCCGGGCGCGGTGGCTCAAGCCTGTAATCCCAGCACTTTGGGAGGCCGAGACGGGCGGATCACGAGGTCAGGAGATCGAGACGATCCTGGCTAACAGGGTGAAACCCCGTCTCTACTAAAAAATACAAAAAACTAGCCGGGCGAGGTGGCGGGCGCCTGTAGTTCCAGCTACTGGGGAGGCTGAGGCAGGAGAACGGCGTAAACCCGGGAGGCGGAGCTTGCAGTGAGCTGAGATCCGGCCACTGCACTCCAGCCCTGGCGACAGAGCAAGATTCCGTCTCATAAAAAAAAAAATGAAATAAATAAATAAATAAATAAACATAAGTAATGCTTTTCTGAATTCTGTGAGTTGTTCTAGCAAATTGTCAAATCTGAGAAGGATGTCATAGGAACCCCCGAATTATAGCCAGTCAGTCAAAAGTACAGGTGGCCCCCGGGAGTTGCAGCTGGCATCTGAAATGAAAGCAGTTTGAGGAACCAAGCCCTTAAATTTGTGGGATGTGATGCTAAATTCAGGTAGATAATATCAAAACTAAATTTGAGTTGTTGGGCATCCAGTTGGTGTGAGAGACTCAGAGAATTGGTTGTTGGTGTACAAAGACTTTACACAGGCAGGAACCACTCGAAGTACTGCTTCAAAGTCAGTAACAACAAGGCCTAAATAAAATAAGGAAATGAAAAGATTGTTGAGTATATAAATTCTAGTCTCAACAGTGAAAAATATTGGGAACAATTTTCTCATAAGAAGAAAAGACTATCTATACATAACATCCTTAAACAGAATAGGCTAGGCGCGGTGGCTCACGCTTGTAATCCCAGCACTCTGGGAGGCCAAGACAGGCGGATCACCTGAGGTTGGGAGTTCAAGACCAGCCTGACCAACATGGAGAAACCCTGTCTCTACTAAAAAACAACAAAACAAAACAAAACAAAAATTAACTGGGCAAGGTGGTGCATGCCTGTTATCCAAGCTACTGGGGAGGCTGAGGCAGGAGAATCGCTTGAACCCAGGAGGCAGAGGTTGAGGTGAGCCAAGATCACACCATTGCACTCCAGCCTAGGCAATAAGAGCGAGACTCCTTCTCAGAAAGAAAGAAAGAGAGAGAGAGAGAGAGAGAGAGAGAGAGAGAGAGAGAGAGAAAGAAAGAAAGAAAGAAAGAAAGAAAGAAAGAAAGAAAGAAAGAAAGAAAGAAAGAAAGAAAGAAAGAAAGAAAGAAAGAAAGAAAGAAAGAAAGAGAAAGAAAGAAAGAGAGAGAGAAAGAAAGAAAAGAAGGGAGGGAGGGAGGAAGGGAAAGAAAGAAAGAAAACAGAGTTTGCTAAATCCTGCAGAAGTGACTTCTTTTATCTTGGGAAATGAGTCCTAGTGGTGGCTATTTTAGTGTTGTCAAACATCTCTACAATTCTCAAAGCCTTCAGCTGTCTGGATAAGCTATGGGTGCACATGAGACATCCACAACATAATTCCCAGCAATGATTCACAACTTACTTGAAGAAGAAGGCTATACACCAAATCAAATTTACAATTTTTATGAAATGCATGTCTATTATAAATTTAACCCTTAAAAACCTACACCGGAAATGAAGAAAAACATGCCCAGGATTTAAGGCTGTGAAAGATTTTTAACTGTGGCATTTGAAAACATTGCCAAACTCAGGACAATGAGCCGTACTGATATGATTTGACTGTGTGCCCACGCGAATCTCACCTTGAATTGTAATAATCCTCACGTGTCAAGGGTGGAGCCAGGTGGAGATAATTGAATCACAGGGGCAGTTTCCCCCATACTATTCTCATGGTAGTGAGTACATTTCGCAAGATTTGCTGGTTTTATAAATGGGAGTTCCCCTGAACAAGCTCTCTCTTACCTGCCACCATGTAAGATGTGTCTTGCCCCTTCTTTCCTTCCACCATGATTGTGAGGTCTCCTCAGCCATGTGGAACTGTGAGTTCATTAAACCTCTTTCCTTTGTAATTACCCCGTCTCAGGTCCACCTTTATTAGCAGCCTGAGAACAGACTAATACACATACCTATCCACATCTAGTGCTACAACTTTGCATTTGCTTTCATATAATCACCCCACACAACCTCACAATAACTCACAAGCTGCAATCCTTCTGAGGCCTACTTCCACAAGGTAAAGTGCCGTATTATAGCATTTATGTAAAATTGTGCTACCATATATATTAGATTTCTATTATTTATTTTTATATGTCACTGACAAAGTGTTTGAATATTGTGCCCCAACCTCATTTTTCTTGAGTTTTCAGGTTTTTCTTATACAATTCTGAAAAAAATATGGTGTTTTTTAGAATACTGTAAGTTGTGTTATAGAAGAACTAACTAAACATTAAAATCTATCATCAGGGGAAGCCAGTCAACGAGAGAGCTGTATGATGGGGCCAAATCATTTTTATTTCCCCCAAATTTCTTTCCCTATACTGGCCTTTGGCATTAGGTAATCAACCTACAGTGAAGGACATTATAAGAAACTATCCTCTGAAATCCATTATTCTATTCATTGTGAGAGTGTTGTTCAGTATGATGCTTACCACATTACACAAATCAAATTTTCAATTTTGATGAGTGTCTATTATAAATTTAAACCTTAAAAACCTACACCTGAAATGCAGAAAAACATGCCCAGGATTCAGGGCAATGAAAGATTCTTAACTGTGACATTTGGAAACAATGCCAAACCCAGGACAATGAGTCAGACACAGTATTCTCTTTATGATGGCTCACTAAAGAAGTTTCACTCTGGCCTTAGTCCCAGGAAGAGTTATGAGTTATGCATCTACTGAAAAATTAATTTGCTTTTATTTTTATGTATACTGAGACTTTTAAAGGAGCATCTTAACAGAGTTCAATGAATATTTCTTAAATAAATGAATAAATGTGTTTTTAAACTGTTTCTTTCTCCACTTTGGCTATTAAAATGATTAGAGACAAATTTATGAGCCTCTTCTAGGAAGTGTACAGAAACCAGAAACATTATTAAAATATTCTGAGCTGAACTCACAATAATAGCTTCTTACTTGTGCATTTCAAGTATAACTGATCACTGGCTTAAACCTTACTTGAAAATTTGTATAATTGCTGACAGTCTAAATAAGTAGCACACTGACTGATGAATGAGTTATAAGTCTATTGACAAATCCTATTTTCATAGATTCTGCAGATGCAGCACCAGAAGTCAGCTAGAGGAGACTAACTAATGTTAACAATCCTTCTGAGATATTTCTTAATTGACATTTTATTGGATTACAATTATGCAAACTGTGCCAAGTTGACTAGAACTAAGACAAAGGACACAGTAGTTTATATATTTATTTACTTTTGGTCCTAAATGATTCCTGAGAAGGAGTAATAAAATCCTAAACCAGAGTGTACAGATTTTGAAATGATATATGTAAAATCCAATAAGGCCAATGAGAATCATGTGTACCTTCTCTCTCCTTCCCCTCCCCATATACAATAACTATGCCTGATTACTTGAAAAGGGTATAATCAAAGTATTTAAATTAATGAAGTATATTGTGACTAAGAGTAGCTATTAATGGGAAAAAATACTAGTTATTGGTCTGAAACTTTTACTAATAACTCTTCTTGCATAATCTCTGTCTAGCAACTTTAATAACCAAAAGATGCATTCTGATACCTTGGTCACCAGTTTCTCTTAACGTAAAAAGTTTCTTACTGTATTTTATGACATATTTTACTGTGCATACATAGGAACTACATCAGACCCACTTAAGAGATTATCTCTGTAACTTTGACTACTGTTGACTGAAAACACTTTATTCCATTTTTAAGTCATTTGAGAAAACTGTAAACATTATCTGAGACTTAGACCTGACCTTACCCTGATCTTTAAAACTGATAGGCAACAACCACAAAAATTTCAGCAGAAGCCATTTAAAAGAAAAAAAAGCCTCTCATTGTCTTGAAACAGAAGGTGTATTAGTCTGTTTTCACACTGCTATAAAGAACTGCCCCAGACTGGGTAATTTATAAAGGAAAGAAGTTCAATGGACTCACAGTTCCACCTGTCTGGGGAGGCCTCAGGAAACTTATAGTCATCGTGGAAGGGGAAGCAAACACATCCTTCTTCACAAGGTGGCAGGAGAGAGAAGTGCTGAGCAAAAGGGGAAAAAGCCACTTATAAAACTGTCAGAGCTTATGAGAACTCACTCACTATCATGAGAACAGCATGAGGGAAACCATCTCCATGATTAAATTACCTCCCACCGGACACATGGGGATAATGGGAACTAAAATTCAAGGTAAGGTTTGGGTGGGGACACAGAGCCAAATCATATCATTCTGCCTTGAGCAACTATACCCCTGTGGCTTTGCAAAGTATAGCTTCCTTCCTGGCTGCCTTCACAGCCTGGCACTGAGTGTCTGTGGCTTTCCAGGTGCATGGTGCAAGTTGTCAGTGGATCTACCATTCAGGGATCTGGAGGATGGTGGCTCTCTTCTCACAGCTCCACTAGGCAGTGCCCCATGGGGACTCTGTCTAGGGGCTCTCAACCCACATTTTCATTCCACTCTGCCCTAGCAGAGGTTCTCCATGAGAATTCCACCCCTAGAGCACTCCTCTGCCTGGACCTCCAGATGTTTCCATACATCCTCTGAAATCTAGGCAGAGGTTTCCAAACCTTAATTCTTGATGTCTCTAAAAACCAAAATGATTATTTAAAAAGACAAGATATAGTTATCTACACGATTTAGCTAACACAGTTGCACTAGGTATTTTTCCCAAATTCCCACTGAATGAGTTTTTGATATGTTGGAATAAAATTATATTCAACACAAAATCTACCTTTCAAAATCAGGTAAGAAAACATACAAAACAATTCAAGTGACTGAAGTTAAGATAAATAAAAGAATGAGTAATTAAAATCAAGATTTTATCACAATGTTTTAGAGTTAATCAATATTGATAGAAATGTGACACTAGTGATACATCACAAGCATATCATGAGAGCTGAGATTTTCTTCAAATAATGATGACAAACACTGTATTATTACTATGTATCAGTCACCAGAGTAAGCAATGTAATGAATTACTTTATTTAATGAAGATGAAATTATTTTTCATACTTTACCAATGAGGAAACTGAGAAACGGTGGGTACGGACAAAAGGCAGTACTCTCGCCCATGTGTAGCTTCAGCTCAAGCTTTTGTTCTTAACTACTTTGCCCTACTACATACTGCACTAATGCTGGTAAGTTTCAATGACCCATTTAAAATTTTGTCTGTTTTTATAGTGATCAGTAACACAGAGTAGTAAATTCCTTTATCTCAGTTATAGTTACACTCAACAAATATGATACAACTAAAATATAATTTAAGTAGGTTGAACTTATATTGAAAATTAAAAATATTGAAAAACGTTGATTGTTGATAGCAATAGTAATAAAAACATCCACAATATGGAGGATAAAAGTCTGAAAATTAACTTATTTCAGTGATAATTTTTACTCTGTAAAGGCTGTGTAGTATAGTTAGGTATCAAAAAACTAACCTTAAGCATATTAGAATTTAACATAGCAATCCAATTTTATCAATCAAGATCAAATCCAAGTGTGTTAATTAACAATATGAATACTATGACTTTTCTTTCATTCAGTAGTATCCTGTTTGTATCTTAGTGAAACAGAATAAAAGCTTCTGACAAGATACATTTGATTTTAAAATATTTGGATAATTAACATGTTTTCATATAAAGAATATAAATTAATTAATGTTTTACTTCCCTAAAACACACTGATAAAATAGTTTATTTATTTATTTATTTATTTATTTATTTTGAGGCGGAGTCTTGCTCTGTCGCGCAGGCTGGAGTGCAGTGGCCGGATCTCAGCTCACTGCAAGCTCCGCCTCCCGGGTTCCCGCCATTCTCCTGCCTCAGCCTCCCAAGTAGCTGGGACTACAGGCGCCCGCCACCTCGCCCGGCTAGGTTTTTGTATTTTTAGTAGAGACGGGGTTTCACCGTGCTCGCCAGGATGGTCTGGATCTCCTGACCTTGTGATCCGCCCGTCTCGGCCTCCCAAAGTGCTGGGATTACAGGCTTGAGCCACCGCGCCCAGCCAAAATAGTTTATTTTTGTATTTAATACTGTTATTATTTTCATTACTAACATTCACTGAATGTTTACTAAGAATTAGTGATTGTGATAGGCATTTTATACACATTATCTCATTTACTGCACACAGCCCTAACATAAATACTACTATTACCTCCATTTTGAAGGTAACTATAGCTGGTATTTACTGTGGATCACCATTAGCAATCTCAGTTCCAGTGCTCCAAAGAAACATTCAAAAATGAGTGGAACATTGTCCTTGTTCTTATGGAGGTTGTAGTACGGTATATTTATCAAAATTTTCTTGAAGAATTCCTATGCATTATTATATGCCATGTTAAATTGAATCTTTGCCCTACTTTTCCAGCTAAAAGGTATCAGGTAGAATCATCTGAGTGTAACTTTTTATGTCAGAATATGTCACAGTATTTAGATATTTTCTAATTTTTACTTAATTGCTATGATAAATAAAATATGAATACGTAACCAAAGCAATTATTTTGTTCTTAAATATTAAATATGTGATTGTATTCCACTAAAGTGTTGGAATTTTTCTTATTTTGAATAAATATTTCTGCTATTCAAAGAAATTATAACAGTTGTTTTCTGACTTCTAATGAATATGCTGCAAATGTTCTTAATGATATACATCAAATGATTAGAGGTATAGTTATAGTTTTCTAGAAAGCAGAGTTCATTACAGTATATCTCTTCTCCTGGTAAGGCAAATCTGTACTTGATTTTGGTGTTAACAGAAAGAAGCAGCAAATATTTTTTACTCCTCAATGATGTTTTATGCTTAAACTACATAGAGATTTTCTTGGTATTCATTTGGAACATTGTTTCCCTGTCTCACTAATAATTGTAAAGTTTTCAATTTGGTAGATAAGAGGAACTTTTGTAGTTAACTTTATTCAGATGGAGAGACAAAAGCTCAAAGAAGGTAGAATCATACAAATCTGAGACCAAGTCTATTAAATAAAAGTGAAGATTATTGCCAGGAGAAATATTTTAATAGTAATAATAATTTATCTATAATGAAAAATTTGGAATCAAAGGTAGAATTCAGCATTAATTTATCCTTTTGTATATGGAAAAATTTTAGAAGTGAGGTAGGGAAGAGGTTCAGAGTAGATTTTCAGAAGAAACAAAAGATGCACACTTATTATCTTGTCACTTCTTTGTAATATATTATTATCCCTAATTTATAAAAACATAAAGAAAATAAAATGAAGATGTTTGAAAAGAAGAGGAAGAATTTGCCTTCAAAGTAGGACAAAGAAACTAAGCATAAGTGAAACTACTTTTCAATATACTATGTCTGAAACAAATATGTCACAACTAAAAGATAACACCAATATTTTAATTTTTATGTATCCAAATGGATAAGAGAACCTCAATAAAATTGCCTTGAACAACCAAATTAAAAAAAAATCCAAAGGTATCCAGCATTTCTACACTATTTATAAAGGTAATGGCTGCTGCTCTGAAAAGACTTAGAGAATTTGCTTTTATAGCATTTTTTGATGTCATTTATAGTATAGCCACTGTTGGATAGCCACTGATTCAATCAAAACTAATACTTTTGATTTCTCAAAGCTCTGAATAGTATTTTTAATTGAAATTGATTACATACTTATTTAATAAAAGGGAAACTGTTGAACTGACCTAATAATGGTATCCCAGAATAAGGATTTACATCAGTTATTGGTTGAAACATTTAAAACTTCAGAGTAATATTATAGTTTTCCTATTATTCAAACTTGTAAATGAAACAAAAAGAGATTTTTTTTCTCTTCTTTCAGGTAACAGGAATTCACCAGAACTACTTTACTGAACAGGTGAGTGAATTATTCATCAAGATGATCAGTAGGACTGGGTCTTTTTTAACTCTAAGGAGATATGTATATTACTTCACACAGAAGCAATTATTAATTTACTGATAGCATAGATAACATCATACTTTAATTTTTATAATTTTAATATACATGTTTATACTATTTTATTTAATTTTAATAAACTCAAATAAAATATTAAATATATAATCAATTTGAGATAACTCTGCAGTAGTAAATTACTATAATTTCACTTTTCTTTGCCTTTTAATTCTGTATTAGTTTGTTTTCATGGTGCTGATAAAGACATATGTAAGGCTGGGTAATTTATAAGGAAAAAGAGGTTTAATGGACTCACAGTTCCACGTTGCTGGGGAGGCCTTACAGTCATGGTGGAAGGTGAAAGGTGAAAGGCACAACTTACATGGCTGCAGACAAGAGACAGAATGAGAGCCAAGTTAAAGTGGTTACCCCTTACAAAGCCATCAGATCTCGTGAGACTTATTCACTACCATGAGAACAGTATGGGGGAAACTGACCCCATAATTCACTTATCTCCCACCAGGTCCCTTCCACAACACGTGGAAAATACCAGAGCTACAATTCAAGATGAGATTTGGATGGGGACACAGTCAAACCATGTCAAATTATTTCTTGCAACTTCCAAAAAAAATTTTTTTTTTTAGAAATAAGTCATTATTTTTTGTTTCATTAGATATTCTTGTAGAGTCTTAATAGTAAATCTGAATGATCAAAACTAAGAGGCAAACAGGGCGTTGTTGTTACATATGGTTAAAGTTCATTTAGCCCAAAAATAATGGGAACAAGAGAATAATGACCAGTGGAGGGATATTGGGAAGGTGAAGAGTATAGTAGGAATCTCTAGCAGTCTTGCAGACATCATGTGAATTTTTAAAATCTGGTACTTTCTTGTTTTAAGATAGCCAGATGAAAAGTCGATTCAATGGAGAATAAAGAGGGGCTTGGCATGAAGTTTCCTAAGTACGACCAGGCCACAGAATGTAATGTATAGAAAAAGCCACAGTAGAGTTTATGGGAATTAAAGCGAGGGAAACCAACTAAATTCTTCTGTAGCCTTCATTGGACAACCCTCACATACCTGTTTCCCTCACATATATACTCATTCTTAAATTCACTGTTATGACTACATTAGAACTCAACATCAAATTTATGTTATTAATCTTTTTTATAAAGCATTTCAAAGTATATTTACTTAACATTATCTAATATCTTGCAAGTGTATGGCAGTATTATTTTCAACAATATGGAAAATGATGAAAACACTGGTTACTGCAATAGATTACGTTGCAGAAAATAATGCAAGAGACTGTGAAATTCCTTGGTCATGTGACACATTATACATAAACCAGCCAATGATCTAGGGAATTATAATGAACTCTGGTCATTAGGGTGAAGTAATATAAGAGCACATAACATTTCCAGTTTCAATCCTGCTTTGTACAATTTACACTCACCAAGCATCAATTTCCTCTTCTGTAAGATTCAGATACTAAAGTTTTTGTCTTCCATAGGGCAGTTATAAGGATCTCATAAAACAATAAATACGTAGGAGTATTCTTCAAAAAACAATGTATTACACGAATGCTAGTTATTTCTGTTAACCCAGCAACTCGAATTACCCAGGAATCCTGATTAATGCAGTGGCATATAAATTGGGAGACTCAAGATTCTCTAAAATCAGTTTTCAAATGTAAAATGTATGCTTTACTGGAACATATTTATCTCAAGAAAGAGCATCATAGCAATTTGAATATGTAATCTAGTATTAAAAACATTTGTAGCAAACTAAATATAACCACTCTAAAGA
This sequence comes from Rhinopithecus roxellana, assembly GCF_007565055.1. Taxonomy (NCBI): domain Eukaryota; kingdom Metazoa; phylum Chordata; class Mammalia; order Primates; family Cercopithecidae; genus Rhinopithecus; species Rhinopithecus roxellana. The sequence continues at coordinate 37,689,611 of NC_044555.1, read as the reverse complement.
AAATCATTACAGGACACACATGATCTGGACTTAGTGCTTAAGGAGGTAATAGATTAGTAAGGAGATATGAAGAATAGAAAAAAAATTCTACTTTTATTTTTGAATACTTAGCTGTATTTCGGAGGTTGAGTCTGAGTTAACCTACCCATATAACCGTTCCTTCTACCTCTTCCTTAACTATCATAGATCATCCTCTCTGTGCATCTTCGAGCCTGGAGAAAAGCCAGGTTGAGATTTATAGAAAGAACAAGAACAAAATAAAACCATATCTGCTCTATTTTCCCATATCAATTGATTTCAGAGTGTGCTGTATTCCCAACAAATGAAAAAAAACAAAAAAGAATTTCCCTTCGTGGTTTATTCCACTGGTTTAGAGGTAACTGTAATTAACTTCTGCAAACTCCTCACTTAGCAAAAATGCATTCCCTTTCAAATTATTTGTATTGTAGATACAATACAAATCACTACTAAAAATTGATCTTGATTGATAGACCCCATAGCCCATAGTTGGATATTTGGAAATACACGGGAGAGAAAAATCTGAAATTAAAATGTAAGAAGTATCAGGAAACACATTGCTAATGAAGTAAGGTTTCCTAATTGTGTTTTTTCATTAAAAATACTTTTCCTGTTTTACATGAACCATAGCTTGGGTTTGCTAAAAGATGCCATGTTAAATAATTAAACGTGGAAATCCTGAATATCTGCACTAAGGAAAATAAAACTTCCACAAGCGGAAACTAATGAGCATTGTAAATGCAAAATCAAGGCCCTAGTGTAAATTTTATAACAAATACATGAAATAATATAGTGAAATTTTAATTTATGTAACTATTATATATAAGCTGTGTTGTTATATATATTTTATATACATGTAATGAAAGTCATGGTTAAATAATCTAGTATATATATGTTTATGGTTTTAAATTTAAATTTATTAAACTTAATTTGTTAAATAAAATTAAATTTAAATGACTTAAAACATATTGAGTTGTTTTATATATTTTACACAACAAATATATCTAAACTAAATATTAAAATTATTAAGTGATTTAATGGACAAATAAATGACAGATAATTTAAAATGTTATTAGTTTTTCTTTCCCAGATGGCAGATTAGAGACTTTTAGCTTGCCTCAGCCACTTGGAAATATCAAGAGAGTTCATAAAGATAAACGCTGTGCACTTTAATACAGGAAGGAAAACGGGAGTACACCAGAGTCATGAAGGACACCCCAAATCCTGGGGATGAGATCGTGGGCAAACAGCTCCTCTGATAATGTCTGGCTGATAAAAGTGAATGAAGTCCCAGTGCATGAAGGAGCCAGTGCATGAGGGAGGTGACCCACCTTTCCTTGGGGAAATCTGAGCAACCTAGGCCAAAGAGCACATTTTTCCCTCCCAAGTCTTGGAGCTAACTTGGTGAAAGGCATAAAGACATTGTGAGAGAAAGACACTGGGAAAAGCTGCACTCATTTTCCAAGACCCAGAGTTGAGATTAGGATGCCATTTTTAATCCAGGCTCATGCAAAGTCAGCTATTCTGTGGCGACCCAGCAGCGTGACTGTGTAGACATTTTAGTTTTAGGCCAGAGTTTGGAGGGCCTGCTCTGGAGTAGGGCTGGGACCTCCTCAGCCAGAACTGTGGAAAGTGCCTCAGCATCAGGTGCTGGAATTGTGCTCTCCCCTATTGCATACCTTAAGTGAGAGGAGAGCTGCTACAGTTGCAATTTTTCCTGGACAATGACAACTACATCCAGGGCCAGCTTGGCAACCTGGAGCCAATATGTGTGTGTCATTGCTGGGTATCTCATCCTGCTTCCCCGAGGTTGTGGTATGGCAGAACCCTCTCTGCTTCACCCACAAACAGAAATCCAGACTCTCCAATCACCCACTTCCCTGGACCAACAGCCTGAGCTGCCCCACCCTTCATGGACATAGATTGTGGTGCAGTGAGCCCTTCTCTGCTCCAGATGTACTACTAGGTACATCTCCAGGTATGCAGAGCACCTGCTCACCTGGATCAGCAACCTGAATTGCTTCACCCTTCCTGTGCATAGATTGTGGTGCAGCGGGGCCCTCTGGGCTCTGTGCCCAGGCACATCTCCAGGCATTCAGAGCACCTACTTGTTTGGTTCAGCATCCTGAGTTTCTCCCCACTTCTGTGCAGAGATCTTGGTGCAGAAGAATCCTCTCAACTTCTTGTCCAAGCAGATCTCCAGGTATATGGAACATCCACCCTCCTGGAGTAGGAGTTTAGGACATCCCTATCCTTGTGCAGATATCTTGAGATTAGGGAGGTTCCACAGCTTCATACCTAGACACATCTCTGGGCACTTGGTGGCTGCCCAGTGGACTCTCATTCAGCACTAGTGCTTGTCCCTGCCATCAGGACACCAGTACGTGGAACTGCCCAGTCTGACCCCATCAATCTTGCCCCACCCCCAACCCTATGGTGTTAAGAAGTAAGCTCAGACTGCTGTGCACTCTATATTACCAGCCATAGCCTGAGGAGACAGAGAGGTTCTACCAGTAAACAAGGATCAAGTATATACCCAGCCACATCGGCCAGTGTGGGCTCTTACCCAGAAACACCACCTACTGGCTTATTGGTCAAACTGCACAGTCCAATATAAAACCTGCTGACAGAAGTGCATGAGGTTACAGAAGCAAAGCGAAAACACCCTACCCAGCATTGTCTACAGTCACATCCCCAGGGAAGAGGGAGAAAGAGAAACTGAAAAAAGAAAAAAATGATAATATTATAGGGAAAAAGAGAAAAATCCTACCTGTACAAAAATAGCTTCAAATAGTAGAAGTGCCAGCATCTTCAGCTGAGAAGGAACCAGTGCAAGAATTCTGGCAACATAAAATATGTGAATATACTGACACCACCAAAGGATCACACTAGCTCTCCAGCAATGGTTCCTAACCAAAATATAAATTCAGAAATGACAGATAAAAGACTCAAAGCATGGATTGTAAGGAAGCTCAATGAGATCCAAGATAAGGCTGAAAATCAACACAAAGAAACTTCTAAAGCAATCCATGAAATGAAGAAATAGATATACATATTAAAAAGAAATCAATCAGAGCTTCTGGAATTGAAATGCTCACTTAAAATTTCAAAATACAATTGAAAAGTTTATCAATATACTGGAACAAGTAGAAGAAATAATTTCAGAACTTGAAGACTAGTCCTTCAAACTTACCCAATCTGACAAAAATAAAGAAAAAAGGAATTTTTGAAAATGAATAAAGTCTTTGAGAAATATGGGATTATGTAAAGTAGCCAAATCTACAAATGGTTGGCATTCCTGAGAGAGAAGGAGAAAAAGAAAACAAACAACCCGGAAATATGTTTGAGAGACTAATTCAAGAAAAATTTCCTAACCTTTCTAGAGAGGCAGACTTCAAGGTACAAAAAATTCAGAGAACACTATAAAAAACAAACATCACCAAGGCATATAGTCATCAGACTGTCCTAGGTCAATGCTAAAGAAAAAATCTTGAAGGTACCTAGAAGAAAAGGTCAGATCATATAAAATAGGAATCCCATCAGGCTAGCAGCAGACTTCTCAACAGAATCCTAGTAAGCCAAGAGAGATTGAGGGCCTATTTTCAGCATTCTTAAAGAAAAGAAGATCCAACCAAGAATTTTATATTCTGCCAAACTTAGCTTTATAAGCAAATGAGAAATGAAATCTTTTCCAGACAAGCAAATGCTAAGGGAATTTGTTATCACTAAACCAATCTTATAAGAGATCCTTATGAGAGTTCTAAACACTGAAATAAGAGAATAATACCTGCTGCCAAGAAAACACACTTCAGTACATAGCCCACAGATCCTATAAAGCAATTATACAATGGAAACTACAAAGATATCAACTAATAACTTCACAACTGGATCAAAATCTCACATATCAATATTAACCTTGAATTAAACTTGAATATAAAAGGTCTAAACACCCCAAGTAAAAGGCACAGAGTGTCAAGTTAAATTAAAAAAAAAAAAGACCCATTCATCTTTTCTCTTCAAAACATGCACCTCACACATAACAACAGACATAGTCTCAAAGTAAAGGGTTGGAGAAAAATCTATCATGCAAACAGAATACATAAAAAAGTAGCAGTCACTATTCTTGTTATTCTTATTCTTATTCTTTTTTGAGACAGAGTTTCACTCTTGTTGCCCTGGCTGGAGTGCAGTGGCACTATCTCAGCTCGCTGCAACCGCCACCTCCCAGGTTCAAGTGATTCTCCTGCCTCAGGCCTCCCTAGTAGCTAGTATTGCAGGTGCCCGTAACTACACCCAGCTAATTTTTTGTATTTTTAGTAAAGACGGGATTTCATCATGTTGGCCAGTTTGCTTTCGAACTCCTGACCTCAGGTGATCCACCCGCCTCGACCTCCCAACGTGCTGGGATTACAGGCGTGAGCTACCGCGCCCAGCCTGAATCACTGTTCTTATAACAGATAAACACAATTTAAACCAACAATAGTAAAGAAGAGCATATATAATGATAAAAGGTTTAATCCAACGAGAAAAATTAACTATACTTAATATATATGCACTTAACATTGAAGCAACCAGATTCATAAAACAAGTACTTCTAGACCTACAAAAAGACCTAGACATAACAGTAGTGCGGGACTTCACCATACCACTGACAGCCTCAGATGGATCATTAAGGCAGAAAGCTAACAGAGAAATTCTGGACTGAAGTTCAACACTTGACCAATTGTACCTAATAGAAATCTATAGAATACTCCACCCATTTACCACAGAATATACATTATTCTCATATGCACATGGCACATACTCCAATATAGACAACATGCTCAGCCATAAAGCAAGCCTTAGTAAATTCAAAAAACTTGAAGTAATACCAACCATTGTCTTGGACCACAGTGGAATAAAGATAGAAAGCAATACAAAGAAGATCTTTCAAAACCACACAATTACATGAAAATTAAACACTTTGCTCCTGAATGATTTTTGGGTAAACAACGACATTGAGGCATAAATCAGAAAATTATTTGAAATAAATGAAAACAGAGCCACAACATGCAGAAACATCAGGGATGCAGCAAAAGGAGTGTTGAGAGGAAAATGTATAGTGCTAAATGCCTACCACAGAAAAAAATATTGAATTAATTATCTAATATCGCACCTGTAGGAAGTAGAAAAACAAGGGGGAGGGATGGCATTGGGAGTTATACCTGATGTAAATGACGAGTTGATGGGTGCTGACGCGTTGATGGGTGCAGCACACCAACATGGCACAAGTATACATATGTAACAAACCTGCACGTTGTGCACATGTACCCTAGAACTTTAAGTATAATAATAATAATAATAATAATAAAAGAAAAATAAGAACAAACCAACTTCAAAGCTAGCAGAAGAAAGGAAATAACTAAAATCAGAGCAGACTGAACAAAATTGAGACCCTAACATCCTTACAAAGCATCAACAGAACCAAAAGTTGATTTTTTGAAGGGATCATCAGCACCAGTTGACTGCTAGTTAAATTAACAGAGGGCAGGGGGTGGGGGAGAGAGAGAGAGAGAGAAAGAGAGAATCCAAATAAACACAATCAGAAATGAAAAAGGGAACATTACAGCTGATCCCACAGAAATACAAAAGATCTTCAGAGACAGTTATGAACACTTCTATGCACACATACTACCAAATCTAGAGGAAATGGATAAATTTTTGGAAACAATCTCCCAAGATTAAATCAGAAAAAAATTAAAACACTGAGCAGCCTACTAGGATGCTCCAAAATTGAATCAGAAATAAAGAATCTATGAACCAAAAAAGACTTGGATCAGATGAAATCACAGCTGAATTCTACCAGAGGTACAAAGAAAAGCTGGTACCAAAATAATTGAGGAAGAGGGACTCCTTTCTAACTCATTCTGTGAAACCAGCATCACTCTAATACAAAACCTGGCAAAGACACAATGAAAAACGGAAAACTACAGGACAATATCCCTGACGAGCAGAGATGCAAAAATCCTCAACAAAATACTAGCAAACTGAATCCAACCATATATCAAAATGGTAATTCACCATGATCATTCCTGGGACGCAAGCTTGCTTCAACATACAAAAATCAATAAATGTGATTCACCAAATAAACAAAATTAAAAAATAAAAACCACATGATCATTTTAATAGACCCAGAAAAAGCTTTCAACAAAATGCAAAATCCTTTCATGATAAGAACCCTCAAGAAACTGGGCATCAAAAGAACATACCTCAAATTAATAAGAGCCATCTATGACAAACCCACAGACACCACACTGAATGGGCAAAAACTGGAAGCATTTCCTTTGAGATCCAGAACGTAGACAGTGATATCTACACTCACCACTCCTATTCAACAAAGTACTAAAAGTTCATGCCACAGCCACGGGGCAAGAGAAAGTAGAAAAGACATCCAAATAAGAAAATAAGAAGTCAAATTATCTTTCTTCACTGATGATATGATTCTACACCAAGAAAACTCTAAAGACTCTATTAAAAGCCTCCTGGAACTGATAAACAACTTTAGTAAAATTTCAGGAAACAAAATCAATGTACAAAAATCAGTAACATTTCTAAACACTAATAACATTCAAGCTGACAGCCAAATCAAGAACGCAATCCCATTTAAAATAGCCACAAAAAATTAAAGTACCCTAGAATACATCTAGCCAAGAAGGTGACAGATCTCTAAAAGGAGAACTATAAAACACTGCTGAAAGAAATAAATGATGTCACAAACAAATGAAAAAAAAAACATTCTATGCTCATGGATTGGAAGAACAACATTAAAATAACCATAGTGCCCAAAGCAATATATAGATTCAACTTTATTTCTATTAAACATTAAAGTCATTTTTCACACAACTAAGAAAAACTATTGTAAAATTCATATGGAATCAAATATCAGTCCAAGTAGCCAAAGTCATCCCAAGCAGACAGGAAAAAACTGGAGGCATCATATTACCAGACTTCAAATTATACTATAAGGCTACAGTGAGCAAAACAGCATGATGCTGTTACAAAAACAGATACATACTCTAAGGGAAGAGGTTATAGAACCCAGAAATAAGGCCACAGACCTACAATCACCTGATTTTTGACAAAGTTGACAAAAATGAGCAACGGGGAAACAACTACCTATTCAAAAAATAGTGCTGGGCTAGCTGGCTAGCCACGTGCAGAAGAATTAATGTGGACCTCTACTTTTCACTATACACAAAAATTAACATAAGATGGATTAAACATTTAAATGTAAGACCTCAAATGAGAATAATCCTAGAAAAAGCCCTAGGAAACACCATTCTGGACATCAGCCTTACGAAAGAATTTATGACTAAGTCCTCAAAAGAAATTGCAACAAAAACGAAAATTGACAAGTCGGATCCAATTAAACCAAAAAGCTTCTAAACAGCAAAGGAAACTATCAACAGAGTAAACAGACAATCTATAGAGTGTGAGAAAATATTCACAAACTATGCATCTGACAAAAGTCTCATATCCAGAATCTGTAAGTAACTTAAGGAGCAAAAAACAACCACATTAAAAATTGGGCAAAATGCATGAGCAGACAGTTCTCAAAAGAAGACATACTGGTGGCTAAAAAGCATATGAAAATTGCTCAACGTAACCAATTATTTGAGAAAGGCAAATCAAAACCACAATGAGATACCATCTCACAACAGTCAGAATAGTTATTATTAAAAGGTCAAAAATAACAAATATGGGCAAAGTTGCAAAGCAAAGGAAACTTACACACTGTTGATGGGAGTATAAGTTAATTCAACAACTGTGGAAAGTAGATTGGAGATTTCTCAACTTAAAACAGAATTATCATTCGACCCAGCAATTCCATTACTGGGTATACACCCAAAAGAAAATAGTTTTTCAACCAAAAAGATACGTGCACCTGTATGTTAATTGCAGCACTATTCATAACAGCAAAGACATGAAATCAATCTAGGTGCCCATCAAATGTGGACTGGAGAAAGAAAATGTGGTACCTATACACCCTGGAACACTACCCTGAAAACTTAAGTATTAGTAGTAGGTTGAGTACTATCCTCAGTACCTGGGTTATGGGATCAATTGTATTTCAAACCTCAGCATCATGAAATATGCCAAGGTAACAAACCTTGCACATACCCCCAAATCTAAAATAAAAGTTGAAATTATTAAGAAATGTTATTGGCTATTAGTGGCTATCATAATCTACTTGAAATTTCTAAAGTAAATCTATTTATATCAGTGACAAATTAAAAGCTGCTTCCTCTCTGATGATAAATCCTTTGCAGATTGGAGTTTTAAGAAAATATTTTAGGATTATGAATATACTTGTTGAGACCGAAATAAATTCTGAATACATAAGAGAAGAAAACTGGATATAAAAGAACCATAAAAACTGAGGAGAATTCAAAGTAGAGAATGCTTATTCACAGGAAACACGATGTTTTAAAAATCAGTCTCTATATTGTGAATTACAAATGCCACCAAGGCCAAAAGTCAAGCATAACTCTTTTAAAGAATAGTGATTAAACTTACCTTTTAAGTTTGAAGCTTATATTCTATTACAATTGAATATAAGTGTTACTTAATTGCAATTGAGTGTTACTCCACTGAACACACCAATGATAAGAAGAATAAGCAGACTTATTGCTGATATGGAGAGAGTTTGAGTGATCTCAATAGAAGATCAAAGTAGCAACATAATTCCCTTAAACTGAAACCGAATCCAGAACAATTGAAATTGAAGCTTATATTCTATTACAATATTTTAACATCATTCCCTTTGTTATGAGTTTCTAAATGTCAACTCCTCACTATAAAGATGTTAGATAACCTCTCATCTAGCCTACAGTCTAAACTGTAAACAGTCTTATATGCAAGTAAAAGTTATAAGATTATTTAAAATAGGAGACTTGCCATTCAATTAAAGAGAATGATTAGCTCCTTCAAAAAGTAACATCTTATCTTGATACCCACAAACACTTATGAATATCTTTATGTAGTCGTATACTATCTTAGAATTTTTTAAAGTAAAAAATGTATAAGGGAAATATAGTGCCTCGGGTTGTTTGAATGAATAAATAAAATTGTCATCTATAAAAGATACAAAAAATTCAGTCATCAATGTTAGAATAATTTTTTTCATACATGTTTTAAGTAGCCTTTCAAAAGCCAGCAGGAAATTGAAAATTGTCATCCCGAAATATCCACTTATACTGCTGCACACATATATACACATGCATATACATCCATAATATGAAGTGATAGATTAAAAAAGACACCCAAGTGTGATAATTTCCTAAAGTCAAACAATAATAAGAATAGATATATTTACAGACCGTTTAATATATGCTGAGTATTGTTTTAAGCACTTCACACGCACAGGTATACCTCAGAGATATAGAGGGTTCAGTTCCAGACCACTGCAATAAAGCAAATATCACAATAAAGCAAGTCACATGACTTTTTTTGTTTACTCTTGCATATAAAAGTTATGTTTACACTATACTATAGTCTACTAAGAGTGAAATAGACTATTTTTCTGTCTAAAAATGTACATGTCTAAATTAAAAATACTTTATTGCTAAAAACAGCTAATAATCATCTGAGCTTTCAGCAAATTGCAATGTTTTTCTTGGTAGATGTTCTGTCTCAGTGTTGATGGCTGCTGATTGAATACCATGGTGGTTGCTGAAGGTTGAGGTGCCCAAGGAAATTTTTAATAAGGTAACATTTGCCTCATTAATTGACTCCTCCTTTTATGAAAGGTTTCTATGTGGCATGTGATGCTGTTTGATAGCATTTTACCCACAGTAGAACTTTCACACTGGGAGTCAGTCCTCTCAAACTCTACCACCACTTTATCAGCTAAGTTTGTGTAACATTCTAAGTCCTTTGTTGTCATTTCAAAAATGTTCCACAGCATCTTCACCAGCAGTAGATTCCACCTCAAGAAACCTATTTCTTTGCTCATCCGTAAAAACCAACTCATTTGTTCAGGTTTTATCATGAGATTACAGCAATTCAGGCACACCTTCAGTCTCCACTTCTAATCTAGTTCTCTTGCTATATCCACCACATGTGCAGTTTTTCTATTGGAAAAAGCTTTCTTTTCCAATAGAAGGCCATTTCATCTACACTGAAAATCTGTTGTTTAGTGTAGCCACTTTCATTATTTAACACAATCTTCTGCAGCTTACTGCAGCTTCTCCTGCAGCACTTGCTGCTTCACCTTGCACTTTTATGTTATGAAGGTGGCTTCATTCATTGAATCTCATTGAAACGACCTCTGCAAAATTCAAACTTTTTCAAACTTTTCTCACCTCTCTGTCTCCATTGAATTGAAGAGGGTTAGGGCCTTGCTCTGGATTCGGTTTCAGTTTGAGGGAATGATGTGGCTACTTTGATCTTCTATTGAGATCACTCAAACTCTCTCCATATCAGCAATAAGTCTGCTTATTCTTCTTATCATTGGTGTGTTCAATGGAGTAACACTTTGAATTTTCTTCAAGAACTTTCCCTTTGTATTCGCTATTTGCCTAACTGGCATAAGAGCCCTAGCTTTTGACCTATCTTAACTTTTGGCATGACTTCTTTACTAAGCTTAAACATTTTGGACTTTCGAGTTAAAGTGAAAGAGTTGAACAGTTAAAGTCAAATTTGGTGTTCTTAAGTGGCCTAATTTGCATATTGTTGTGTCCCAGGGAATAGGGAGGCCCAAGTAGAGGGAGAGAGGGTAACACCTGGCCAGTGAAGCAGTCAGAACACACACAACAATTATCCATTAAGTTCGCCATTATTTATGGGTGCAGTTTGTGGTGCCTCAAAGCAATTGTAATAGTAACATCAAAGATTACTGATCACAGATCGTCTAAATAGATACAGTAATAATCGGATATAATAATACTAATAAAGTTAGAAATATCATAAGAATTACAAAAAAAAGTGACATGGAGACACAAAGTGAGCACAATTCATTTAGGAAAAATGTCACTGAAAGACTTTCTTGAGGAAGGGTTGCCACAAACTTTAAATTTGTAAATATATATATATCTGAGAAGTGCAATAAGGGGAAACACAATAAAATAAGCTACACCTGTATTAACCTCCGTAATCCTCACAACAGAACTGTACTATTGGCGCTGTCATGATGCCAATTTTTCAATTGGGAAAAAGAGTGCAAAATAGTGGGGCAGGGTTCAACCTGGCAATCTGTTCCCTCATCCCACTTTTTATATTATAATTATTTATTTATAAATTTTATTTTAGGTTCAAGATTACAGATGTTATATAGACAATTGCATGCTATGGGGATTTGGTATACAGTTTATTTCATCACCTCAGTAATAACGATAGTACACTATAGGTAGTTTTTCATTTCTCAACCTCCTCCGCCCCTCCACCCTCAAATAGGCCCTGGCATTTATTGTTCCCTTCATTATGTCCATGTTTAATCAACGCTTAGCTCCCACTTTAAAGCGAGAATATGCAGCATTTGGTTTTCTGTTTCTGTGCAAGTTCCTCTATTAGTTCCTGCGGCGCCATCCGTGTTGCTGCAAATGACATAATCTGGTTATTTTTTACAGTTGTGTAGTATTTCATGATATATATGTACAACATTTTATTTCTCCAGTCTACCATTAATGGATTTTAGGTTGATTCCATTTCTCTGCTATTGTGAATAGTGCTGCAATGAACATACGCATGCATATGTATTTATTGTAAAACGATTTCTATTCCTTTGGGTATATACCCAATAAAGGGATTGCTGTGTTGGATGGTAACAGTGTCTTAAGTTTTCTGAGAAATCACCAAGCTGCTTTCCACAATGGCAGAATTAATTTAACATTCCCACCAAAAGTACTTTTCTCTGCAACCTCAGCAACATCTGTAATTTTTTACTTTTTAATGATAGCCATTCTGACTGTTGTGAGATGATATCTAATTATGGTTTTGATTTTCATTTTTCTAATGATTAGTGATGTTGAGCATTTTTTCACGTGTTTGTTGGCCATCTACATGTCTTCTTTTGAGAAGTCTCACTTTATGTACTTTGCCCTCTTTTAATTTTTTTTTATTTTTTGCTTGCTAATTTGCTTGACTTGCTTATAGAATTCTGGATGTAAGGTCTTTGTCAGATGCATAGTTTGTAAATATTTTCTCCTATCCTTTATGTGATCTGTTTACTCCGTTGGTAGTTACTTTTGCTGTAAAGAAGCTCTTTAATGTATTTAAGTCCCATCTGTCAATTTTTGCATTTGTTGTGATTGTTTTAGGTGTCTTTGTATGAAATATTTGCCGGGGCCTATGTCCAGAATGGTATTTCTTAGGTTTTCATCTAGAGCTTTTTATAGTTTTAGGTTTTATTTTGAAGACTTTAATCCATCTTCAGTTGATTTACGTATATAATGTAAGGAATTGGTTCATGTTCAATCTTCTGCATATGGCTAGCCAGTTATTCCAGCACCATTTATTGAGTAGGGAATCCTTTCCCCATTGCTCATTTTGGTCAATTTTGTCAAACATCAGTTAGTTGTAGCTGTGTGGTCTTATTTATAGGTTCTCTATGCTGGTCTATTGATCTATGTATCTGTTTTTATACCAGTACCATGCTGTTTTGGTTACTGTAGCCCTGTAGTATAGCTCAAAACCAGGTAATAATGATGCCTCTAGCTTTGTTCTTTTTGCCTAGGGTTGCCTTGGCACTTTGAGCTCTTTTTTTGTTGTTGTTGTTCTATATGAAATTTAAAATGGCTTTATCTAACTATCTGAAGTAGTTGTAAATAGTATTAGTAGTTATAAATAGTATTGAATCTGTAAATTGCTTTTGGCAATATGGCCATTTTAACAATATTGATTCTTCCTATCCATGGGTATGGAATGTTTCATCACTTGTTTTTCCCAGCTTCGATTTCTTTGAGCAGTGTTTTATAATTCTTATAGTAAAGATCTTTCACCTCTTCATTAGTTATATTCCTAGGTATCTTATTCTTTTTTGTGGCTGTTGTGAATGGGATTGTGTTCTTGATTTGGCTCTCAGCTTCGGTATTGGTGTATAGGAATGTTACTAACTTTTGTAAATTGATTTCATATGCTGAAACTTTGCTGAAGTTCTTTATCAGATTTGGAGCTTTGGGACAGAGACGATGGGGTTTTCTTTGTTTAATTTCCATATAATTGTATGGTTTTGAGTGATTTTATTAGTATTGATTTCTATTTTTATTGCTCTGTAATACAAGAGTGTGGTTGGCATGATTTCAGTGTTTTTGACTCTGCTGAGAATTCTTTATAGCTGATTCTGTGGTTGATTTTAGAATATGTGCCATGTGCAGATGAGAAGAATGTATATCTTGTTGGTTTGGAGGCTGAGAGTTCTGTCGATGTCTTTTAGGTCTATTTGGTCAAGTGTTGAGTTCAGGTCTCAAGTATCTTTGTTAGTTTTCTGCCTCAATGATCTGTCTAATAATCTCAGCGGAGTGTTCTCATCTTCATTATTTTGTCATGATCTAAATCTCTTCATAGATCTCTAAGGACTTACTTTATTAACCTGGGTGCTACTGTGTTGAGTGGCATATATTTTTAGGAAAGTTCAGTATTCTTGCTGAATTGAACCCTTTACCCTTATGTAGCACCCTTCTTTGTCTTTTAAAATAATTGTTGGTTTAAAGTCTGTTTTGTCTGAAATTAGAATAGCAACCCCCAATTTTTGGAGGATTTTCTTGGTAGATTTTTCTACATCCCTTTACTTTGTGCCTATGCATGTCATTGGATGTGAGATGTCTCTTGAAGACAGCATAAAATTGGGTCTTGCTTCTTTATGCAACTTACCACTCTGTGCCTCCTAATTTGGTCATTTACCCTGTTTACATTCAAGTTTAATATTGGTATGTGTGGTTTTGATTCTGCCATCATCTTGTTAGTTGGTTATTATGCAGACTTGATCCTGTGATTGATTTAAAGTTTTAATGGCCTATGTATATAAATGAATTTTTGTGGTGGCCAATAACAGTCTTTCCTTTCCATATTTAGCACTCCTTTGATGACCTCTTGTAAGTGTGATGTGGTGGTTGGTAACAAATTCATGTACATTTGCTTGTCTGAAATGGATCTCATTTTTCCTTTGTAAATGAAGCTTAGTTTGACTGAATATGAAATTTTTGTTTGGAATTTGTTTTCTTTAATAGTGCTGAATATAGACCTCCAATCTCCTGTGGCTTGTAGGATTTTGTTGAAAGGTCCACTGTTAGCCTGATGGGGTTTCATTTGTATGTGATTTGCCACTTTTCTCTAGGTGTCTGTAACATTTTTTCTTTCAGCTAACCTTGGAAAATCTCATGACTACATGTCTTGGGTGTGGTCATCTTGCATAGTGTCTTGCAAGGTTCCTCTGCATTTCCTGAATTTGAATGTTGGCCTCTTTAGCAAGTTTGGGGTAATTTTCAAGGATGATATTCTCAAATTATTTTCAATTTGCTTGCTTTCCCTCACTCTCTTTCAAGGACACCAATGAATCAGATTTGGTCTCCTTATATAATCCCATATTTCTCAGAGTGTTTGTTTATCCTTCATTCTTTTTAAAAATATTTGTCTGATTGAGTTATTTCAGAGAACCACTCTTTGAACTCTGAGATTCTTTCCTAAGTTTGGTCAATTCTGTTGTTAATATTTGTGATTATATCATGAAATTCTTGTAGTGAGTTTTCAGCTCTGTCCAGTTTGTTTCTTTTTCATAATGGCTATTTTATCTTTCATCGCCTGTATCATTTTCATGTCTTCTGAAGGTTCCGTGCATTGGGATCTGAATTTCTCCTGAATCTCAATGATTTTTTTTCCTATCCACATTCTGAACACTATTTCTGTAATTTCAGTCATTTTGGCCTGGTTAAGAACCATGGCTAAAGAAGTAGAGTAGTCATTTGGTGGTTAGTAGATACTCCAAATTTTTGAGTTTCCAGAGTTCTTGTGCTGGTTCCTTCTCTTCTGTGTGGGCTGATGTTCCTTCAATCTTTGAAGTTGGTATCTTTTGGATGAGTTTCCTTTCCTTTTATCTTCTTTGATGCTCTTGAGGGTTTGATTTTGTTATAAGGTGGATTCAGCTGACTGACTTCATTTTTGGAAGATTTTAGGGAGGCAAGGCTCAGCTCAGCAATCCTGGGCTGTGTGCACTAATTTGGGGGGCTGGTACCAGGCCGTTGCCTTTGTTCTCTGGCCCTTCAAGGTTATGAACCTGCTTCACTAGAGGGACTGATGTGTTCTCAGTCTGCTAGCCACAACATTCCAATGGGTGATGCCAACCAAAGCACATTGTCACACTTGTGAGTACAGCAGCTGTGGCAGTAGGACAAGATGCACACATGTTGGCTGGGGTGTAGTACTGGTAAGAGTGGGACTGCTGCATTTCTGCATGCATTCATGCCAGTTCTGTCAGTGGCATAGAGGGACAGGGTACTGGCAGGCATGGGGTTGCTGGTGTCTATGCTCACTCTCACACTGGTGGCAATAGTTGGGGCAGGGTGCTGGCTGATGTAAGGTTACCTCCATGCACACATTTGTAGCAACAGCAATGGTAGCATAGGGGAGTAGAGACACTGGCCCACATCCGTGTGTGTTTGTATCAGCGGCAGTGTCAGTGCAAGAGGGAGCAGGGTTTCTGGTATCCATACACGCATTCACGCTTGCAATGTCAGCATGGCCCAGTGTCTACTCATCAGTGGTCGAGCCCAAGGGGTTTACTCTTGCCTCCAGTAGTGGTGTGACAGGGTGCATGTACACAAACATGATGGCGGGGAAAGGTAAGTGAGTTCTACCCATTCACCCATGCCAGCAAAGCAATGAATGGTTGGCCATGGGCAAGTGTGTGCCTGCAAAGTGACACAGGGGAGGCTGCAGTCGGGGGAAGATGCCAGCAGACTGGTGAATGTCAGCAGAGGCTACACTGTTGGAGCTCTCAAAATGTCAGGTATGATCTGTCATTAAATGAGCTATGATGAAGGCCTCTAGTTCACACCCAGTTTGAGCATCTGAGGCTGCATGGCAACTGGGCATGGGCAGACTGGGGCCCTGAAGAGGCAAGCAGACATGACTGTGTTCAGATTGAATTTGTCTCATCTCATGGGCAAGACCTCCCTGCTCTGTCCAGGTCCAAAAGCCAGCTCAAGGCTCATGTTCCTATGCATCTCCCTGGCCATGATCAACTGCATACGTTCCCACACCAAATGCTCTGGGCTCCACATAGACTGAAATCCTGCACCTAGCATCCTTTTAAGCAGCTCTCTTACAGCTCATGTGTCCGTCAGAGTTGTAGGGTCTCCTACTACCAAGATGCCAGAGGTCCATGGTGAGAGTGGACCACTTTTTTCCTGTTGTACTCACCTTTCCTCCAGAAGTTTCTGGGGGCCAGGAACGTTTCCCAGTACTCAGTATCCCCGTACAGGGTTCCTAGCTTCCTCCCCCTTCAACCCAGCATCTGTGTCCTCTCTCCATCCATTCTCAATGCCTCACCTCCGAAGGTCTACTCAGAGTGTGCCAGTCTTCCTGATGTCCCGATTTCTCAGTGACAGATGTTCCTTCTGGCTATATCTAATCAGCCATCTGGGATATTCCTTTTTTAAAAAATAAAATAAAAAAGACTACATTCATCCTTCAGTATTCACTGGGGATTGGTTCCTGAGCCTCCTGGGTATTCCGAAATCTGGAGATGCTTAAGTACCCTATAGAAAATGGCATAGTATTTGCATATAACCTATGCACATCCTTCTGAACACTTTAAATCATCTCTAGGTTACTTATAATACCTAATACAATGTAAATGTTATGCAAATTGTTGTTATACTGTATTTGTATTTGTAATTTTATTGTTGTTTTTTTTTTCTTTTTAAAATATTTTTGGTCTTTAGTTGTTTGAATCTATGAATGTGGAACTCAAGGTTATAGAGGGCTGGCTGTGGATACCTGAAGAGGTAAACACTGCATTTGTCAGAAAATTCAACTGAAACATTTGTTCAATACTTACAATCAATAGCTACAGGTATCATCCTTGGGACTTTTTAAATAAAAATTGAACAAAAATTCTCCACATATAGCTCAAAAGAAGGCTTACTATATTCATGGTTTAGTAATTAATCAGGATATTCATATCCTAAATTCCCATATCAAGTTAATCTTCACACTTTTTATTTTCTTAATAATCAAAAGTATAAAGATTACATTTTTCTCCCCCCCAAAAAAAGACCTTTAAAGGAAATGACCTGGTTTACATATTACTCGGGACCTTTGAGGTATTTCTTTTCTTCTTTTGAGAAATCAAGAGCAGATTTCAATGTTGGCAGAAATACATAAGCCCAGTGACTTGATGCCTCATTTACTTCCCATATCAAATATGTCCTTGTATGAAAAGCAAAGAAGTTATAAGATTATACTATATTAAAAGGCACAAATTATTTATTTTTCCCAAGGCAGATACAGCCAAAATGTAATAGACTAAGAACATCAATCAAGTGTCTTAATATAGATTCAACCAAAGGCCAAGAAAGGTTAAAAAGGGGTGGGAGGGTGCAACATGTATAATACTGTATATCTAAGGAATCCTAAAACCTTTAATAGAAGTTGAGTTTTAGAAACAATGTATCAGATAAATGTTTAACCAGAAGTTACTACTGATTTAATATTAATTATACTACAAAACATTCATCATTTTATGTGCCAACTACTCTACTAACGGCTTTGCATTTATTAACTCATTTAATCCTTATACAAACCGTATGTAGTAATTACTGTTATCCTTGGTTTACAGATGAGAATGATACTAAAAGTGGTCTGCTTATTGCCATAATGCATGATAAATCAAAGAATGCCTATTTAGGAAGTCTGAAATATGATACTTAGGAATTGTTACCTTCCTCCAGGTCATTCATGTTTCGAAACGAGAAAATTTAAATAAAAAAAATTCAAATCCTCATACCCAGTGAACCCACTCTTTATCCTTACTTGGATCTCAAATTGCTCGAAAACATCCATTTCATTCTTTACATTAGCACATATGAATTCTACAAACAAATTAAATACTGCAATTTTAATTTACCAATTTAAGTTACCAATCTCAGTGCTGACTAGTACTTAAGATGCTTTTCTTTTTTTTTTTTTTTTTTTTTTTTAACAACAGTCTCCTCTTGTGCTTATAACATTTGTCCCAATTTTCAATTTTATTCCCACGCTACCACTCTGGGCAAGGTCTTTAATTGAATGACCTCAAAAATGATCTTCCTGCATCTAGTCTCTTGTGTGTTACAATTTCTTCATTCAACAAATACTAATTGATATTAATTGACCCCTTACTATTACGCATGGCACATAGTAAGGTGTCAATTTGTATTTGTTGGATGAAGTATTATACCAAAGAGACATTGATTCTTGATGCTATAGCCCTTATACACTACCATGTCTCTAAACAAAAACGTAAAATGTCTCCCATTGTTTTTGAGACAATTTAGAACTCTACAAATTTGCATTTAAGATACTTCAAAATATAGCCCCAAACTATTTTTACATATATCTATTTCAATAGCATCCAACATAAACTCTCTAATATAACCAGAAAATATCCTCATTATCCTTAAATATGAAATATCCATTCCCAAATCTGCACCATTTATTAGAATGTTTCCTCCATGTGAATTTTCTTCACTGTCTTCTTTGTGATTACAAAGACCTATTAATCACCCTTTCAGTAAGAGATTATATCTCCGCCCTGTCAAAAAAAATGTTTCCAATTTTCTCCAGCTAATACTTTTCTTCTCTGAACTGCTCTGAACTTAGAATTTACATTAGTGTTTACAAATTTTGGCAACGAAGAGTATCAAGGAACACTGAGAGCACATCATAGCGTATTTAAGACCAAATTATGACTACAACCCTTCCATTTAAGGGAAGACCCTCAAAAGATTGCATAGCATAGAAATAGATGCAAGGGGACGGGTGCGGTGGCTCAAGCCTGTAATCCCAGCACTTTGGGAGGCCGAGGCGGGTGGATCACGAGGTCAGGAGATCGAGACCCTCCTGGCTAACACGGTGAAACCCCGTCTCTACTAAAAATACAAAAAACTAGCCGGGCGAGGTGGCGGGCACCTGTAGTCCCAGCTACTCGGAGGCTGAGGCGGGAGAATGGCGGGAACCCGGGAGGCAAAGCTTGCAGTGAGCCGAGATCACGCCACTGCACACCAGCCTGGGCGACAGAGCGAGACTCCTCCTAAAAAAAAAAAAAAAGAAAAGAAATAGATGCAAGGTACTGTCCAGAGCCGTGAGGCCTGGAAATTGCCGCGGCCTCTGTTGCTTAAGCTCTGCATCGTGGAGACAAGATGGCGCACTTCCTGGTTCTTCATCATCAACTTTTCCCGCGTGCGCGAACTTTTCCGGCGCGCGCGTAGATAACTTCCCGCGCCCGGGAAAGACTAAGTCTACGGAGCATGCGCCTGGTGACATCTCTCATTATTCTCCTCCCCGCCTGCTCTGCCGCATTTCCTCTTTCTTACCATCCTATATAAGCTGTACCAACGCCCTCATTAAACGAGACTTGATCAGGCTATTTGTCTTGTCTCCATTTCTCGTGTTTTCTTGTCTCCTCCATTCCCACTCCCCCTTCCAGGGTCTGTTCGACTGTCCTGCAGGTTGGGACAAGGTACCACTAAGATTCAATTTGTTAGGTTTTAAGATGTGTTCATTAGGAGGGCTGGTAAGAGAGCGAAATAGGAATAGCTCCGGTCTGTAGCTACCAGCGAGATCAACACAGAAGGCAGGTGATTTCTGCATTTCCAACTGAGGTACCTGGCTCACCTCATTGGGACTGGTTAGACAGTGGAGCAGCCCATGGAGAGAGAGCAGAAGCAGGGTGTGGTGTCTCCTAACCCGGGAAGTGCAAAGGGTCAGGGAACTCCCTCCCTTAGCCAAGGGAAGCCATGAGGGACTGTGCCATGGGGAATGGTACATTCTGGCCCAGATACTATGCTTTTGACATGGTCTTCACAACCCGCAGACCAGGAGGTTTTTTTGAATACCTACACCACCAGGGCCCTGAGTTACAACCACAAAACTGGGTGGCCATTTTCGCAGACACCGAGCTAGCTGCAGGAGTTTTTCTCATAGCTCAGGAGCGCCTGGAACACCAGTGAGACAGAACTGTTCACTTCCCTGGAAAGGGGCTGAAGCCAGAGAGCCAAGTGGTCTTTCTCAGTGAATCCTACCCCCATAGAGCCAAGCAAGCTAAGGTCTACTTGCTTGAAATTCTCACTGCCAGCACAGGAGTCTGAAGTCAACCTGAGACACTCAAGGTTGGTGGTAGGAGGGGCATCCACCATTACTGAGGCTTGAGTAGGCAGTATTGCCCTCACAGTGTAAACAAAGCTTCCTGGAAGTTTGAACCAGGTAGAGCCCACCTCAGCTCCACAAAGCCACTGTAGCCAGACTGCCTCTCTAGATTCCTTCTCCCTGGGTAGAACATATCTGACACAAAGGCAGCAGCCCCAGTCAGGGGCTTATAGATGAAACTCTCATCCCTGTGGGACAGAGCACCTGGGAAAAGGGATGGCTGTGGGCACAGCTTCAGCGGACTTAAATGCTCCTGCCTGCTGGCTCTGAAGAGAGCAGCAGATCTCACAGCACAGCACTCGAGCTCTGCTAAGGGATAGAGTGCCATCTCAAGTGGGTCTCTGACCCTCATGCCTCCTAACTGGGATACACCTCTCAGCAGAAGTTGACAGACACCTCATACAGGAGACCTCCAGGTGACATCTGGCAGGTGCCCCTCTGGGATGAAGATTCCAGAGGAAGGATCAAGGAGCAATCTTTCTGTTCTGCAGCCTCCACTGGAGATATCTAGGCAAACAGGGTCTGGAGTGGACTTCCAGCAAATGCCAATAGACCTGCAGCAGAGGGGCCTGACTGTTAGAAGGAAAACTAAAAAACTGAAAGGAATAGCCGCAACATCAACAACAACCAAAAATCATCCACACAGAAACTCCATCCGGAGGTCACCACCATCAAAAATCAAAGGTATATGACTCCACAAAGATGGGGAGAAACCAGTGCAAAAAGGCTGAAGATTCCAAAACCCAGAACACCTCTTCTCCTCCAAAGGATCACAACTCCTCACCAACAAGGGAACGAAACTGGAAAAAGAATGAGTTTAATGAATTGACAGAAGTAGGCTTCAGAAGGTGGGAAATAACAAACTCCTGCAAGCTAAAGGAGGGTATTCTAACCCAATGCAAGGAAGCTAAGAACCTTGGAAAAAGGTTAGAGGAATTGCTAACTAGAATAACCAGTTTAGAGAAGAACATAAATAACCTGATGGAGATGAAAAACACAGCACAAGAACTCCATAAAGCGTACATGAGTATCAACAGCGAAATGCATGAAGCAAAAGAAAGGATATCAGAGATTGACATCAACTTAATGAAATAAGGCATGAAGACAAGATTACAGAAAAAAAGAATGAAAAGGAACAAAGCCTCCAAGAAATAAGGAACTATATGAAAAGACAAAACCTACATTTGATTTGTGTCCCTGAAAGTGACATGGAGACTGGAACCAAGTTGGAAAACACTCTTCAGGATATTATCCAGGAGAACTTCCCAACCTAGCAAGACAGGACAACATTCAAATTCAGGAAATACAGAGAACACCACAAAGATACTCCTTGAGAAGAGCAACCCCAAGACACATAATTGTCAGATTCACCAAGGTTGAAATGAAGGAAAAAAATGGTAAGGGCAGCCAGAGAGAAAGGTTGGATTACCCACAAAAGGAAGCCCATCATACTAAAAGTAGATCTCTCAGTAGAAACCCTATAAGCCAGAAGAGAGTGGGGCCAATATTCAACATTCTTAAAGACAAGAATGAATTTTCAACCCAGAATTTCACATCCAGCCAAACTAAGCTTCATAAGTGAAGGAGAAATAAAATCCTTTACAGACAAGAAAGTGCTGAGAGATTTTGTTGCCACCAGGCCTGCCTTATAAGACCTCCTGAAGGAAGCACTAAATATTGAAAGGGAAAATCTGGTACCAGCCACTGCAAAAAAACATACCAAATTGTAAAGATCATCAACACTATGAATAAACAGCATCAACAAATGGGCAAAATAACCAGCTAGCATCATGATGACAACATGAAATTCAGACATAACAATATTAACCTTAAATGTAAATGGCCTAAATGCTCCAATTAAAAGACACAGACTGTCAAATTGGATAAAGAGCCAAAA
This sequence comes from Rhinopithecus roxellana, assembly GCF_007565055.1. Taxonomy (NCBI): domain Eukaryota; kingdom Metazoa; phylum Chordata; class Mammalia; order Primates; family Cercopithecidae; genus Rhinopithecus; species Rhinopithecus roxellana. Next base: position 37,667,317 of record NC_044555.1, on the reverse strand, counting down.
CCCATCAGTGTGCTGTATTCAGGAGACCCATCTCATGTGCCAAGACACACATGGGCTCAAAATAAAGGGATGGAGGAAAATTTACCAAGCAAATGGAAAGCAAAAAAAGCAGGGTTGCAATACTAGTCTCCAGTGAAATGAACTTTAAACCAACAAAGACAAAATAAGACAAACAAGGGCATTAAATAATGGTAAAGGGCTCAATGCAACAAGAAGAGCTAACTATTCTAAATATATATGTACCCAATACAGGACCACCCAGATTCATAAAACAAGTTCTTAGAGACCTACAAAGAGACTTAGACATCTACAGAATGCTCCACCCTAAATCAACCCAATATGCATTCTTCTCAGCACCACATCACACTTATTTTAATGTTGAACACATAATTGGAAGTAAAACAGTCCTTAGCAAATGCAAAAGAATGGAAATCATAACAGTCTCTCAGACCAGAGTTAAATCAAATTAGAACTCAGGATTAAGAAACTCACTCAAGGCCAGGCACGGTGGCTCACCCCTGTAATCCCAGCACTTTCAGAGGCCGAGGCAGACAGATCATGAGGTCAGGAGATCAAGACCCTCTCGTCTAATACAGGAAAACCCCATCTCTAGTAAAAATACAAAAAATTAGCCAGGTGTAGTGGCGGGCACCTGTAGTCCCAGCTACGCAGGAGGCTAAGACAAGAGAATGGTGTGAACCCAGGAGGTGGTGCTTGCAGTGAGCTGAGATCGTGACACTGCACTCCAACCTGGGTGACAGAGCAAGACTCCATCTCAAAAAAAATAAATATAAAAAAAGAAACTCACTCAAAATCACACAACTACACGGAAACTGAGCAACCTGCTTCTGACTGTCTACTAGGTAAATAATGAAATTAAGGCAGAAATAAATACGTTGTTTGAAACCAATGAGAACAAAGACACAATGTACCAAAATATCTGGGGCACGGCTAAAGCAGTGTTTGAGGGAAATTTATAGCACTAAATGCCCACAGGAGAAAGCAAGGAAGATCTAAAATCGACACCCTAACATCACAATTAAAAGAACTAGAAAAGCAAGAGCAAACAAATTCGAAAGCTATCAGAAGACAGGAAATAAGTAAGATCAGAGCAGAACTGAAGGAGATTGAGACACAAAACCCCATCAGCAAACCAATGAATCCAGGAGCTGATTTTTTGAAAAGATTAACAAAATAGATCGACTGCTAGCCAAACTAATAAAGAAGAAAAGAGAGAAGACTCATGCAGATGCATAAAAAATGAAAAAGGGGATATCACCACTGATCCCACAGAAATGCAAACTACCATCAGAGAATACTATGAACACCTCTATTATTGTAAACTAGAATATCTAAAAGAAATGGATAAACTCCTGGGCATATAAACCCTCCCAACATTAAATCAGGAAAAAATCAAATCCCTGAATACACCAATAACACGTTCTGAAATTGAGACAGTAATTAATAGCCTACCATCCAAAATAAAAGCCCAGGACCTGATGAATGCACAGCCAAATTCTCCCAGAGGTACAAAGAGGAACTTGTACCATTCCTTCTGAAAGTATTCCAAACAATAGAAAAAGAGGGATGCCTCCCTCACTCATTTTATGAAGCCAACATTATCCTGATACCAAAACCTAGCAGAGACACAATTAAAAAAACAAAATTTCAGTCCAATATCTCTGATGAATATCAATATGAAAATCCTCAATAAAATAATGGTAAAATGAATCCAGCAACACATCAAAAAGCTTACTCACTATGATCAAGTCAGTTTCATCCCTCGGGTGCAAGGCTGGTTTAGCATCCACAAATCAGTAAACGTAATCCATCACATAAACAGAACCAATGAAAAAAACCACATGATTATCTCAATAGATGCAGAAAAGGCCTTCAAAAAAATTCAACACTCCTTCATGCTAACAGCTCTCAATAAACTAGGTATTGATGGAACGTATCTCAAAATAATAAGGGTTATTTGTGACAAATGCACAACCAACATCATACTGAATGGGCAAAAGCTGGAAGCATTCCCTTTGAAAACCGGCACAAGATAAGGATGCCCTCTCTCACCACTCCTGTTCAACATAATATTGGAAGTTCTGGCCAGAGCAATCAGGCAACAGAAGGAAATGAAGGATATTTAAATAGGAAGAGAGGAAGTCAAATTGTCTCTATTTGCAGATGACATGATTGTATATTTGGAAAACCCCATTGTCTCAGCCCAAAATCTCCTTAAGCTGATCAGCAACTTCAGCTAAGTCTCAGGATAGAAAATCCACATGTGAAAATCACAAGCTTTCCTATACACTAATAATAGACAAACAGGGAGCCAAAACAAGAGTGAATTCCCATTCACAGTTGTTACCAAGAGAATAAAATACCTAGGAATACAACTTACAAGGGATGTGAAGGACCTTTTCAAGGAGAACTATAAACTACTGCTCAAGGAAATAACAGAGGATACAAACAAATGGAAAAATATCCCATTCTCATGAATAGGAAGAATCAGTATCTTGAAAATGGCCATACTGCCAAAGTAATTTATAGATTCAATGATATTTCCATCAAGCTAACATTGACTTTCCTCAAAGAATTAGAAAAGCTGTTTTAAATTTCGTATGGAACCCAAAAAGAGCCCGTACAGCCAAGACAATCCTAAGCAAAAAGAACAAAGCTGGAGGCATCAAGTTACCTGACTTCAAACTCTACTACAAGGCTACAGTAACCAAAACAGCATGGTGCTGGTACCAAAACAGATATATAGATGAATAGAATGGAACAGAGGCCTCAGAAATAATGCCACACATCTACAACCATATGATCTAACCTGACAAAAACAAGCAATGGGAAAAGGATTCCCTATTTAAATGGTTTTCGGAAAACTGGCTAGCCATATGCAGAAAACTGAGACTGGACCCCTTCCTTACACCTTATACAAAAATTAACTCGGGATGGATTAAAGACTTAAATGTAAGGCCTAAAACCATAACAACCCTAGAAGAAAACCTAGGCAACACTGTTCAAGACATAGGCATGGGCAAAGGCTTCATGACTAAAACACCAAAAGCAATGGCAGCAAAAGCCAAAATTTACAAATGAGATCTAATTAAACTAAAGAGCTTCTGTACAGCAAAAGAAGCTGTTGTGATAGTGAAGAGGCAACCTACAGAATGGGAGACCATTTTTGCAAACTATCCATCTGAAAAAGGGCTAATATCCAGAATCTACAAGGAACTTAAATAAATTTACAAGAGAAAAACAACCCCATCAAAGAGTGAGCGAAGGATATGAACAGATACTTTTCAAAAGAAGACATTTATGCAGCCAACAAACATATGAAACAAAGCTCCCTGGTCATTAGAGAGATGCAAATAAAAACCACAATGAGATACAATCTCACTCCAGTTAGAATGGTGATCATTAAAAAATAAGGAAACAACAGATGCTGGAGAGGATGTGGAGAAATAGGAATGCTTTTACACTGTTGGTGGAAGTGTAAGTTAGTTCAACCATTGTGGAAGACAGTGTGGTGATTTCTCAAGGATCTGTAGCCAGAAATGCCATTTGACCCAGCAATCCCATTACTGGGTATATACACAAAGGATTTTAAAGCATTCTACTACAAAGACACATGCACACATATGTTTATTGTGGCACTATTGACAATAGCAAAGACTTTGAACCAACCCAAATGCCCATCAATGACAGACTGGATAAAGAAAATGTGGCACATATACACCATGGAATACTACACAGCCATTAAAAAAGATGAGTTCATGTTTTTGGCAGAGACCTGTCTGAAGCTGGAAACCATCACCCTCAGCAAACTAACACAGGAACAGAAAACCACACACTGCATGTTCTCACACATAAGTGATAGTTGAACAATGAGAACACATGGACAGAGGGAGGGGAACATCACACACAAGGGTCTGTCAGGGAGTGGGGGGCAAGGAGAGGGAGAGCATTCAGACAAATACCTAATGCATGTGGGGCTTAAAACCTAGATGACAGGTTGATAGGTGCAGCAAACCACCATGGCACATGTATACCTATGTAACAAACTTGCACGTTCTGCATGTGTATCCCAGGACTTAAAATAAAATTTGAAAAAATAGACAAATAGCACTATATTAAACTAAAAAGCTTCTGCACAGTAAATGAAACAATCAAAGAATAAAGAGATAACCTTTTGAATGGGACAAAATATTTGCAAACTACTCATACAATAAGGGAATAAAATCCAGAATATACCAGGAAATCAAACAACTCAACAATAAAAAATAATAATTCTTTTTAAGTGAGCAAAAGAAGTAACTAGACAATTCTCAAAAGAAGACCTACAAATGGCCAATAGGTACGTGAAAAATGCTCATTGTCACTAATCATCAGAGAAATGCAAACCAAAACCACAATGAGATGCCATGTTACCTTAGTTAGAATGGCTTCTGTTAAAATGACAAAAAGTAACACATACCGGCGAGGATATGGAGAAAAGGGAACTCCATACACTGCTGATAGGAATGTAAATTAGTGCAGCCACTGTGAAAAGAGTATGGGCATTTCTCAAAAAACTAAAAATAGAACTACTACATGATCCACCAATCCCACTATTGGGTATTGATCCCAAGGAAAGTATATCAATATATCAAATGAATACCTGCATACACATGTTTATTGCAACACTACTCTCAATTGCAAAGATATGGAATAAACTTTGGTGTCCATCAATGGATTCACTGAGAAAGAAAATGTGGTATATACATCATAGAATAATTTTTAGCCATAAAAAGAAGGAACTTGTGTGATTTTCAGAAATGGATGGAACTGGAAGTCATTATGTTAAATAAAATAACACAGACACAGAAAGACAAATATTGCATGATCTCACACATGTGTGGGATCTAAGGAACTTGATCTCATGGAGATAGAGAATAGAATGATAGATACCACAGGCAGGAAAGAGTATCAGGGTGTGAAGGGGAAAGGAAGAGTAGTTAGTGAATGGTACAAATTTACAGTTAGGTAGAAGAAATATGTTTTAATGTTTGATAGCAGACTAGGGTGGCTACACTTAGCAATGATATATTTTATATTTCAAAATAGCCAGAAAAGAGGACTGGAAATGTTACTAATACACGGAAATGATGAATACTCAAGGTGATGGATACTCCAAATACCTTGACTTCATCATTATGCATTCTATGCCTGTAAAAAATACTGATATGTGCCCAAAAAATATGTAAAATACTATATATCAATGAAATAATAATAACTACAAAATGTAATATGAGTTACATTTTTTGTAGACATAAAATGTTATTCTAAAATTCATATGAAATATCAAGGGATCCCTGTAGCCAAAACAACTTGGAAAAAAACAAGTTTAGAGTCTTCATGCACTTCCAGATTTCAAAACTTACTACAAACCCATGGTAATCATAACCGTGTGGTAATGGTGTAAAGACAAATAAATAGGCCAGTAGACTAGAATAAAGAGCCCAGAAATAAACCCTCACATAAATGTCAGGAAACACACAACCTCACTTTTATTACACATGTTTCATTCATTATACACATATTAACATTTATACATTGTCTCACATTATCACAATGATTTTCTACAAGGATATTATGACCATTTAATGGGGAAAAGGACAATTTCTTTGGAAAATGGTTTTGGGAAAACTGGATATCCACAGCACACATGCACAAAGAAATTGGGCCCTTACCTTACACCACGTACAAATATTAACTCCAAATTGATCAGAGACCTAAACATAAAAGTCAAAACTATAAAACTCTTAGAAAAAAAAGAAAACCTAATGACCTCGAGTCTGGCTATGATTTCTTGTATAAAATATCAAAGGACAGGATACAACAAAAAAAACTAGTTAAGTTGGACTTCATCAAAATTAAAAACTTTTTATATTTCAAAGAATGCTGGCAAAAATATGAAAAGGCCATCAGTGGAATGGAAAAAAATACTTGCAAATTTAATATATGATAAGAGATTGATATCTACAATACATAAAGAATTTCTGTAACTAGACAACAACAAAAAACAATCAACCCAATTCAGAATTGGGCAAAGGACTCAAACATATCTCCAACATATATATATTCAAATGGTTAATAAGCATATGAAAAGATTCTTACTATCCCTAGTCACTAGGGAAATGCAAATCAAAACCAAATGAGATGTAACTTCACTCTATTAAGATGCCTACTTAAGAGCAGGGTGCCTGGTTAAAAACCTATGTGTAATTTTTCAGGCCAGACCATAGAAAACAACCTGACAGGCATCACAGGGGAAAATTGCCCTCTCTACACCAGACTTCAGGCAGAGCCATTTTATTACAGTCTCTAGAGAGGGTTGCAATCAAGTTCTCAGCCTTTCTTGTCTAGTCACGCTCATCACATATGTACACTCCTAGCCCTGGCGCCTTCATTCTTCAATCTCTTTGTCTGAGGCCTTTTGCAAAGGTTCTCTTCAGGTCCTTCTGCCTCCTAATGGGAGTAAGGAGGAGAAAAATTTGAAAGCACTTTTCCACTCTGACTCAGTACCCAGTTCTTTTCCACTTCTAGCTTTCCCTCTAAGCCCAGAGACATAAAACGGCTAGAGCCTTTCATTTGGGAGCTTTCTCAATGGTTAAGATATATCCCACTTTCGTGCTGATCCATGTGACCCTTCATGAGTGCACCAGGGGAAATGGAGCAGGGTGTGTTGGCACTGTTTCTGGTTTTAGCTTCTTGCTTATACCATTGTAGTAAGCCATTAAATGGTTCACTCTTTCATTTTTGGCTTGCTGCTTTAATCAGCTATTCCTACATCTAACAGCTCAGCATGTGCTCTCTCTCTCTCTCTCTCTCTCTCTCTCTCTCTCTCTCTCTTTCTCCCTTTAGTTCATCTGAATTCCTGAAGCTCGTTATTTAAAAAAAATAGAAAAAAGAAACAGAAAATAACGAGTGTTAGTGAGACTGTGGTGAAATTGGAACCCTCACGCTTTGCTGGTGGTAGTGTAACATGGTACCAGTGCTATGGAAAATGGGATTGCAATTCCATACTGAATTATTACCATATGATCCAGCAATCCCAATTCTGGGTATATACCCAATATAAGTGAAAGCAGGGACTCAGATAGATATCTGTACACCATTTTCATAGCAGCATTATTCACCATAGTCAAAAGATAGAAATAACCCAGTGTCAGTCAACAGATTAATGGATAAATAAATGTGATAGGTACATACAATGGACTATTATCTAACCACAAAAACAAATAAAATTCTGACACATCCGATGATATGGACAAACCATGGAGATATTATGCTAAGTGGAGACATTAAGCCAGTCACCAAAGGAAAAATATTGTATAGTTCCTCTAACATGAGCTTTCCAGAGTAGTCAAATTCATGAAGATAGAAAGTGGAATAATGGCTACTAGGGACTGGTGGTCAGGAGAATGGAGAATTATTGTTTAATAGGCACAGAGATTTGGTTTCTGGTGATAAAAATCCTGGAGATAAATAGAGGGAACGATTGCACAAGAATGTGAATATACTTAATGCCACCGACCCATACACTTAATAGTTAAAATAGTAATTTTTATGCTATGTATATCTTACCACAATAGAAAATAATAGTAAAAAAAGAATAAAATACTTGGGAATACTTAGAGGTGAAAGATTAATAATGAAAATAAATAAATAAAATAATGAAGAAAATAAGGATATACATGAAGACGAAAGACTGATAACAAAGAAAATATCGAAGACAGTAAAAAACATTGCTGAAAGACATTAAAAAAATATAAATAATTGGAACGCTAGCCATTATTAATAGATTCAGAAACTTACTATTGTTAAGATATCAATACTCCCCAAAGGAATGCTTGGTTTCAATGCAATTCTTATAAAAATCTAAATGATAGTTTCTTCAGAAATAGACAGACTCTTCCCAAAGCTCATATGGAGTCACAGGGAAACCCAAATAGCCAAAACAGTCTTGAAACGTAAACATGGAAGTGACAGATTTATAAACTAAAAACAACAAAATATTGGTGAAAGAAAGAAGACACAAGTAAATGAAAAAATATCCCATGTCTTTGTATAATTTGCCACAAAAAATTAATGTTCATTACAATGAAATACTGAAACTCACAGAATAAATTATGTTAATTATGATATGCTAATATGTGCTATGATTAAACACCAAAATATCATTTGTTTAAAGTCAGTAAAGTCTGTTTCTCCCCCATTACTACATGTTCTACAAGTCCATTGTTTAGATTGGAGAGAGGTGCTCTGCTTCATATAGTCCTCACTTAGGGACGCGGTTTGACACAGATTCTATTATCTGGACTGTTGCCACTTGCTTTGGGTGCTGGGAAGTGGTATAAGGGAGAACAAGACACATTTTTAAGAGCTTTACCTGGAAGTGACACTCATTACTTTCACTCATATTTTATTGCCTGCTCAAGATAATTCTCACAGCTACACCTATTTTCAAAGGGGAAGGGAGGTACAATTTTCATTTGTATCCAGCAAGAGAGAAGAATGAGAAATACTGGTGAGCAGTACTAACATCTTTCACCGTAGTTATTTATCAGTATTGTTATAATCACATGTCTTCATCCATTCATGCCGTTGAACTAGGATACCCGAGACTAGGTAATTTATAAAGAGCAGAAATTTATTTTTCATTGCTCTGAAGGTTAGAAAGTTGAAGATCATGGCACCAGCAAGTTTAGTTTTCTGGTGATAGCTGCTTTCTGTTCTCTGCTCCCAAGATGGTCCCTTATTGTTGCATCCTCTGGATCTGGAGGAATGCTGTGTCCTCACATGGCTGAAGGCAGAGGGGCAAGCAGACCCAATGCTGCATGAAGTCTCTTTTATAAGAGATACTGCAGCTAATAAAGGTTAAACTGTTCAAAATTATCATAGGAATAATAAAAATGGAGTTTGTCAATAATACTGTCAGTACCCATAGGGGAGATATTAAGAAACTAAGAGGCATGTCAGTATTTTTCACATCATACCACATAGGTAGCCATTCATTCATAAGGATAAACCATATGGTCCAAATCATGAGCGAATAAAATGGGCTGGTAGGATGAGGTAGACTAACGCTAGAAACATGGAAAGTGTTACTAAAGTGCAACTAGAGAAAAAAGGATGCTCTCTACTAATTAAATGCAATTTTCCACATGTTAATTTTAAGAAAATACCACTACTGACTGAAAATTGGCTTGAAAAGGCTGATGCAACCAGGAATGCAGTTAGAAGGAGGACAGTTAAGGATGGTATTTCTCAGGTTAACATTGTCAGAATCCTCAAAATATACATGAGGGATGTAGAAACAAGAATTGACATTTTTCTTGGAATATTCAAATATGTGTTTTAAAAATTATGTTAATTATGTTTCAGTCTTCTCCACTCACAATCCTAATAGTGTGTTCCTTTATTTCCACATCTAACATTCAACCTTACATCTATTTGTATGTGTATCAGTTTTATTTTATTACAAATTTCTAGCCCCAAAATATTTCCTAAATGGAAAAATGTTCTATTTATTCTAATTCTAAAACAAGTAAAACACATAAGAATGAATGCAAGTATCATAGGAGATATTGCTATATCAACAAAACAGTAGTGGACACATTGTCATAAAGTCAGAGGCATTTGTTACTCAAAACGATATTACACATGTAAACACCTATGTTCTTCTGAAAACTACTAACAAAAAAGAAAAATAACCTTTCACAAAATTCACCATTATAGGTAGATTAGCAGAAGACCATGTGTTCTGAGTGACAGGCATTCATCCAAGAGAAATGCTATGACTGTTTTTATTTGGTTTATGTAACATTTGTTCTCAAAACTTTTAATATTTTATATTGCACTTTAGGAAAAATTAAAACATACCTTCTTTGCTAAAACAATGAATCATTCTAAATGAATATGTACAAATCAGAATATTACAGCTTTAAATTTTATCATTTTTTGTTTCTTAATATGTTTCTATGTTTGTATACCTTCTCCATATCAATAGAAAGTCCTAGTTTACATTCAATCCTTTATTAGTAGGTAAATTTGCTACACAAAGGCAAGAGTATGAAAAGAAAGTGTTGTCAGAGAGTGCGATAGGATGTAGGAAGTGTCAACACAAAGAGTCAAACTCTAAAATATTTTAAGAGATTTATCCTCAGCCAAATATGATGGACCAATGGCCTGTTAACACAGGCCTCAGAGGTTGTAAGAACATGTGCCCAAGGTGGTCGGGCCACAACTTTGTTTTATACATTTTATGGAGACAGAAGTCATCTGTTAATGCATATATGATGTCCACTAGTTCAGTCCAGAAAGGCAGAACAACTGGGAAGCAGGAGCTTCCAAGTCATAGAAGGATTCAAAGATTTTCTAATTGTGAATTGGTTGAAAGACTTATTACCAATAGAAAGGAATGTCTGGGTTGTGATAAGTGGTTGTGGAGACCAAGGTTTTATCGTGCAGATGAAGCCTCCAGGTAAGAGGCCTCAGGGAGAAGAGATTGTAAATGTTTCTTATCAAGCTTAAAGAGTCTGTTCTACCAGTAATTCCGAAAGGAAAAAGGGTGTAATGAAGCATGTCCAGCTCCCCATACCCATCATGGCCTGACACTAGTTTTTCAAGCTAACTTTGGAATGCCCTTAGCCGAGAGTAGGAGCTTATTCAGATGGTTAAGGGGCTTAGAATTTTATTTTTGTTTTACAGAAGATAGTGTGGAATGGTAAAGAGGACATGATTAGGTATGCAAAGATTTAATTCAGTCAGGCTCTAAGAAAAGCTTTAAGAAGTATCTACCAATCTTTTCCACACTTCTTTCCACAGAGAACACCCCTCTCATTTGTATGACAGATAACACCCACTCCCCTCACTCCTTACAACTCCCTATTCTTAAAAAATCAACTCACATGAAGATCTTATCAAATATTTCATGGAGAGGTATTTCAGGCTTAAAATAAAATATTTCCCCTAAGCATTTGCCCCATTTATTTATTTCCTATTTGTTGATCCATATGTATTGAGAGCATTTTTCTTTCAGGCACTGTGTCAGCTATCATGGAAACAAGTAAATTTGTCTTGTGCTATGACTAAAGTGTAGACAGGGACCAGTAGGAGAATGGGGCAAAGCCTAATTACCTAGAGGAGTCAAGAAGGTATTCCCAGATAAAATGAAGTTTAAGTTGGGTCTCCTGAACCAAGGAAATCCATTAGGATCTAAAGCATTCTAAAATTTGTTTAACATATTCACAATACAGAAAGTTGAGGATGGAGACATTTTTGTGTGTGGCAGAAAGTATTTGAGGACAAGGGAAGAGTTATAGCATCCCTCAAATAATAGCACAAATGTGGCCTTATATTCTGCATACTTGAAAGACGCCCCTTTCTTAAGTTATTTTAGGACACATCTTCAGGAGGCCTGCACAACAGAGTACAGTGTTATCTGGCTCTGTTCCTTACCTCTCAGATAATTTAAACGGCACAGAGTCAAATGAAATGAGAAAAATGCCAATGTATGTGGATGTGTTAAACCATGAGAAGATATAACATGGCTATTTGAGTTGACAGAAAAGCATCAGATAAGCTTCAAGAAAAGCTTAAAGATAGATAGAAGTGTGACAACTCAGTTCAGAAAAATATAACCTAAACTATTATATCTATGCTGTCACTTAAGGCGTAGGAACAGGACATAGGTCTTTGTTGACTGTGAATTACTCCGGAAAACGATGAAAACAAAGGACTTTACTTACTCTGGAATTCTCATACAATACAGTGGGGTTCAGTTACACCTAAACCACACCAAATTTGGCAACTGCTATTAGAACTAAAAACAGAAAAGGAAAAATCTAAAAGAAGGGCATGTCAAGGAATTCAAAGGATGCTAGATTATTTTTCTGTATAAATTCAAACTTAATAAAAGAGTAAGAACAAAACAGGATTAAAGCGTACTCTTTAACCTTTGAAAGATATGATGGTTATGATGAAAATGAAGATGACGTCTCCAATTTAGTGAGTGTCAGACACTAGGCTGTTCAGTTTTCATATAACATATATTACCTTCCTTTGGCCTTACCACATGAAGCAGATATAGTTTACAGATAGTAGAAACGCGTTGTATAACCAGTGACAACTACATAAATATGAACCTCCTCTGTTGTATGGTAAATACAAAATGTAATAAAAAGTATTTGTTTCTAACTAAATACTATATTTTTAATGCCCTTATAAGATCTGATTTCAGGAACTGCATGTAAATTTATTCATATTTCAAATTAAAAATAAATTCTCTAATATAAGGGTAATGAAATCAAATGATTTTAAATGTCTCCGATAAAATACGTCTTTAATTTTTACTTCAGTATAGATAATAAACAAATCCAGAGATGGCTCTTGTCAGTTAGCTTTTTGTCCTATTTGATTTTCCTTCCCTTGCACTTCCTGCACAGCTTTAACATGGCTCCCACAGCCATGCTTTTTCACGATGAGATGAAGTGCTGAAATTACCTCTTCTTTTTCAGTGCACAAAAAATATCATTCTACTGTACAACTTACCACCAATCCCTTATTCCCTGCAAGTTTATACTCAGGATAATCAGCTACTTTTTGACATCTCAAGTTCTAGTGAAATGAAACATTTTTGTATTGTACACATGCACTTGTAGTATATTCATTAACATGAATGTGCATTATGATATAGGACGTGGGAAATAAGGCATTTGCTTGAGGAATTGGCAAATATTTTACATTTGTTCAACAAACACATTGAGAATTTACAGTGTGCAAAGTATTGTGGAAGTCCTTCTTTCCTCTTCCACCAGTAAAAATGTCCAGCTGTCTCAGGCAGGAAATGAGATTGAGAAGTATAATGAAAGCATACTCTCTGGTCCTTGTCATTATAGCGCTTATCCATGAAGTTGCATGCTAGAAACAGGGAGTCAGTCTTTGTGAAAATTTTGGTAACCATCGCAGCTTTAGACAAGGCTCAAATAAAGAAAGAATGTATAGGGTCTGGTCTCTTATCCAAAGCCAAGAAAATGGTTATTTCAAGTTTTTATTTTCAATAAGTGAAAACATTTATTTCTGTATCAAACTACATATATGTTTTATTAGTAGAGAGTTTAATAGAATCATGAGTCTGGATAGCACATATTAGAAGGTTTGAATTTTAGTAGAGTCATAATAAATAATTAATTTATAACAAGAGAGGGAAAAAAAGAACTGCAACCCCAATGACACAATTAAAATAAAAATTATTTTTAAAAAACTATGAATGCATAGTATAAAATCATAGAGTATATTTATTTAATTGAGTACATATCAAAAATTGTTGCCTGTAAATATTTTATACATACATAATTTCATATAATTATATATATTTATATAATTGTATTATAAATATACAAAAATATTCATATAATTATAATTACATATAATTTTTAGAACTAACTTCCTCTAAACAATAATTGAATTCAGAATAATATGTTAATGAAATATAACATGAATTATTACATTTATAAGACAGCAGTTCAAAAGTTCAATTACCTATATATAGTACCTATATATATACCTATATATACACCTATATATATAATAACTATATATACATCTATATATAATACATATATATACACCTATATATAATACCTATATATATATACACCTATATATAATAGCTATATATATATGCCTTAGGAAATAAAATTATTGTATTCTTTAATTAAATAATTCAACTGATAAGTTTAAATCATTGTTAATTAAGACAATATTATATACTTGAAAGTTATATTAATTTTAATGTTCAGTTCTAGTTTTCTTGTTCATACACTGAGACCTCTTGCACACTACCTCAGAAGATGAATATGAGAGAGTGATTGCAAATTTCTTTGAAACTTCTCCCCAGCAAAGGCTGATTCAGAAAGTCACATGAGAGAACCAAAGAAAAGCCAGAGAACACATATTTTTCCTGATCTCTTATATTTGTTCAGAAATACAAAACAACATAAATTGAATTCCAGTTATAGGTAAAAATGAGGCCATTTCTTGAAAGATGTCTGTGATGGTTTAGACTAGCTCCAATTATATTGCCTTTCTCATTTAAAAAAATTGATCTCCTATTGGCTACAGAGAATAATTTGTCTTTTTTTTATCTGTGATCAAATGAAAGTGCATACCTGGTTTCACCAGGAAGTTTAGGATATTGGTGAAAAAAACATTCTTACAAGAACTAATTGCACATGACGCTGGAATTAGAATTAATATCTGCTGAGCAATTTACAATTCACAAAGCACATCTGAATGTATTATCCTATTTGGTCTCCTAGCAAACCTATGAGGAAATACTATTCCCATTTTACAAATAAGGCCCAGAATCTCTGCCTCTTATGGCTGAAACTTTTTTTTTCTACAGCAATTTGACTTACCATGTGAGAGATGCCAAATAACAGTTATAATGCCATATATTGCACATGAAATGTGTATTTCCAGAGAATCTATGAAACATCCAAATGCTGCTGTTATTTTTGATAGCATCTTTCATTTAAAACCCTAATTGCTGACTTCTGACAGGAACTGAATTACCTTTTAAGGCAATCACTACAAACAGAAAGCTCTTCATGTACACTATTTTCCCAAATTCTTCATTAAAATCAAAGTACCTTGCAATGAGTTTTAACCTGAGGCTCCAATATTTTAACAATGAAAAGTCTTTTATTAGCCTGGCATAGAAAAACATTGAATACATCTGCTTTGGAGGAATGAGAAGTTCTTCCTGCAAGATGAAGGTACTAACTGAAGAAGGGAACTTTGGGAACTCCAAAGCTTGTTCATTTCCTACTTTATGTTCATTTCATAAAATTGTGACATCTTTCCTACTGCTACTTTCTAGGTTAGTAGTCAAGGCCTATGTTTTACAATAAATCATTTTAAGCCATTTTTCATATCTCTTCCTTTGCCTCAGCCACAGGATTCTGAAAAAGCAAAAGTAGAATAATCTCTTTTCGGAGGCTTCTCATTGTACAGCTGCAGTATATCCAATACTGACATTTGGGTTATAAGAATTCTCCTCAGTCTACCAATTCTAAATATACCCTAGTTTAACATACTCATTATGTCCCTTGCCAAAAGCAGTTAGCGAGAGAGTGAGAGAGATGGACGATGATATTTAAGTATATCGCATGCCTTTAAGCCTTTGTATACAATCAAAAACAATTTTAAATTAGAAAAAGCTTATTTTGTCATCATCCTCTCATTTTAACTACCAAGAAATAACTGTAATGACCACTGTGAACATGGCCCCTTATATATGTGATAGGGTTTTCAAAAGCCTGTTTATAGACAGTAGTGGCTTTCAAAGAATTTTTTTTCTCTTTTTTTTTGAGTTTTGCTCTGTCACTCAGGCTGGAGTACAGTGGTGTGATCTCAACTCACTGCAACCTCTGCTTCCCAGGTTCAAGAGATTTTCCTGCCTCAGCCACTCGAGTAGCTGGGATTACAGGTGCCTGCCACTACACCTGGTTAATTTCTGTATTTTTAGGAGATACGGGGTTTCACCACGTTGACCAGGCTGGTCTCGAACTCTTGACCTCAGGTGATCTGTCCACCGTGGCCTCCCAAAGTGCTGGGATTACAGATGTGAGCCACCATGCCTGGCAACTTTCACAGACTTTCTAATGACAGTACAAATGCGTTCACACTGTGTCACTAAAGGGAATGAGAACAAAGGCTACCGTTAATATTTCCAACAAAGGTTAGAAATGGTCAGTCATTGTCAGTCACTTACTTTACTCTCATTTTCTTGTGGTCAAGTTAATTTTCTTTCTTTTAAGAAAGGAGTCAAAATTATAAAGATCTTTGTTTGCTAGTATAAACAGTACTTGAATTCAGTTATAATCACTATATTATTAGCATATGATTGGAATAATGGTCCTACATTTAAACAACAACTTTTGAAAATGACAGCTAAGGAGATCTGGGAAAGATGGCAGATAGGAGACAGGGCTATCATGCAGCTCCCACATGAACAAACAAAACAGCATGTGGAGACACACGATGATTTTTCACTCAAGGGACCACTGCAGAAACGTATCAGGAAAACCAAAAGAATTCAAAGATCCTTTGAAAGAAGTGGCACACCACTGCAAATTCCACAAAACAGGCAAAAAAAAAAAAAAAAAAAAAATGTGAGTTCCCAAAATGTGAGAGGGAGGAAACCTACTTCTGAATACACGGCCCCACTGGGGAATCTGAAAATCTAGGTCATGCGAAAAGGATTTAACCTTACCTAAAGATGAAATGGATATAGAGTTGAGTGAAATATAAAAGTAGAAGTAGCAGCAGGAAGTGCCTTGCCCGCATTTCCAGTCTCCAGCTTGAGCCCAGATAAGCCAATCCTAACTCTTATCTCACAGGAACCCTTGGGGAAAGCAGACACTAGAATTAAGGAAGGGTCATGGGGCAAAGGAAGCTCCCAACTAAACCTGGCAGCAGTTTTGAGTGGACACAAATTTTCTTGATCAGGGTCCGGGGGATGAGTGGGAGTTGCTGCAGATATGAGTGAGTGCAGTACCACAGGAGCTGCCAAGTGGGCAGGTGGGAAAGGGTGAGATCCAAAAGCCATGCTTGCTGTATCAGTGGTGTAGATCACGGCTTAGGGCATGGTCTGAGTGGGGCACTGCAGAAGTGAAACTGACCTCAACAACTGCATGGGAGCTGGGTGAGACCTCTCACTGCTGACTGTCCCCCACTCCTCTGGCAAACTATATCATACAGCAGAGGCAGCCAAGATCCCCTCTGGAACATATCCACATTGGCATGAGAGTCACCCCTTATCCTTCACGGTGGCTATGGCAAGCCCCACCCAAGGAGTGTCCAGATTCACCCAACCCTGCCTCCACCTGAAGGTATGTCCCTATATGTCTTGGTAGCTGAGCACAAAACATAGAAACTCTTGGGAGCTTTATGGCTCTGTCCACCACCTGAGAAACCAAAATACTTACCATGGCCATCTTAGGGTTGGATTAGAGTTCCCTAGTACTACCACAGCTGGTGCTCTCTTGGAAGCATCACCTCTTGGGTGGAGGCCAACCAACTCATGCCATTACAGCAACTCAGGACAAAATGATCTTGATCCCAGGATGGAGACGACAACACCTAATTACACTATTTGCAACATCCAGGCTAACCAGAGGCCCTGAGTGTGTACAAAGGACAACTTCACTGCTAGAAGAATCAGCATTCGAGAAAGCCAGCAAACTGAACATATCTACAAACAAGGACTCTCACAGAGTCTACTTCACTCCCCTGCCACCTCTACCAGAGCAGACGCTGGTATCCACTACTGGGAGACCTGAAGACAGATCACATTACAGGACACTTTGCAGACATCCCCCAGCACCAGCCTGGAGCCTGGTGGCCGCACTGGGTGGCTAGACCCAGAAGAGCAATAACAATCACTGCTGTTCAGCTCTTAGGAAGCCACATCCCTAGGGGAAGGAGGAGACCACCACATCAAGGAATCACCCCACGGGACAAGAGAATCTGAACAGCAAGACTTAAGTTTCAGGCCTCTCCACTGAAATAGTCTACCCAAATTAGAAGGAACCAGAAAAACAGTCCAGGCAATATGACAAAACAAGGTTCTATAACACCCCCAAAAGATCACAACAGCTTGCCAGCAATGTATCCAAATCAAGAAGAAATTTTTCTGAATTGAAAACAATTCAGAAGGTGGATTATTAAGCTATGCAAGGAGATACCAGAGAAAGGTGAAAACCAACTTAAAGAAATTAAAAAACAATGGAGGATTTAGATGAAAACTTCCCAAGAGAAATATATATCACAAAGAAAATACACTAACAATTTCTGAAAATGAAAGACACACTTTAGAGAAATACAAAATGCCATTAAAATTTCCAACAATAGACTAAAACAAACAGAAGAAAGACCTTCAGAGCTCAAAGACAAGGCTTTCAAATTAACCCAATGAGACAAAGACAAAAAAATAAGAATTTTAAAAAATAAACAAAGCCTCCAAGAAATTTGGGATCGTGTTAAATGACCAAATCTAAAAATAATTGGTGTTCCTGAGGAAGAAGAGAAATCTAACAGTTTGGAAAACTTATTTGAGGGAATAATTGAAGAAGGCTTCCTAGACTTTGCTAGAGATCTACACATTCAAATGCAAGAAGCTCAAAGAACACCTGGGAAATTCATCACAAAAAGATCATCTTCCAGGCATGTAGTCATGAGGTTATTGAAAGTCAAAACAAATAAAAGAATCTTAAGAGCTGTGAAATAAAAACATCAGATAACCTATTCAGAAAAACCTATCAGATTAATAACAGACTTCTCAGCAGAAACCTTACAAGTCAGAAGGGATTGGGGTCCCATTTTTAACTTCCTTAAAAAAATTGTCAGCCAACAATTTTGTATCCACCAAAACTAAGCTTCATAAATGAAGGAGAGGTAAAGTCTTTTTCAGACAAACAAATGATGAGATAATTCACCACTACTAAACTAGCACTACAAGAAATGCTTAAAGGAGTTCTAAATCTTGAAACAAAACCTCAAAATACACCAAAATCGAGCCTCCTTACAGCATAAATCTCACAGGGCCTATAAAACAACAACAGAATTTAAAAAAATAAAACAAGGTATTAAGGCAATAACTAGCATGAGGAAAACAACAGTACCTCACATCTCAACACTAACATTGAATGTAAATGGACTAAGTGCTCCACTTAAAATATGCATAATGGCAGAATGGATAAAAATTCACCAACCAAGTATCTGCTGTCTTTAAGAGACCCACCTACCACATAAGGACTCATATAAACTTAAGGTAATGGCATGGAAAAATATATTTCTTGTTAATGGAAACTAAAAGCAACAAGGAGTAGCCATTCTTATATCAAGCAAAATAGACTTACAGCAAAAACAATAAAAAAATGAAAAATAACATCATATAATGATGAAAAGAAATAGACCAACAAGAAAATATCACAATCTTCAATAAAAATGCACCTAACATTGAAACACCCAAATTGATAAAACAATTACTACTAGACCTAAGAAATGAGATAGATGACAACACAATAATAGTATGGGACTTCAGTACTCTACTGACAGCACTAAACAGGTCATCAAGACAGAAAGTCTAAAAAGAAACAATGGACTTAAAGTATACCCTAGAACAGATGGACTTAACAGACATTTACAGAACATTCTACCCAACAGCAGAATATAAATTGTTTCCTTCAGCACATGGAACATTCTCTAAGATAGGACATATAATTGACCACAACACAAGTCTCAATAAATTGAAGAAAATCAAAATTATATCAAGTATCCTCTCAGACCACAGTGAAACAAAACTGGAAATTAACTCTAAAAGAAACCCTCAAAACTATACAAATACATGGAAATTAAATAATCTGCTCTCGAATGATCCTTGGGTCAATAATGAAATCAATATTGAAATTAAAAAATTATTTGACCTGAACAATAACAGTGACAGAACTTATCAAAAACTCTGGGATACAGCAAAAGTGGTGCTAAGAGGAAAGCTGATAGCATTAAATGCCTACATCAAAAAGTCTGAAAGAGTTCAAATAGATAATCTAAGGTTTCGCCTCAAGGAACTAGAGAAACAAGAACAAACGAAGTCCAAACCCAGCAGAAGAAAGAAATAACAAAGATCAGAGCAGAACTAAATGAAATTGAAACAAAAACAATACAAAAGATAAAGGAAACAAAAAACTGGTTATCTGAAACGATAAACAAAATGGATAGGCCATTACTGAGATTAACCAAGAAAAGAGAAGATGCAAACAAGCTCAACTAGAAATGAATTGAGAGATATTACAACAGATACCACAGAAATACAAAACATAATTCAAGGCTACTACGAACACATTTATGTACACAAACTAGGAAATCTAGAGAAGATGGATACATTCCTGAAAATATACAACTCTGCCAGAACAAATCAGGAATAAATAGAAACTCTGAACAGACCAATAACAAGTAACAAGATTGAAATAGTAATTTTAAAATTGCCAACAAAAAAAGTCCAGGACCAGATGGATTCACAGCTGAATTCTATTAGACATTCAAAGAAGAATTGGCACCAATCTTACTATAACTATTCCAAAAGATAAAGAGGGAATCTTCCCTAAATCATTCTGTGAAGTTAGTATCAGCCTAATTCTAAAACCAGGGAAGGACGTAACAGCAACTACTACTACTAATACAGACCAATATCCCTGATGAACATAGATGCAAAAATCCTAAAAAGAAAATACTAGTGGACTGAATCTAACAGCATATCACAAAGATAATACACTTTGATCAAGAGGGTTTTCTACCAGGGATACAGGCATGGTTTACCTTAAATAAGTCAATAAATACAGTACATCACATACAGAATTTAAATAAAATCATATGATCATCTCAGTAGATGCATAAAAAAGCTTTTGACAAAAATCCATCATTTCTTTATGATTAAAACTCTCAGCAAAATTGGCATAAAAGGGACATACCTCAATAAAAGTCATCTATGAAAAACTCACAGCCAACATTATACCAAATGAGAAAAAGGTAAAAACATGCACCCTGAGAAATGGAATAAGACAAGGATGCCCATTTTTACCACTTCTATTCAACATAGGACTGGAAGTCCTAGCCATAGCAATCAGACAAGAAGGTGAATAAACAGCATCCAGATCAGTAACAAGGAAGTCAAACTATCACTGTTTGACAGAAGATATGATTGTATACCTAGAAAACCTTAAAGACTCATCCTAAAAGCTCCTAGATCTGATCAATGAATTCAGTAAAGTTTCAGGATACAAAATCAGTGTACACAAATCAGTAGCACTGGTATGCACCAAAAACGACCAAACTAAGAATCAAATAAAGAACTCAATTCCTTTTACAAAAGCTGTAAAAAAAAATAAAATAAAATACCTATCCAAGGAGGTGAAAGACCTCTATAAGGAAAACTACAAAACCCTGTTGAAAGAAATCATTGACAACACAAACAGAGCGAAACACATACCATGCTCATGAATGGGTAGAATCAATATTGTGAAAATCACCATACTGCCGAAAGCAATCTACAGATTCAGTGTAATTCCCATCAAAGTAACATTGCCATTCTTCACAGAACTAGAAAAAAAATTCTAAAATTTATACATCTCCCATCTTATACAAAAATCAACCAAAGATGGATCAAAGACTTAAATCTAAGACCTGAAACTATAAAAATTCTATAAGATTACATTGATAAACCTCTTCTAGACTTTGGCTGAGGCAAAATCTTCATGACCAAAAACTCAAAAGCTAATGCAGTAAAAACAAAAACAAGTAAATGGGACCTGATGGAACGAAAAAGCTTCTGCACAGCAAAAGAAATAGTCAGCAGCAGAGTAAACAGACTTCCACAGAAGGGGATAAATATTCACAAACTATGCATCCGACAAACATCCAGAATGTACAAGGAACTTAAATCAGCAAGAAAAAAACAAACAACGAGTAACCCCATCAAAAAGTGGGCAAAGAACATGAATAGACAATTCTCAAAAGAAGATCTAAAAATCCCCAATAAATGTATTTAAAATGGTTCAACATCACTAATTATCAGGGAAATACAAATTAAAACCACAATGAAATACCACTTTATTACTTTGAGAATGACCATAATTTAAAAATCAAAGAATAATAGATGCCGACATGGGTGTGTTGAAAAGGAAACACTTTTACACTGCTAGTGGGGATGTGAACTAATACAACCACTATGGGAAATAGAGAAAGAATCCTTAAAGAACTAAAAATAGACCTACCATTTGATTCAGCAGTCCCACTACTTGGTATATACCCAGAAGAAAAGAGCTCATTATATGAAAAAGACATTTACACACACATGTTTATAGAAACACAATTTGCAATTGCAAAAATACAGAAGCAGCCCAAACGCCCATCAATACACGATTGGATAAAGCAAATGTGGTATATATACACCATGGAATACTACTCAATCATAAAAAGGAATGAAATAGTGGCGTTTGCAGCAACCTGGATGGAGTTGGAGACTATTACTATAAGTGAATTAACTCAGGAATGAAAACAAAATATTTTATATTCTCACTTACAAGTGGGAGCTAAGCTATGAGGATGCAAAGGCATAAGAATAATACAATGGACTTTAGAAACTCAGGGGGAATGGAGGTGGGGCAAGGATAAAAGACTAAACATTGGGTACACTGTACACCGCTTGGGTGAAGGATGCTCCAAAATCTCAGAAATTACCACTAAAGAACTTATCCGTGTAAAAAAAACAACCCACCTGCTCCCCCAAAACTATTAAAATCACTAAAAAAGAAAAAAAAGGGGGAAAAAGAAGAGAAAATGACAGCTAGTTTCTCTAACCAGTAGAATTATAAGTATAATGACCAGATCAGAGATGGGGGGCTAAAAGAGTTTGCATTAATTTTTCAGTGGTCAATGCTCGGTGGAGTAAACATTCATGTAAAAATTGGGATACCTTTCTAGTGAACAGCCTAACAAAAGATGTAAATTCCCAGTTTTTAAGCATTCTGACCTTAATGTGACAAAAGATGTTTGTTAAAAAAATAAGCTAATTACCCAGTATTTTGGAGCAGGCAGATCATTGCCACATAGAATAACACAGTGAGACAATAGAATTAGCAGCCAAAAGATTTTGAAATGTTTAATTGTTAAACAAAGTTCTAGACTACTCTACCACTGCTCAAAGTCTCTGGGGAGTCTGATTTATATAGGAACCTAGCAAGTGTTACTCAAATTTGAGATGAAATGGTTGCTGGAACAAAGCCCCCTCTATATCCTCATGCTAGCTAGAACTACTTTTATAGTACTGGTACAACACTAACTGCAATACAAGTGTTTCTGTTATAAGTAATATATGCATTACTAGGAAAACATCACATCCTGCAAAATTACTCACTAGAAAGAAAAGATACTATGAGAAAAATAGGTTTGAGCTGACTACTCAAACCCTATTCAACACTGTGGAAAGCAAAAAAAAAAATTAATAAAATTATAGCACTGGTAATAAATTGGTATGTTAAACTGCTCATAAACAAAGAACTGCAACACTATATATAGGACTTCATCTTGAAAGAAAAATGTGAAAATAGCTTGAGGGAATAGTACTGAAAACAAGACTAAAATGAACAAAAATTTGAAAGAGACATACAATAAGCACTTCTAAGACAGAACATAAGCTTATATCCAGCTTAGAGGAAGATAGTAAAAAGAATGGACATTGTGTAAAGTACAGTATTTTTCTGTGATTTGGCACATTAGGCTGTGCTAATATATTGCAGTTAAGCTCCTGATACATGGTGCCACAAAAGGTTAATGATCTAGGAAAAATTGTGCATGAACCAACACAATTTTGGCTATATGACATGCTTTAGCCAAGAAAATATGTTAGTGATAGACTTTTTAACCTGCTCTTTGCCATTACAATGATTGTGGAAAAATGTCTCAACACAGAGTTGCTAAAAGGAATCCGGAAGTTCAAGCCAACACGTGGAGGATGACTTCTTTGTGGAGTTGACTGAACCCAGAAAAGAACAGGTGTGAGCACAGAACAAGTTTTGTTTGTCTTAAGCTACTGGGATTGATGTGTTTTTATTTGTTTGCTTGTTTTATTTTACCACAGCGTAACTCAGACTTTTCTAACACACACAAGGAGTTTACAGAAAATCTTGAAAATCTTTCCTAAGAGAGACAATGATTAATATTTTCAGAATAGCCTTTTTACTCTCAATGTAAGAGTGCTCTACTGTTTTGAAGATTTTCTATCTGTTTGTGACTTTACTGCTCCTAGATATGTTGGTCAACCACAGAACTCAGAGTTCATAATAGTGTAGATTTTGTGGTATCACACAAAAGGAGATAATCTGTTCTTCTCTGGAATATCATCTCTGCTAAGGCTTTGAGGAAATGGTCAAAAGCTCAAATATAGCAACCAGAATGATGCTCAACTCTTACATCATCCATCATTCCCCTTCAATAGGTGTAATTGTGCCATTCACAAGAGCAACTCTTAAATTGCTCCAAGGGGCTAGAAAGAAAACACAACTAGTCCCTATTTCTTTCATCACTCTCCTCAATTCTAGGTAAAGTTCTCATATCAGCAGCTTTTTAAGCTATGCTCAATCTGAGGACCTGTGTGTAATCGGAAAAGGAGGAGGTCACATCTCGAAGTTGTTATATTAACTAATAGGGAATTCATACTATTGACAAATTCAAACGTATTATTTACTTTGAATGTTCTCATAAATTCCTGCTTTCTCTTCACTATATAGTCACAGTTGGTTTAATATTACTCAGAGGGTGAAGGAGCTAACAGCGATTAATGCCATGTATTCATAAGGGAAGGAAATTCGATTAGACAAATTTAGCAACATATTGCTTCATTTTACAAAAAGGCCTAGTTTCCAAGTGCAATGTCTAACATCTGCTATGCCAACTCCCAAATACTTCAACATGAAAATGGCCTTCTGAAATATTTTCCTCAAAATCTAACCACCTCTACAATAAATTCAAAAAGTTTAATTTGTGCTCTCAATTTCACATAACAACATTTACTAAAAGGCTAGTAAGTGTCAGGCACTATACTAGACCTTGCAGATACAAAGTTAAATAAGACATTGTTTCTGGCTCTCAAGAAGTAGAAAATCTAATTGTCTTTTCTCAGTCCCTTAGCACCATTTCCCTTCAAAATAATCTTTTCAGTCTCTGTATTACCTGTGTTTGCTCTCTTTCTCTTCTATCAGTGTCTGTTTTAATATTGAGATTTATGAATGTTTCATGGTCAACAGGATCCTTGAACTGATGCGCCCAAGATTGAAAGACACCTCCATTTTGTTCACTGAAGATCTGATGACTTGGAGTTCCTTATTCCCTCCAGAAATAGAAATATTCAGTTAGATTCAGTTAGTGTTAAGAGGTGAAAGTATTCTGTGCTTTTAAATCAAATCCTTCTGAGAAAGATTAGACTTATTATTATCCCAACTACAAAAATAAGCCAAGAAATGTGTGGTCATGGTCACAAAGGAAGCCAGTAGCAGATACCAGAATTAATCTCTCTTATCTCTGCTCCATAATTAACTAAGATCAACATAAACTTACTGCTCTGTCATATGCATATGCAATTGTATTTTTTGAAATTTATAACAGCAAGAAATTAATTTTTGCTTAATGTTAATAGAAAATTTGCCCCTTTAAAAATCTTCCATGTCCATAGTAAGCTTCAAATGGTTATCCATTAAAATATTATAGAGTTTATCAATGATGTCCCTGTGATGAATTAGTGTCTGTGAAAAGGGGCAAATTAACAATTTACAAATATATACATTTCAAAACAAGTAAATAACATGAGGAAATGCTAACACTTTACCCTCATTTGTGTACATTTAGAAAGAAATAAGTATTTGCATGTCAGAATTGGTGAAGCAGCATGTATTTTGAAATCATTCTCTTTTTTTCTCCTACCAGATGGATACTACTGCTCATATTTGAATCTGGGACAGTTTAAAAACCCATCTCTTTTTTTTCATCTGACTGAGATCTTTCCAGGAGGGAAGACAAATCTATATCAAGAACAGTAAGGAATCTTACTTTCTCTGTTTCAAAACACTCTGAGGTAGGTGAACAGAGGAGCAGTTAGGTAGAAACAAATTAGTTCAGGAGACAATATATTTACAATGAATTCCTAAATAAAAGGATGGAAGTTTGCTCTTCACTTTATGATATGTGGAATATTGGAAGTCATTTCCCCATATCTTATGATATTTTGGGGTATGACACTACACTAGTAAAAAAAAAATTTACATGTAAGGCATCTTGCTATATACCTTTTTGCCCTCTTAAAGGTGTTTTGCCCTCTTAAAGATAAAAATAATAAAGGTAGATACTAATAGGAAAATAGAGTATACTTTAAAATTGGGGATGGGAATTAAAATATCAAGTTAAATATATGCTGTATTCATTGATATCCAAGTAACATTTAAGATGAGATAAGAGTTTTGTACTGTTATTTCCAACAGTGGCAGTGAGTTGAAGTAGAAAGTGCCCTTGTATAAAGACTCAAGGACATAACCCTTCATTGTGGCTGAGTGATATCCTAATCATTTAGGTCTTGAAGGAACATCTTTTTCTAAATGAAAAAAAAATAATGTTCACCATTTTTCCAGTGAATGTATTATTGTTGCTCAGAAGAAATTGACTTATTTCTGCAAAGTACTTTAAGTCTCTACTGAAACTCAACCTTCATGATGCTTTCAAATTACACCTTAAATAATTGAAACTACAAGGGAAAACTAAGAAAGAGTCATTTCCTTTTAGTCTTTTTCTTGGTTTAGTTAGCATTACAGTCTTTGTGAGAGGCAAAACTGATTCATTGGTTTAATTTATTTCTATTATCTTAGTGAAACAGAGAGAGAGAGAAAGAGAGACTAGATAAAAACAAGATGAATGCACAATAGACAGCAAAATAACAAGGACACAATTTTCCCTGTATGTCTGCTGTTCTAATACTATTTGGCAATCTGCTTCATTTTAAATCCTAATCATATAAATAAGATATGTTCTAAATTGTATGCATTTGCTGCTAAATGCCTGAAAATGTCCTCGTTAAGTGTCAGGTAGGAGAAAACACTTTTTCAGGTGCAGGAAGAAACAATGCTGTGCAGTCAGTGGAAAGAAACGTAAAAACAATTATACACCCTCTTGCTCCAAGTCATATTAAAACAATGTGTAAACTAATGCAGTACTAACATGATGATTCATAAACAGCAAAAGACCTTGATGAACAGCTAAACTTCCAAGTTAAAAATATATTGTATCGTTGATTTGTTCTGTGAGAGTTTATTTTTTAATGTATTTTTTAACTTTTTTTATTTTTGTGTGTACATAGCAGGTATATATATTTGTTACATGAGACGTTTTGATACAGGTATACAATGTGAAATGAGTATAGCATGAAGAACAGGGTATCCATCCCATCAAGCATTTATACTTTGAGTTACAAACAATCCAATTACAGTCTTTAAGTTATTTTAAAATATGCAATTATGTTATTATTGACTATAGTCACTCTGTTGTACTATCAAATAGTAAGTCTTATTTATTATTTCTAACTGTTGTTTTTATACCCACTAACCATTACCACCTCACCCCTACCCTCCCACATCCCTTCCCAGCCTCTGGTTACCATTCTTCTACTCTCTCTCTCTCTTTTTTTAAATATACTTTAAGTTCTCAGATACATGTGCAGAACATGCAGGCTTCTTACATAGGTATACGCGTGTCATGGTGGTTTGCTGTACCCATCAACCCATTATGTACATTAGGTATTTCTCCTAATGCTATCCCTTCCCTAGACCCCCATCCCCCGACAAGCACTGGTGTGTGATGTTCCCCTCCCTGTGTCCATGTGTTCTCATTGTTCAACTCCCACTTATAAGTGAGAACATGTGGTGTTTGCTTTTCTGTTCCTCTGTTAGTTTGCTGAGAATGATGGCTTCCAGCTTCACCCACATCCCTGCAAAGGACATGAACTCATACATTTTATGGCTGCATAGTATTCCATGGTATATATGTGCCACATTTTCTATATCTGGTCTATCATTGATGGGCATTTGGGTTGGTTCTAAGACTTTGCTACTGTAAATAATGCTGCAATAAACATACATATGCATGTCTCTTTATAATAGAATGATTTATAATCTGTTGGTTATATACCCAGTAATGAGATTGCTGGATCATATGATATTTCTGGTTCTAAATCTTTGAGGAATCACCACACTATTTTCCACAATACTTGAACTAGTTTACACCCCCACCAACAGTGTAAAACATTCCTGTTTCTCCACAGCCTTGCCAGCATCTGTCGTTTCCAGACTTTTTAATGATCACCATGCTAGTTGACATGAGATGGTATCTCATTGTGGTTTTTATTCACATTTATCTAATAATCAGTGATGTTGAGCTTTTTTCATGTTTGTTGGCCGCGTGAATATTTTCTTTTGAGAAGTGTCTGTTCATATCCTTTGCCCACTTTTCAATGGGGTTGTTTGTTTTTTTCTTGTAAATTTGCTGAAATTTTTTGTAGATGCTGGATATTAGGCCTTTGTTAGACAGATAGATTGCAAAAATTTCCTCCCATTCTGTAGGTTCTCTCTTCCCTCTGATGATAGTTTCTTTCGCTGTGAAGAAGCTCTTTATTTTAATTAGATCTCCTTTGTCAGTTTTTGCTTTTGTTACAATTGCTTTTGGTGTTTTTGTCATGAAATTTTGCCCATGCTTATGTTCTGAATGGTATTGCCTAGATGTTCTTCCAGGGTTTTTATAGTTTTGGGTTTCACATTTAAGTCTTCAATCCATCTTGAATTATTTTTTGTATAAGCTATAAAAAAGGAGACTAGATTCAATTTTCTGCATAGGGCTGGCCAGTTTTCCAAGCACCATTTATTAAATAAAGAATGCCTTTCCTATTGCTTGTTTTTGCCAGGTTTCTCAAAGATCAGATGGTTGTAAGTGTGTGGTTTTATTCCTGAGATCTTTATTCTGTTCCATTTGTCCATGTGTCTGTTTTTTAACAGTACCATGCTGTTTTTATTACTGTAATGTTATAGTATAGTTTGAAGTTAGGTAGCATGAGGGCTCCAGCTTTGATATTTTTGCTAAGGATTTTTTTGACTATTCAAGCTCTTTTTACATTCCATATTAATATTAAAAGAGTGTTTTTTTCTAATTCTGTGAAGAACATCAATGATAATTTAATGGGAATAACACTGACTCTATAAATTACTTTGGACAGTATGGACATTTTCATGATATTCATTCTTCCTATCCATGAGCATGGAATGTTTTTTCATTTGTTTGTATCTTCTCTGACTCCCTTGAGAAGTGAATTGTAGTTCTTGTTGAAGAGATTCTTCACTTCTCTTGTTAGCTGTATTCCTGTTTTATTTTTTTTCTAGCAATTATAAAGGGGAATTCATTCATGATTTGGTTCTCTGCTCACCTGTTGTCAGAGTATAGGAATGCTTGCTATCATTGCAGATTGATTTTGTATCCTGAGACTTTGCTGAAGTTGCTTATTAGCTTTTGGACTGAGATAATGGGGTTTTCTAGATATAGGATCATTTCATCTGCAAACAAAGATAATTTGAATTTCTCTCTTCCTATTTGAATACCATTTAATTATTTTTCTCTTGCCTGATTGCCCTGGCCAGAACTTCTAATACTATGTTGAATAGGAGTTGTGAGAGAGGACATCTTTGTCTTGTGTCAGTTTTCAAGGGAAATACTTCCAGCTTTTGCCTATTCAGTATGATATTGAGTGTGGATTTGTCATAGATGGCTCTTATTTTTTTGCGGTATGTTCCTTCAATACCTAGTTTATGGAGAGTTTTTAACATGAAGGGATGTTGAATATTATTGAAGCCTTTGCATCTATTGATATAATCATGTGGTTATTGAAGGCTCTGCATCTATTGAGATAATAACATGGTTTTTGTATTTTGTTTTGTTTATGTGATGAATTACATTTATTTATTTGCCTACATTGAACCAACCTTACATTCCAGGAATGAAGCCACCTTGATCATGGTGGATAAACTTTTTGATGTGCTGCTGGATTGGGTTTGCCAGTATTTTATTGAGGATTTTTTTTTTTTTTTTTTTTTTTTTTTGTGACGGAGTCTCGCTCTGTCGCCCAGGCTGGAGTGCAGTGGCCGGATCTCAGCTCACTGCAAGCTCCGCCTCCCGGGCTCACGCCATTCTCCTGCCTCAGCCTCCCGAGTAGCTGGGACTACAGGCGCCTGCCACCTCGCCCGGCTAGTTTTTTGTAGTTTTTAGTAGAGACAGGGTTTCACCGTGTTAGCCAGGATGGTCTTGATCTCCTGACCTTGTGATCCGCCCGTCTCGGCCTCCCAAAGTGCTGGGATTACAGGCTTGAGCCACCGCGCCCGGCCTTTTATTGAGGATTTTTGCATTAATATTCATTAGGGATATTGGTCTGAAGTTTTCTTTTTTTTTGTTGTATCTCTCTGCCAGGTTTTGGTATTAGAATGGTGCTGGCCTCATAGAAGAGTTAAGGAGGAGTCCCTTATTTTCAATTTTTTGAAATAGTTTCAGTACAAATGGTACCAGTTTCTTCTGTACCTCTGGTAGAATTCAGCTGTAAGTCAATTTAGCCCTGGGATTTTTTTTTTTTTCTTGGTAGGCTATTTATTGTTGCTTCAATTTCAGAACTCATTATTGGTCCATCCTGGGATTCAATGTATTCCTGGTTCAGTCGTGAAAGTGTGTATGCATCCAGGAATGTATAAATTTCTTCTATGCTTTCTAGTTTATGTGCATAGAGTTGTTTATAATATTCTCTGATGGTTGGTTGTATTTCTGTGGGGTCAAAGGTAATATCCCTGTTATTATTTCTAATGATGTCTATTTTATTCTTCTCTTTTTTTATTAGTCTAGCTAGTGTTCTATTTTATTAAATTTAAAAAAAAAAAAAACAGCTACTGGATTGACTGATGTTTTTGAAGAGTTTCTCATGTCTCCATCTCTTTCAGTGCCATTCTGATTTTAGTTGTTTCTTGTCTTCTGCTAGCTTTGGTGTTTGTTTACCCTTGATTCTATAGTTCTTTTAGTTGTGATGTTAGGCTGCCAATTTGAGATTTTTCTAACTTTTTGATGTGGGCATTTAGTGCTTTACATTTTCCTTTTAATAACACATTAGCTGCTTTCCAGAGATTCTGATACATTGTCTCTGTTCTTATTGGTTTCAAAGAACTTGTTCATTTCTGTCTTCATTTCATTATTTACCCAGGAGTCATATAGGAGAAGGTTGTTCAATTTATGTGTAGTTGTGTGGTTTTGAGTGATTTTTTTAATCTTGAGTTCTAATTTGATTGCCCTGTGGTTTGAGAGACTGTTGTCATTTCTGTTATTTTGCATTTGCTGAGGAGTGTTTTATATCTGATTATATGATCAATTTTAGAGTAAGCGCCATGGGGCAATGAGAATAATATATATTCTTTTGTTTTGGGTTGGAGAGTTCTGTAGATGTCTATCAGATCCACTTGATCCAGAGCTGAGTTCAGGTCCTGAATATCTTTGTTAATTTTCTGTCTCAGTGATTTGTCTATTATTATCATTGGGTTGTTAAGGTCTCCCACTATTGTGTGGGTGTCTACGTCTTTTTGTGGGTCTCTAAGAACTTGCTTTATAAATCTGGGTGCTTTTGTATTAGGTTTATATACATTTATGACAGTTAGCTTTTCTTGATGAATTGAACCCTTTTCCATTATGTAATGCCCTTCTTTGTCTTTTTGATCTTTGTCGGTTTAAAGTCTGTTTGGTCAGAAATGAGGGTTGCAACCCCTGCTTTTTTTTTTGTTTGTTTGTTTCCCGTGTGCTTGGTAAGTTTTTATTTTACCTTTATTTTGAACCTACATGTGTCTTTGCATGTGAGATGAGTCTCTTGAATACAGCATGACAATGGGCTTTGACTCTATCCAGTTTTAATTAGGGCATTTAGCTCATTTACATTTAAGGATGATATTCTTACTTGTGAATTTGATCCTGTTATTATGATGCTAGCTGGCTATTTTTCAGACTTGTTTATGTAGTTGCTTCATAGTGTCACCGCTCTGTGTACTTCAATGTGTTTTTGTAGTGGCTGGTAATGGTTTTTCCTTTCCATATTTAATGCTTCCTTCAGGAGCTCTTGCAAGGCAGCCGTGGTGGTGACGAATTCCCTCAGCACTTGCTTGTCTGAAAAGGATCTTATTTATCCTTTGCTTATGAAGTGTAGTTTGGTCAAACGTGAAATGCTGGGTTGGAAATTCTCTTAAGAATGTTGAATATTGGCCCTCAATCTCTTCTGGCTTGTAGGGTTTCTACTGAGAGGTCCACTGTTAGTCTAATATGTTTCCCTTTGTAGGTGACATGGCTTTTCTCTCTGACTGCCCTTAACATTTGTTTCTTTCATTTCTAACTTCAAGGATCTGACAATTATGTGTCTTGGCATAGATCTTCTCATAGTTTATCTTATTGGGGTTCCCAGGATTTCCTGAATTTGAATGTTGGCCTATCTTGCTAGGTTGAGGAAGTTCTCCTTGAAGATATCCTGAAGTATGTTTTCTAACTTGGTTCCATTTTCCCCTCTCTTTCAGGTGCCCAAATCAGTTGTAGGTTCAACCTTTTTAAATAATCCCATATTTCTTGGAAGTTTTGTTAATTTCTTTTCAATCCTTTTTTCTCTATTCTTGTCTGCATGTGTTTTTTCAGGAAGGTAGTCTTCAAGCTCTGAGATTTCTTTTCCCTGCTGTCTATTCTGCTATTGATACTTGTGATTGCATTGTGAAGTTCTCATGTTGTGTTTTTCAGCCCCATCAGGTCAGTTATGCTTTTATCTAAACTGGCAAGTCTGGTTTTCAGCTCCTGTAGTGTTTTATCATGATTCTTAGCTTCTTTGCATTGGGTTAGAACATGCTCCTTTAGCTCAGCAGAATTCATTATTACCTACCTTCCGAAGCCTACTTCTGTCAATTCAGCCTTCTCCGCCTCAGCCCAGTTCTGTGCCCTTGCTGGAGAGGTGTTACAGTCATTTGGAGGAGAAGAGACACTCTGGCTTTTTGAGTTTGCAGCATTTTTGCACTGATTCTTTCTTGTCTTTGTGGACTTATGTACCTTCTGTCTTTGAGGTTGCTGATTTTGAATGGAATTTTTGTGGGTCCTTTTCATTGATGTTGTTCGTGTTGCTTTCTGCATGTTTATTTTTCTTTTAACAGTCAGACCCCTCTTCCATAGGGTTTCTGCAGTTTGTTGGGGTTCCACTCCAGACCCTAGGTACCCCAGTCCCTCCCCCATCTATATGTATCACTAGTGAAGGCTGAAAAACAGCAAACATGTTATCCTGCTTCTTCCTCCTGGGAGCTGCATCCCAGGGGGCACTGACCTGATGCTGGCCCAAATGCTAGTGTAAGAGGTGTCTGGAGACCCATGCTGAGAAGTGTCACCCAGTCAGGAGAAACAAGATCAAGGACCTGCTTAAAGAAGCAGTCTGACAAAGCAGGTGTGCCAGACTCGGGGGAACCTCCCTTGTCCAAACCACCCAGACTCTCCAGAGCTAGCAGGCAGGAAAGGCTAAGTCAGCTGAACCACAGAGATGGTGGCTGCCCATCTTCCCACGGGGTCTATTCCAGAGAGATCAGAGTTCTGCTTGTAAAACGCTGGCTGGAGTACTGAAAATCCCACAGGGTGGCCCCACCTGGTGAGGAGAGATGGATTAGGGGTCTCACTTAAATAAGAAGTCTGGTTACAATCTGCCACAGCAGCTGTGCTGTGCTGTGGGGATTTACTCCTGGTCCAGACTGCCCAGACTCTCCAAAGCTGGCACACCAGAACGGCTGACTCAAGCCACAGAGATGGCAGCTGCCCCTCTCCCGGGGAACTCAGTCATCACAGGCAGTCTACAGTCTGCTACCCTTAGCCAGCTGATATTCCAAGAGAGTGGGTCTTAACTTATGGGGTGCCATGTGAACGGGGCCCGCAAAACAGCACTACTTGGCTTCCTGGCTTCAGTCCCCTTCCTAGGGGAATGCACAGAGAGATCTGCCTCACAGAATTCCCAGGGCTGGAGTATGCAAAAACTCCTGGGTCCTCGCGCCTGCCCAAGCGGCTAGAGTCCACACAGCTCTGTGCTTCAGACCCAAGGCACTGGTGGCACGGGCTCATGAGGGGATCTTCTGACTTGTGGGTGGCAAAGATCAGTAGGAAAACCGAAGTTTCTTAAGTGGGGTTGCACAATCACTTGCCACCTCCCTTGGCTGGGATTGGGGGCTCCTCTGGCTCTGTGCCACACCCAGGTGGGCTGTTGACCTACCCTGCTTTTTCTCACTCTCTGTGGGTCACGCAGACCACCTACTCAGTCCAAGTGTGAGAACATGGATACCTCAGTTGAAGGTGCAGAATTCACTCATTGTTTTCATTCTTCTTTGCGAGAGCCACGAACCTCAGCTGCTTCTAATTGGCCATCATGGACTGCCCACATAATGTGTAGTCTTTTATCCTGCCTTCCCCCAGAGTCCCTAAAGCCCATTACATTTTATATATATATACACACACACATATATATATATAAATGTGTGTGTGTATATAAATGTAATATATTACATTATATAATATATATTACATTTTATTTTATATATAAAATACAATGGTATATATGTATATATAATATACAATGTAATATATGTGTATACATAATATACAATGTAACATATATTATATATATAAAACATTTTCTTTATCCACTCATTGATTGATGGGCTTTTGGGCAGATTCTATGTTTTTGAAATTGTGAATTGTGCTGCTATAAACATGCTTGCACAAGTATCTTTTTCATGTAATGACTTCTTTTCCTCTGGGTAGATACCCAGTGGTGAGTTCTCTGGATCAAATGGTAGTTCTTTTAGTTCTTTAAGGAATCTCCATACTGTTTTCCCTAGTAGTTATACTAGTTAACTTTCTCACCATCAGTGTAAATTTGTTCTCTTTTCACCACATCCATGCACCAACATCTATTATTTTTTCATTTTTAAATTATGGCTATTCTTGCAAAAGTAAGGTGGTATCTCATTTTCATTTTAATTTCTTAGCACTATTTATTGAATGGACTGTGTTTTCACTAGTGTATGTTTTTGGTGACTTTGCTGAAAATGAGCTCACTGTATGTGTATGGATTTGTTTCTGGGTTCTCTAATCTGTTCCATGAATCTATGTATCTATTTTTATGCTAATAACATTCTGTTTTTATTACTATAACTATGTAGCATAGCTTGAAGTCCAGTAATGTGATTCCTCCAGTTTTTTTGTTTGTTTGTGTTTAGGTTTTTGTTGTTGTTGTTTGCTTTGTTTTGCTTAGGATAGCTTAGGTCATTCTGGGTCTTATGTGGTTTCATACAAATTTAAGAATGTCTTTTTCTATTTCTGTGAAGAGTGTCATTGGTATTTGATTCAGGGATTTCACTGAATTTGTAGATTACTTTGGGTAGTATGGACACTTTGACAATATTGAACCTTCTAATTCATGAATATGGAACATTTTTCCAATTTTTGGTGTCCTCTTCTATTTGGTTTATTGGTGTTTTGTAGCTTTTATTATAGAGCTCTGTCACTTATTTGGTAAAATTAATTGCTGAGTATTTAATATTATGTGTGGCTGTTTTAAATGGGATTAATTATTTATTTTTTGTATTGCTCACTGTTGGCTTATAGAAATGCTACTGATTTTGTATGTTGATCTTATATCCTGCAAGTTTGCTTATCAGTTATAATAGTTTTCTTGTGGTGTCTTTATGTTTTTCCAAATATAAGATCATCTGCAAGCAAGGATAATTTGACATCTTCCTTTTCAATTTGGATGCTATTATAGATTTATCTTGGCTGATTGCTCCAGCTGGGTCTTCCAGTATTATTTTGAATATCAGTGGTGACAGTGGTCATTCTTGTAGTGTTGCAGGTCTTAAAGGAAAGGCTTTCAGGTTTTCCCCATTTAGTATGATACTAGCTGTGGATCTGTAATATATGACTTTTATTATGTGAGGTATGTTTCTTCTCTCTCCAGTATTTTTGAGGGCTTTTTATCATGAACAGATGTTGAATTTATCAAATGCTTTATGGTAAATTTCAATTTCAGCATGAAATTATCATATGGTATTTATCCTTAATTTGTAGGTATGATGTATCACATTGATTGATTAGTGTATGTTAACCCATCCTTGCATCCCAGGGATAAACCCCACTTCATCATGACAAATGATCTTTCTAATGTATTGTTGAATATGGTTTTCTCATATTTTGTTGAGGACTTTTGCATCAACATTCATTAGAGATATTGGTCTGTAGTTTCCTTTTTATTCTTTTCTTTTTTTTCTTTTTTCTTTTTTTTTCTTTTATGTGCCTTTGTCTGGTTTTGGTATCAGGTAATACTGGCCTCATATAACTAATTTGAAGGTATTCCCTCCATCTCTATTTTTCTTTATAGTTTGAATAAGACTGGTATAGAATTCAGGAGTAAAGTCATCAAGTCCTCGGATTTTCTTTACAGGCAGATTTTTATTACAACTTTGATCCTGTAACTTGTTATTGGTCTATTCAGGTTTGGATTTCTTCCTGGTTCAGTCTAGGTTAGTTGTATGTATCTAGGAATTTCTCCATTTTTTCTAGTTTTCCAATTTATTGGCATATAGTTGCTCATAGTAACCACTTATGATCTTTTGAATTTCTGCAGTATTAGTTTTAATGTCTCCTTTTTTATTTCTGATTTTATTAATCTGGATCTTCTCTCTTTTTTTCCTAGTTAGTCTGGTTAAAGATTTGTCAAGTTTGTTTGACTTTTCAAAAAACATCTTTTTGTTTAACTGATTTTTGTATTGTTTTCTTCATTTCAATTTCATTTATTTCTGCTCTGATATTTATTTTTTTTCACTAATTTGGGGTTTTTTGGTTTGTTCTTTATTTTCTAGTCCTTTAAGATTCATTGTTAGATTGTTTAGTTGCGGTATTTTCTCTGTTTTGATGTATGCACTCACAGATATAAAATTCCACCTTAGTACTGCTGATATGGTTTGGCTGTGTCCCCATCCAAATCTCAACTTGAATTGTGTCTCCCAGAATTCCCACATGCTGTGGGAGAGACCCAGCAGGGGAGGTAATTGAATCATTGGGACTGGTATTTCCCATGCTATTCTCATGATAGTTAATAAGTCTCATGAGATCTGACAGGATTATCAGAGGTTTCAACTTTTACTTCTTCCTCATTTTTCTCTTGCCACCACCATGTAAGAAGTGCCTTTCACCACCCACCATGATTCTGAGGCCTCCCAAGCCATGTGGAAGTTTAAGTCCAATTAAACCTCTTTTAGTTCCCAGTTTCAGGTATATTGTTATCAGCAGAATGAAAACAAATGAATACAGTAAATTGGTACCGGTAGAGTGGGACGTTGCTGAAAAGACACCAAAAAATGTGGAAGTGACTTTGGAACTGGATAACAGGCATAGGTTGGAACAGTTTGGAGGGCTGAGAAGACAGGAAAACGTGGGAAAGTTTCTAATGGCTTTGACAAAAACGCTGATAGTGAAATTAACAATAAGGTCCAGGCTGAGGTGGTCTCAGATAGAGATGAGGAACTTGTTGGGAACTGGAGCAAAGGTGACTCTTGTTGTGTTTTAGCAAAGAGACTAGTGGCATTTTGCCCCTGCCCTAGAGATTTGTGGAACTTTGGACTTCAGAGAGATAATTTAGGATATCTGGTGGAAGAAATTTCTAAGCAGCAGAGTATTCGAAAGGTGACTGTTAAAAGCATTCCATTTAAAAAAGGAAACAGAGCATATAATTCAGAAAATTTGCAGCCTGATGATGCAGTAGAAAAGAAAAACCCATTTTTTTGAGGAGAAATTTAAGCTGGCTGCTGAAATATGCATAAGTAGCAATGAGACTAATGTTAATCCCCAAGCCCATGGGGAAAATGTCTACAGGCAATGTCAAAGACCTTCATGGCAGCCCCTTACATCACAGGCCCCAAGTCCCAGGAGGAAAACGTAGTTTCATGGGCTGGGCCCCGAGTCCCCATGCTGTGTGTAGCCTAGAGACTTGATGACCTGTGTCCCAACTGCTCCAGCCATGGCTGAAAGGGGCCAATGTACAGCTTGGACCATGGCTTCAGAGGGTAGCTTCCATGTGGTGTTGAGTCTGCAGGTGCACAGAAGTCAAGAATTGAGGTTTGGGAACCTCTGCCTAGGTTTCAGAAGATTTATGGAAATACCTGGATGCTCAGGCAAAAGTTTGCTGCAGGGGTGGGGGTCTCGTGGAGAACCTCTGCTAGGGCAGTGTGGAAGGGAAAGTGGAGTCAGAGCCTCAACACGGAGTCCCTACCGGGGCACTGCTTAGTGGAGCTGTGAAAAGAGGGCCACCATCGTCCAGAAACCAGAATGATAGATCCGCTGACAATTTGCACCGTGTGCCTGGAAAAGCCGTAGACACTAAACGCCATCCCACGAAAGCAGCAGGTAGGAAGGCTGTACCCTGCAAAGCCACAGAGGTGGAGCTGCCCAAGACCATGGGAACCCACATCTTGCCTCAGTGTGACCTGGATGGGAGACCTGGAGTCAAAAGGAATCATTTTGGAGCCTTAAAATTTGACTGACCCACTGGATTTTGGGCTTGCATGGGCCCTCTAACCCGTTTGTTTCGGTCAATTTCTCCCATTTGGAATGGCTGCATTTGCCCATTGCCTGTACCCCCATTGTATCTAGGAAGTAACTAGCTTGCTTTGGATTTTGCAGGCTCGTAGGCAGAGAGACTTGCTTTGTTTCAGATGAAACTTTGGATTGTGGACATTTGGGTTAATGCTGAAATGAGTTAAGAATTTGGGGGACTGTTGGGAAGGCATGATTGGTTTTAAAATGTGAGGACATGAGATTTGGAGGGGCCAGGGGCAGAATGATATGGTTTGGCTGTGTCCCCATCCAAATATCAACTTGAATTGTATCTCCAGAATTCCCATGTGTTGTAGGAGGGACCCAGGGGGAGATAATTGAATTACGGGGGTTGGTCTTTCCCATGCTATTATTGTGATAATTAATAAGTCTCATGAGATCTGATGGGTTTATCAGGGGTTTGTGTTCTTGCTTCTTCCTCATTTTTCTCTTTCTGCTGCCATGTAAGAAGTGCCTTTCACCTCCTGCCATGATTCTGAGGCCTCCCCAGCCATGTGAAACTTTAATTCCAATGTAACCTCTTTTTGTTACCAATTTCAGGTATGTCTTTATAAGCAGCATGAAAGTGAACTAATACAACTGCTTTTGCTGTATTCCCTAGATTTGGTATATTTTGACCTTTGGGAGTGTGTTATTAAATGCCTTGAGGTTGTCTTCTTTGGGTTAAATCTTCTCTGTGTTCTGTAACCTTCTTGTACTTGGATATTGATATATTTCTCTAGGTGTAGGAAGTTCTCTGTTATTATCCCTTTGAATAAACTTTCTACTTCTGTTTCTTTACCTCCTCTTTAAAGCTAGTAACTCTTAGATTTGCCCTTTTAAGGTTATTTTCTAGATCCTGTGTAGGCATTCTTCATTTTTTAAATTATTTTTTCATTTGTGTGTTCTGAGCCTATCTTCAAGCTCACTAATTCTTTATTCTGCTTTATCAGTTCTGCTATTAAAATACCTTGATACATTCTTCAGTATGCCAATTGCATTTTTTAGCTACAGAATTTATATTTGAGCCTTTTTAATTATTTCAATATCCTGGTTAAATGTATCTGATAGGATTCTGAATTGCTTCTCTGTGTTATCTTGAATTTCTTTGAGTTTCCTCAACACAGCTCTTTTGAATTCTCTGCCTGAAACATCACAAATCTGTTTCTCTAGGACTGATTCCTGTTGTCTTACTTAGTTCATTTAATAAGGTAATGCTTTCCCAGGTAGTGTTTATGCTAGTGGATGTTCTTTGGTGTCTGGGCATTGAAGAGTTCTGTATCTATGATAGTTTTCACAGTCTGAGCTTATTTGTAGCCATCTTCCTTGGGAAGGCTTTCCAGATGTTTGAGAGTGATTGGGTGTTGTGATCTAACCTGTGTCCACTTTAGGGAGCACCCAAAGTCCAGTAACATTGTGATTCTTGCAGACTCATAGAGGTACTGCCTTGATGGTCTTGGACAAGATCTAGGAGAATTTTCTGGATTACCAGGTAGACTCTTATTCTCTCCCCTTACTTTCTCCCAAACAAACAGAGTCTCTCTGTCTGTTCTGAGCCACCTAAAGCTGAAGATGGAGTAACACAAGAACCCCTGTTGCCACCACTGCTATGACTGTGCTGGGTCAGACCTGAAGCCAGAACAGTGCTGGGTCTCACTGAAGACTTGCTATAACCACTCTCTAGCTACTGCCTATGTTCACTCAAGGCCCCAGGGCTTTACAATCAGCAGATGGCAAAGCCAGCCAGGCCTGTGTTTTTCCCTTCAGGGTGTCAAGATTCCTCAGGTCCCACATGGGTCCAGATGTGCTGTCCAGGGGTCAGGGACTATATTCAAAAGCCTTAGAAGTCTACCTGGTGTTCTATTGTATTGCATATGAGCTGTCACTCAAATCACAGTTCTTCCCACTCTTCCCTTTCCTTTCCAAAGGCAGAGGAGTCTCACCTGTAACCACTGCCACCTCAGGTCATGAAGTGTACTGCCAGACTTCCAACCAATGTTCCCTTAAGTCAGAAAGGCTCTTAAGTCATCTTGTGATAAATGCTGTCTGGCCTGGGACTCACCCTTCAGAGAAGTGGGCTCCTTTCTGGCCCAGGTCAAGGCCATAAATGCTATCTAAAAGTCACATCCTGGAATTGAGAACTCTCAAAGCCCACTTGGTACTATGCTCCTCTGTGGCCATGCTGTTACCTAAGGTGCCAAACAAAGCCCCCTTTACTTTTCCCTCTGCTTTTCTCAAGAAGAAGGAGTTTTGCCCCATAGGTACCACAACTGATATTGTTCTGAGTCTCACCTGAAGCCAGCAAGCCTCAGAGCTTCACCCAAGATCCTTGATGTACTTCCTTGGTATCACTGCTGATTACTCAGTGCCCAAGGGTTCTTCAGTTAGCAGGTGATGAATGTTGGTAGGAATGGGTCTTTCCTTCAAGGAAAGAGGTTCTTTTCTGGCCCAGGGTGTGCCTAGAAATGTTATCTGGGAACTACAGCCTAAACAAGGCCTTCACAACTCTGTCTTGTGCCCTATCCTGCTTACTTTGAGCTGGTATCCAAGATACAAGACAAAGTCCTTCCCTCTCTTCTCTCTCCTCTCCTCAAGCAGAAGGAAGGGATCTCTTTTGGTGCCAAAAGCTGTGTAGCCTGAGGTTAGAAAAGAGGTGATGCTAGCATGCCCTTGACCCTACCACAGCTGGTGTATCAGTAGGTCATGTGCCTGCCCAGTCCACTGTCTCTGGGCCCAGTTCAGCCCTAAGACTTGCCTAAGAGTTGCAGTCCTTATGGCCTAGACTGCCTTTCAAGTTTACTTGCAGATAGAGAGTGCTGCAGCCCATGGCAGTAAGGTTTGTGGGAACTCAAGTTTGGGTCCCCAAGTTGGGATGGGTGATTCTCCTCTGGCTAGGGCCACTTTAAATTCTTTCTCTGTGGGCAGGCATCAGCTGAGTTTGGTCTGGTTTTCCTTTCTGCTCTAACAGGACAGTACTGAGTTCAAGCTTCATAATTGCTGCATTCTCCCTCCCCTAGTGCCCAGAAATCTCTCCACACCATGCAGCTGCTGCTGCCAGGAGTGGGAGGTGGGGTGGCATTGGTGATTCAGTACTTTTTTAAAATCTCTTCAGTGTCTCTTTCAGAAATATGAAGTTAAAGCCAGTGCTTTGAGTGCTTACTTGGTTTTTGGTTGTCATGAAGGTGCTTTTTCTGTGTAGATGATTGCTAACTTGGTGTTTGTTGGGGGTGGGAAGTGATCAGTGGAGCCTTCTATTCCACCATCTTTCTCTGCCTTCTCTATTCTCTGAGAGTTTAAATGTCACATCTGCTTTTGACATCCAAATATCTGTAATTTTATTTTGCTTTGTAAACATGTGGTCACAAACCAGACATATAAAAATTAAAGCTATAATTATGTTAAACCTTTTAGATTGGACTTCTAACTTCTGTGATAAATCTATCACCTAAAGCCTCTTTGTTACCCAATGTGTGCTTTGAAAACCAGCAACATCAAAATTGCCTGTGAATATCATAGAAATGAAAAGTCTCAGTCCCATCCCATATTAATAGTATCATAATCTGTATTTTAACAAGGTACCGAGTGATTTATGTGCCCACAAAAGTTTCATGTAACAGAAAGAACAACAAAGTGGGATTTTAACCTAGCTCTGCTACTTTGGCTTTCCTATCTGTTTCTCCACCTATAAAGAGCAATAATTCTGACATGACTACCTCAGAGTTAGTATACAAATGGTATTAGCATTTATGTGACAATATTATGAAATTAAAGACATTAAGAGAGCTTAAAACAATATGGTGGTTGATCTTCTTAGGAAAAGATTCAAGGGTGGAAATGTAAAAAGGGAAAACAGATGAGAAGGTGAGTATTGCAGTGAAAGCTTACCAAAAAAGTTATCCTGGATTATCTCAGTGGGGCCTAAATCCAATGACAAGTGTTCTTATAATAACAAGGCAGAGGGATGTTAGACCTAAGAGGAAGCGGCAATTTGACCAAGGAGACGATGATCGGTGTGATGCAGCCATAAATAAAGGAAGGCTTAGCACCCTCAGAAGCTGCAGAAAGCAACAAATGAATTCTCCTTGAGAGCCTTCTGGGGAAGCACGACCCTGGTGACACCTTAATTTTCAACTTCTGGCATCCAAAACTGAGAAGAAAATAAATATCTTTTGTTTTAAGCCACTAAGTTTGTGAGAATTTGTTAAGGCAGTCCATAAAGATGGGGAAAAAGGAAGAAGGCATCTATGTAAAAGAAGAATGCATGAACTCACATACTATGCACTTTGCAAACAAATGGTAGCTCTTTGTCCAATAGAAAACAATAATGCTGAAGATAATAATAGGAACAACTAATAATAACAATGAGTTTAACCCACTTTAAGGTATTTTTGAACTTTTTAAATGATTTGAAGATGCAGAATCTAAATCATTTTCTCTTTGTATATGACAATAAATTGACACTGAAGCTAGTTACCTCTACCCAATCCAAAAATTCTCCCCCCAGTTAACTTGGGGGAGGGGAAAGCCAAACAATGCTTAGTGACATATTAAAAAAAAAAAAAAGAAAAAGAAAAAAAAAAAGCAAGCTAGCCCAACAAACACAAGTAAACTAACCAACACTTCTCAGTGTATTAGTTTCGTAGGGCTGCCATTCTCAAGTTATTTTATGCCCTTGCATTTTACTGTGCTTTCTCTATATTTCCTTTGCTAATCAATTCTCTCTTCCTTTCATCCCACTTGTCCCCTCCTAACTCCTATTCATGCTTTATCAGCCTAAATAAAATCTCTTCTAGGAAGCCTTCCTTGAGCCATTGATCCCTCATCTACCACCCTAACAAATCCCACCTCCCAGTCACTCACCCACTAATTTACATAAACACACAAAATAGGATGCTTTCATGCTGTGGACACACTGCATTCATCACAGCATATTAGCAACTCGGGAGAATGTGAACACACTGCATTCCTGACATCATATTGTTAATAAATCTGTAGAGTGCATGTTTACTTGCCTTCTTCCCTCAATAGACTTTATCCCCATCATGAGTAGAACATAGCAGAAGTGAAAAAGATATTTTAGGATAAATGAATATATAAACAACCTTTAAAAATACCAACTACCACTTATAAAGTGTTCTCTGTCTGCCAGACACTGTCTTAAGTGCTTTATGTGTATTAATGCATATCCTTATAAATGACCTATGTTACATACTATCGATGTTCCCATTTTATAGCAATAAACTGAGGCAAAGAAGAAAAAAAAAAAGAAACACCTTAGGGCAAAGTAACATAGGAAGTAAATGGTAGAACCAAGTATTTGCATCCATGCATTCCCACTCCAGACTCCAGGTTCTTAACCATTATTTTTAAAACATAATAGCTAACACAGAATCTATCACACACCAGACGTTCTTTTAACTCATCTACATATGTTGATACATTTAATCTCAAAACATTCATTCAACAAGTGAATGATACAGTCATAACTTGCACCAATAGTATCTGCATGGCTAAAACTTGAGGGCACGAAAGGAGACCTCTTTCTGCTGGATAACTATTTGTTGTTTAACTAATAAAAGGCAATGCTATCAATTCACATCTGTGAATCAATTGTATTCTAAGCACTTGCACACATAAGGTAATCTCTTTTTTCTCTCGGGCCCAATAATTGAAAATAATAATATTAGCAACATTACTTTCCAGTTTTATTTTACATTTTAAATCTTATGTTTTGTGAAATTGTGCCCAATTTCAGCCCACCACAGGATTCCAAGGTAACAACTTGCAAAGCAGCCCTTTAATCTCTAGAATTAGTGTTTTAGTGGATTTTTATATGGCAGGTGTAGCATGAGTAATGAGTATAATTCAGTAAGATATGATGATGAAAACTTAAGAGCTTCATGTTGAAAGAGTACCGACTGGAAGTCAAAAGAGCTAGCTTCAACCTCGGACACTAACTGGAAGACAACTTTCCCTGGACCTCAGTTTTTGCATCAGTGAAACTGCATGGTGAATGAAGGTATGTGTGAGCTCTTTATAACTAGATGCCTAATTCTGTAAAGCCACAAACTATTCATGAAATGTAATCTAATTATGTTATAGTATCTCTTCCAGCCAACTTGGCAAAACTAATACATTGTGGCTCTCTTTTCCTGGGGGGTGAGACATAAAAGATAAAAACATGAGCATTATTTACCCAGGATCACAGATTTGACTAGTAAAGAAGACTCTGTCTCTAAAAATC
Source organism: Rhinopithecus roxellana (assembly GCF_007565055.1). Taxonomy (NCBI): domain Eukaryota; kingdom Metazoa; phylum Chordata; class Mammalia; order Primates; family Cercopithecidae; genus Rhinopithecus; species Rhinopithecus roxellana. The sequence goes on along the minus strand of NC_044555.1, from coordinate 37,622,703 downwards.
GTAGCATTGAATAGAAACCCCTTTGAGAATATCAATAGTATGCCATGTGTGAGCAGGAAATTACCATCGTGATACCAGTAGATAGCATGTTAACAGCGTATTATGAAGCAGTGCTAACTGAGTAATACGTGGCAGATATTAAGAGGAGATTTTCAAGAGTTCATATGCTATGACTCAACTGCCAGTCAGTAATGAGATAATACACTACAGAGCCCAGGTACAAAGAATTGCTGGTGCCAGTGATAAGGATGCGTGATGGCTATCTGGAACCAAAAATCATGGTCTATACACGGTATGAGCTACGATTTATAAATCTTCCAGCAGAAAGAGCTATCCAAGCAGTTATAAACCACACATCTGGTAAGCTGTTTTTATGGATCTTGAGTGCACAGCTAATGAGACCGGGATAAAACCTCAGTAGGAAGTCATTTTATAAGATTTGCTCTTTCCTTTACAGGCATTGTGTAGAATAATAGTAAATATCAAATTGCAACAGAATTACTAGATAAGTAAAGAACAGCTTAGCTACCTCCTGAGTGAAGGAGACAATAGAAAAAAAAAATAAAGGGACAAAAGAATCTGTTTTTAGAGCTTCTTACAAGAAAATATGGTTTTAATGAATGTTATTAAGTATGAAGAAGTCAGTCATGTCATAAATTCAGGAAGCATCAAATTTACTAAGCATTTATTTTTAGCTCTAGCAAGAGTAAAGAGAATGCACTAAAATATTACCAGGGCAAAACATGAAGCTAAAAATGATATCACAGTCACATGATTTATTTTTAACAAAAAAAAATTGCATTAACATTGACTTATAGTATTTCCTTGAAATATAAGACATCGCTCTCTTTTTAGTTAAAGATCATTGAACCAGCAAGGCAATGGCCTTGAAAAAAAAATTCCTGATAATGCTATTAAGAAACTTACCCTCTAGCGTGGATGGAGGACAGGAACCAGAAATAGGAGTTCCAAGTTAACAGACATAAATAAACAAAAATATAAAATATACTGAAAAATATTTTAATTATTATGTTTTCTTTATTAGGCTATTCTTATTTTTCATGGTCTCCGTAGTCACTAAAGGCATTCACAGAGAGCACTGTTCTTGTTAAAGGAAAATAAATTCAAATAAAAGACCGCACAAGATGTAGAACCCAAGTCTTTTCGAAATGAAAGGTCCTTAAAGATCTTCCAGTAACTCCTGGAAAATTTTCCAAGGGAACAATTTTGTTTCTCAGAGCAGCCTACTCTAACATATTCCAGCTGTCCGGTTAGGTAAGTCAGTGCAATCAGGGAGAACACAGATGAACAAGATAAACAACAATAACAAAAAATCACTTGGGAAAAAAAGGGTTACTGTCAAGTAATTCAAACTTTGTAATATGAAAGTGTCAATGTGATAAAACTGCTGATAAAATAGCCTGCAGCCATTTTTCCAAAGCAGGAAGATGGCATTAGTATTTTTAAATAAGCAGACCAACCATGCTTGTTTACCACAGGATTTCTACAGCCATTATTTAGAAAGGCATAGAAGCAGTATTTCTGAACTACTGAACAGTAATACAATTCACAAATTTTACAATGGATAAGCCAGCCTACAAAAGGGAAGAGATGTATTTCATGAAATCTCTCTCTTGTCAATGTATAACATCCACGGAAAGAAAGATGGAGCAAGGTATCCCACATACTAACCATGACCGAAAATGTACTCTTGCCCCTTGGTATAAGCTTTTAATTCCTATCTTTGCCCTTCACTCTTTTCTGTGATGCTTGGTTCATTGTCCTGTTTCCACCTTCTTTAGCATTCTTTTTTGGCCAAACTTTAGAGAGGAAATAATAACAGAAAAAAATAAAATTATGTAAAAGATAAAATGTCTTTAATTTCTTACTGTAATGATGTACTCAAACACTCTCCAAATGAAATCCAAATGAAAACCTTTTTTTAGGAAGTGGAAATCAGCTGCAATTAAGAGATGACACACTCCAAAATGGCATAAGAGAACTGGTAAGTAAAAGGTTTTCCATGAAACAATTTGAGGGTACATTGAATATGTACAGTCAATCCTCTGTTATCCATATCAGTCAAAGGGGGTGATCACACAGAAAATTCATAATTGTGGATGCTGGAAAACACAATATTTGACTTTATACGTCTGGAGCTAGATTCAAATGGAAGAAAATCTGGAATACATTTGTGAATCCACTGTGAAGAATCTGATTATCTCTTCCTTGTAGTAATCAAATTGGAAAAGCCACTCAGCCTCCAAATTCTGCTTTCACTCTTTCCAAACCATATGGGCAATTATTATCCAGACTGATACAAAGTAGCCGTGGAAAGCCAAATGTACAAACTTGCTTTTTTTAAATATTTTTTTATGTTTTGGCAACTCTTTTATAGCAAAAAGCTAAATGCTTTATCCAAAAAGCACTTTATTCCAGGTTTCTCTGTGTCTGGCGAGAATAGGGAAAAGAAAGCTCTTTATGTAAACTATTATAGTACATAATTATACAGGTAACAGATGAAAAAAAATCAATAAGATTTTGAAAGGAATACGTTCTTACCCCAAACCAAATGGAAACAAAAACAACATAGAAGGTATTAATTCAAGATCAGGCAGACCAACAAAAGTCATCCTTAAACCATAGATTTATATAACCTAAACCCTTCATTTTATGGATGAAGAAATTAACAACCAGTGAATTGAAATCTTTACTTCAGTTGCGGTCTGTGGACCAAGCCTAAGCAACACCTGGGAGGTTATTAGAATTGCGCAATTTCAGGCCTCAATTCAGACCCACAAGATCAGAATCGGTATTTTAACAAAATCTCCACCCCAGATAATTTCCATGTATGTTGAGGTTTAAGAAGTACTTGTTAAAATACTTCTCCAAAATATCATTAATCCTTTGCCCTATATATGTTACTCAATGGTAGTAGTCAAATATGTCAAGAAACCTTTCTTTGAGTAGGAGTAATTCAAGCATACTTCCCTCTTTCACAGTGAACAAACTATTCCCATAAACTAAATTAATTATTTTTGAATTCTGCATCACTTCTTCAGGCCTTTTACCCAAGTTATCGAATTACTATTTTAGTGCAAATAGGCATTGCCAGAGAATAATTTTGGCATTGAAAAATCTAGTTTATTCCACGATAAATTCTACAATTCCTTATTTCCTTATTATCCCTGGCTAGGAACCAGGTTATTCTATTCAGATATTCTATTCAGAATAACCTGGAACCAGGTCCTAGCTTATTCCGTTTATTTGTCCACTCGAAAGCCAGGAATAAAGAAGCACAGTATATATTCATTCAATCAATTGTTGGAAGGCAAGCAAACAACCAAGTTCTTTGTGGTCAGTAGCATTTGTGTTAATATTCCTTCAAGAACAAATACTAGACCATTTTAAAGTGCATTTTTAGTGCACTCTCTTTTATTGGTGGTCAGAAACTGCTTCTTGATCTCCACGTCAAACTCCTCAGCCATATAGTTAGGCTTGTCTCTACAGCCAATTGAGCCTATCCTATACTCTAAACAGATGGCTCTCAACCTGAGGTGATTTGGCCCCACAGGGGACGTTTTGCACTGTCTAGAGATATTTTTGGATGTTACAACTGTAAGGTGGTGAGTGCTACTGGCATCTATGGAGTAGAGGCCCAGGGATGTTGCTAAATATACTACCCAGGCAGCCTTCCACAACAAGAAATTAATTATCCAAATCTAAAATGCCAACAGTGCTAATGTTGAGAAACCCTTGCCTAGACCCATTCCCAAACTTCTGTAGTCCTTTATCCTCCTCAGGTTCAGCTATTGCCTTCTATCTGCTGGCTGACCCATGTCCCAGTTATTAAGATTAATTTCATTCTTTAGATAAAAGAGATCCAATGCTGGCCTGATGCCCTGATCACTGGGTTTCCGCTTCATTCGCAAAATCTTGGCTCTACATTTTGTCTCCATAGTTTTGAGTAACTCAAAGGCTACAAGCTTATGTTACTCTTGCTCAGTGTCTTCCTAGGTTTTGTTCTCTAATATCACATGACTGGTCTTTATATTAGCTATGAGACTTGCCTTACTATTCCCTTCTTTTAGATTTCCCAATTTTATTCTCTAACTTTCTGTAGGGTTACCTGCTTATCCCTGGGTTTGACACTGTCATTAAACTGAAAACCTCATTTCACTAAGCATTCATCATAAAAACCCTGTCAGCTCTACTCTTGGAAATGGTTCTTTGAAGTAAATACTGTGGTGACACAGAGTGTTATAAATTTTATGACAATAAATACAATATTTTTATTAATATATCAGTTTCTTTGTAAAATGATGTAGAAGAAAGTAAATGCATCACTTAGAAAATGTAGATTGGCTTTCATTCACTGTCTGACATTTTCCAGGTCAGCATTTCCGTTTTAAAAAAATATGTAAGGACAAATAATACTTTGGTATTTCAATTCATTTGTAACTAAAGGCTAATATTAGAAAGAAGAAGTGGTAAGCATAAGTCAAAAAATGAACCAAAGGGTAATAAATTAACCGAACCTCTAAAATTCATTATCAAAAGGAGCGCTACAACATTTTCACATTCTCAGAAAAATGATTATATGGAGATTATCTTTGAATTCAAGCACTTACAGTTTTATTTGAAAGTCACAACTGACTTATTTAAAGCAGTTGACTATTTTAGCTCTTGTGACTGCTCTCCAGTGGTATATATAATCATTAAAAAAAAGACTTCAGAATTTTTTATTTTCTATTTATAGAGACAAAGAGGAATCATTATTAGGTTTTTGCCATGTCATATTAATAACCAGTGTTTATAGGCCAAACTAAACATAATCCAAAATCACATTTCTATAAAGAGTTCTTATTATAGAGATAAAGCATATTCTCTTAAATGTTGTTACACTTTCCATTTCTAAGCAGTAGTTTAGGTGAAATGAAATGGAGACCCATGAAGTAGATAAATGAGACTGATTAAGAGAACAAGCCAGTCATTTAATCCCAGGAATAAGAAGTAATGTCCAAGCAGGAATTCATGAATGATAAGAGTTTCAGGGAAAGCACTTTACATGCCTGAGTATATGAGTGTGTTATTTTAAACACTGTCAGAGTGCATTCAGCTGGAGTGTAATATTTTGTGTATTAGCACTACTATTTTGGGATGCACTATAATTTAGACACAGTGAGTAGTGATCATGACATAACAGGACTACTATTTCCTTTGCCATAATAGCAGTTTGTTTATAATAAAATTTATTTTCATCTAGTCGTAGCATATACGATGCTTTCATTTTCGTTCATTTCATTAGAGATTATAGCCTTAGGTGACAGAGTTATTTTATTTTTCTTCAGAGTACATTAAGTCATAAAAGTCTGCAGACTCCTCCTAGACTTGTGCTCTGCTTCACTATAAAACAACAAATAAACTGGAACTTTTACAATATGTTCATAATGTTAACATGTTGCTAGCCATAGGAGTTCATATCTTAGTTACATTTTCTCAGGAAATTTGAAACCTCTAAAGCTGAAAGAAAAAAAAATATATATATATATATATATACACACACACACACACAATAAAGTACACTTTAAAAAAGCAAACAAAAATTTTCTTTATAAGATTTAGTGTAACACTACATTTTCTATTTGATTTGGTTTGATTTGTTTTTGCATCAAAGATGATGCTGAGAGTTAACTGGAACTTTTAGTTAACTTTCCAACTAATAGAGTTAACTGGAATTCTTCTGTAGTTTTTTCTTACTTCCTGAATACTATGTTGCTTTGACTGTGAAAATCAGAAAGCTTAGCCTGTGGATGAACAAAAAGAAGCAAAAACACAAAGTATAAGGTATTTTATAGTTTTTTAGTCCATAGTAGAAAAATAAAGTTGCTTTTTTATTAAAATATACAATATTTCAGCAGTATCCACTCAGCCATGTTTCTGAGTTTTGGGTTGTTGTTGTTTTGTTTCATTTAAGAAGCATCTGTGTGATGAGTAACAGTTTTACTGTCACTTATTCCAGACATTAGTTAGTTACAAGGCTTGGCTTTTTCACTGACAAGGTTCAGCGTCAAACTCTACTCCCTGTAACCCCTCCAAGCTCACTACATGGCCCAGCTGAAAGCTCTAATGAATTATTGCCTCTTTCCAATAAGCAGGATGCTAACTCTAAGAAGTACTTAATGACATTCACAATTTAAAACCCTACCTAAAAATCTGTTTATGGAAGAGTTAGCTTAATTAACGAGCTTGCAATGAAGTCACTCTTAATGATGTTCTGTGAAAGAGATTAAAGGTGAAAAGGAAACAAGCAGAACAAACAACCCTTTGAACTTTTCAGGTCAGTAGTTACACTAACAATTGTCACAACTTCCCCTGAAAGGGATGGTACTTGAAGAGAGAATCCAAAAGGAAAACGTGTGATTGATCACCCCTAAGACTTTCCTCTGCTTTTCTGAAGAGCTTGGCCGTAAAGCCACAAAGGGAGCAACTTACTAGGTCATAAAGCCTCTTGATATTTTTTAAGGCGCCTGTATTAGTTTTCTATTGCTACCATAATAATTTGCTACATACTTGGAGGCTTAAAACAACACCCATTTTTCATCTCACAGGGTCTGTAGTTCAGAAGTTCAGCTGTACTATCCTGGGTTCTCTGCTCAGGGTGTCATAAGGTTGAAATCAAGGTGTTGGGAAGTCTGTGTTCCTTTATTGCAAGTTTTGGGGAACAGCCTTCTTCCAAGCTCATTCAGGTTGTTGGCAGAATCCAATTTCTTATAGTTGTAGGACTGAGGGCCCTGCTCCCTTGCTGGCTGTCAGCCGAGACCTCCTTTCAGCTCCTAATGGATACCCACATTTCTTCCCACATGGCCCCCTCCATCTTCAGAGCCAGCAAAGGTGTATTGAATCACCCTTGTTCTTTGGATTTCTCTCTTTCTCTTCTGTGACCAGTGGGAGAAAACTCTCTGCTTTTAAAGGGGTCGTGTGATAAGGCCTGTCTCACTTAGATCATATGTGTATTTTATAGTCTACTGATTTGGACACTAATTACATTAGGAAAATCCCTTCGTGATAGTATCCAGATCAGTGTGTGATTAAATAAACCAGGCACAGAACTCTTGGGCAGTTTTGGGGAGGAGAGGACATATTTAAAATCCTGCATGCCACAGCACCTCTTCCTTCAAGAGAAAAAATCTCCAGGATGGAGAAGTTGGATTTAAGCCCCTGCCTGTCCCACTTGTTAGTCCTTTGTGCTGTGAACAATTGTACAACCCTATGTAGCAGCCCTGAGCTATAGCTTCTAGGGGTCAAGAAGCATTGCCTTTACCCTTTGACTTCCTTCGCTCCTTAGAACTTTTCCTGTCCTGCTCAATCCTATTTATTAAACAGATCCTATCTTCATGACTTACCTCCTCACCTTCATCCAAACTCTAATATTTATTTTCCTGTATTTGACATTTGTAATGTGCATTTGATAATAATTTGTACATAACAGTTGCTCTGGAATACATCTTCTATGGCTAACTTATTTCTACCATTGGAGTCATGTTTTGCCCCCAGGAAGTGTGCCATTCAAATGGACTTTCTTCAATAATTTCTTATTTTGCTTTCAACTAAATGAAAACCATAAGTTTCTGAAAGTAGCTTATATATTTTTCTCCATTTTTCACTGCCAAAAAATGTGTTTGCTAAATTCCAATATAGACAAAGGTCAATTAAGGACTATACAATTATGCTACTAATGTTATTACTGAAGATATGTTAAATCACATTTAATTTTGCATGTGTGTTTTGGAAAGAAGCTTTATAGTTGAGAAAACATCCATAACGGTAGAAATAGAATACACACAGAAAAGTATGAAAAAATGCTTCTAATAGATCTGGTAGAGATTTAGAAAAACAGTTGTTTAAATTAGCACAATCCTTAGGGCTGAATTGGCTGGGATCTAGAAAGAACATTACTCACCTTTCGAGGGTGTTAAACTTCTAAATGGACCGAGACCTCATCCAGAAAACATGGGAATTTATGCTTTCTCCTGGACAGAAAAGCATGTATCAACTTCTTCACTTGCAAAGTCTTAGAGTAATTGGCTAGGAAAACTACAATTTATATACAAATGCTAGATGACCATAATCCCTCCTCACACAAGTAACATTCCTTTCTCAAGTATGGACATTGCAATTCATAAAAGGGCTTATCACACCCATCTCAGAGGATACATAAGTATATTGAAGCAAGGTCTTTGCAATTCTAAGATAGAGGAGCTAGATTATTAAAAGCCCAGATACACAACACTGGCAGGAATGTGTGTTTTCACAAAAGAGTGTGTGTTTATACTGCAAATTGATACAATGCAGTTTGGTAGAAAAGACACTGATTTGAATTTAGGATATGTGAATTTTAATTCAAGCCCTGTCTCCAAATATAAGCTCGTTTATTTAGCTTGAATCTCAGATCCATCAGTAAAATGGGAACACAGGTCTAGATTTTTTTTTTAAGGTTTCAGTGAGTTGAGATTCTATGGTGACAGCTAATCATGGGTTGAGTGTATATGCCACATCTCTGTAAACGGTCACTTCCTAGGCAAGCTATTATTACAACAAGCTATGCTCCAGGGCAAACTTCTGGGAGTCAAGAAAACTTAGTTGTCATTCTGATTCTACCGTGAATGTGGTATAACTGTGGTGGCTTTGTCTCTTTCAATCTCATCTCCTCATCTCTAAAATTGGACTAAGGCTTTCTATAGCCACTTAATAGTGTTATTTTTTGAGAATCAAATCAAAGCAGACATGAACCTGCTTTGAAACCTTTAAAATCATATATAAATGTAAGGGATAATAAATATATCCTAGCAAGTTTATTTGATAAACAATTTATTCTGCCACTGAGTTTATGGATGTTTTCATGAATAAGTTATTTGAATGAACTGAGTCTCAATTTTCTTATCTGTGAAATGAGGAAGATGACCTAGATCAGTGATTTTCTTAAGGGCATTTTATTTTTTAGCAGCAGAACTCTGACTTCGCACAAAGTATCAAGTGGAATCTTACATATATATCAGCCAAAAAACAAAGCAATTCTAACTGATTATGACCCAGAGCCTTGCCTTCCAAGCTTCCTTCTCATTGCACTTCATACATTAATTTCTCACGCATTTCCATAAAATCCTGCAGCTCTGAGGGGTGCAGAGTGAAAACAGATGGACCAGATAATCGTTAATCTGTTTTCCAGTTTCAAATATCTGTTCAAAATTATGACAACTGAAGAGAGCTAGTCACTGGTTTTTATATAGAATATTTTGGTTCTAATAAATGAATAGGAAGTAAATTCAACTTTTTTAGTAACTTTTTCTTCGTTCATTTACCCTTTGATTTCTGTACTTTAACAGACCATGATGTCTTCTCAATTATGAAATGAAGCTTATTGTCATAAAATATATTTACTATTTCGAATTCATTAGATAACAAAGCAGATAGATCAATTTTTCATTTAAAACATCATTCTAAAGCAACTACTTCTAACGCTCCATCACAAGAAGTAGTTATTACCAGCTACAAAAATGATTGTGAAATTTATATAGCAAAACTGACAAATTCCACAACACTCGCCAAGAAAACTCAGTACCCTATTGATATTAGTAAATGCATAGAAAGTCCCAGACCCATTAGGCTGTCCCATTTTAGAACATGACATTTTATTTCTTCCCAAGTGATGAAAACTAAATTTACAGCCTGAAAATATATAGCTTTGTGATGCTTTTCTAAAAAACATATTGAAAATAGTTAAAGTGAGCTAAAAATGGGTAGTGCCACTATTCAAACAAAGTATGTAATTATTGAATAAGTACTTCCTGTGCATCCAATACACATACCCCAGGAGTTCAGAATGCCACTTAAAAGAAGACGTGCATTTGTCTTAAACTTACAACAAAGTTTACCACAGAAGCCAACATTTACAGCTACTAGGGATATTCTGCTACCCAATTAGAAACATCATTTTATAACTAATTGAAGAAGTGCATATATAAGTGTATATATACATACATATATGTGTATATATACATACATATATGTGTATATATACATACATGTATGTATATATAGTTAATTTTAGAAAAATATATGTCTCATGGGTTTTTTTTAAATGACAAAGTGCTACAAATTCCTTCATTATTTTTCAAAATGACTTTGGTTTAGACAATGAAATTATAAATGTTATTGATCTATTAAGCATATTATTTCCTGCAGAGAGTTTAATAAAAAATACTAAAAATAAGTGTTTTACTTTGTAAACCAAAAATAACATTCTAAGCCCCACAGCTGACTGATGGATCTTCTCCTCAGCCAAGGACATTCCAAAGTTAACATGAAAAACTAGTTCAGGCCATAATGAGAAGTGGCAGTCAGACTTACCTCAAAATACCCTTCTCCCGTTGGTATTTAGGCACAACTGACCAGCATTAACATTAAAACAGAGACCTTAAGACTGATAGAATAGAGTCTTTAAGTTTATAAGAAACAGTCCCTTCTATTCATTCAATTTGCCTAATGTGAATCTTGGTCTCCACAACCCCTTAACAAAGACATTCCCTTCTATTGATTCTAGATCTGTATACAATGACTTAACTGTTTCAACCAATTGCCAGTTAGAAAATTCTTGAGTCCACCTATGACGTGGAAGCCCCTGCTTCAAGTTGTCCCACCTTTCCGGACCAAACCAATGGACACCTTACATGTATTGACTGATGTCTTATGTCTCCCTAAAATGTATAAAACCGAGCTCTAGCCAGACTGCCTTGAGCACATGTTCTCAGAATCTCCTAGGGGTGTGTCAAGACCATTGATCACTCATATTTGGCTTAGAATAAATCTCTTCAAATACTTTACAGGGTTGGACTTCTTTTGTCAACAACTGTTAATATATCCTATGCTGAAACTATTTTGAACCTTAACCAAAGTAAACACTAATTTAAATATGTGGTTTTAGTGTTCATGGTTGACTGTTATCAGCCAAAATTGATAAACCCGACTATAATCACCTGACATGTCAATAATCTCTAAAGTGAAATTGGTCTATGAGATCACTGAGGTAATGTGCTGAACTATATACATTGGAATATAGATTAGTTCTTTCTCATGCCTGTAAAATAGTTAATCTCTCAAAGAAACAAATGCAAAAGAAATGCAACAAAGAAATTATGACAAAGCAAAATGAGTTTCACATATACTGTGATTAACATCTGAAGGAGATCAGAATATGCTACCCCAAAATACGCCCCTTTAGCTAAAGATTATTTTAAGCTGAAGGCAATTGAAAACAGCAGACACAGGAGAAGCTCTCTGCCCTCCCCCTATGTGAGGTCATACATTACCCTTTTGTAAAGGAAATTTCCATTTGTAATGAAATTTCCATTTGTAAAGTTGTCTTCCTCTCCCATACCAGAAAGAGGGGAATGATTCTTGTCATTGGTGATGGCACCAAGATGAGTGTGCATAATTGACACCTATCCGCCATTAGTTTCCCCCATATATTTCCTAGTCACCTTCCCACAATTTACTCCATAGAATCTCAAACCCCTTTCCTTTGTCTAGTCACTTCTGAATAACTTATCACACTTTGTTCAAATGGCATATAATCCCCCTGGTCTAAAGGCCCCTTTGAGTTTTTTATTTCTGTGACGCTCCAGTGCACGTAAAAATATTAAAACCAAAAATATGTGTATGCTTTTTCTTTTGATAGTCTGTCTTTTCTCAGTTTAATTCACAGGTCTCTAGATCCAAAACCTGAGAAGGTAGAGGAAAAGTCTTTTTTTTTTTGTTTGTTTCCCTCCCTTACATGTATACGGTCACTTTACAAACCAACCAATGTATCTGTCCTCTTAGAGGTGCAATTTGGCAACTAAATAATATAAGACAACATAACATAGAGATTTGAAAGACAAAGTGAAAGAAAACTATGTATAATGGGTGTTATAAAGGGTATTTTAATTAGATAGAATGTAAATTAGCAGAAATTGGACTTGGACCAAATAACTGAGGTTACTTTTCCTGTATTCATGAACATTTGGATACACAATAAAGACACTCTAGTCCAAGTGCCTAGAATTTTTTAAATAGCTGCATAAATTTATTAATTTGATTTTAACCATTTAAAATACTATATAATTTCAGACATTAAAATATAAAAATGTAAAATTTAGAGACACGAAGTAACTGTAAACAAGATTGGACCTCAATTTTTCTCTTGTGATACTTCTACAATTTACAAGTAATTTTCAGATATTCTTTTATGTTTTCTCAGTAGGAATACATATGCCTTATAAGTCACCATCTCTTGAAACGGATTTAAAAGTACAATAATAGGTGTTACTGTTAAAAAGCAAGGAAAAGAGACAGACTTGGGAAATTCTCGGTTAGAAAATATTACATGTATTTCTTTCTGTAATACTTCTCAGAGCCTTTAAGGCTAATATTAATCACAAATCCAGGGGACGTGCATTAGAAAACACCATTTTAAGTAAATGCATCTCTTAGCTAATAAGTATTTGGCAAGGGTTATATGGCTGTCTGAATGAATCTTTAGATAGCTTAATAACCAAACTGATGGATGTGCTTCAGTCCTCTTGCAGTAGGTATTAGGATCACCAAAATGACCCAAATAAATTAATTGCCCAATTTAGATTTGGTGATCCCCCAATACTAGATTTGGTGGTTTTACCTTGGCTTGTTCTCCAATTCAGCACCAAATGTTTCAGAAGAGATGTATTAGATTTTTTAAATTATCTTTTGTGTGTGAACAGGAATACTTAGTATCTTAGTAATATCCAGCATTTCTAATCCCTATCTTCCTTATTTTTTGAGTCCCTCATCACCTTTTAGGTTTGTCATTACTATCAATACTTTGCCAGTAGACTACCGACTGGTGATTTATGACATTCTCTGCATTTATGAGCAAGTGTCATGAGGAAAGGAAAGAAATACAATTCTTGCCCCCTAATGTCATTGTGATTTCAGGAAGTGTTAGAACATTTTTGGCAACCTTGCTTAATAGTCTTTAACAAGCCGAGTTAAAGAACTTTATTCTTTCAAACTTAGGATTTGTCATTATTTTGAGATTCATTAGTTTAATTAGTTAGAGCATTGTGCTAATGAGCCCAAGCGCATGGATTTGAGTCACATAGGCCAGTTAATTTTGTACAGAAAAAATATTTTGTCTCCTCCCATACTAGGCCCTTTGCCATTAAGCAAGCCTCTAATGAATATCTACATTTTGATCATAAAGGAAACTCATCACCGCTGCTTAAAACATAAAATATAAAGGAACAAGCAGGATCATATACATATGCAGGCAATGCACTTATTCATCATTATTCACTAATGGATCTTTGGCCATACCTCTGTTACCAGAAAGGGGTCCAGATCTAGGCCCCAAAAGAGGGTTCTTGGACCTCACACAAGAATTCAGGGTGAGTCCATAGAATAAAGTGAAAGCAAGTCTATTAAGAAAGTAAAGAAAGTAAGAATCACTACTCCAGAGCCAGAGCAGTGGCATGGACTGTGTATACTTCTAGTTATTTCTTGAGTATATGCTAAACAAGGGGCGGATTATTCATGAGTTTTACAGGCAATGGATGGGGAACTGAGGGCTCTTCCCCTTTTTAGACTATATAGGGTAACTTCTGGATGTTGCCATGGCATTTGTAAACTGTCATCGCACTGGTGGGAGTGTCTTTTTGCATGCTAACACATTACAATTAGAGTATAATGAGCAGTGAGGATCGCCAGAAATCACTTTCATTGCCATTTTGGTTTTGTTGGGATTTGGCTGGCTTCTCTACCGCATCCTGTTTTATCTGCAGGGTCTTTGTGACCCGTAATTTGTGCTGATCTCCTATCTCATCCTGTGACTAAGAATACGTAACCTCCTGAGAATTCAGCCCAGTAGGTTTCAGCCTTATTTACCCCAGCCCCTATACAAGGTGGATTTGGTCCGGTTAAAATGCCTCTGACACCTCTAAACACACACCTGCTTTACTTAAAAAAACTGACCCAAGAAAAAAATTCAAGATGTGATCACATTTTAACTAACAATTGCTTCGTTTTAACTAATAAATTTCAAGTTCCTTATTCGCTTATACAATTGTGAACATATTTTAAATTGAAAAATACTACGTGCTGTATTATAGTAAACATAAAAATAATTAAGAGATTCAGGGGATGTGAATCTAGACTTGCTGAAGTTTAATTACACTGTATTTTCATAAAGGAATCCCATTCGCTTTAATTTTGTTTCTAAATTATGTCCTTTTCTTTTCAGAGCACATTGTAAATAAGAGCACAGAACATCAGTTGGAATAGAGAAAACTGCAATTGCTTGCTATCTCTTGTCATTTAAAAATAACAAAAATGACAACTTGTCTGAAGAAAAGTTTTTACATTTGACTAATGTTACTTTGTGTGACATATAATACACTCAGCAGTTCAAAGTGGAAAAAAAAAAAAAAAAAAAAAAAAACACTAATCCAAGAGAGGATTGTCATCATAGAACTCAAAAGAATGATTGATTTGATAGTTTTCTATTTTATGTTCAATATAAAATTCAATTTTATTTGATTTGTCAGGAATCCCATATATCCTTTAAACATGACGGATGATTATCTGAGAATAAAAATTTTTATGAACAAAAGTCCAAAACTTGAACAAATTCAGTAATCTCTAAGTTGATAAAGGCCAGTCCTAGTTTACAGAGCAACATATGGTTATTGCATGCTTTCTGTAAATGAAAGGACTAGAATCTCTTCCACAAGCTTATGGAGGTTTTGTTTCTATTTTCCCTTTAGTCACTGATGTAGCTAAGAATCATACTACAGAAAGCTACAGAAACTATTAAATTTTTTCAGAATTAAAATTTGAAGTTATTTTGTAGGTCCAAATTAATCTACTCATGAAGTCCCAAACTTATAACTTAAGTTCCATTTTTAAAAATTTTGTATTTCCTCTGTAAGAATAAAAGGCAGGTCTTTTGATATGGATAAATAGGGATAAATCCTGGTTTTTGGAACCTCAAACTTACACATGTTAACTGTCTTTAACAAAAAAGAATACAAAATTATCATACAAAATTTTGTATAAACAGAATATTTATTTATAAAGAGAGGTTACAACAAATACCAAATTTGTAGAAACTGACAAATATGACAAACATTATAGAATCCAAGAAAATTCTATACGTTTAATAATAAGCTGCTTGACACATCTCTATAATATTTTTCTTCTCCCATTTTAAGAACACCAGTGGATGCCTGCAAGTGTAAAGACTACCAAACCCTATATGTATTAGGTTTTTTTCCTATACATATATATCTATGATACTTTTTCCCAACATTTTTGGGTGCCTATCATTGGATTGCCTCTTCATATGAAAATGATTTTGTAGTGTCAGGCCTCAGAAGAGGCCAGTATAAGTGAAGGGCCCTCAATCTTAAACTTCATTAGCTCCATGTTAAATCTGCCTCTATTTGTATCAGTTATTCAATCAATGCATGGCTGTTCATAAGATATAAAATAAGAACAACACGCTGTTGCAAAATATGCATCACTATATATCTATATCAATATCTGTATCCATATCTATAAACATAGATGTGTATACAAATGATTATGTGAATTACAGATTTTGAACTGTATTTCAGGATGCAATATATCCTCAGAGAGATTCCAATTGTGTGGTGGGAGTGAGAGGGAATATTTATTTTATGCAAATAAGTTGAGGTTACCAATCCCTTTTACCTGCCTACTTCAATTAGGTAGTGAAAGGGATAGTGACTTATACCATGCTGGGGTTGTACTTATCATTATATAACTCACTGTCTAGAACTAAAAACCAAACATGAAGTAGAAAGTCTATTTAATGAATTAATATGGCTAAAAAGTGCCTGAGATGTAGAGTTCTTCAATAAGTATTTGTTTATGAATGAATAGATGAACTAACAAATGAGTGAATGTATAATACAGCTATATCCACCTCCCCTTTCTTTTGCTTCATTTTACCTCAATGACTGCTTTTGCTGTCTAATTTTTTGAGTGCTAAATTACATTGAAATATTTTTATCAGGTACTTCATAGCAGTTTTCATGTTATCTCATTTATGTTTCTAATAACAATTCTCAAGGTAATTTCATTTCTCAATACATAGGTATTGAAATTGAAAGAATTTGAGTAACTTATCAAATGTTCTACAGCTAGAATGTCATAGAATCACAAGTTGAATCGAGGCTTTCTAGATTCTTAGATAATGTACATCATAGCCATTTATTTTTCCTACATGTCATGCCGTAAAAACATAGTCAAAACAAAAGGAGCTTACTAAACTAAAATTGTGTTACATACATCACAAGTTCTAGGCAAAAATGTAATATATATTATGTCAAAAATAGTTATAATGAGAAGTCCTTGTGTCTGTGTTACAATGTACAGATTTATTCTTTTTATTTCCTTTCATTTTCATATCCATAAATTGCTCTTCGTTGTCTCAGTTCTGAAACTGAGTCTGGTCTGGTTTGAGCAGTAGCACGTCAAGGGATAACATGAATGTTAATAGAAAGAAATAGCTATATGCAGAGTGATCAACCTCATCACGATAGGCTGACAGGTTTGAAGAGCCAAGCACTTTTACAACTGCTAAGCAGTATTTTTCATACTACCTCAGAAAGGTTCCCTAGTTGAATAAACTTTTAATATGCCCCTGCTGGAGAGTCACAACACATATTTACGTATTAAAGAAACACAGGAAATCCTCTATATAATCCTACACCACGCCTACCTCCCCAGTTCCAATTCGTTCCTCTGCTGCCCCCTAGAGGGCCTTGGACAGAGTGCACACGCCATCACTGCCTTCTCTCCTAGTTTCCCTTTCTATTGCAGACTGCACTGCCGAAACTCAGGTCTCCGGAGCTCAAAGTAAAGAGATTAGGAGTTTGGGAACAGGGTTTGAACACCAATTTGTGGTCTTTACATCATTTGCTAACTTCTAACACCCTTCTCTTCCTTAAAGAGTTTGCAGAAAGGAAATCATCATGAAGGGATTAGGTGACTTCAATTTCTTTCTTCCCTGTCATCTTCACTTCCACACCAGTCTCCAGATGAGCATTTTACCCCACTGGAGTACATGCAGAAAAGTTGAAAGAGATGTAGCATGGTATAAATTTGAAAAGTTACAGTAGTGAAGTTGAAGGAAAAATAAAAGAAAATAATTTTAAAAGAAAAAAAGGATCCCTACTGCCTCTCCTCCTCAGGACCCTGAGTTTGCCTATTCCTTATGTCCCACCGTCCTCCTCCTTCTCCTCCTCTTCTCTGAGACCTAATCCACTTGAGGATAAAAGACTATCTTCCAGTTATCTAGGATTTATCCAAATCTAGTTTTTGGATCTAAATATGGTTTTGGAAGTGTGGGTGTTAAGTAATTTAGTCACACTCTTCAATAATAATAAATGTCATTGGAAGACATATCATTACTTATTTTGATAAACTGTGAAAGTCTTACCAACACAGCCTACCCACTTCAGCATCTTCCATAGAATAAATGGTCCAAGGATATAACACATAAAATGAGAAGCTAGAGTCATAAGTAATCTTATTTGTAGGACAGTGCTAAGCAGTTTGTCCTTTTGGGATCATGACCCTCAGCAAAGCAGGTAATATTTCCTTGACACTGAGCTGAGAGCACCACGGAAAGGGACTGGTGGAAACTAAGCAGGGTGCCAGTGCTCCAACTATCAGAGCCTGAGCGCTGGTACTACTAATGGGTACTACAGTGCCCCCAGATAACTGAATTAGACAACTGATTGTATGAACTAGACCACTAGGTTTGGACTTGGAGTAAAATTCAGATTTGGTCGATCCACTACAAGAACACTGAACTCTGGGTCTGAAAAAATATCGAATTCAAAAAACCCATCAGTTGACAAAGTGAAGGTTTCTGAAGGATTCTTTATTATGACAGGATTAGGTTCAGCCTGAAGGATAGACTAGTGTGTCAAGCTCCAGCGACAGGGGTAGAGAAGGTGGAGGCTAATAATAACATTCACAGAGTTGGGAATCTAGGTCCAGTATTTTATTTTCATTACCCATTTTTCATTCATTTTTTTTTTTCTTTAAAGGAAAACCATTCTGTGCTCCAAACCCTTTCTCTTCACATTCTAGCCTGACAAAAAAAGATAACCAGGATAGAATCAATAGTATACCAAACTGCCTTTGTGGTTTCACTTTATTTAGAAGTTACTCAAGAAAGGACGATTACATTTAAAATTCAAGACATCTTTTTATTATATGAAAGTACAGTGACACACCATTTTCTACCCTATGTGAAATCAAATATAAAAGGAATAGTTGAGACCAGCTGCATTTTTGCAATAGAGAATAATCCTGGATTAGGATATTTTATTTAAAGGCAGAAACTGACATCCAGCTAAGCTTTAGTAATGACAAAATAAAAATTGTCAGCTAAGTTTTAGTAATGATGAAATAAAAATTGTTCAATCTCAAAGAAAAAACAAAAATCCTATGCTGATTCTCTAAACATATGTGTAATCATTTACAATGGTATGTCTGCAGTAGTCCAGCCAATTAAAAATGGCTCAAAACAGTCACTCATTAAATACTTTGTTGACTAAACCATAGGCACTGATTTTAAAAGGAAAAAAAGAGCAGTTTTCCTATATGTTTCAATGAAATACACAGTATATTTGTTATCACATATCAGAAAATATAACTGATTTTACAAAGCATACAAAAGTTAAATCTACTTAGTTCACAGTCATATAATAGAAATAAAGAGGCTTAAAAAGTAAAGAAGGCTCAGAGTAGTGTGGGATTAGTCCAGGATTCTTGAAAAATGTGTATTTGTATCAATCTCAATATATTGCTTTGGAAACATTGTGTGGTTGGTTACATACGTGTGTGCATTTCCTAAATTTAAAGCAGTAGCTGATACCTATGTCCTGAAGAGATGGCCACATAGAAATTGCGATGGGATAGAAAAATTCATTCTCATTGTTAATGAAAAAAGGGATTCTGCTTTTTTCAACAAACAAAGCTGTTGGAGTCCTTCACCTCACCATGCAACATCTGGATAACTCAAGCCAAAGCCTCTCCTAAAGAAACAAGAAAGATAAAGACTGTTAATAGCATTCTAATCATTCTACTCTTTAAAAAAACAATAATTTTCCTCATTCACGTGCTGCCAACACAGGCCAATAGCACACAGATGAAAATCCTCATCTGGTACAGTTTGCAGCTATTCATTTGGAGAAAAATAAGAGTACAGTAGGAGAAATGAATTCTTCAGGAGAAAATGGCAACCTTGAGAACAACCCCACATTTACAATCATTTATAATTTATAATCATTTATAATCAGAGCTCAGTGCTTCAACAAAGTTCAGCTATAAACATAAGCCTGTAATTGTCAGGTTCTTATGAAAGAAATTCAGCTACAGCTTTTATCCACTGCAATTGTGGAGCTGTTTAAGGCTACTGGGGAAGAAAAAATCTTATATATGAACTGACTACCAAACAGTTGTCACACCCTTATTAATTACAGAGGTTGTTGAAGTAGTTTAGAATTCTTATCAAAATCTTTCCTCTATACAAAGCCTTTCTTTTCCTCCCCTCCTTGGACTTTCAGTAAAGCTTTTCTCAGAGCAGGGAATGAGTTCAAACTGTTCCCAATTATTGGCCCAAGCACTATAGCATACTTCTAGTATTTTTTTTTTTTTTTTTTTAATTTTGGTAGTGTTGTAAGGCCAATCCCAAGTCTAAAAAACAAAAACCAAAAAAACCTTGCAAGTCGTATACAGGAGGGAATGGAGAAATGTTACTTTCATTTCACAGATACGCCCTTTTCAAATATTCTTATCCATTATAGTGGTGGAGAGGGGGAAGTGTGCAGAAAGATTTCATTCATCTATGTTTTCAGTAATAGTACCCTCTAGTGTCTCCAGCTGAGCTATGCATTTGGTGAGCTGCTAGGTAAAGCAGTTAAACTACCGACAGCATAGAGCTCTGCAACTAGCAGACCTTCTCCCATTTCGCTATCTTTAGCCTCTGAAGAAATTCATTTGTCTTTTGTGTACCTGTACCAGTTTCAGCCTTATTATCACTTGTGATGTGAATGCCTGAACACTAGAAATATCTACCAATTAAATGTAAAACTGCCTGTACAAATTATGATAGTAAAAATGCTTGGAATTGAGAAAGTAGTTTTAACTTCTCAAATCATTTGCATATACACTATAATATTTGTAGGTCACAGTATTATCCCCTACCTGTATGACTGCACATGAATGTTTGCTGTTGCTTTTAAAGAGAGAAGCAGAATGATTTCACTTGGGATAAAGAGAAATGAGTTCCTAACTAAGGCTTTTGCTTTAAGCAGTCTCTATCCCTTTGAGGTTTAAGTTATCTTTTAATTTTCCTTAACATCTTTACTTTTTATGTCTTGGAGAGTGACAACCTTTTAGCTTTATGTTAGACATTGTGCTGAGCATTTTAGGTGAATTACCTTATTTAAATATCATTATAATATTTTGAGGTGGATAAGGTTATTATTCCCAATTTTAGATGAAGGAACTCTAGCTTTTTAGGACAGCTCTGTCCAAAAAAAATATGTAATACAAGCCACACATGTAATTTGAAATTTTCTAAAAATATTAAAAATACACATTTGAAATTAATTTAATAATATATTTGTTGAACCAATGAGTCAATATATTACTTCATCATGTAACTGATATGCAATGATAATGGTATATTATGTTGTATTATGTTATATTATATCATATTATATTACATATTGAGACAGGATCTTGCTCTGTTGCCTAGGCTAGAGTAAAATGCCACAATCATAGCTCACCGCAGCCTTCGAGTCCTGGGCCTACGTAATGCTCCCATCTCAGCCTCCTCAGTAGCAGGGACTACAGGTGTGCACTGCCACACCTGGTGAATTTTTTATTTTTAGTATAGATGAGGTCTCACTATGTTGCCCAAGCTGGTCTGGAACTCCTGAGCTCAAGCAATTCTCCTACCCTGGTCCTCCAGAGTGTTGGGATTACAGGCCTGAGCCATGGCACCTGGCCAATATATTTTACATATGTGTATGTATGCATGTGTGTGTGTGAATGTATGTGTGTTTATGTGATATACCTTCAAAATTGGGTGTGTACTTTACACTTGAAGCGTATGCCGACTAGGGCAAGCCACATTTAATGTGCTCAGTAGTATATGGGTAGTGGTTATCTTATCGGACAATACAGGTCTAGAGATTAATTTCTTCACAGCCAGACAGCTAGAACATGGCAGAGCCAGGACTCCAAATTTGGTCAAAAACCAAAGGTTTTTTCTTAACTACTGAGCATCATTCCCGCCTACTGAATGCAATTGTTGCTGATGGTTTAATATTAAACAGTAAAAATATCCTGGAGAATGTGTTTTATCCAGTCTTTCTGTTTCATTCCCACACACCAATCTACTTTCCCAATAGCAATGATGATTCATTGATTATAACATTTCTGTGCAATGTATAGTGCAATTTGTGATGTACAAGACAAAAAAGAATGGAATTCAGTACGAAATAACTGTCACATGATAAATACAAATTACTCTGTTGTCGTCTATCTGCATGACCTGTACATTCTCTTTCTGAACAGTGACTATATGGAAAGACAGATCACAATGAGATGACAGATTGCTTGATAAGGGATGTTTCATGCAAGGGGAATTGAAATAACAATATTTGATTGGCTTCATCAATCTCATATCAAGGGTGATTTTGCCAGAGAAATGAAAATGTACATGAATAGGTGTTGCCAATGCTCATCTCTCTGAGTCTTTTTTCACTAGGATTCATGGCTGATCAATCCTTTTTTAGATGGGCATGTTATTTCTTGGTTTTAATCAATTCTTACAGGCCTGAGAAACATCCTTACTCACTGATGTTTTTGAAAACTCTTCTTTGATCCATTATATAAGCATAATGGCTTTATAGTTTTCCCCTCAGAGAATAGGCATATTTCCATGTTTATGCGGTATATATTACCATAATTTCCCTTTTGTGATCATAGCAGAACCCTGGTCTAGGTTCCTAATGGGAACACTGAAGAAAAAAAAATGCAATAAATATTACAGTTCCTTCCTGACACCTCATCCAAAAACCAGATTCCCACAGTGCCCTTTTTGGTTTTGAGGACTTCTGTTAGTCATAAAATTTTAGATGTAATGCACATTCTGAAAATGTGTCACTACACAATCTGAAGACCATATGCTGAGTGGCAGCACAATGGACTGGACGTAACATGGGTTGGACTTTCTGTGTATTTTATAGCTATAATACCTTGGCCATTTTTACTGAGTCTCTGTTTTCTCATTTGTTAAGGGAAACATGAAGCTAATAATACCTACCTCACAGAATGGTTTGGAGGATTAATAGGACAATTTATATAATGCAGATGGTACATAAAAAACATTCAGTAACGGGGAGTTCTTCTGTCTGTAGTCAGATAAAGGGTCTTCTTAGGTCCTTTTAGAGTTAGAATGCCTAGAGCTTTTTGCCAGGTGGCTTTTGGTTATTCTGTTGCTCATTGGTGCCACCATCAGACAGAACACAGGAGAAAAGAAAATGGGGGAAATTTTTCATTATTTTCAGATGTGGATTTCTGTCAGTCTTTTCAACAGACTCAATTTCTTAGGTAATTTTCTGGATTACTTAGTTCAACTAGTAGAATCTCCTTGGTCTGTAAGTAATGTTTCTAATCTATACAGATCATTTTCTATTGGACTATACACCTAAAACTAAATGCCCTGCTCCATATTATATATAGAAGAATTCAGATTAACTATAAAGTAACCATGTAGCTGAATTTATGAGTTATATACCCTGAATAGAAATCTAGAGTCTATTACTCTTTAGTGCCATGGTCTTGTGCAAATCAATTGTTCTCTATGAACTTCAGTGTCAGGAATTGCAAAATGGAATAATAATATTAATCTCATAAGTCTGTCATGATCATAACTTTAAATACTTTAAATGGTGATGAAATAGTTATCTTCTCCTGCCTAGGGATTAAATGGAAATCTTCAGAAATCAATTAATTGGTATCTAATGTAGATGTTATGAATAATTGTTAGCATTCTGAAAGCACTCCCATAGCATGCCTGTGCCACACTGTCCCTGGATCAATCAGTGATTTTATTTGCATTGAGTTCCTGCCATCTCCCATGACACAGTCTCACCCAGTAGTGCAATCCCCAAGAGTCAGAGCTGTAACCATTTAGCAGCTTCTGATTTCCCCTCTCAGACATTTCCTAGCTCCCAACAAGAGTACAACGCATGTGCTGGATACTGTGAATAATGGAGGGACAGTTACACGAGGAGCAAAATGTAATAGTGAAGTGTCTCCTCACACCTGTGCAAGTAAACATTTCTCTGTTTTCTTTCATGGAGACCTGCATTGAGCTGCAGTGCTGATGTTTCTCCTAGTAGTATGGCTTTGGGTATAAAAATATGCAAAAAAGTGACGTGAGGAATATTTGAACCAAGGTTTTAACCTTTAAAATATCAGGAATTGGAAAGGAGGCAGTTAAGAAAATGGAGAAGGATATAGTGGGGAAACAAGTCATAAGGATTTGCCTTTCAATTAAAAAAAAACTTTCCCTGAAGAAGCTATTAGAAAAAAGCAACTTCTTACAATTCTGAAATTTTTTTTTCTTTTTGGTGTTCTATGTCTATGCAGATCTCATCTCCTCTTCCATTCAGTAGACTAAAAAATAAAAAATGGATACTGGGTTCTTGGTGCTCTAAAACATTCTCTACTTTTTCTCCTTTTGTTTCAGGAAAAATAGCCACCTCCTTTAAAAAAATTGCACAATACCAGAAAGATAAGTTTTTCTACAGGATAAGCACGGAAAGTGGATTTTCCCCACAAAATCGTACACCTTTCTGGAGAGAGGAATTTAGAAAATTCACCTGGTTCATTCTCTGGCCCCTGGGTAAATTTAAGGAGTTGTTCCTTGACTATCTGGGGTGGTTTTGATGTTGTTACTATTGGTTTTTTAATCACATGCCAGGAACGGGGGAATTGGCCCCTACTTCCTTATACCCACGACCCTTCGAAGGCATAAACCAGTAGCTTTAGTGGTCCTTGGGAACCTGGCACCCCGATGCCTACCCAGCCGTCGCCCACCAGGCAGCCAGAGCGCGCTGGTAAGCACCAGGCATGAGGGTCCGGGCTGGCTTCCTCCCTCTCTTGCACCCTTTCCTACCTTGGAAAAGCGCCGTCCATGCCCGCAACGCTGCCTGGTCTCTGGCAGCAATGCCACCTGACTCACTCCTGCTTGCTCTCTGGGGTAGCCAAATGCTAGGTCGCTAGAACTTCTCTCTCTCTCTCTCTCTCTTTCTCTCTTTCTCTTTCTCTCTCTCTCTCTCTCTCTCTCTCTCTCTCTCTCTCTCTCTCTCTCTCTCTCTCACACACACATACACATACACACACACACACACACACACACACACCCTTTCGCTGCTGTCAGAGGATTAATCTGGAAAGGTGATCGAAGTACCAGATCCCGCTCACAGTTGAGTAAGATATATGCAGACAGCCTCTCAGCTCCAACTGTGACTGCCAGGCTCCTGCCCCTACTTCCCCTAGTCTGCCTTAAGTATCCTTTGTATGAGAAAATGGTGCTATAGGATGCTTGTTCTCTATCTGGAGTCAGGGCAGCCAGCGGGATCACAAGAAAAACACACAAGAAAAATCAAACTTCTCTGAGAAAATGCGAATGAGTGAAACTTAAAGGGAAGCCTAAGAGAACAGCGAGCAGAGGACCGAGGAGAACATTGCATGCCCTGGGTTTTGCTCAGGAAAGCTAGCAGTCCGAAAGCGGCGCGTTTTCTCCAGCAGCGGGTCCCGCACGGGAGAGTGCAGCCAGCACGCATTCGGCTTCCTTCTCCAGGAGGCGAGCAGTAACTTCCTAAGCTTACCTCCATCTCTCCCCCGCCCTTCTTTCTGGTTTTCCGTCAGCGGGGAGGGGCCGCCCCCGGATGGATGGGGGATGTGAGGTGCAGGGAGTGGGGACCAGAGGGGGGTACTCAGCAGTTGGTGCTGCGCCATCCCTTCCCAGCAGGCGGCCCGGACACTGGTTCACTTCTCTCCCCACGCCTTCCCCTGGTTCACCCCCCTTCCTTCCCCTTTCTCCCCCTCTGTTAAGTCCCTCCCCCTCGCCATTCAAAAGGGCTGGCTCGGCACTGGCTCCTTGCAGTCGGCGAACTGTCGGGGCGGGAGGAGCCGTGAGCCGGAGCTGCACTCAGCTACCCGCGCGGCAAAGCGGAAGGCAAGCCAAACAGAGTGCGCAGAGTGGCAGAGCCAGCGGCGATACAGGCAGTACAGGCAGCCCGGGCTGCCTGAATAGCCTCAGAAACAACCTCAGCGACTCCGGCTGCTCTGCGGACTGCGAGCTGTGGCGGTAGAGCCCGCTACAGCAGTCGCAGTCTCCGTGGAGCGGGCGGAAGCCTTTTTTTTCTCCTTTTCGTTTACCTCTTCATTCTACTCTAAAGGCATCGTTAATAGGTAAGTAACCGGACTGGGTATCTGTACAGGGTGCTGCCAGGGAGGCGTGAGTTCCACACTTAGTGCGCGGACACTGTCCGCTGCCTGCCCCTGAGGTCTGAACTATGACAACGGGGTGGTTTTAAAGACGCTTCTACTATTCTCCCTTCCCCCTTCTCTTCCCAGGAGGTAAGAGAAAGAGCAAACCCCGGAGGTGAGCGCAGGGAGAGTATCTTTTTGGCACTGCCACCGCTGCGCTTGGTTACTTTGGGAAAACTCTCACTTTTGTCAGAAATGTGTCGGCGCATGAATTTCCCCGACATTGGCTGTGCAAAAAGGTCTCTCCCTTTAATGGGTGCAGCCAGCTTCAGTGAGGCTGAGGGAAACTCTAAGATTGGGGCGGGTGTTGACAAAAGAGCACGTTCCGGACTCCCGAGTCGCCCGGCAGAGCGATCGGAGCTGAGGGGCGATGCCTCTAGCCGAGAAACTGTCCCCGGCCTCGCTGCGCTCCTCTGGGGGCTCGGGTTTGGATCCCTGCCAGGCTGGCTCCAACCCTTGAGGGTACGACCCTTGGCGCAGAGCGGAGAGCCAGGAGAGCCAGGAGCGCACGGGGTTCCCGATGCTGTTTCTCTTGGCGCTCGCCTCCCCGCCCTTCCTTCCCGCCCTATTTATGGGGCTATACTCAGCCAGCACCTGCTGGATGTAGAGATGGTAGGTGTGAGAAATACTGCCTTTTTTTTTTTTAAACCAACTTATAATCTAGCCGGAAAACGGCATCATTTTCTCATTTTTAAAACAATGTCTTTTCTAAGAGTATTGCCAGACATAAAAGGGTTCCCCTTCCTCTAAAGAAATGACTTGTAATCCCTTAGCCAAATAAATAAATCAATAAACCGCCCACCTATCCCATAAATAGATGGTGTTTTCTGAGAGAGACCCGAGAAACAGTTCACGTCCTCACAAAGGAATTCTTTTTCTTAAAGCGCGTAGCGATAAAACGGCTTTTTTTTTTTTCCGAGAAAAATAATGTACCTTTTAAAAGAGATTCATCGGAAAATGTGACTTTTTAAAAGCGAGTAGCTGCACACGGGTGCATTTTTTAGACTTTAGAAGAGCGGAGCGGCAGTCCGCCCGGTTTGCAGCTGGGACTTGCATCTGAGCGCTTAGTCGCAAAGGGACTGAGGGGTAGGAGGAGAGGTCACTTTCTCAGAGTGTATAGCCAGAGCCGCTTCCTTGCCTCTCCCAAAGAAAGACTTTTAAAGCTTAACCGAAGATGGGCCCTTTTGCTTCAGAATGATTTATTCCGCGTTCCTCTGCTTCACCCGCCTGCGGCTTAGGGTGTGGGGCGCTAGGCTGCTCATGTGAAGCGCTTATGGGTGAGCCCTAGCCTCTCCGATGCAAAATGGGGGCTGGGGGCTGGGAATTGTTATTTGCGCCACTGCGGCACACACCCACAAAGCAGAAACCGTGGGGAAGAGGGGCTAGGACAAAAGGAAAAGAAAGCTCAACAACAAACAAAATAAAAAATTTTAAAGTGTCCTTTTCTTGTGTGGAAACATCACAAAATGGGATTTAAATCCAGCCTAGGATCTGTTTGTACGAAGAAAAGTGTGTGGAAGAAACTGGTTGAAAATCCGGGTAGAAGGGGGAGGGGGGCAGCAAAGATGGGGAGGAGGCGATGGTGTCATAGCAGTCGCCTGTGCGCTCTTAGCGCTGCAACCAGGAAACAACCTGAGGAGCATGCGGAGAATTCCGAACGCTGAGCACAACACCTGAGAACATAGCGGTGCTTTGTGACTTAAAGCGACCGTCTTCTTAGGCCCGCTAAAAAGTAAAACAGGTGTGACTCAAAATAGAAAAGGAAACGGTACTTGCGGGCACCCGCGCAACTTGGTAAAGACTGACGGAATTCCACTTTTAATCTTGTTTGAAACAAACTCTCGCAATCCCGGCAGGAAATTCCAGCGCCAGGGCTGGCCTTTCCTCTGTGGGTCTGTGTGTGTGTGTGTGTATGCGTGTGTGTGTGTGTCGCGGCGGGGATGGGGGTGGGGAAGCAATTGGAAGCAAGTCGAAGTAATAGTGTATGTACACGTTTCCCCCTTTCTTGCCTTTGTCTGGTTCATCATAGAGCGCGGACGGTGTGCGGGCGGTTTTGACGAAAGAACCGAGAGATGGATGCGCTAAGGTCTAAAGATACCTTTCTCCCTCGACTAAATTAAGAATTGCGCGTGCAGTTCCCAAAAGCTGAGTCCCGCTGCAGCTGCCAGGGCGCCACGCTCGCCAAGCGGCGAGGGAGCGCCTTTGCCTACCAGGCCCGAGAACCCTGTTCTTCAGTCGCCTTGGCAGGGGCAGCCCCTCCTTCTGGCAATGATGTCAGCTGCAGAGAGGCTTGGCCCGGCCGATAGGAAGCCGAGCTGCGAGTCCGACCCGCAAGCGCGAGCAGCCCTGCCCCGCGCGCTCCCTGCGCGCAGCCGCCCTCGTGTCCCTTCGGCCCTTCCTGGGTCCCGGCTCTCAGCCCCCCTCTTCCAGTCCCTCGCTCCTCAGAGGCGCGCTAAGGCGCCGGAGGCGGGGATGGCCACTGCTGGCGGCCCGTCGCGGCTTTTAAACCCGGAGTTCAAACCCGGATTTGGGGTCTTCCCTCCTCCATTTCCTCCTTTCCTCCGCGCCCCAGCTCTCTCCCTTTTTCAGCTTGCACCTTAACTATTCACAGTGAATTTACTTATTTAGCAACATTTTAGAGGGCAAGTGTTCCAGATGCAATAATAGTAGTAACCGGTGTTAAATTTCTGCTGTTTTCTCTCCCCTCGGGTGATAAAAAAAAAAAGAAGGCTGTGAAGACCGGCCTCTTTAAAAACCCCGTGGCTGCTGCTTCGCCTGTCACAGAGCAAGCTCTCTAGAAGGCGGGGAGGGTCATCTTTCCCACAAAATTGTGCGGTGGGGGAGGGTTTGTAACCTTAGGCGAAAGCGCTGGCTGGGGAGTCCCCTTCACAGAAAGAAGAAACTGCAAATTGGAAGTTGCGGAAAGGCTGTATCCACTACTGCCATAGGGGAAAGACCACCATGCTCTTTATTTAGAGACACGCGCTCCAAATTGGGATGATGCAGGAATAGGTTTCTTTAAGACGGAAGCCCGCTGCAGCTTCCCTTCTGAGCTTGCTCTTCTAGTCTTAAGGAGCAAGCCCCTGCTTTGCCAAATTTGAGGCTAATCTGTTTTCCTGATTGAGGACAATTCCTTCTTCAGCTTTGGTAGAAGGGCCGCAGCATGCAGTTGGAGAAGGTTGCACAGGGCAAGAGGGAGGGGCAGAGGCAGGGCGTGTAGAGGCAACTGGCGCCTGGAGCAGAATTACCTTCCAAAGGAAAAAAAAAAAAAAAAAAAAACCTTCAAGCGGTTTCGCAACAAACTGCTTACCTACTGTGTTTTGGTTTGGACGCAGGTGAGAGATGTGGGGAAAGGGAGCAGAAGCAAAGAATTACTCTGTTTTGTAAAAGTAGGATTTTTCCTCCTTCCTTTTCTTCTTCCCTTTGATGAAAAGCTTCCCTTTCATGACGTATAGCTGGCAGTAAACTTAAAGTTGCTGTGCGTCTGAAATACAGGAATGGGAAAGAAACTCCGACCAAGCATAAAACACACTCATTTTCTAGAGCTCGATCATTTACTAAGGGTTGAAATAAACTGTGCACCCCCACTCCCTGCCCCTTCCCCTGACTCCCTGGCCTTTTAGTCACCGGAATGGATTCTGAAGGACGCCCAGGTAATGCTGGATTTCAGCAGCTGAAAGCCCTGGCAAGAGGGATTGCAGGTTTCACATTCTTCCTTCTCTTGGTATTCAAAACTTTGTATTTTTTGCAAGATAGCAATTCTTGATAGAGAGCTTCCAGACTGCTGGTGGCAGGGAAGAAATCTGGTTAAGAGATTCAGAAAGCAGAAAATTCTTTTTCTCTGCGCAAGCAGTCCACAGCAGCCTTTAGCTAGGATTTATAAGATTCTTGGTGGAGAAAGGGGAGGCATATCGACAAGGAGAGTTTACATAAGCCACTGGCTTTGAGCTACATTGAAAAAATGTGTATGGCAGCCACGTTTTCTTAGTGGGAAAGAATTATACAGGGAATGAAATTTTGAAAGCTAATTCTCTCCAAGAATCTTGCTTCACATTTTAAAGGAGGTGTCATCCCTGTATTTATTCACTGAAGAATCCACAAACTTTAATTAGTCACCTACTGTGCCAGACAATGTGCTAGGTTCTAGGAATACAAAAGAGAGTATGACAAACATGGCATGGGCCTCTTTGAGCCATGACACTCTTATAGATCTAGGATACAATGTGATAAATGGTGTAATTGAGCATAATGGAGGGAGGAATTCAGTTTTGTTAAGAGGTCGAGAAGAGGTTCATAAAGGAGGGAGAGGTCTGTGGTTTTAAAAATAGTCATTCCTGGTCAGTGGCTAGCCAAGAAATATATCTGGAAGGTCATTCCCCACACAGAATAAGTAAGGGAGGGCATGAGGGCTTGATGTCTTGTTACAAAGTTTAGAGGTATATGTGTATTTTGTAGACCTAAAACACCTTTGACGATTTTTTCCAGCAAATTTGTTAAAGTAACAACAACAAAATAGCCTGAGAAAACTGGGCAATAGATAGCACACAGTAGAAATATTATTGTTGTTTGCATTTAAATGAAGAATTGAATACATTGATGTATTACAGTAGAGAGTGGAGACCAACATGTTAAGAAGGTAATGTAACATTCAGAAAAGAGGACAAATGAATGAATAGGGCCTAAAGCTAATCAGTATAACTAAGAAAGAAAGAAGGCTGCTTTCGGGAAGAACATTTCTCTTTAGGCATTATCATCTATCCACTTAGATCTTTTTACCATCTCACTTTCCCCATCCAGCGTTCGAAAAATTCCCCATCTTCCATCTATTGAGTAAACTCTCTGTGTTCTGGGGAGACCCCCACTCCTTCAGCAACTTGCAAGCACATTCATCTTCACCTCACCCCATTTTCTACACACATCCCTGCATCATCTCTGAACCCTACATCATGTAACAGTTTACCTACTCAGCCTTCTTGCTATAACCAGTTAGAGCCTCTTAATCTCGTCTTTTTCCTCCCTTTAGGCACTAACAAATAGCTGTATCTGGCTTCTTTTTCCTCCTCTAAGTCAGCTATCCCCCGCCTCTTTCCCCTGCATTAATTTTCCTGCTAATTTGTCTACTCATTTCCCCCTTTTACATCCTCCTCCCTATTAGCCACCTTAGATTGCCCTATCTTTCATTGACCTCAAAGAAGCTGAGGGGAAAGAAAAGCCAGCCACTCTACTTTAAACTTGCTTAGACCTGCCAAATTTTCTTCATCAAGGTTTCTTCCTTTCTGTGTCTTTTGCTGTTTTATTTCACACAAGACTTTTAGTGGAATTCCTTCAATTTGTTATATATTTTTATTATGCCTGCAAATGTCTGTTTTCCTTTGGTTGTGGCTAGGGATTCAAATATTGTACTTTGGGGAGTATTTCCAACCTTTCTGAATTTTTCACTGACACACTCCTGACACTGTTTCTCTGCATCCCATCGTTTCTGCTATATTCTCATCCCCTGGGTCATTCCTTTTATATTTTCGGTGAAATTTTCTTATTTTTATTCCCTTCTCCCCTCTTTATTTTATTTTATTTATTTATTTATTTATTTATTTATTTATTTATTTATTTATTTATTTATTTATTTTTGCTTTGTGGGATTGGTATAGTGGCTCAAGTTTAAATATTTTGAGAAGAAAGCCCCCTCAGCAGACCCCCTCTGCCCACACACAGGATTTTAAGGCCTGTGTCAACGTGCGTTCATGTCAACATACAGTTACCAATGTTCAAAGGCAAAGGAGCCCTTGTTTGTTTTATTTGAACTGCATTCTTCGAAAATTATTTTTGTGTGTGTATAGTAAAGGTGCAATTCTCATATCGTCCTTCTCTGTCTACATTCAGTGGAATTGATTCAACATCGTTGGGAATTGGGAAGGGAAGAAAGAGTATGCTGTAAAAATACATTTTTCATCAAAGACATATATACATTTTACCTTTGGGAAAAATAAAATATTTTGGAACATTTAATTGGATTGACTTTATATTACAACATTCCAAATTACATGTCATTGTCTGAGCAGAGTTCTGTTATTTGACGACTTTATTGATCATTCAGTATCCAGAATGAAGAAAACTAGGTAAGATGTCTTGGTGTTCCAAACTGGCTTGCAATGTTCAGATTAATCATATTTGAAATGGTGTTATTTTTCAATAGAAGTTCTTCACGAAGGCATCGTCTCTAAAATGTGGCCATCTTTTGTTAGGAGAAAACATCAAATGACCTATGTGCCATGGTCCCTCAAGATGTATTCTCTGTGCAAGGTTAATTGTAAAATAAAGGTTTATCAGATAGAGAAAGCTATTTTAGATTGAAAGTGTCTTTTGATATTCAGTTACATCTGGGGAAAGACTGCATTCTCATTATCAAACAGCACCAAAACATGGGAAAAAGAGTATTTTTCAATTACTGTTTGGAATTTGAGGAGTGGCTTGCCAGAAATCATAAATGTACCTATTATCTTTTTGCAATCTAAAAATCCTCAACTGTTCAAGGATTTAAACTGCCCTTTTAATTGTCTCTAATGTGTTAAGCATTGGATCAATATAATACATATTAAGACAAAGAACATCAGTGGCTATAACTTTTGTTTCCAGCCCAAATCTGAAAGAATGATTTTTGTACACCTGCTCTCTTGAATGTGTAGATTTGGGTAAATAGGAGGAAAGGAAAATGAAAGAAGAGAATAAATTCCAGAAGAATATTTTTCTCTGTTCAATAAAAACTGTTTTAATAATCTAATCTAACTTTTAGTATGACAATGATACAATTAATTTGCTGATGGATTTTAATTAAACTAAAGGAAAAGTCATTTCTTTTAAAAATCCTTAAGTGATTAGAGTGCAAATTGAGATTTTAACTCATTATATAATTCAGTTACTATAATCACATAAAATGAAATTAAAAGATTGTTTTCCGTCACCTTTATTTTGATTTATTCTTTAACTCCTTCAATATGTATAGTATTTTATATTTTTATATCATTTAAAAAGTTATTTTATTTTAGTCTCATAAAAATTTTTGAATAGAAAAAGAAGGCATGGTTATACCCATTTTGTCAATGGGGAGACTGAAGTTCCCACTGATGAAATCAGCTCCCTAAGGATTTCCAGAATTAAGAGGGGAAGCCTCAAGAGGATTGATGGTCTTTAGTCTCCAAGCCAGGTCTTTTCCCAACATCCCTTCTTGCCTCTCTTGTATCTTTAAGTATATGTTGTCAAAGTTCTGAATGTAAAAAGCAAAACATATACTGTGTTTTGGATTAAAAAATAAATATTTCAAACATGAGTATATTCAAATGCATTAAAATAAGTTTGTCAGTTAATTTTCTACCAGCATTATATTCTCTTATTTAGTGTCTTTGTGCACTAGGCTTTGTAAAAATATGATTTCATATATATTATTTATAATATTATTTATAATATATATAAAATCATAATTATATATTATTTATATATTTAATATATATTAATTATATATGTTAAATAAATGGTAGAACTATTGAAATGTTAACAGTACATGCTCATACGCTTCTTCCATTTTGTTTACAAAGTAATTTAATTATGACATATCATAATGACAGCCCATAAAGTTTGAGTTTACTTAATGTAGCAAATATTTAGTGCTATATCCTAGTATCCTACTGTCATTTTTTTAGAACACCTGTATTTTTACATAAGATTTATTTTAGGGGATATTTGCCAATGATTTTTAGGTAGTGTTTTTTTCCTGACATGACATTTTGGAAGCAGCATATCTTTGGTAATCAGTTGAGTGTGGGTTTGTATCATATCAACCAAAAGGATATTAAATCCCCAAAATACAAACCATTGTTTGTTGTCTTCAGATTACAAACTCTTTTTAGGTACAGTGAGAGCAGGGGTTTGAATTGTGTGAACACAAGGTCTTGTATGCTTTATGTTCTATTAGTGTCTAGAGAGTGACCTTGGGCAAAAACCTTCACCTCCCTGGACTTCAATTTCTCCAAAAGTAAAATGAAGGAATTGTAAGTTATTTCAAGGCCCTTTGCAAAGGGAAAAAAAAAATCCTGTGATATTTTACAGAAAGCAGTAGACATCTAGGACATTCTTTCCTTGTCCCTTGGCTCTGCACTTATTGTCAGTTTGACTGTATTGATTCATTAACCATCAATAACTAAAGACCTATGGCTTGTCCAGCATTGCAATACTTTAAATGTGAAGGGTGGCCCTCAAGGAAATTTCAGAGAGTACTGTCTTTGAAAAACTTATATTCTAATAGGGCTAAAACAATGAATGACAGCAACAACAAAGTAATATATAGTCACATTAAATTGAATTCAACAAGTATTCATTGTCACTCTACATTACAGCACACCAAGTATGGTGCAGGTTTTGTAGACTCTGGAAGTGGAAGGGACCAGAAAGATAATTTAGTCCAAACCCCTCAGTTTACAGATAAGTAAAGGAAGTCTCAGGGATGGGATGTGAGTGCTACAGGAGTTCATCTAAGGTACCGGGTGATACCATGAATTAATTTAATTCCACACACATACTTGTACCCTGCTTTCCAATGTGTTTAGAATTTTAAAACACCATCATGTAGGGCTTTTTAATTACCTTTGCTCAAATTTAATAATAGTATCTTATCAGAAAGTTAAATGTATCCAAAACTTGTTCGTTTGTTTGTTTTTGGTTGCAGTAAACAATTTCCCACTCTGACTCAGATCTAGAAAATACTGTTTCCCACATTTAGTTTTGAAGAGAGATTATTAAAAGCACATGTATTGTGCATATTATGTTATAAAACATAAAGAGTGATGTTTTGATATGGAAAACAAGTGAACAGATTCAAGTATCAATGCATTAAGTATTTTAATGTTTTACAAAATGACTGGAAAAGCCTATTTACTTAAAATGGCTAGGAATATACATTCCTGGAAGGATGGTTTTATTTTTATAAATGCATATTTACCCTAAATAGTTAAATACACATTTACTTTAAGTTTTAAATGTAATCTGGGGGAAGATTTTGAGTGCATTCTCTAAAATTTGATGTTTGCTACATAATCTCATTCTCTATGTCAGGGCATATGTGCGTTTGTTAGGGAGTATGGGCCAGGGAAAGGTAAGCAGGAGAATTATGCCAAAGCAAAGCTTTCCTTTCTTTCCTGAGTAATCTTAGACTGCTTTATTTTACTTTGTGACAGAGAGGAAGAGGTGAGGAGAAAGGAAATCAAATAGAGAAGAAAGAGAACTACCAGAGCCTTGGATGATAGGGCCTGATTTTCAGTTTAGTGTGAAATATGCAAGCTTTTTGAAACTGCCTTGGATAGCTTCTCTCTTTTACTTCTCATGTTGTATATTTAGAATACCTTAAGTGTTGGTTGGTCGCGGTGGCTCAGGCCTGTAATCCCAGCGCTTTGGGAGGCTGAGGCGTGCAGATCACGAGGTCAAGAGATCGAGACCATCCTGGCCAACATGGTGAAACCCCGTCTCTACTAAAAAAAATTACAAAAATTAGTTGGGCGTGGTGCTGTGTGCCTGTACTTCCAGCTACTCGGGAGGCTGAGGCAGAATCGCTTGAACCCGCGAGGCGGAGATTGCAGTGAGCCAAGATCGCACCACTACACTCCAGCCTGGCAACAGAGCGGGACTCCGTCTCAAGGAAAAAAAAAAAGGAAAGAAAGAAAAGAGAATACCTTAAATACCTTAATTGTTATTTGATGGTTGTTTGCTAGGTTGTGAGAATCAAAATCTTCCAAAACGTGAATACGTTAAATTTTTTTAAAGAGAGGCTTAAGAATAGGTAATAAACTCACACACCGAACGCACACAAACAGGACAAAACCTTTACGTGAGAGCTCATCAGGCAGAATTTCCTTTGCCTTTCTTTTTAGATCGGGAAAGAATTTGCTCAGTTTGACAGTGACCTTTTACCCTTCAGTCTACCTCTACAGTTCTTAAAGCTTTCCTTGTCTGCAGCCTTTCTTAGTCCATGAATTCAGTTTTAGCATCCATAAAATAAAGCAGTTACAACATATGCTGACCATTTTATAATGGCCATGAGTGCAAAGCAGGATTACTTAAGAAAGAGCATTTGAATTCATTGAAAGTCACAGACATTTTGAATGCCTCAGAACTGCATACAGGAGTAAACAGATAAGGGAATATAAGGCTAATGCTCAAAAATTGGGTAGTTGGCATATATAACAGAATCAAAACACTTTAGAAAGAAATAGAACCAATATACAATTACTAATCAATCAGCATCACTACTAACAACTTGTTATTTTAAACTGCAGTTTCTAGGAAATTACATTCTATTCCTGTGCTTCTCAAACTTTAATGTGCAAACAGATCATCTGGAAATGTTAAAATGCAGATTCTGATTCAGTAGATTCTAGGTGAGGCTGAAATTCTGCATTTTTAACAAGCTCCCTGTACACATGGAAGCTGCTGCCTCTCAAACTACAGTTATCCGAAAGGGGCTAATTCATAGTCTGGTAAACAAACATGATAAAGATGAAGTAAGCCAAGGGTAACAGGAGTTCTTAAAAAAAAAAAAAAAAAAAAAAAAAAAAAAAATTAGGTATGTGCAATGGATGAAAGTTTTAAATTCAAATAGATTTACAATTATTTGCATGTAGAGGTTAAATTTGATTTTAACCTTTGGTATGATTATATTGGTTGAAGCTGTAGTTCAGAATAACAACCAGTTGCTTGTTCATTTTACAGTCAAATCTATTTCATGGACACTTTGTACATACGATTATACCATTTCAAAAATGAAAACCATTCATCATACAGTGTCAATAGTGTACCAATATCTTAAAATCTTTTTAAAGAAATCCAAAAGCTCTGAGAAGTCTTAGTATAGTATAGATCCCTAAAGATAATTGGTTTGTGGAATATCAAAATTGAACATATCAGCTGATCATTCAGATTTTAGAGTAAAATGGCCAATTAGATTTTCATTTACCTAGTTTGAAGACCTTTTTTTATTTTCTTATTAGTATTCACATTTTGCAGAACAACAACAGCAGCAACAACGAAAGACACTTGGTAGAGATTATTTTGTATTTGCTATCTCAAAGAAAAAGGGCCTCAAAATGGGAACAAATGGTAGATTAGACACCATGCTAACCACTTTCCTCACAACTAGACTTTTATCTTAGAATACAGCAGAATAGTCCCTTAATCTAAGTGAAACTTTCATGCATTATCAGTTTAGGAAAACTTTCATAGTTCACATTTCTTTATGTGCAGCTCAGAAACAGTATCAAATTAAAACAAATGACATTAAAAGCAACCATTGCAATAAGTGCAAATGTTTAAATTGTGCTTGTTAGAAGACATGGTGTGGTTCTAGCAGGGTTAGGAAAACAACTGAAAGTTTTCACTTCAGCTTTGAAATTAATGTCCTAATTGTACCATTGAGATTCAGAAGTCATCACCTTCCCAATGAAACTGAAATAGTCTTTTCTAAGCTCTCACACTTACAGGAACAGCAAAGCTTGTTTAGTGGTAATAATTTGAGGATCTCAGTGAGATAAAGGGCCAATTGGATTAAAATGTTTTTGTAAGTGCTAAATGAACTTGAGTGTCTGCCAAAATTGCCTTGGATTTCATTACTCTTAACATTACTTAATAATGTTAATCTAGTGCCCGTGTGGGTATGAACCCTACTCTTGCTACCAGTTTTCTGTATTGGTCTGTTCTTGCATTACTATAAAGAACTACCTGAGACTGGGTAATTTATAAAGAAAAAAGGTTTAACTTACTCACAGTTCTACAGGCTGTATAGGAAGCATGGCTAGGGAGGCCTCAGGAAACTTACAATCATGGCAGAAGGCGAAGAGGAAGGAGTCACGTCTTACATGGCCGAAGCAGGAGGAAAGGGGAGCAGGGGCAGGTGCCAGACACTTTTAAACAACCAGAACTCAGGAGAACTCACTAATTATCACAAGAATAGCAAGGGGAAAATCCACCCCCATGATCCAGTCACCTTCCGCCAGGCCCCTCCTTGAACTCTGGGGATTAAAACTGGACATGAAATTTGGGTAGGTACACGAATCCAAACCTTATCACTTAAGCATAGACTGTTTCCATGTACCTAATGGGGCACATATAGCAGCCAAAATACGCTATATCTCTTTAGAATTTTTTATTGAGAGGGAAAATCCAAAATATACAAAAAAGAAAAGAAATATAAGAATCAAGACAAAACAAACACAAAGCAAAACATCTTCATACTCCATTATCAAAGAATAAAGAAGAAAACTTACTCTATGGTAAGTAGAAATATCAGTTCTATGAACACAATCTGTTCATGTTCTAAGACAATGAGAAACAATTGAGTTAATTTATAATGGCATTAAAATAAAAAATCATATGTAATGAAATACATGTAAAAAATCAGACTATCTCAGACTCATAACTGGAAAAAATATGAAATAATTTCTTGGCCTAATCTAGCAAATACTAGAATTGTTCAAAATATTAAACAAAATAATGGTGTCAGAGTATTCCAATTCAGTTTCATAACTTTAAGTCAGTTATATTTCCAGGTTCAGAATCAATTTGAGTAGATCTTAGAACGAGTTTAGTTTTAATTACAGGAAAATATTGCATAACTTGATGAAATTTTCATCATAAATCACATACTTGAAGAAAAGAGTTTAAAGAGATGGCAGTGAAAGTTGAGCAATATTAGCCAGAAGACAATACCATATAATATATATTAAATGTCTAAGTACTTACAATTGCTGATAATATGATAGGATCACAAAAGAATTAGTAAGAACATTAAAGGAACTGGATTGATTATATTCATTAGGAAAAAAATTACAATTCTGAGTTACAATTAGGTTCCAGGATAAGGATTGACAACTCAAATAAGCATTATGATTCAGAGAAATGGAAGACGCTTTGAGAACATGATATCCAGTATTTCCTTTAAAATATCATTACACTTTATATATTATTTATATCCTATACCAACGATAGCAACTATTAGATTGATGCAAAAATAATTGCAGGTTTTCACATTAATAGATCACCCAAGAACATGCTTTGGTTTTAACTGAAACTACTAAGTTTTTGAAACAGGTAAACTAAAAATCAAAGCAGATTTATCATGAAATTTAACACAAAAACTAAAGAAAATACTAGAAATAGCACTTTGCAGTAACTACTAAAGGCAATATCACTAATATCACAGATTTTACTATGTAAATAATTACATTATCACTTTTAAATTGCTTTCATTGCATTTTAGGGTACTCTGGCAGATTTTGTCTCATCTGAATCTCACAACAGTTCTGTGAAACAGGTATTGCATATATTATATATTTTTAGCATATGAGGAAGGAGGCAAGACAAGTTTTTCTATTCTTAAAATCACATACCTTTTAGGTGTCAGAGACAGTAGTAGATCCTTGTTCTTATCCCTGGAATAATATTTGTTTTATCAGCTAATATATGCACCAATTTATTAGGTTCAAATATAATTAAGGATATATATTAAATAAAAATTTAGACTATATTTACTTTTTTAGGAGTTTTAAATTTGTATTAGAAAGTTTCAGTGAGCAATTATTGAATCTTATTTGGCAAAACTATTGTAATATCCCCGACTTTAGTAATTTAAAACATATGATAATATAACTATACAATTATACAGTAGTCAATAGTGGACTAGGAAATAAGGATGTTATCACATTGAACAAGAAAGGAATACTAACTTGGAAAACAAATTAGGATTTGGTTCTATCTTCAAAGAGTTTCAGAAACCAGAGTCAAACTCCAAAGGATTGCCTTCCTTGTGAAGATAAAAATATTTGAGATAATAGGTCTAGAAGGAGAGTATTTGGGAGCAAAAAAGAAAATTATGGCTATGGGATGGCTTAGATATAGACTGTTAATAATACACTAAGGTGTATTACTCTGGCTGAGTACTGGCAATGCTTGATCACAGAACTTTGGTAGGCTTCAAGTTTCTAATTTTATTTGAATTACATTCAATCATTTCCATAACAGATTTCTGTAATAGTAGTTAACCATGTGGGGTGAATAGTTTTATCCACTGAACTCATACTTTGTTTTCCATTGGAAGAACTAGATTATTAGAAACTATTACAAAAATATATTTTGCTATTGAAGAAAACTGTTTAGTTTCTCTAGTGAATACCATGAATTAATTAGTAGACTTAAAAGTATAAATGATGACACATATTGTGCTGAAGTGCTATTGAATATAAGAAAAACACTATCTTTATTGTAAAGTTTCCTTAAAACTACAGTTCTACATAAATGTGATATTTATTAGTGAATGTTTTCTTGAAAGAAGCCTTTACATATAACCATTTAACACTTCAAACAACCCTGTGGATTATCTGGGGCAGACGTTTTTATCTTCCCTTTCTTTTGTCCATTTCTGTTTTTCAAATGAAGAATTGGGCTAGTCCAGATTAGCTAAATGACTTGCCTAAAGTCATTATCAATTTAGTCAGGAGTAACTAAAAATTCCATGAGCTTTTCACCATTGCCATGTGGACTGAGTTATTGGTGGTAGATAATTTAACCTAGGAATTATGTAGTGATTTGAGATTTGTAATAAAGGAAGGAAAAGGAAGGAAATGTTTCTTAGGTACAGAATCTAGATTAGGGATAGCATTTCTTTGCAGAAAAAAAATACAAATTGTGATGAGATATTCAGGTTCTACTGAATTAGCAATACACTGAGGTAAATCATAACTAGCAGTGTTTTGATGAAAATATACTTAATTGTTTGTTGTTGGGATTTTCTTTCTGTCGTCATTATTAGTGATTCCAAATGAAGAAAGTAAGAATGATTGTAGTGAAATGCATGTTCCTAGGCATTCTATAATAACCTGGAATTTCCAGTTTGTTTGATTTTCCTATTTTTACCCAGGAAGGTGATATGGTTTGGCTCTGTGTCCCCACCCAAATCTCAGCTTGTAGTTCCTACAATTCCCATGTATTGTGGGAGGGACCTGGTTGGAGATGATTGAATCATAGGGGTGGGGCGGGTTTTTCTGTGCTGTTCTCATGATAGTGAATGGGTCTCATGATATGTGATGGTTTTAAAAATGGGAGTTTCTCTGCACAACCCCTTCCTTTGCCTGCTGCCATCCATACAAGACGTGACTGGCTCCTCCTTGCCATCTGCCATGATTGTGAGGCTTCCCCAGCTACGTGGAACTGTGAGTTCTCCATTAAACCTCTTTCCTTTGTAAATTGCCCAGTCTTGGGTTTATCTTTATCAGCAAGTTAAAAACAGACTAACACAGAAGGTCTTTTTTGATATTTTTTGTCTTTGTGCATAACTTGTGCTTTTTTGGAAGTAACTTAAAACACAAATACCGTTTAACTATGAGCTATGAACAGTTACACCTACTGACTTAATGTGTGTTGTTTTCCAGAAGGTTCCATTCCGTTCGAAGTGACTTGCCCAAGGTCACAAAAGCAACTTAGAGGCAGTCTGGAATAGAATCTAGGTCTCCCTGGTCAGTGTGCTTTTCACTATATCGCCTGTCACATCTTTCATCATAGTAAAAGGGCTTATGTACATTTTTTAAAATCACATGTGTAATGATCATATAGCCTGAAATAGTCCAAAGTGTTAAAACTAGTTTTGGTTATCGATTTGAATAGTAAATACCAGACTAATGTGTGTTAAATAGTAAAATGGTGACTCTTTTTCAACACATTAAAGACATAAAAATACTCACTCTAATTTTCTGAATGAAGCTTAAATTTTATAAAGCAATGTTACATACATTATAACATTTACCATCTTGAATGTTAGGTACATCTCCTACATGAGGTTTTATGCTACAATTTGAACTTTAAATTTTACTGAAATGTCACTATAATACTTTACTGCAACTTAGATCTCTTTTGAGTCCAAGAAGTTTGTTTTGCAGAAATTCTGTAAAAACAGTTTTATAGTCACCTTAATTTTAGTAGCAGATCCCTATGACTTAAGACCCCAGAATACATTAAGGTAAAGTTTTAGTGTTCCATAAACACTACCAGTCATTCAATTTATGGAATTTAGGTTTTGTTTATTTACAGAAAATTAAATATTTGCCCCGTTTTAAATATTTTAAATGTGTTTGCTCTATTGCTAAAAGTGTCTACCACATTAAACTTTTAATAGATTAATGGAATGGAGTTGTAAACTATTCTTCAGTAAACACACCTTTGAAGGTCATGCTGCTCTCAAAATATAAATTAACAAGTTTTGGCTAAGTGCGAGGAAGTAGTATAAAAACCAGCAACCTCAGTTATATTTTAGTCTTGTTATATTTGTTTGAACGAAAATTTATCTTACATAGCTATCTCTTTTTTTCCAAAATGTAAAAGAATTTCCTTGTGAACAGACAGCATTTGATCTAGCAAAAGTTATTGGTCTATTAACTTTTTTGTTTTCTTTTCTACCAGAGCCATGTATTCCTACTGCATAGCATAAATTTTTAGAGTAAATTATTTTAAGAAATAATTTGAATGTCTTTAATTTTCAGAGAAAATTTTAGGTGTAGGTTTTTAATTGCATAGCTATTTTGAAACTACTATATACATAAATTTTAAAATTTTATTAATGTGGTGAAAAAATTCAGTGAGGAAGAATCTCCTTGATTCAGAAGCTACTGAAGACAAACAAGTAAAGTTGGAAATTGTTAAAGGACTAAAAGGGCAGAAAAATTGTCAATATCATTTTCTTATCTAGATGTAGCTGACTTGATAAACTGATTATTAAAAGTAGCAAGTTCACAATAACTGAAAAACCCAAGTTCATTTCGAACCAAAGATTATGGTTAAAATGCCAATGCCAAATTTACCAAAATAATTACGTTTTGCATACTGGATAATAATTATGTATATAGCTGATACAAATTAATCCTTAGTTATCTATATCTTAGATGTCTGCATCTGTGCCCCTGTGAAGCAGGAGGTAGTCTAATTACCTCCATGTTATGAATATAGAAATTGAGACTTGCCTAAATGTACAAAAACAGTAAATGGCCACTTCAGGGATCACACTCACATCTTTTTCACTTAATAGTCCAGGTTTTTAACCAGAATGCGAAATATAAATTTATTTTTGTTTGTATTTTGAAATATCATTTAACTATATTAATAATTACTATGCACATAAACTTTTCAATTTCTCTTTAGATAAATGTTTTATATTATATCCTTTTCTTAGCTTTATTAACTGTGTTAGGAGTGTAGAACACCATGCCTTGAGGAAACATAAAAGTACATCAGTTAAACTGAATATTAAGGTTTTTCTTCTTTCTGCTGGACAGCTTAATTGTAGGAGAAATATTCTATCTATAAAATCGCCTGTCATTAACAATTCAGTTACAGCCTAGTGAATGTGAACACACACACTTTAAGTGTCTAATTTAAAACTAGATTTTCTCCTTTGATAATTCTACTTTTTTTTTTTTTTTTTTTTTTTTTTTTTTTTGTTTTTGTTTTTTTTTTGTTTTTTTTTTTTTTTTTTTTTTTATTATACTTTAAGTTCTAGGGTACATGTGCATAACGTGCAGGTTTGTTACATATGTATACTTATGCCATGTTGGTGTGCTGCACCCATCAACTCGTCAGCACCCATCAATTCATCATTTATATCATGTATAACTCCCCAATGCAATCCCTCCCTCCTCCCCCCTCCCCCCTCCCCATGATAGACCCCAGTGTGTGATGTTCCCCTTCCCGAGTCCAAGTGATCTCATTGTTCAGTTCCCACCTATGAGTGAGAACATGCGGTGTTTGGTTTTCTCTTCTTGTGATAGTTTGCTAAGAATGATGGTTTCCAGCTGCATCCATGTCCCTACAAAGGACGCAAACTCATCCTTTTTTATGGCTGCATAGTATTCCATGGTGTATATGTGCCACATTTTCTTAATCCAGTCTGTCACAGATGGACATTTGGGTTGATTCCAAGTCTTTGCTATTGTGAATAGTGCCGCAATAAACATACGTGTACATGTGTCTTTGTAGTAGACTAATTTATAATCCTTTGGGTATATACCCAGTAGTGGGATGGCTGGGTCATATGGTACATCTAGTTCTAGATCCTTGAGGAATTGCCATACTCTTTTCCATAATGGTTGAACTAGTTTACAATCCCACCAACAGTGTAAAAGTGTTCCTATTTCTCCACATCCTCTCCAACACCTGTTGTTTCCTGACTTCTTAATGATTGCCATTCTAACTGGTGTGAGATGGTATCTCATTGTGGTTTTGATTTGCATTTCTCTGATGGCCAGTGATGATGAGCATTTTTTCATGTGTCTGTTGGCTGTATGAATATCTTCTTTTGAGAAATGTCTGTTCATATCCTTTCCCCACTTTTTGATGGGGTTGTTTGCTTTTTTCTCGTATATTTGTTTGAGTTCTTTGTAGATTCTGGATATTAGCCCTTTGTCAGATGAGTAGGTTGCAAAAATTTTCTCCCATTCTGTAGGTTGCCTGTTCACTCTGACGGTAGTTTCTTTTGCTGTGCAAAAGCTCTTTAGTTTAATTAGATCCCATTTGTCAATTATGGCTTTTGCTGCCGTTGCTTTTGGTGTTTTAGACATGAAGTCCTTGCCCATGCCTATGTCCTGAATGGTACTACCTAGATTTTCTTCTAGGGTTTTTATGGTATTAGGTCTAACATTTAAG
This sequence comes from Rhinopithecus roxellana, assembly GCF_007565055.1. Taxonomy (NCBI): domain Eukaryota; kingdom Metazoa; phylum Chordata; class Mammalia; order Primates; family Cercopithecidae; genus Rhinopithecus; species Rhinopithecus roxellana. Next base: position 37,578,294 of record NC_044555.1, on the reverse strand, counting down.
TCTCTAATCCATCTTGAATTAATCTTCGTATAAGGGGTAAGGAAAGGATCCAGTTTCAGCTTTCTACTTATGGCTAGCCAATTTTCCCAGCACCATTTATTAAATAGGGAATCCTTTCCCCATTTCTTGTTTCTCTCAGGTTTGTCAAAGATCAGATGGCTGTAGATGTGCGGTATTATTTCTGAGGACTCTGTTCTGTTCCATTGGTCTATATCTCTGTTTTGGTACCAGTACCATGCTGTTTTGGTTACTGTAGCCTTGTAGTATAGTTTGAAGTCAGGTAGCGTGACGCCTCCAGCTTTGTCCTTTTGACTTAGGATTGTCTTGGCAATGCGGGCTCTTTTTTGGTTCCATATGAACTTTAAAGCAGTTTTTTCCAATTCTGTGAAGAAAGTCATTGGTAGCTTGATGGGGATGGCATTGAATCTATAAATAACCTTGGGGAGTATGGCCATTTTCACGATATTGATTCTTCCTATCCATGAGCATGGTATGTTCTTCCATTTGTTTGTGTCCTCTTTGATTTCACTGAGCAGTGGTTTGTAGTTCTCCTTGAAGAGGTCCTTTACATCCCTTGTAAGCTGGATTCCTAGGTATTTTATTCTCTTTGAAGCAATTGTGAATGAAAGTTCATTCCTGATTTGGCTCTCTGCTTGTCTGTTGCTGGTGTATAAGAATGCTTGTGATTTTTGCACATTAATTTTGTATCCTGAGACTTTGCTGAAGTTGCTTATCAGCTTAAGGAGATTTTGGGCTGAGACGATGGGGTTTTCTAAATATACAATCATGTCATCTGCAAACAGGGACAATTTGACTTCTTCTTTTCCTAACTGGATACCCTTGATTTCTTTCTCTTGCCTGATTGCCCTAGCCAGAACTTCCAACACTATGTTGAATAGGAGTGGTGAGAGAGGGCATCCCTGTCTTGTGCCAGTTTTCAAAGGGAATTTTTCCAGTTTTTGCCCATTCAGTATGATATTAGCTGTGGGTTTGTCATAAATAGCTCTTATTATTTTGAGGTATGTTCCATCAATACCGAATTTATTGAGCGTTTTTAGCATGAAGGGCTGTTGAATTTTGTCAAAAGCCTTTTCTGCATCTATTGAGACAATCATGTGGTTCTTGTCTTTGGTTCTGTTTATATGCTGGATTACGTTTATTGATTTGCGAATGTTGAACCAGCCTTGCATCCCAGGGATGAAGCCCACTTGATCATGGTGGATAAGCTTTTTGATGTGCTGCTGAATCCGGTTTGCCAGTATTTTATTGAGGATTTTTGCATCAATGTTCATCAGGGATATTGGTCTAAAATTCTCTTTTTTTGTTGTGTCTCTGCCAGGCTTTGGTATCAGGATGATGTTGGCCTCATAAAATGAGTTAGGGAGGATTCCCTCTTTTTCTATTGATTGGAATAGTTTCAGAAGGAATGGTACCAGCTCCTCCTTGTACCTCTGGTAGAATTCAGCTGTGAATCCATCTGGTCCTGGACTTTTTTTGGTGGGTAGGCTATTAATTGTTGCCTCAATTTCAGAGCCTGCTATTGGTCTATTCAGGGATTCAACTTCTTCCTGGTTTAGCCTTGGGAGAGTGTAAGTGTCCAGGAAATTATCCATTTCTTCTAGATTTTCTAGTTGATTTGCGTAGAGGCGTTTATAGTATTCTCTGATGGTAGTTTGTATTTCTGTGGGGTCAGTGGTGATATCCCCTTTATCATTTTTTATTGCATCTATTTGATTCCTCTCTCTTTTTTTCTTTATTAGCCTTGCTAGCGGTCTGTCAATTTTGTTGATCTTTTCAAAAAACCAACTCCTGGATTCATTGATTTTTTGGAGGGTTTTTTGTGTCTCTATCTCCTTCAGTTCTGCTCTGATCTTAGTTATTTCTTGCCTTCTGCTAGCTTTTGAATGTGATTGCTCTTGCCTCTCTAGTTCTTTTAATTGTGATGTTAGAGTGTCAATTTTAGATCTTTCCTGCTTTCTCTTGTGGGCATTTAGTGCTATAAATTTCCCTCTACACACTGCTTTAAATGTGTCCCAGAGATTCTGGTATGTTGTATCTTTGTTCTCATTGGTTTCAAAGAACATCTTTATTTCCGCTTTCATTTCGTTATGTACCCAGTAGTCATTCAGGAGCAGGTTGTTCAGTTTCCATGTAGTTGAGCGGTTTTGATTGAGTTTCTTAGTCCTGAGTTCTAGTTTGATTGCACTGTGGTCTGAGAGACAGTTTGTTATAATTTCTGTTCTTTTACATTTGCTGAGGAGTGCTTTACTTCCAATTATGTGGTCAATTTTGGAATAAGTGCGATGTGGTGCTGAGAAGAATGTATATTCTGTTGATTTGGGGTGGAGAGTTCTATAGATGTCTATTAGGTCCGCTTGGTGCAGAGATGAGTTCAATTCCTGGATATCCTTGTTAACTTTCTGTCTCGTTGATCTGTCTAATGTTGACAGCGGAGTGTTGAAGTCCCCCATTATTATTGTATGTGAGTCTAAGTCTCTTTGTAAGTCTCTAAGGACTTGCTTTATGAATCTGGGTGCTCCTGTATTGGGTGCATATATATTTAGGAGAGTTAGCTCTTCCTGTTGAATTGATCCCTTTACCATTATGTAATGGCCTTCTTTGTCTCTTTTGATCTTTGATGGTTTAAAGTCTGTTTTATCAGAGACTAGGATTGCAACCCCTGCTTTTTTTTGTTCTCCATTTGCTTGGTAGATCTTCCTCCATCCCTTTATTTTGAGCCTATGTATGTCTCTGCATGTGAGATGGGTCTCCTGAATACAGCAGACTGATGGGTCTTGACTCTTTATCCAGTTTGCCAGTCTGTGTCTTTTAATTGGAGCATTTAGTCCATTAACATTTAAGGTTAATATTGTTATGTGTGAACTTGATCCTGCCATTATGATATTAACTGGTTATTTTGCTCGTTAGTTGATGCAGTTTCTTCCTAGCCTCGATGGTCTTTACATTTTGCCAAGTTTTTGCGATGGCTGGTACCGGTTGTTCCTTTCCATGTTTAGGGCTTCCTTCAGGGTCTCTTGTAAGGCAGGCCTGGTGGTGACAAAATCTCTAAGCATTTGCTTATCTGTAAAGGATTTTATTTCTCCTTCACTTATGAAACTTAGTTTGGCTGGATATGAAATTCTGGGTTGAAAATTCTTTTCTTTAAGAACGTTGAATATTGGCCCCCACTCTCTTCTGGCTTGTAGAGTTTCTGCCGAGAGATCTGCTGTTAGTCTGATGGGCTTCCCTTTGTGGGTGACCCGACCTTTCTCTCTGGCTGCCCTTAAGATTTTTTCCTTCATTTCAACTTTGGTGAATCTGGCAATTATGTGTCTTGGAGTTGCTCTTCTGGAGGAGTATCTTTGTGGCGTTCTCTGTATTTCCTGAATTTGAATGTTGGCCTGCCCTACTAGGTTGGGGAAGTTCTCCTGGATGATATCCTGAAGAGTGTTTTCCAACTTGGTTCCATTTTCCCCCTCACTTTCAGGCACCCCAATCAGACGTAGATTTGGTCTTTTTACGTAATCCCATACTTCTTGCAGGCTTTGCTCATTTCTTTTTCTTCTTTTTTCTTTTGGTTTCTCTTCTCGCTTCATTTCATTCATTTGATCTTCAATCGCTGATACTCTTTCTTCCAGTTGATCGAGTCGGTTACTGAAGCTTGTGCATTTGTCACGTATTTCTCGTGTCATGGTTTTCATCTCTGTCATTTCGTTTATGATCTTCTCTGCATTAATGAGTCTAGCTGTCAATTCTTCCACTCTTTTTTCAAGATTTTTAGTTTCTTTGCGCTGGGTACGTAATTCCTCCTTTAGCTCTGATAAGTTTGATGGACTGAAGCCTTCTTCTCTCCTCTCGTCCAAGTCATTCTCTGACCAGCTTTGATCCGTTGCTGGTGATGGGCTGCGCTCCTTTGCAGGGGGAGATGCGCTCTTATTTTTTGAATTTCCAGCTTTTCTGCCCTGCTTCTTCCCCATCTTTGTGGTTTTATCTGTCTCTGGTCTTTGATGGTGGTGACGAACTGATGGGGTTTTGGTATAGGTGTCCTTCCTGTTTGATAGTTTTCCTTCTGACAGTCAGAAGGACTCTCTGTTGGTCTGTTGGAGATTGCTTGAGGTCCACTCCAGACCCTGTTTGCCTGGGTATCAGCAGCAGAGGTTGCCGAAGATAGAATATTGCTGAACAGCGAGTGTACCTGTCTGATTCTTCCTTTGGAAGTGTCCTCTCAGGGGTGTACTCCACCCTGTGAGGTGTGGGGTGTCAGACTGCCCCTAGTGGGGGATTTCTCCCAGCTAGGCTACTCAGGGGTCAGGGACACACCTGAGCAGGCAGTCTGTCCGTTCTCAGATCTCAACCTCCGCGTTGGGAGATCCGCGGCTCTCCCCAAAGCTGTCAGACAGAGTCGTTCGCGTCTGCACCGGCTCCCGCTACTTCCCCTGTTGGTCTTCAGCTGTGCGCTGTCCCCAGAGGTGGAGACTACAGAGACAGGCAGGCTTCCTTGAGCTGCTGTGAGCTCCACCCAGTTCGAGCTTCCCAGCGGCTTTGTTTACCTACTTAAGCCTCAGCAATGGCGGGCGCCCCTCCCCCAGCCTCGCTGCTGCCTTGCGGATAGATCGCGGCAGACTGCTGTGTTAGCAGTGAGGGAGGCTTCGTGGGCGTGGGACCCTCCCGGCCAGGTGTGGGATATATTCTCCTGGAATGCCTGTATGCTTACAGCGCAGTATTGGGGTGGGAGTTACCCGATTTTCCAGGTGTTGTGTGTCTCAGTTCCCCTGGCTAGGAAAACGGATCCCCTTCCCCCTTGCGCTTCCAGGTGAGGCGATGCCTCGCCCTGCTTCAGCTCTCGCTGGTCAGGCTGCAGCAGCTGACCAGCACCGATTGTCCGGCACTCCCTAGTGAGATGACCCCAGTACCTCAGTTGAAAATGCAGAAATCACCGGTCTTCTGTGTCGCTCGCGCTGGGAGTTGGAGACTGGAGTTGTTCCTATTCGGCCATCTTGCTCCGCCCCCCGATAATTCTACTTTTGTTGTAGGTTATATAACGAGTTTAAGCAAATTAAAATTATAGATGGCTTGTGATCTTTCTCATCAAAGATGATTGCATTTTTACTTCACTTGTATTAGAAATTTGACAGATTTGATCTAGAGGCATGTACAGCTCTGATTTTTAATGGATTTGCTTGGACAATCCCAAGTTAAAATAAGAGCTTTCAATTCTAGTCTCTGTTAAGAAATCCTGATTCATAATACTGAGATAAATACTGGAGGGATAAAATGTCTCTCAGCGTTAAATAACTAAGTAACATTTGTTTCAACTATAAAGGGAGAATTGAGTTTACTTACAATCCATCTGCATAGTACATCTAGTTGAATCAATCAATTATTTTAACTGATTTTCTTCCAAATTAACTGCTGGTTTTATTTTTATGTGGACATTAGCCTTATTGTCCAAAAAACTCACTCTGTATTTCTCCTTAAGACAACTAAAATGCAGCAATTCCTTATTCTTTAATCATATTCTTAGGGCTTATCAGTCAAAATGGAATATTATGAGTCAAAGATATTGATCAAAAGTGAGTCGAAAGTTAAAATATCTTCTCTTGGATTTATTTTCTTCATAACTATCATGCAGTAATGATGCAAATGCAGTACAAACAAAGACATAGATGAACACAGATGTATTTGCTTGATAAGTACAAACAAGAAAACAGCATGGAAGAATTTTACCCAACCAAACTTTCATTCTATTAACTAAGCTTTATGTTTTTTTCTTATCTTGATATTTTAAAAACTTGAAAAAAAAAATAAAGAATCAGTATCACTTCTCAGCCTTTTGGCTAAGATCAAGTGTAGTATCTGTTATTATTAGTTTTATATCTGATACGTCCTCTATCCGAGGACAATATAGTAAATGGATTTTTGGAGCAGGGATATGGAATAGGAGGTTGCTATGTCCACTCCACATATCGACCTCGTATTGCAGTACCTCCAGGAACGGTATTCCCCTCGGGTGTTTCAGGCTGGCCACGGTGGCTCACGCCTGTAATCCCAGCACTTTGGGAGGCCGAGGCAGGTGGATCACCTGAGGTCAGGAGTTCGAGACCAGCCAGACCAACATAGTGACACCCCATCTCCACTAAAAATACAAAAATTAGCCAGGCATGGTGGCGGTCGCCTGTAATCCCAGCTACTCAGGAGGCTGAGGCAGGAAGATCACTTGAACCCAGGAGGCAGAGGTTGCAGTGAGCCGAGATTATGCCACTGCACTCCGGTCTGGGCAACAGTAAGACTCTGCCTCAAAAAAAAAAAAAAAAAAAAAAATCAGTAGAATCACTTTTCTAAAATATAAGTACACAGACACTTTTACAAATATATGATACACAATGGCCTTCAAATTAGATCTAGACAAATAGAAATTTATTTTCAATAGTGCTTAGAAATTATGTTTCTCTTGCTGATATTCAGTGTCACTTTGTTACTTGAAAATTCTACTTGTCACAGAAAACAATCTATTTCTGTAAGACTTAGGTTGTCTTCCTGCTGTTGGGATATATTACCACCAGATAGCAGTGAGGTTTTAAGAACTCATTTCTTGTTGGAACATATTTTACTCAGACATGGATTATTTCTTCTTTTGATATGTATAATATACATAATTTCTGAAATTATATAATCATAAAATGTTTCTATTCAAAACATACTTTTAAAAAAAGATTAAGTCACATTTATTCTGTTTGCCTTATCATATATCAATTAATACTTAATGAAACCCTACCTTTCTCCAGAGATTTTGAATAGCTTATTTTTTACCTACTCTGTATTTTCTATTTTCCTGAATTATCTCTTGAAAAAACTCGTACATGCATATTTGAAATTAAAATTTTAGGATATTCCACAAAGTTGAATAAAGGTTTTAACTAAATCTATTACCTCCTAAACACAAATCTGTTTCTTCACTGACATTACAAAAGTGTATCTATAGCTAAAATTTCTATTATCCTTCAATTAATAATAAATCACAAATATACATAGTTCTGTTAAGTAAAAGACCACATGTCTATTGAGGAATTGTGCTAGGCTCACAAGAGTGAGTGTGAGATGATTACTAAGAGACTGTTTGCTATGAAGAGTAAAACACATTTTTTTTGGTATAATGTGATACATGATATAAATGAGCTTGATAAGGGTGTTTAAAGACAAAAAAAAAAGGTAGATTTCTGGCCTTTCACTTGATTTACTATGAATTTCTGCAAAACTATTCAGTTTCCTGGTTGTGAAATAAAAATAATGACTCTTTAACAACTTGTCTGACTGTGCAAATGAGTGATAAAAATGTATTATTCAGAATAGAACTGAAAGGTGTGAGGCTCTAGATGTTAAACATTTATATTCATAAATTACCATAAACACTGAACACTGATATGTGTTCATAAGTAAATGAATACATTTTTAAAATTAGTTGTTACATATAACTTATAAAACCAGATGAGATGCCACATAACAAAGTTGTATATTTTCTACACATTTTGCAAGTGCACTTACAGAGATATACGTCTATTACTCATATATTAGACATTAGTATTTATGGAGAGGCGTATGTGGATACATATGCCTAAATATTCCTGCTTAGACAAATGGCAATATAATGATTATACATATGTTCCTAAATAAAAATTTGCATTTATCATGTGTACTAATCAAGGAATAACAAACTAGATCATTTGAGGTTTCATTTACAGAATCAGTTCCAAATATCTATTATCTAGTAGCATTTTGACTCCTTTAGTAGACTCTACAACATTCCAGGTCAGGGGAGTTAAAAGGTGCAAGAAAGTTGCCAGGTTCACATAGTAGGGAGATTGAACTGATACCTCATTAAGGTTTTTGCCAGTGGCTCCCGCCTGTATTTGCTTGCAGCACTTTGGGAGGCCGAGGTGAGTAGATCGCTTGAGGCCAGGAGTTTGAAATCAGCCTGGACAACATGGCATAACCCTGTCTCTATTAAAAATACAAAAATCAGACGGGCGAGGTGGCACACGCCTGTAATCCCAGGTACTCGGGAGGCTGAGGCACAAGAATCGCTTGAACCCAGGAGGCGGAGGTTGCAGTGAGCCGAGACCGCCCTACTGCACTCCAGCCTGAGCGCCAGGGAGAGATTCTGTCTCAAAAAGAAAAGATTTTTACGTAACACTTTTCACACTCTTCCATTTTCTCCCTACTTTCTCTTTTCCTTCTACTCTCTTTTTTCCTTCTTCCATTGAATTTTCACTACTCTTTCTTCATAAAGTTGTTGAAAGATTAAATATTTTATTGCAATTCACTCTGTTTCCTACTTCTATTCTTCTACAGATAGGCATCTGTGTCAAAAATAATCAGTTTGAAAATCTCCTTTATTATTCTGTTTTTAAGCATCTCTTTTTCTAAAAGTAAAAACAAAATGTACAATTAGGAATATGTGCTTTGGCTCTTTAAGGCAACTGCTTGCCCCATACTCTGACTTTAGCCCTCAATTGTCTTGGAGATGCACAGTAAAAGGATATATGCCTAGGAGAATAAGGCTGTAATATACTGTATATCTAAATGTTGTCTGACAAAGTTAACACAGAAAAGTGTGGATATTTTTTATTAGCGTTTGGAATAAAGATGATACATATTAGATTATTTTGCTATAATTAAAATGATTTTCTATGTGTAACTTAATGTTCATGTACCTAGTTTTGGTTGTTTCCATTTAGCATGTGAGGTAGCAGTTGCTTTCTTCTGAAAATTTAGACCCTTTGTACTGCTATGATTGACTTTGGAAAGAAGGCAAAACCAAAGGCAAACTAATCCTATAATAAATATATTCAGTTGATCATTCATGTTAAGATACTTGATGGCTTACATTTAATGTTAGGGATATTTAGTTTACATTCAAAAGTTATTCATTTTTACTTAAAGCATAGAAATGCTGTTTTTCTTGTTTTTTTTTTTTTCTTTAAAAAAAAAAAAAAAAAAAAAAAAAAAAAAAAAAAAAAAAAAAAGGTTTATTGCTGGGAGCCCTGGGCTGTAATTCCAGCACTTTGGGAGGCAGAGCAGGGCAGAGAACTTGAGCCCAGGATTCCGGACCAGCCTGGGCAACATGATGAAACTCTGTCTCTACAAAAAATACAAAAAATTAGCCAGGTGTGGTGGCATGTGGCTGTAGACCAAGGTACTCTGGAAGCTGAGGTGGGAGAATTACTTGAGCCTGGGAGGTGGACGCTGCAGTGAACCATGATCATGCCACTGCACTCCAGTCTGGGCAACAGAACAAGACCTGTCTCAAAAAAAAAAAAAAAAAGAAATGAGTTTATTATCCCATCTAGGCTTCAAGTAAAATGATTTAAATAAGAAGGGCAGTTACTTATTCAACTCAGAAGAATTTAAAATAAAATATAAAGGGTTTTAAACAGCAGTATCCATTTTCTCTCTTTGTTAGTTAACAACAAAAAAGAGGGTCTTGAATCATAATGTGGACAAAAGGTAACATCGGCTGCATTTTGTGCCTGAATAATGGAGATTTCTTCAACAGAAACTGATTGAAAAACATTTGCATGGAAGTAGTAGATTACCTTTGATTATATTCAAGGGGAAGGAAATAGTCAAGCATAATTTTCCTGAATAAACTTTTCTTTCATTAGTGAAAGTTACATTTTTGGAGTGATAAACACTTTAAAACATTTTATACACAAAGTAAATTCATATAGATAAATTACATATTTTAAAACTATAAATATTTTCACAGTAAAGTTGAAATTATACATGATATGATTGCAATATTAATTACTAATGATTTGTTTTGCAGAAAGATTCTTCATTGTGTAAATGAATTCATCATAGACTCCAAATATCAAGCTCTCAGAATGTATTAAAGGTAGCATTTGTTATCAGTCCTCCAGGTGTTACATATGACTCCCAGTCACACTTAGATGACAATATATGTGAAAGATGCTTAGGAAAGGGAAGAGTCTGAAAGGCCAACATATATTAAATAACTTTATTTAAATGAAACAATAAAATCCTGATTGATTTGAAAGCACACTGACGCATTAACAGTGCACTTTCTTGAAGAATTGGTCTCGAGAGAAAATGCTTCACTGAAATAATTCAGAAAATGCCCTTCCGGCAAGTGGGGCAGATTCTCTTTCTGTCCATCATAGCATTCTATATGTGTAAGGAGCAATGCTGACAATCATAAACATGCATCTGCATGCACACATTAGAGAAGATGGAGTAACATGTCTACCTAAGTTGTTGTTGGCAATCTGTGTTCCTGCTCAGTGGAAATCTTTCAAATTAAATATGGGCAATTTTCTTTATGTGGATACTAGAGAAGGATTCCCTCTCAGCTCATATTTGTGTGCCTTTTGTCATTTTTTCTTCACAGTTACGGTTACCTATGCTAGTACAGTATGCTGCACATAATTTAGGTCAATTAATTCTGTTGTCTAAAATACATCTTTTTTGATCCCCTGTTTACTGCTTCTCACCACCACACCTTGTCTTGTCTGCTGTGCTTTTAACAGGTCTCAAATAAGAAATTTATCTTTGCATATTTAAACATCCTACTCCTCACCCCATATTAAAGTTACATTATTAAGAAGGCCCACACATTCTGACAATTTCTATATATTTATTAATGCCCACCTGCATGAAATAAGCTTTCCTGCACACTTAGTTTTGTGTTTTTCCCAGATATTTCGAATAAATCTTTTCTTATTGATGTAGTGATTTGTATGGAGAATTGCATATTAGTGGAAAGTCTGACTACTAAATATCTACATAGAATATATGAAGTCGGACTACATGAAATTTATATTTTTCAGATCAAAATTGGTTAAATATCAGCAATTTTATCTATTTCAACCAATAAACAAAGGTCACAATCCAGATGTACTGAAACAGAGAAAAATCATAATTATCAGTGGAGATATCTTCTGAATTTCTCCTCACATCTGCAGATTTGTCCAGACAATTACTTAGACTTAAGTAAAAATTAGTGTTGGAGAAGTCTTTATGAATAATGCATACTTCTGGAGAAAGTGAGATTTGATCACTTCTCAGCCTTTTGGCTAAGATCAAATGAGAGTCACTTTATAAAGTTGAGACTTCTGATTTAATGTTAATATGAGTTTCTGAAAAATGAAACACAGTTCTATTAATGCCTGAGTACAAATTACCCAATTATGCGACATCAATTTCAATGACATGTAGCATCAAGTAAATCTATTTTCCTATTCAATTACTTATTGAATGAATAGGCATTTTTCTAATGAGATAGGCATTTGGATCCAATGTTAGCATTTTTTGTTTCTGCAGATTTATTGTGTTTGCAATTTAATATGGATTATAGAAACACACAGAATGATGCTTCCGTATAATTGTTTATTCCATTATGAGAAATTTTGCAAAATTTGATTCCTGAGAAAAAGATAAATTAACAAAACCATTTGCCATCAGTTATCTTTTCCTTTTTTTTTTTTTTCTAAACTTGCATTTCAAACAGAAGAGCTCTTTATTGGGTGATGTCCTTAATAATTCCAATCTAAATTCTGATTCCAAAACTTTACTAAGTTTTATTTATTTTAGTGTAGGTGAAAAATAAACATATTTTGTATTGTATAAAGTCTGTGTAGTAGCTAAGAGCTTAAGCTTTTGACTCATACAAATCTTTCAAATTTTAGCTGTGTACCTTAATAGGTCTGTGAACTTGGGCAAGTTATTGAAACTTTTAGAGTCTCAATTTCCTCATATGTAAACAGAAGTGACAATAACAGTGCATTTATCATAACATTGCTGTATTAAATGCACTTAGCACAGTTCTTGGCATGTAATAAGAATTCAATAACTGGTAGCTACTATTACTTTAATAACTGATTACATTCTTTGGAAATTGTATTAAGATGACTCCAGCTGCTTAGTGAATCACTGTATTTGTCACCATAGTAATTTGCAGAAACATGAATCTGTATTTCCTTTATATATTTTTAATAGGATTAGGACTTGCAGGAGTTTGCTAGTGTGTATATGATCTTGGCAGCAGGAATCCAAATAGCCTGAGTAGAAAACTATGAATTTTCCCACATTTTTTCAATCACATATGGATAGAGATAATCCCCACTGTTGGCTAAATTGTGGAAGTTTTACGCTTCTTGTATTGGTGGCCTTGCTGGCAACAGTAGTCTACAAATAAAGAATGTTCTTTCTTAATAGCTTAAGCAATGTTAACATGATACATTCTCTCTTTTTACCAAATAAGTCTTTTCAAACTCTTAGCAAAATTAATCATTTAAAAAAATTGTCGAGTTAATTGAAATAATATTATATCCTTAAAATATGCCATTTTAATGGAAATTTTTTTGGTCAGTGAGAATAGGATTTATTTACAATAATGCCACAAAATATGAAGTGGCAGTTTTATATTTCAAATGGTTCTGGTCATTTTTAATTAACCGGAGAGGAAGAAAAAAATAAAGACCATTTAAAACATAATTAATTCAATTAAAATTTTAACTTTTGTTTATACAGTCTTTAGTAATGTGTTTATTGGCTTTTCTGAGGAATCTGGTATTTCTGAGGAAATTCTGTTTTTAAATAAATGCTACTTTAAATAAATGTTACTTCATCATTTTCAAATGACTGCTCAATCAACATGTATAAAAGTTGTGGATTTCTTTGCTTTTATGACAAAAGTGGTATTGTATTTTTAAACTGATCACTTTATCAGGTCAGAGAGGGTATAGTTCAAAGTGTAATTATTTATCGTTTAATTGTATATTTATAAACATTTTAGTTTTGAACCATTAGATATTTATGTAATTTAAGTATGAAAGTTTAAAAATGGTTCATCTAATAATAGACATATGATAAAACGTCATGATAAAAGAAAACCAAAGAAATATTACTTGATCCTACTTAGAAAGAATAATTTTCCAGGGGAACTTTACTCAGTTTTAGAGAGAAATCCAAGAATAATGTTCTTCTTTCATTTTTCAACATGATACAACCAGAGAATTTGGAAAACTAGTAAATATAACCTATAGTAAAATGGTCAGGAAAAATACTCATTTCCATTTATGATAACTGAAGTGACAAAAAAGACTCCTAGAAGTTACATTTTCCCTTTGTGATATATTAAAGAACAACAAATATACTAAACTTTATTCTAAGAAGGACTTTTTTGTGAATATAAAGGATAATGGATCAGATTTAAGTTTCTTTCTATAACCACTTCTAATTCTATTCACATGATCTATTTAAAAATTGCTTATTACAACATATTTAAATGTAGTAGTCATTTTGAAACATTTTAGTCCCCCAAGATACAGAAATATACAAAAAACGTACATGTTTGAGACCCATAATTCAGTTTCTCCCTAAAAGGCATTTCATCATCCAATCTTCTGGCGTTCTTTAAACTAGACACTAGACCCTTTTCATCTAGATATTGCATGTTTCATATATTATACATACATACATGTATGTGTATGCGTGTATTTTTAAAATCATTATTTGTAGTAACATATCAAAAAGGAATTTCTAATATTCCAAGGTTCTAATGTTGGGATAGAAACATATTCACAATAGTGTTTATCAGTTTCATGTATTTAGAGTAGTTTCACACTAAAATAAGTGATTAGGCTAGGCACGGTGGCTCATACCTGTAATCCTCGCACTTTGGGAGGCCAAAGCAGGAGACTTGCTCGAGCCCAGGAGTACCAGACCAGCCTGGGGAACATAGTGAGACCCTGTCGCTACAAAAAACTTTTTTTTTTTTTTTTTTAATTAGCTCCTCACGGTGACGCGTGCACCTATAATTCCAGCTGCAGGGGAAACTGAGGTGGGAGTATGACTTGAGCCGAGGAGTTAGAGGCTTCAGTGAGCCATGGTGGCACCACTGCACTCTATCCTGGGTGACAGAGTGAGATCCTGTCGCAAAATAAAATTAGTGATTAGGACAAAAAAGATACAGGGCAAAATAAATAGAATGCTTACCCACCTCAAATAAAAAGAACACAGTATTTGTTAATATGAAGGTGATACTGGATAAGTGAAGTGCCTAGGACTTTTTTCTTAAATAATTTAGTATATTTTATGTGAATAAGGGACTATAAAGTAGGGAGATCAGCAGGACTGTAAAAGTGGGTGGGGGAGAAGAACGTTTGCTAGTCAAACTTCATTTAAATTGACTGCCTTTTTAATAGCATGTGGCTGAATGCTTTGATCTATTTATAATGAATATTTTAAGGATTTGCTAATCTTTGAAAATTGGCAAGAAATACTCATTTTTTCCTGTCTTGAGGTATGCCAAAAATAAAACTTGCTAGAATAAAAAAAATTAAAATGAAGGAATGTCTTGTCTGTGCTAAAACACCTCCACTTAAAGAGTTTGATATCCACTAGAAAATGTTGTTTCTTTAAAAAGGGGACAAAGGGCATTTGATGTTCCTCACTTTTTACAGTTGTGACAATTCTCTTAGATATCTTAAATTCTCTAAGTGGAGATTTCTCATATTCTTCACAGTACACCTGTTTGAAAATTGTAGTCCACAGAAATCTGAAACTACAAAATAAAGTTTTCTCAAGATGGTAAGTCACAAAGAGTGTAAATTACAGTTACTTCATTTGTGGGAGTTTTCCTATCACTTTTCAATTAATAAGACACCCTGGTTATGGGAATTTTAGTCTCACTGAAAAACTCAATTTTTCTATACAAATTAAATTTGCGTATGCAAGTTACAATTTGAGTTTAAGCTTAGGCCTACGCTGGTGGAGGGATAACAGGCAAACTGGAATTTGGTACTTGACCATACTTAGTCAGTGCAGGAAAAACAAAACAAAAAAAAACTTCAGAAACTTTCTTACCATTGACAGAAGCTAGTGTCGACACTTCTTGTGGTTTTCCCTTATTGACTGTATCTATGCCATCACATAGCAAAATGTACACAACAGCAGAAAGTAGATATTTTACTTATAGTTTCTGCAAAATCTGAGTAAAGATAAAGTTTTTCTACTATAAAGATGTGGTCTTATAGATGTATGCATTCTGAGGATCAGGGAAAGGCAGTGAAATAAAACTCTAAATTGAACAAAATTCAAGTAGTTTATCTTTTAACAGAAATATCTCCATAAACTATATCAATATAAAGGTGAACAGGGGTTGGACACAGTGGCTGAAAGCCTGTAATTCCAGTGTTTTGGGAGGCCAAAATGGGAGGATGGCTTGAGAATAGTAGTTGGAGACCAGCCTGGGCAACATGAAAGACCTCATCTCTACAAAAAAAAAAAAAAAAAAAAAAAAAAAAAAAAAAAAAAAAAAAAAAAAAAAAAATTAGCCAGGTCTGTTCATGTGTGCCTGTAGTCTCTTGCTACTCGGGAGGCTAAGGCAGGAGGATTGGTCGAGCCCAGGAGTTGGAGGCTGTAGTGAGCTATGACCATGCCACTGAACTTCAACCGGGGTGACACTGTGAAAACCCTGTCTCTAAAAAAATTAAAAATAAATAAAGGTGAACAAGAAGAATCAATAACTAAGACAGCAACTGGAATTGACAAATTAATATCTATAAGCTTGAATCAACCAACGAGGATGGTTTTGTGTGTGTGTGTGTCTGTGTGTGTGTGTGTGAGAGAGAAAAATATATTGGTGAAGTAGTATTTTAATTCACCCACCAGCATTCTATTGGGTGGCCAAATTCTTAGAGATATTTTATCAGAATCAGAAATTTCAGAATTTTAGAATCTATGTGTTAGCAAACTGTGTATTCATAGGTTCACAAGATATTCACAACCTCTTGTTCCTCATAAATCATTCTAGGAGAAAAAAAAATACCAACATAGCTGTAGCCCCTAAGTCATGAAGTGCATCTAACTGATTCACAAAATATTAAATATAAAGGGCTACAGCTTTTCAATTAAAAATTTTTTATTATAAACATTAATGAAAAAAACACTTATTTTAATAAAATTTATGAAATTCATCATTGCTTTCAAAGAAATAACACCCTTATCTGTTAGCTCTGTCGATCCAGGGATGAAGGTTCAGATAGAAAAATAACTTTAACCCATTATTGGATTAGTCTTTATTAAAGGCAGAGATATAACCCTAACTATTTCCCACTCTTCTGATTATGTATTTGAATTAAATACTTGATTATTTATTTAAAATTTTATTTACTCAAACTATGGAAACATTATTCAATTCTTCCTTTGTTTGCAAAGAAAGATTTTCTGCTCAAAATAGTAAGCATTAATTAACAGAGGCAAAGCAAAAATAACAAAGATCTCTGTAGATAATATTAATTTTTATTCAAATTTCACAGTTGTTAATAAATGTATATTCAAAAGGAATGTGTGGCTGGGTGCAGTGGCTCATGCTTGTAATCCCAGCACTTTGGGAGGCCGAGGCAGGCGAATCATGAGGTCAGGAGTTCGAGACCAGCCTGGCCAACACAATGAAATCCCGTCTCAATTAAAAATACAAAAATTAGCTGGGCATGGTGATGGGCGTCTGTAATCCCAGCTACTAGGGAGGCTGAGGCAGGAGAATGGCTTGAACCCGGGAGATGGAGGTTGCAGTTAGCCGAGATCGTACTACTGCACTATAGCCTGGGTGACAGAGCTAGACTCTGTCTCAAAAAAAAAAAAAAAAAGAAAAAGAAAGGAAGGAATGTGTGATGGATCTGGGCATTGATAAATCTATCACTAAGATTCTATATTTATGGCATTTGATTAGCTATCTACATCACATTATAAGGACATCTACTTTCTCAGAGTATTTTGGTCTTTGCTTTTAGATGAATAAAAAACATAATAGTGGCTGGAGTATTTAAGGCACTGCTCTGGGACATGAAAAAAAAAAAAAAGGTTATCTGGCACCGCCCAAATAATTGTATACAGAAAATAAGAGAAAATTCATATATGTTTGTGTTTATCTGCACTTACTGTAGCTGTCCTAATCTTTAGTCTTTAAATATAGAAGCCAATATGGAAGGTTAAATAGGTGATTAATGCTCATCCTTTACTAGAAGTCTCTTTAAGCATACCTCATTTCCATATTGATCATAGTTATCTTTAGTAAAATTATAATTAACATATAAGCTTTGTTTAATGGCTACAATTTCAGCTCATTTGTAATTAAAGTTTATCACAAATAATTTTTATAATTAAGTAACTTATAAAATCTCAGATTAAAGTAAATTATGTTACTTAGTCTCAACATTTTCTTGTAAAACATATTCTTCTTCTGTCTTTGCCTTATCTGTTCTTGGCACTAACTTCTTCAGTCATTCACACTTCAAAAGCTTTAGACTATTTCCTCTTCCTTATACCCACATTCCAGATTAAACTTTAGACTTTTCTATCTTGCAATCTCTTTCTCTTCCAATCTTTCTTCCTACATCTTCCAGCTATTTGTCAAAAACACTTAAAGAGCTACTTCTTTCATGAACCTCTTCTTAATTCCATTACCTCAAAGTATTCACATTTCAAAGTACTCACATTTCAAAATATTCACATTCTTTGGTACTACCGTATCACTTTGCTCTATCCTTTGTCACTTAGCTTATTTAGTATAATATTTATCTTCTACAAATCTTGTATTATCTCCCTCACTACATAAACTTAACATGTGCTTTATACGCAGAGGGTGTTTAAAAAGTACAGATCAACTGGATGGATGAATGGATGGAAGAGGATGGAATATCATAACAAAACACATTTTCCTTAAGTAAATTCATGCATACTCCAAATTAAATACAGAATGTGAAGTATCTCTGAACTGTGCTGTTGAATATGGTAGCTACTAGCTACATGTGAGTATTTAAATTTTAATTAATTAAATTAAGAATTTAATTCCTCAGTTGCACTAGCCACATTTCAAGTGGTTAACAGGCACAAGCGGCTACCATATTGGACCATGCAGATATTTTAATAAAATATTTTTATCATTGTGGAAAGTTCTGTTGGATAGTACTGCTCTAGAAATTTTTGCTGGAGGAATGGATGAGAGAAACACTTCTATGGAATTCTAGGAAGATCATAATAACAAATAATAAGGCATAGGACTACCACTTCCCATAATAAAAAGTATAATTTATAGCCATTTACAATATAAGCAATGACCCCTCAAAGTTGAAGATTTGTATTAGTATCATTATTATCACTTTTCATTTAATCCATATTTTTTGCAACATCAATAATAAAAAACTCAAAATATGATTTATGTAGGTAGGAAGATGTCATGTTTTCCATATAAATATGCATTAAATGCTTTAACAAGTCTGGCTTAATTAGAATAAGAATACAACAGGCTGGGCTGGCTTTTCAAAAATGTTAATAGCTTATTCCCTGTTAAAGCTAAGAAATACCTTCCAGTATACCCTACCTCCAAAAGTATCGAGGATTTTTTGTTTTTTAATCCAAGAGAGATTCATGAGATCATAAAACACAATCTTTATGTTCTTTGCTTCCCTTTTTCCAAAATCTAAAATTGTTCAGAAATATTTAAGCTTTTCTTGATTTGTAGCCAAAACAGCTAATTGGAGGATCCTGCCATATAGTGCTGGACTTCTGTCATGTGTTGTCTACTTGTTTAATTTAGATTTGTGGTTTCTTGAAATCCAGCTGAAAGTGTTTGACCCCTCATAGGAAAATCCTGGTGTGAGTAAGAAGGATTCCACAGATCACATACCAGAGAGGTTTTTCCTCAGCTGCTCTCAACTTTGTAATCTTGTGAAGAAGTTGACAAGCTTGGGTGAGACAGTGTGTTGCTATCCTCCTTACAGAATTAGAAATTCCCCCCTAAGAGAGTATGAATTGATAACAAGAGGCATTATAGCTAAGATCAGGTTAACAACTGACAAAAAATGAAATTGATATGTAGGTAATCAAACATTTTTAGTGATGTATATTATGTGATTACCATTCAAGGCAGGCATAACCATTTTCCTCAGAGTCAGGAAATAAATACCACTAGCCAATGGGTCAAGGGTCACACCTTTTCCATATAAATAGAACTTTGAATCTATCCTGTCTACTGTTTGATAAGCCTATGCAAATTCCCAATTTTATGTGTTAGGTTTATAAAACTGTTAAAATGATCCAAGGAATAATAGCAGTTGGTGGGAAGGGTGTTTTTATTTAAGCTTTCATTAGCAGACAAATAAGGATAGCAGAGACTTCATTTCAGTTTCAATTCAAAAAATATTTTGTGCCTACATTTCAGAATCCTGGATGATTTGCTGCTAACAGCACTCTGAGGTCCTGCCATGGAACCTCCTATCTAGTGCAGGATTTGGGTTATTGAAGCCCTATCTCTTCAGTGCATCTATTTCATTTAAGTTTAAACTGATTACAACGTACTGGAGGCAAAGACCTTTTCCTTCCCCTCCCTCTTTTTATCCCCCACTCAACAGCTGATTGCAGAACACTATGGAGACTCAACGACAGTGGGTTTTAATTCAGATATTTCAAGGTGAGTTTCATATATGTTAAATACCATATATGTCTCCTTTCCTCTGGGTCTTTTCAGGAGTAGTAATTTTATCTGAACTCCAATTTTTCATGTTTGAAGCTTTCATTGTCTTAAAAGATTGGTTTCGAGTTTAAAATGTTAACAGTGAGATTGGATGAGAGGAAGGGGAAGTCTATATTCCAGTATACTGATATCATGTAGGGAGAGATGTAAAACAACAACAACAAAAATCCCACAAATTATAGTAAGCATAATTTACCTGGATTGGCCTGGATGGCCACACATGCCATCAGTGGACTGACAATTTCTAAGGAATTGACAGTTTACTGATGGTAAACAATAAAGTTGTAAAGGCCCTTCTGGATCGTGGAAAGATGTCTTTAGGACCATGAGTTATCAGTGTATTGAAAAATCCCAGAAGTACCTGTTTTCAGAACAAATACTTGTGTATTCTACGAGCACCCTAGGTAGAGGGACTGTTCTTCCTCAGTTTTGCATTTCCAATGCCTGGTACACAGAACATATTTTACAAATAGACACCTAACTAACAAACAAGAAGAGTATTCTAATGAATAAATATATAGACTTCATTGCACTTGTAGGAGTATGATTTGATTTAATAAACTAATAGGCTATCCCCCCAAATCTCCATTTAGATGAATAAAAAATGTTTAGGATTCTATTTAATTAAACCAAATTTAGAAGTTATGTTCAGTTTCTTGCTTGGGAGGTTTTGATTTATTCAAAACTCATTTAAGTTTGTCCACTTAGTGATTAACGTGTACTCCAGTGCACCCCCACAACTTTGTCACAATACTACAATAATGTAATACACTTAAAAATAATGTGTTTAATTTATTTGTCGTAAATACTCATTCTCAGTTTCTCTTGTCCATGTGGCAGAAGATACTGAAATGTCTTCCCCTTGACATTGCTCAAAGAAGAAATCTCTTAAAAGTTCTAACCACTGTTAAATTTCTCAGACATTTTAAGCTTTAGGGAAGAAAAAGATTTAAACAACTTTTTACATCATTCTTTTTCTTGTTCCCTTCTGTTGTCTCCATTGCTCCTCTCTTACTTCCATCATTCTCTCCAAGTACATAAATCCACTGTTTATGGTGCCTGGGACCTCCCAGATCCGGTAAATCTTCCCACCCCCTCCCTCTACCTTTCATTCCTTCAAGTTTTCCATATCATTGAAGTCATTCTCAGTTCCGTTAGTTTCCCCAGATTTCTCCCTGTTCTCTTTGTCTATAATTTTTCCAAGCCTCTACCCAGTTTTTAAGTTCTCCGTCTTCATTGTCACCACAGTTTTCCCCAGTTAAGTTTTCATAACAACTTGTTGCTCAGACTCTATGAGTACTTCTTATTTTGTTAGTTCATCCGAAGGCTCAAAATCATTCTTTACCTCTCAATCATCCCTTTTCTCTCTTTGATACCTTCATTCTTTCCAAGTTTTCTCCGCAGTCTTTTCCATATCCTCTGCTCCTACCACTTTCCCCTTGTGCCTCACAGTTCTTCCCAAATTATTCAAGTCCCTTGCACGTAGTTGGAATATAACTCATCACATTATTTCCATATTTAGAAACAGCTTAAATTTACAAACTGCCATGAATAAAACAGTCTGTAGTTTAATCATTGACAGTTTAATATAATCTTGTTCTTTATTGCAGCTTTATATATACACCACATTTTATAGACCTGATATTTGTACCAGGCTTGGTTTTAAGAAAACTTGAGATAGTAGAGGGGAGTTACAAAAAATTAACATTCAGATAGTAAAGTCAAAATTAAACCAAGGTGAAAATTTCTTATTCAACAAGACATTCAGTCCATTCCTTTCAAAGCAATATTCTGTGTACTTTTTAAGGAGTGGAAGAAAAATAGACGAGCAATGGAATATGCTAATTGAATATTGATGAGATTTGTTTCCATTTTAAAGTTAAAAAAAACAAAACTCATTGCTTTAAGACTTTTTTCTTGCTGACTACCATCACTCAGTTGTTATATTTTAACCACAAATACCTTAAGCACTTACATTTAACCTTATCCTTACTGTTATGCTTATTCAGATTTTCCCCATGTGATGTTAATCTGAAAATTTCTTAGAGGAAATGAGTTTTGAATTGCTCTGAAGCAGGTGACGACCTTTGATGATCAGAGAAGATGTGGAAAATATTATACCTAGAGAGTAGATCTTGGCTTGGCTGAAGAGGAGAGGTCATGGATTATAAATTAAAGAGAAATAGATTTCTTAGAAGCAGCTAACTGAGGACCTTGAATGCTAGGACTCAGAGTTTAGATTCTATAGATTTCGAAAGGTAATAAACATAGTTTTTTTGCTTTCAGTTTTTGTTGTTGTTTTGCTTTGGTTGTTATTTATAATGATTATTAAAATAATGAATACTTATTTTTCAACACCGTAAAAACATGGAAGTAGGCCACAAAAAAGTACTGGTTGGATAGATAATATATTTGGAAATGTTTTGTTTTAAAAAGAACTTTTCTTCTGAATAAAAAAAAAGAGAGAAGCAGCAATCCTTACATCAAATGTCTCTTTAACAGTTCCACTTGAAAATTAGCAGCTGTACTTAGTGAAAAATTATGAAGTTGCAATGTTGTTGTCTGTTGTAACAGGTTTTAATTTTTTTTTATTTTAAAGTGATCAAATTTAGAGATGTCAAATTTTTATTATTTTCAGCACAAAATCGTGATGACATAGATCACATATTTTAGTTGCAAATACTGTTTCAAAATGCACTTGATTTTGTGAGGTGTTTGCTTTAATATTTTCAACACAGTGCTGGATTACAGGGTTTCAAGATATATTACATGTATCCAATTAAAATGACTCCCCACTTTCCCTAATTTATACTTGTTCTTTAAAAATTTAAATATTAGTTAAAATCATCTAATAAGTCAACATGTTCCCTGTTTTATCAAAAACATTCATTGTGCAGTTTAAGCATTTGAAAACCAATCATAATAATATGTAAAGATAAATGTCATTGGGATATGTCTTTCTTGAAAATGTTATGAAGGGTTATAAAATTTTGAAAGAAAATTTTATTACCAAAATATTGCCAAACATACCTTGAAAGTCGAATATAATTGTTAACATACTCTTTTAAAATAAGCTTTTTAATCTAAATTACATGAAAAAAAGTTGTTGCCAAGCTGGGAGCAATTATAAAATCACTAACTACCTAAAACAGAGCACACAGTCTTTAAACCTTATAAACATAATTTTAAATCTGAAAATTATATGAAATATACATTTGATGAAAAGACATTTTGACTTAGCATGTGGAATTGTGATGTAAAATCTTTTAAAGCTGTAGCATTGCTCATAATTGAGATCCATTATGCAAATGATTATGTATTTATGATTAAACTGTCTTTCAATCACAGATGGCTAGAACAAGAAAAGATCCTAGAGATAAATCTCAACGCTACTCACCCTCAATGAGTAAAATGAGGCACAGAATGACTAAATGACTTGTCCAAAGTCAGAGCTACCTAAAGGCATAGTTAATATTAGAATTCAAGTCCATTTAGTTTTTCCCACAGGATTAGACTTGTCTTTGTGAGTGCAGGATATACAAATACTTTTGTTTTGTTTTTTTTTTTTTTAGTTTATAATAACAGTATCAACAATTACAAACACATATAACATTAATGTTCCAGAAACTGTTCTAAGTACTTTACATATATTAACTCATTTAGTGTATACAATAACACTATAAGGTAGATAAAATTGTTAACTGTTTTGCACACAGATGCAGAGAATTTAAATAACTTGCATAAAGTCACATAGCTAGTGAGTGGTGGGTCTTGGATTTATTATAAAACAAGACAGTCCAGCTCCATAGCTCATGCTAGGACATCTTTAAAAAATTTAAATTTCTTATTGCCAGGATAGTTTATATTTGGATATAATAACATTTTATGACTTTACTTTTTCAGTAGGGTATAAAACATTTCTTAGTATTGGAAATTAATAATTGTCTCAATTTCCATATCATATACATTTTGCAATAGCTTTAAATGAATGGTCTTGCTACAATGGATGTAAAGCCCTGAATGAATGGTTTGTCTGAAATCATCAATATTGTTCATTAAGACAGTTGCAAAAAAAATGGAGTCTTTCAGTTCATTCTGTGTACGAAAAAATTTTTCATTTATTTTCAAAACTAGAAAATCAAACCGAAAGTATATTTAAATAATGTCTCTATGAAATGTCTTCTTCTGTGAGAATGGTAAAATGAACTATCAACGAATTATTTTTTCATATACTTGGTAATGACTATGTGAACAAAATTGATTTTGCATTTTCTCGTTAATGTGACACACAACACAGAAATGAAAGTCCTATTTTTTCTAGCTTGTTTTAGTCTGTGGACTTAATTGCTAGTTTGAAAGTAATATTAGGTAAAATTTTACTCTGTAAGAAAGAGCATATTTTGACATGTTGACATGTTAATATATTGACACATGGGAAAGGAATAAGTAAATGTAAATGACAACTAATTAAGCAACATTATATAGTGGATATGGGAAAGGTAAAAAATATCCCAGCACTTTGGGAGGCCGAGGTTGGTGGATCACCTGATGTCAGGAGTTTGAGACCAACCTGGCCAACATGGTGAAACCCCGTCTCTACCAAAAATGCAAAAATTAGCGGGGCCTGGTGGTGGGTGCCTTTAATCCCAGCTACTTCAGAGGCTGAGGCAGGAGAATCACTTGAACCTGGCAGGCGGAGGTTGCAGTGAGCCGAGATTCCGCCACTGCACTCCAGCCTGGGCAATAGAGCGAGACTCAGTCTCAAAAAAAAAAAAAAAAATCCCAAATATGCAAAATGCATATATGTTTGTTTTGTGTATAATTATGTGATAAATTCTGAAAATCATCATATAAAATTAAAAATATTAGAATATAAAATCTTCCATGCATTGCCCCAATTTGTTCATTCCTGTTCAAATAGAATGGAAAGACAAATTAAAATGGAGAAGGGCTGACTCATAAAAAATAGCAATGATTTCCTTTTCTTTTAACTTTTTAGGGAAGAAAGGGATTGGGAACAAGACTATATGTTGTGTAGGGAACACTGAAGGATTCTATTTGCATTTCAGTGCTTAATGGCTTTTACTAGTGATTTAACTTGTTTTCTCTACGTTTTTAAAACTCTCAGAGTCTTTGGCTTCATTAAATATTATTTCTTTGTAAAACACATGTTATATGATAATACAAAAAATTGTTAAATCGGTGGCATTCATTAAGACTGCATCCAGCACTGTGGAGAACTTGGAGATCAAGGGAAATTCTGCACAAAAGTAGAAATATGAGGAAATTTCTGAACTGTGTTAGCCAATGTATGTTAGTGCTTTGACCACATATTTAAGGAAGGATGAGGCAGTGTGGGCTGAGGGACGTTGGAGATGGATTAAGAGTGAAAGAGTAATTGGCTATGTTAGAAAATAGTGGCTTGCATTGCATGATTCTGTATCACAGGTACTTATTTAGAGTATGCATGCATTTCTGATACTGCATAAAGCAAGACAGTGATGAAGTTACATAGTTGTCTATTAGGATATTTGCCCTATACCCTTCAGTTTTCTGTTTGAGGTTTTTGAAGGATTAATGATTTCTGTCATGCATCATAATCTTCATACTATCTGTATAAGGATTATGATGGTGATAAATGAGAAGAACATGGTGAGTATTCCAAACTCCTATCGACCCTACCCAGTATACTAAAGATTATCAAGTGGAGAGTTATTTTGGTATATTATCACTTCATAATTTTTATGTCTCAGATACAGTACATTTATTTATATAGCATATCACATAGGTCTCATTGGGATCATATAATGGTTTATGAAATAATCTATTTTAAGATACTATTTACTTATAACTATAAAACTGTGCATTTTTGTTCTCTCAGAGGATCTGGAACAGTGTGATTTCTAACTCAGAAGGAGGGGAGATTTGATTGTTTCTTCTTGAGTTAACAAGTTTCCAATCTCTTTTTGTTGTTGTTGTTGTTGTTGTTGTTGTTGTTGTTGTTGTTGTTGAGACGGAGTCTCACTCTGTTGCCCGGGCTGGAGTGCAGTGGCCGGATCTCAGCTCACTGCAAGCTCCGCCTCCCGGGTTCACACCATTCTCCTGCCTCAGCCTCCCCAGTAGCTGGGACTACAGGCGCCCGCCACCTCGCCCGGCTAGTTTTTTGTGTTTTTTTTTTTTTTAGTAGAGACGGGGTTTCACAGTG
The DNA here is from genome assembly GCF_007565055.1 of Rhinopithecus roxellana. Classification (NCBI taxonomy): domain Eukaryota; kingdom Metazoa; phylum Chordata; class Mammalia; order Primates; family Cercopithecidae; genus Rhinopithecus; species Rhinopithecus roxellana. Next base: position 37,552,534 of record NC_044555.1, on the reverse strand, counting down.
TTAGCCAGGATGGTCTCCATCTCCTGACCTCGTGATCCGCCCGTCTCGGCCTCCCAAAGTGCTGGGATTACAGGCTTGAGCCAACGCGCCCGGCCCAATCTCTTAAAAATATTCACTGCGTAATAGTTTCAAGATTTAGAATCATAAAATACTACTCATTCCTAAATGATTCAAGAATACAATTTACTATACTATTTAATTTTATGCTTTTTTTGTCCCGTGCCTATCAATTGGATATTCTAGCCATCATTTCACTGTCCTGGGTGCAGGCATAGCTGAAGGTTACTGATCTCCTGATCTAGATTAGTACTGTCCAACAGAACTTTCTGTAGTAATAGAAATATTCTATAATCTGTGCTGTCCAGTACTTAAGTCCTTAGCCACACTGGACAATTGAGCACTTAAAATGTGCCTAGTACAACTAAGGGATTGAATTTTTAATCTGACTTAAATTTAATTTTAACAGCTACACACAGCAATATTATATTGGACTGCACAGCCCTAGATGCTTATAGTCTAAAGATAACTATTGTATGGAAAAGAGAGTTCTTTTTTCAAGGCATAATCAATCACCTTTATTTCTCATTTTGTTCTTGTGCTCTCTATAAATCAAGTCCTGATGCAAAGTAATTTCATCATGAAGAGCACTGGTCTTTATTTTCCAGGGTCGTCAGGTTATATAAAGAATTAATGCACCATGTGATCACAGTTTCCTAGAGCGAGTGCCAGTTGTAGCAAGTGTAAAATAGTTGCGTTTGTTGTAGCTTCTTCTATGATATCTGTTAAGGAGTTGGATATCTCTGAAAAGAAAAAGAAAAATATTTCAGCATTTCTAATATCTTCTGGAATAGGAAAATATTTTACGTTTATCAACTATATAGAAATTATAATTTAAAATGGAATACTGGCCATTTTCACATATTTTGTACTCTGTGACAAACTGAAATCATTACAGCGTAAGTTATAATTCTAAAAACCAAAAAGTCTCACAAGTCATTGGAGCCTCTAGTATCTAGTGAAAAGAATGGTGTCTTTATTTTCTTTTTTTGTAATCTCTTTTTCAAAACCAATGTGAAACAAATTACAATTTTTATAAGCAGTGCAATAGCTAAATCAAAATAACAATAACCACAAATACACAAATAATTTTTTTTATCTGAATGTATTACTCACTTAAAACTGCATTGGTGGGCCGGGCACCATGGCTCACACCTGTAATCCCAGCACTTTGAGAGGCTGAGGCGGGTGGATCACGAGGTCAGGAGATCGAGACCATCCTGGCTAACATAGTGAAACCCCGTCTGTACTAAAAAAAATACAAAAAATTAGCTGAGCATGGTGGCACACGCCTGTAGTCCCAGCTACTCAGGAGACTGAGGCAGGAGAATGTCTTGAACCTGGGAGGTTGCAGTGAGCTGAGATCGCGCCACTGCACTCCAGCCTGGGCGACAGAGCGAGACTCTGTCTCAAAAAAAAAAAAAAAAAAAAAAAAAAAAAAAAAAAAAAATTGCATTGGTATGGAACGCAATGAAAGTTCTATTTTGGGGCTGCCTTAATGTGAGAGTAACCCTGATCACACCACTTGCATTTCAAGTATTGTTTAGTATGATGGCATTTCAATTGGCAATTTTCCTCACAGTGATTACAGTGATCTGTCTACACATGCACGCACACAAGGGCATATGTTCACAGTGAAACACAAAGATTATTATTTTAAACATACAAATAAAGCATCTCATGAACATTTCTCAATTACAGTTTGGCTAGTGTTTGTTAGTCCAGCAAGCAATACTGTATCCAACTCTGTAGAGGCAGAACTTATACATTCTTGATTTCCCATTTGACAGTTACTTATAATTGTTTGAGAGGTTAATACACTGCTTGATTTATAAATAAAAGGGGGGTTGTATTTCGTTCTTCTTCCAGTATGCTAGTATATTACCCCTTTGAAGACTCCTTCTTTACCTGTGGTGAGAAGGCATGGAATATGCTTAATGAAGGCTAATGACAAAATAAATCCTTTTTCATTTCTTAATGAGTTGGAGTGGGGTTTGTGGTTGTCCTAAGTGGTAAACAGGAAAAAAAAAAATTAAAGAAGAGGAATCTAAAAATATTGTGAAAACATGTAGGATTAGTTAAATTAATTTAAATATTTTACTTACTAATAGTTTGAAAAACTGATTTCCTCAGAACCACTTAGTGTAATTTGTAATGAAAATAACTACAGGTGAAGATCGTGTGTAAAATACACCATCACCAGAAAACTTTAGGTTTTTGAATAAAATGGAATTCATAAAATAATGAACACTCCAAGTTATTGTAAATCACTCCTGTTATTTCTTGAAGTCTTTGCCAGTTCTTGTAGTGATATATTCTTGGAAGAAAAGATTTAAAACAAAAGAATTGGTGACCTGAATCTCCAGCAAACATTTCTTAAGCACTTATTGTGTATTTGGCACAGTACCCATGAACTGATACATTCAATATAATGTCTTAAAATTGTTGGTATATATTTGGAATGATTCATTTGCTTTGAGTTTGGATTCATAATATAAAATATTATGGATCTATATGGTTGTTTCAATTTCAAACTGATATTTATAGAGAATAAATTTTATATCTAAACTGTTATTTTTGAAGAGCTAAATCTTTGTGTATTATATAGGGAGTTGTCTTGAAAAACGTCCACTTTTTACTGCTCATCTTTTTGCACTTTCAAATATACTAATACTTTTGAAGCAGGACCCAACAGGCCTTCTCTAAAATTGAGTTTTCTCACATGTAGCGAGGTTATTTTAAAAGCCCAAATTGAAGTTTAAATGGTTAATATCACGTTTATATTTGGAGTTAAAATGTGTTAAGCCACAGTTGATGAAGAATATTGCTAAATAGAGAAAACATTTTCTCATGTATTTACCTAGATGAAAGATAAAAGAAAAATTATACAACTACTAACATGTATACCTTATCTTTGTATGAACATCTTGTAAATACATTTGAATTTTCTCTTATAGATGCTATTCCTTCATGAAAACCAGGCTGAACCCAGTACATGCTTTTATTGTGAAACTAAAGAACACACAAGAAGTAGTGTTTATTTTAACTTATGAAAGCAAATTCTATTTTACTTATTTTTTAGTGGGGAAAATATGTACTTTATTTCTTTAACTTTTAGGTTCAGCTGTGCCTGTGCGGGTTTGTTATATAGGCAAACTCATGCCTCAGGAGTTTGTTATACAACTTATTTCATCACTCAGGTACTAAGACTAGTACTCAATATTTTTTCTGCTCCTCTCCCTCATCTCACAGTCCATGCTCAATTAGTCCCCAGAGTCTGTTGTTCCCTTCTTTGTGTCTATCAGTTCTCATCATTTCCATCCCATTTATAAGTGAGAACATTCAATATTTGGTTCTCTGTTCCTGCAGTAGTTTGCTGAGGATAATGGCCTCCAGTTCCATCCATGGTTTTGCAAAGGACATGATCTAATTAGTTTTTATCGCTGCATAGTATTCTATGATGTATATGTACCACATTTTCTTTATTCAGTCTGTTATTGATGGACATTTAGGTTGATTCTATGTCTTTGCTATTGTGAATAGTGCTGCAGTGAACATTTGTGTGCACGTGTCTTTATGGTAAAATGATTTATATTCCTCTGGGTAGTTACCCAGGAATGGGATTACTGGTCAAGTGGTAGTTCTGGTTTTACCTCTTTGAGGAATCACTGCGCTGTTTCCCACTATAGTTGGACTAATTTACACTCCCACCAACATTGTAAAAGTATTCTCTTTTCTCTGCAACCTCGCTAGCATCTGTTATTTTTTGACTTGTTAATAGTAGCCATTCTGACTGGTGTGATATGGTATCTCACTGAGGTTTTGACTTGCATTTCTCTAATGATCAGTGATATTGAGCTTTTTTTCATATGCTTGCTGGCCACATGTAAGTCTTCTTCTGAAAAGTGTCTCCTCATGTCCTTTGCGTACTTGTTCATGAGGTTGTTTTTTTCTTGTAAATTTCAGTTCCTTATAAATGCTAGATATTAGACCTTTGTCAGATGCATAGTTAGCAAATATTTCCTCCCATTCTATAGACTGTTTACTCTGTTGATAGTTTCTTTTACTCTGCAGAAGCTCTTAAATTTAATTAGATCTCATTTGTCAATTTTGCTTTTGTTGTGATTGTTTTTGGCATGTTCATCATGAAATCTTTGCCACTTCCTTTGTCCAGGATAGAATTCCCTAGGTTGTCTTCCAAGATTTTGTAGTTTTGGGTTTTATGGATATTTAATTCATCTTGAGTTGATTTTTGTACATGGTGTAAGAAAGGGGTCCAATTTCAATTGTCTGCACATGGCTAGCCAGATGTCCCAGCACGATTTATTGTGTAAGGAGTCCTTTCCCTATTGCTTGTTTTCTTCAGCTTTGTGGATGATCATGTGGTTATAGGTGTGTGGCCTTATATCTGGGCTCTCTATTCTGTTCTATTTGTCTATGTGTCTGTTTCTATACCAGTACCATTACTGTAGCCCTGTAGTATAGTTTGAAGTCAGGAAATGTGATGCCTCATGTTTTGTTCTTTTTGCTTAGGATTGCCTTGGCTATTTGGGGTCTTTTTTTGTTCCATATGAATTTTAACATAGTTTTCTTCTTGTTCTGTGAAGAATGTCATTGGTAGTTTCATAGGAATAACAATTAATCTGTAAATTGTTTTGGGTAGTATTCCATTTTAATGATATTTATTCTTTCTATCCATGAAGTAGTGTTTGATTATACTTATAAATGCAACTTCCATTTTAAAAGGCAGAATTCTTTATCATTTTTTCTAATCTAATTTAAGTGTATCACAACTGAAGATTCAAAATATGGCTTGTGTGTGTCACATTTATGGTTCAGTTGTTTTTCTATTCATTTATTAATTAATGTTATCACTTTTAATTGATTATCCATTTTTTTGGTTTTGAGGTGACACCAAACAAAAATCACAGAAATAATATTAAAATATGTGTAAAAAAGTGAGAACTGAAAGGAGAAGGAATATTGTTGAACCTTTAGGCTGAGGCATCTGTTATTAGGCAGTTGATAAACCAAGTCGTAAGATTGGTTTTAAGTTTGCTATGTCATTTTTGCTTAGTGTTCTAGGATGTGTAGTTACTGATTACGGATTGTGCAACTCCAAAGTCATCTTAATAGGAAGAGCTTCATTGTCTCACGGGGTGAATGAATGCAACTATTAAAGATGAAAGTCATTTATCTGTTCCTTGGAACAATAGAGTGATGGATATAATTCATTTGTTGATAACTAATATCTTACCTTGATTTGTTTTACAGACCATCAGCTTAGACATTGTTTTTAGCCATCATTTCCAAGATTCTGGTGCTATATCTCATTTGCTTTCTACTGTTGATTTTACTGCATTGTAATTTTGATAAATTAGAACCCAACACAAACAAAAAGTAAAGTCATTCTAGAACATGCATCATATATAGGGGAGTAATCTGATAAAGTGCTTTGTGCAGATATTGCAATTAGTACTGAAGTTTGGGGAGGTGAGCAATCAACAGTAAAATATTAATTGGTCTTTCTACATAGATAATTTAAACACTGATATGATAGATATATTGCTACCTGTTTTCCTGTACTGTTTTATTAATTCATGGAATAGTGACTAATAGAAGTATTACTTATCCTTATATATAAAACTCAAAATAGACTTTTCAACAAATACCTGGTGAAGACACAAATATATATATATTACACACACACACACACACACACATTATATATATATATATATATATATATATATATATGCATGAAGAAACTGCATTTGTTAACAAATGACTAAAATTGTCATGCCCGAACCCTCCATTATTGAACATCACCTCTCCATACCCCTTGATCTCTTTAATTTTGTGATGCTATACTGCCTACATAATTTCACCCATGAATAATAGATTCCAAGCCCATCACTTTCTGTTTCTTTCTCTTTTCTTTTGCACATGTGAGGGACCTTTGGTTACCTTCTTAAAGTGTGATTATCTAGAGAATTTACAGAATGTGAAATTAATGCCTATTTGATAAAAAAATTAATATATAAAGCAATGCCTACAGATATTTATATATATCACATAGTTACATAGATTAAATGAAATAACTGATTTGAAATCACATAGAGCAATTAAAATACTACACAAAGTGGAAATTATCTTTTGAACTTCGATGAATTTAGGACTTATTTATTATGATAATCTGGTACTTATTGACAAAGTAGAGTAAAATAATTATTAGATACTGAAACAAGCAATATTACATGCACCCTGAGGCAATAGAATAATGTGTGATGATAGACAAACATATATTTGGCATAAAGAATGTGTCTCTTGCTTGATTATTCTGTAAAGTCATGTTTCAAATGTTCCCTAAATCATATATCAAAAATCTAGAAAAATTAATATAGAAGAGCAACCTTTAGAATTTGTCTTATAAGTGCTATTTGAGCTTGATTGTTATCAGATATTGAAACCCTGTTAGAGAACACCGCACTACCTGTTGTTGGAATGCTAGAATGAATCAGCAAACAATAAACAATTTGGAGAAGGAAGCAGCATTGATGGAATACACTTTCTCAGAGAAGATTAGACCAAATGTGAAAAATTAGACATGTGCAATAAGTACAATAAGCAAGCTCTTTATGGAATAAAATTTAATGAACCAGTCATATATAATTAGTGTGCCTTATTAAATTTTTTATTTTGACATCTCAAGTTTCAGAATACAGAGGAAATAGTTATAGAAATTTGGACGGCCAATGCCCTTGCTCCCCTTTGCTTGCTGTGGTCAGTTCCTCTGAAAATATTAGGTTATCAGTTGCTCCAATTTGTCTTTCTCCCAATGTGGTTACTTTTCTTGCAATATTCTAGATTCCTGTCAACCTCAAGAACTACCTTATTGTTTACCCAGGCTGTGAAAGAAGCTTTGCTTGTATGTGAGACCAAGAACACACTAGTGACTACCTAATATATTATGGCTGTTAAATGGTGTATTTTTGACTTCATGAAACACTGAAATAATTGGAATGATGAGATCTAAGTGGAGTTAGGATAATGGGCAGCATATAGATATTTCTTATCTTCATGTAATACTTAAATTTGTACTACTGTAGAAATTGTACAAAAATTGTAGCATATAAACCATTCACTCATGTATTTGTGGTTGTAGCACATAATCCAGTCATTCACATAGAATTCATTTAAATATATTACAAATGAAACCAGCACTATAATGAAGAAAAAGTTTTTAAAAAATCAAGGAAATTATGCCTTGAAATTCTTCTGACAAAGCATTTGAACATTAATTATGTGGTGTGGTTTGAAATTTTTAGAATTGCATATAGTAGATGCGTAGCTCCCTTACCTACTCAGAGATAATAAAATGAACTTCCATTTTTGCTTTATATATCTCTAAATTTTCAGAGATGCTTATTTTATTTCTGCTTTTGCTTTCTCTAATTGTCATTGTTGTGTCCCTCTAAATACAACTATTGCTTACCCAACCATGATGTCTTGCTGATAAAGGGCATCACTTAAATAGCATGGGTACTGCTGGAATTTGTCAAAAATGTTAGTTCTTTGTCTTCTTTTGTGTTGTTTCCTTTATCAGTTTCCAAACTAACATTAATTTATAGTAGCAGTGGGTTGTAGGAGAAGGGTGAAGAAATTTAAGGTTATCTAGTCACATTTTTCATGAGAGACAGAAAAGTTAGAATGTAATTTATATATGTTAAGATATGTATGTAGGCATATTTTCCCTGGATATCTAAGTTAAATGTACCATGCTTCCACAAGACTAAGCAGTGATTATTTATATCCATATTTAGTAGCTAAATTTCTGTACTGTTCATTCAAAGAATTAAACTCAACATTTTCAAAGAAAACTCTTAATTTTAAATATAATAAAGTTTCAAGTGGTAAATGTGAGGGTTGAAATCAAAATCTGGAGACTGATGTTACTTAAACATGCATGTTCATATCCTGGTAGAAGCAGAGATGAATTCATTATACAGTATTTGAACACTGAATTAAAGACATACTAGAATATATTATCAAACATAAACTGTTTTGTTCACTCAGGTACTTTCAGTGTCTAGAACTGTGCTTGACATAAAAAATTACTTAATAAGTATTTGTTGAATGAGTGACTAAACCTCCATGAATTCATTTCATCTCAAATTCTTTATTAACTAGAGGGTGAATATTCCTTCTAGGTTGGCAACATATATGTTCACTTAAGCTTTAGAAATGGTAGTTTTTTCTCAAAATTTCTTCCCAATTTTTAAAACCACTGAATGAATTTCCAGTTATGAAACACATTTTAAAATGTTTTTTATGATGATGGTATTATGGAAGACAGTGTGGCAATTCCTCAAGGATCTAGAATTAGAAATACCATTTGAACCAGTCATCCCATTACTAGGTATATACCCAAAGGATTATAAATCATGCTGCTATAAAGACACACACACACATATGTTTATTGCGGCACTATTCACAATAGCAAAGACTTGGAACCAACCCAAATGTCCATCAATGATAGACTGGATTAAGAAAATGTGGCACATATACACCATGGAATGCTGTGCAGCCATAAAAAAGCATGAGTTCATGTCCTTTGTAAGGACGTGGATGAAACTGGAAACCATCATTCTTAGCAAACTATCGCAAGGACAGAAAACCAAACACCACATGTTGTCACTCCTAGGTGGGAATTGAACAATGAGAACACTTGGACACAGGGCGGGGAACATCACACACCGGGGCCTGTCATGGGGTGGGGTCGGGGGAGGGATAGCATTAGGAGATATACCCAACATAGATGACGAGTTAATGGGTCCAGCACACCAACATGGCCCATGTATACATAAGTAACAAACCTGCACGTTGTGCACATGTACCCTAGAACTTAAAGTATAATAAAAAAATAAATAAATAAAAAATAGAGTAGAACAGATTTAGAATGGATTGGGAGAGGGTGACTTTTTGGAACTAGATTGCTCTATTAATTGTTTCTGTTGTGTAGAAATATTGCAGCATGCATGCAATGCTTTTATTTCTTTATTTTGTTTTTCTTTTCTTTTTTTTTTTGGAGGGTTGGTATCCAGGAATTCAAGGTTGTTTTATCTTATTTTTTTAAATTTAACTTTTATTCTGAGTTCAGGGGTACATTTGCAGGTTTATATAAGTAAACTTGTGTCATGGAGGTTTGTTGTACAGATTATTTCATTACCCAGGTATTAAGCCTAGTACCCATTAGTTATTTTTCCGGATCCTCTCCCTCCTCCCATCTTCCAGCCTCCAGTAGGCCCCAGTGTGTGTTGTTCCCCTGTATATGTCCATGAGTTCTCATCATTTAACTCCCACTTATAAGTGAGAATATCCTGCAATGTTTTTAAAAACAGTCTGTAGTATTCTTCTGCCAGTTGTAATAATGTGTAATACCTAAGGGTAAGATAAGAACAGAGCTATAGTTTTAATTCCAATTGTCACTGCCCCATTTTTATTTCTGCTTATGTTTGCATGACATTTATAAAATCACATAAACATCCAAAACTTCTTATATATGCTAGATTCACAGCATATAGAACACATATATGTGTGCATATTAGCTGGTAGTATCAATGGGGTATTTTTAATCTCACCTTCATAACAGAGTATAAAACCAAAAATTCCCAAGACTGAATTTTGAGCAAGTTTTTATATTATGTAATCCCAATGCACATCATTGTACAAATGATGCTAAAAATACTATACCACAGGCAACAGTGTTTTTGTGTTGTTTACTAGGATAAAGAATGTCTTCAGCTCTAGCATTACTCACATATTTTATATATGATACCAAATGCTCAACACAGGAAAGTCGTTGGATTCAAAACATATATTTTTAAATTTTGTGATAAAAATTAATGAGATGTTTAAAGTCTACTCCCGACCCAAACTATCTCAATTGTTGCAACAGATGCATTTATTTGATTATTGATTATAAATAGGAAGATTTCTTTTTTTCCAATTTTGTGTCTTCCAACACTGGCATATACATATTTTTAAAAATGCAGATGTGCAGCTATGCAATGGGACAGTTATTTCATATAACATGTTGCTTGGCATAATCAGAGCACAATATCCATAACAAGTTATTTATATCCTGTAGTCCTCCTGTTTTTAGAACAATTACTAAAATTTGTTGATGTTATCAAATACCAATAAATATTGAGAAATTCCTTAATTGGATACATATATGCATTAATACATTTCTGGAATGGAATTTTAAGTAACCATCTGACCACTGAGTTTTCAAAACTGCTAAATACCTTAATAGTTGGATTAACTTTCATTTAGTTATAAAAGTATAACATCTGATAGGCTTTAGCTCAGTGTGATACAAATTTAATTCTGTTTATATATCATTTACAAATACCATCCAGAAGAAGCACATTAGAATGTTTAATTATACTAGAGATTAAAAGATATTTAATATATAAACTTGAGAATATATTAAATAAAATAGAGAATAAGAATTGAGAATTACGAAAGGAAACTGAAGAAAAAATTTGCAGATTTTAAGAAAATCAAAATTCCTCATTGAATTTTGTCAGAAGACTTGAAGAACTGAAATAATTTTAAAGCTTTCAGTGAGTGAAAAAAGGGAGAAGTAGCAAGAGAGATTGATTTTTGACTCACTTTCAACTTGGTACTGTTTTTAAATGCCTTTCTTATTTTCAAGCCCTACTCAAGCTCTTCCTTGAAGTTGTGTAATTCCTGTTAGTCTGTAGATGTGGAAACCCATTTTTATATGAACTACCTTCTGTGTTCTATAAACATGAATTCTCAGGGTTGGGATGTCTTCTAGTCTAACTCTCCCATTGAATGTTTGGACATCATCTACCATATCTATATATCTAAAGCAAATATAATAGATCTAATCTGGTGGTGCAGTACCTCCAAAGATGTGGAATACACTCCTGAAATATCCTGAAACATTTTTTTTTCCAGAATCCTTTAATAAGCAGTTATGTCAATCTGAAAGTCGCTTACCTGTACTTTATATTAATAGCTATTCTTGTTTTCTTATCCAAAGAAAAAACCTCTAATTCCCTTTTCACATTATAGTTGTTACCATGTTTAGGCATTTGTCACATCAACCCCTCTCCTCTCCCAAACTTCTCTTCTTCAAATCAAACTTTCTTAGTCTCTCCTTTATAATGATTACTTGTCTCCTTTTATCCAGATCAATTTTTTTTCACTTTGATGCCCAGAGCTGAAGAAATGGACTATGGTATAAATTATTCATTGCCAAGAGAATAATTGCATTTTAAACCCATATTATAACAAAGAATAAAGATTATATTTTGTGATTTGTAACAAATACCTGTTATTTTCCCTTAACTGTTGAATTAAATATTTTAATTGTTTATATTCTCTAACTATCTTGGTATATTAAAGTATTATCTTTTATATATTTATCAATGGTGGACACTTTTATAGGTATTCTGTGTCATTTTTTATACTTTAGCTATCTTATTTCATTTATCTTTATTCTTACTGTACAAATTCATAATATTTGTTTCAAAACAAATTTATCACTAATTAACAGTCGCAATTATGCTAACATCTCATTTAGTGATTTTAATTTAAAACAGCTTTTGTTAACATGCATGTTTAGGGTTGACTTCTTAATAATTTCTTCTCCCTCTTCTCTTTCTCCTCTTGGTCAGTGTTGTGCGGGCTAACACAACGAACTGTAACAAGTGTGCTTGGTATGGACTTGTTGTCCGGGACGTACATATTCGCGGTCCTCCTAGCATGCGTGGTGTTCCACTCTGGCGCCCAGGAGAAGAACTACACCGTCCGAGAAGAAATGCCAGAAAACGTCCTAATAGGCGACTTGTTGAAAGACCTTAACTTGTCGCTGATTCCAAACAAGTCCTTGACATCTGCTATGCAGTTCAAGCTAGTGTACAAGACCGGAGATGTGCCACTGATTCGAATTGAAGAGGGTACTGGTGAGATCTTCACTACTGGCGCTCGCATTGATCGTGAGAAATTATGTGCTGGTATCCCAACGGATGAGCTTTGCTTTTATGAAGTGGAGGTTGCCATTTTGCCGGATGAAATATTTAGACTCGTTAAGATACGTTTTCTGATAGAAGATATAAATGATAATGCACCATTGTTCCCAACAACAGTTATCAACATATCAATTCCAGAGAACTCGGCTATAAACTCTAAATATACTCTCCCAGCGGCCATTGATCCTGACGTAGGAATAAACGGAGTTCAAAACTACGAACTAATTAAGGTGCGTTTTAAAATCACTTTGTTAAAGATGTCTCATTTTTTAAAGAGTAAAATAAAGTATTAATGTATTTCAAATTTTGAGTAAGCCATCACCCCAATTTTTCAAAAATTTATGTAATTTAAAGCATAGTGGAGAAAATTCATCAATGCAGTTTTTGCAATTACATGAGGATTATTAATTTTCGTGGTATGTATATTCATTTTCAAATAGTTGTGTTTCCATTAATCTATAAAGGGATCAGACAAGGAGGTCAGCCCTGCTACTTACAAATCAGTAGTTTGCCCAGCTTCATTCTTTTAATCTGTCCAGTCATGCTTCTGCCAAAAACTTGACATAAGCAAATCATTAAGAATGAATCCAGAAATCTGACCATCAATTTTTCCTAGTGATTACTTTAAATACAAAAATTTTATCTTGCCATTCGATATGGTGCCAAATAAATCTACTTGACAAGTGACTAGAACAATTTAATTTATTACTAGCATTTCTGAACATATATAGATAAATATTTTTCATGAGGATTTCAAGGCAAGGCAAGGTCTTTAGCATATCCTGAATCATCAAATTGAGATTAAATTTTAGTCAATGTTCTGTTAATGTTAAATATTTTCATTTTTTTAACTATTATTTGAAAACAGAGTGTTCATTTGTTGTAAAGGGTAAGTAAGCCTTTTAACAAAAAATATTCAATCAGTTGATTTGAATAACCTATCCTGGCTTGATTTGGGTCTTAGGATGGAGAAGGTAGAGAGAAGAATAGATTGAATATTTGATATTCTTCAAAATATGTGCAGAGGGGCCACATTTATCAAGTTAATGATCAATTCTTTTTAATTATTTATATGATATAAAGAGTAATAGATAACTCAGATTGGGGTATGTGAAATAGTACAATGCACTTGAATGATCTTGGAAAATATATGTTAATGAAATAACAAATGTACATGTTTCACATAGATCTGTTCAGGGGATTTTCATACTTTTATAAATATTCTGCCAAACTACATTGATTACATAATAACTAGTGTTAAATATATGCCCCAAAACATATAAATAAGACATTCTGATATATATCATCTGAAGGTTTTGACCTAGAGGATATACAATGTGGGAAAATTGCTCAACTGATGCTGATCTATTGTAAAGATATAATTGTTTGTAAATTCATTCAGAAATGGGAGGCTACAGACCTCTTGAGCAAATTTCAGTGAAATGCAAATATGTTTGAGTATATGAAGTGAAAACAGAAAGAGAAGGATTTGGAAAGAAGGGAACCCTTGTATGCTATTGGTGGGAATGTAAATTAGTACAACCACTATGGAGAACAGTTTGGAGGTTCCTGAAAAAAACTAAAAATTAGATGATTTTTAAATGAGCACTTTGGGGTGAAGTTCCTGCAATGACATCTCCTTATCTGATGAAATGGAAAAATATTCAGGAGTCAGACAGATATGGATCACAGTTTTGTGCTTACCTCTTACCAGACATGCTACTTTCAGCTTAATCTTTTTGACCTTTAATTTCTTCAGTCATAATATGGGGATGATAATTATCACAGGGGCAGAATTGGGAAAAATAAGCACTTAGTATGGAGTAGATATACCTGCATAGAAGATTTTTGAAGCTGCTTTAAAACACTTAACTACTTATGGAAATGTGAGGCTTATCACTTGAAATAATAAATTGAGTAGCTGAGTGGATAGTCTCTCTCTCTAAAGCAACACTCCACAACAGAATTTTCTGCAAGGACGGTAGTTTTATAATCTGTGATACAACACAGTAGCCACTAGTCACACATGGCTATAGTCCTTGAAAGTACTTAGTAGCTATTGCTACTGAGGAACTAAATGCTTAATTAATTCAATTTTAATTTTAATAGCCACATGTGGTTAGTGGCTATCATATTGCACAGCACAGCCTAAACAAATAAAAAGTTTATTTGGACAATAAAAATTAATAGGTAAAATCAAAATGAGACCTTACCAAGTTTAAATCGGATATTAGCAATAGGGTCTCTTCAACTGACCATCTTGACAAATGTGTTGTTTTAAAATGTAGTGGTTTATTCAAGGAATAATTTTGTCTTGTCTCCCTTAGGGAAGCTTAACGAACTTCCAAGAAATTTCTGATTTGTCTTGAAAGCTGCTTAACTAATTCAGATAAAACAAATAAGCCTGCTGGCATAATTTTAGCTTTGTTAAAATGTGCTTTCATTTGACATTCTTTGAAAGATTGTCAGCAAATGACAAAAAGTCTCACTACAGGTTCTTAGATGACTCTTAGAGATGCTCTAAAATCTCTTTCTGTTTTAGAACGTGTGATAAGCCTAAAGTAACTATATGATGTGCCTAAAGTACTGGGGCATTTGTATGGCCCCCTGAACAAATACTGTTTTGACTGCTTGTTAAAAATAATGAGAATGGAACACAAAGCATAGCTCCAGGCATGCAGAGGGCCATGACATGGGTGACTTTTACTGAATGCACTTTGACTTGCAAAAAGGCCCTGTCTTGAAAGTGGCATATATGCTATGGGAAAGGAGAGTTAAAGAAAAAGAGAGAAAAGAAGCATGTTTTGATTCATCCATAAACTTTCATAAATTTTACAATGTGAAATAAGTAGGCCAACCATAATAATTTCTTTTAAAAGACCCTTTGTCCTGCGGAATAGGATGAGAATTTAATTAATATTAATTTGCTCTACTTTTGTTGAATAGACAAGAATAGCAAAATCACAGTTTATCCTAACTAGGCTAATATAAAACGTATTTGAATAGTTCAAATAGCAAAGGGAGAGAAGGGAGAAATATAGAGAAAAATTCTAGGAAAAAAGGTCAATTAAAATATTTAAATAGGTCAATTTATACAGGAAGGGGTCCTACTATTGACTATTTGATATTAATTAACTGAAATTAAAGGCATTGGCAGAAAATATTTATTAAATGTTTAAAATGTATGTAGCATAAAATTTCATAAGACTTAGAATATTTATTTCTAAAACTAATATATACATATATTAATTTAGCTTACCTTTTTATGAGTTTCAGTATACCTTGGCACAAACAGGGAAAGTATTATTTCACATTTTAAATATTTGGAAAATGAGTTTCAGGGTGATAATGTATTATGCTTATCATCATGTGACTGGTAAATGATAGAGGTAGGAACCAGAGTGCAGTTCCTGACTCCTAATCAACAGACAGATTGTAGATGGATAGATAACCTTCAGAGCAGGATCACTGCAGATTCATGATACAAAAGGAGAAGAGTGAAAGAAAGAAAAAGGGCTGGGTGCAGTGGCTCATACCTGTAATCCCAGCACTTTGGGAGGCTGAGGCAGGTGGGTTACTTGAGGTCAGGAGTTCGAGACCAGCCTGGCCAATATAGTGACACCCTGTCTCTACTAAAAAAATACAAAAAAAAAAAAAAATTAGCTGAGCTTGGTGGCGGGAGGCTGAGGCAGGAGAATCACGTGAATTCAGGAGGCAGAGGTTGCAGTAAGCCGAGATTGCCCCATTGCAATCCAGCCTGGGCAACAGTGAGAGAATTTGTCTCAAAAAATAAATAAATACAATTTAAAAAGGAAAAAGTGGAGGAATGAAGTAAATACCAAGTAATTCTGCTTGTTTAAAAAATAAATAAAAATAAAACTTATATATGTGACTTTGATGAGATTTTCAACTTTTTAATGGATCATGTTACTCTTTAAAGAAAAAAAAATCATCTATAAGAGTTATTGATGTTATTAATAGTTGCCACTTAAAAAAGAATCCAGATTTGAAACCTTCTCTTTTCTCTCTTTCAAGTAAAGTCTTACTGCAATGCTAATTCCCTATATACATATAGCTATTTACATACTCACACACATCATACTACACATTGCAGTATTTGAAAGAACTGTTGGTCAGGAGTAGGAAATCACAGGATCTCTTTAACTTTCACTTTTTAATTCAGATGGCTTGTTATTTATAAAGCTTTTAAAATATTGTAAGTATTTTTTGACAGGAAAGCCAACATTTTCACAAATAGAAACATCCCTCAAGCACCCAGTCTGACTCAGAATATGTATATAAACCACAGGGACTTCCTTCTTTTCTCATGGTAGGAACTCAGGGGAAATTAGTTTATATAATGATGTTACAGTTATTTTTATTTTCTGCTTCAAATTTCCATCTTCCCTGGTGTATATCAACAGTCACATTTCTATACTAGCCCAGTGACAGTGTGCTGATTGATTTCCTTAAGGAAGGCATGACAGTGTTTCAAAGGAAGACAGTTTGTATTGACAGAACATGATGATCAACTTTTTCTCAGATTAGTGATCCTACTCAAAGCCTTCCCTTGTTTCTACCCATCCCATAAGGCATCCTCATCTTTTCCATGAATCTCAAAAGATCATTTAATCGGGGTTAGTCTTTTAACATAGCCAATGGCCCTTGTTTCCATTTTAAGAAAACATCTTCCCCATTGATCAAGAGTTGGACTGGATTTATGAAACTAAAATTAGAGTTAGATTTGTTTTGAGATCTGGGGTTAGAAAATCTAAATTGTGAAAAATCTCATCTACCACAAGATTTAGAAATCTTGATTTAAATTGCCGAGAACAAGGCATCAAATAATACATTGTGAAGACAAAAAGCAAGCAAACTTTGTTGTTCTGAAGAAATTAACATTTTTAACGTTATGTAACCATAACTCAAAGTGATGTGTAACATCAGGAGAAGTGAGTAAAGATTCATGAATGTCAGTGCAGAGAGAATATACTATAACAATGAGTATAACAATTTTAGAAAACTTACTTAGTTTATTTGCCTCTAAGAGACTCAGAAGAGTTTGAATATAATGATTTCCTCATTTTTTCAAATATAAAATGAAGTTTCACTTAAAATTTCTCCATTTCAGCTTTAAGATTACTTGATTTCATACTCTATGAATTCTGTAATTTGCATGTTAATATTTTTGATCTAGTGTTAAAAAGCAAAAGTGATGACAATCAAATGCTAATGACTATGAGATTTCTGAAAGCTGGGGTTATTATCAAAGTACACTTCCAGTGGGGAAAAAATGACAACATAAAACTCATTGTCTTCACAAATGAATCCTTATTAATGCTGTCAGGTCTTAAATAAATGAGAGTGTGACACTAATAGGATTAAGTAACTTTTGACTTCATTACTATTATCAGAGTCTTGGTTAGTATTCATCGTCCACTAATGCCTTTTGTTAAATACATCTGTTATTAATAATCCCACAGTATGGATGGATATTTATGGAACATAAGTTGGACATTGTAAATAGTTCAATTCTAGAATTTATAAATTGAGGCTCTGAAGAACAAATGTGTTTCCAAATCTGAATGATTTACTTACATCATGCCTCTTAACTTCGTATTACCAACTAACTATAAGAAGCACCACTAAATTTTATGTTATTAGGTACAGATTTATTGATCTGTTATTTCATTGTCTACTGTATCTAAATAAAAATAAATTTGAACTTAGTATTATTCCTGCCAAAGGAAATGACTTAAATCCTAAAATGAAAACATATTTATACAAGACAAAATTAATTGGTATAGAATTCTGTAATGAAAACATGAGGTTGTATTACACAGATCTAATTGGCTTTAATAATTTTGATCAATGCTAATAATCTAAGATAATAAATATCCCAATGTGGGTAGTTTTCTTGGCATAAATTATTCTTGCTGTCTACACTGATTTATATTGATTATATAACAACACTGCTGTGGAGACACTCTCTTACTGAACCGAAGTATGATCTTTCAATCTTAGATCACAAAAATTGATGGATTGGTAGGATTTCTGTATCAGAGGTGATGACACCTTGTATGAAAAGTGATGATAAAAGCAATAAGGTCATTCTGCAGAAAACTTTCTGAGTTTGTTTGAGTTTTATCTATAAAATAATGTATCTATCTTCATGATTTTACCAGAGTATGAGTTTGGACCAGTTTTTGATGGAATTTTTCTTTAGCAAAAACTATAAAGTGCAGATGAAAACTAATTCTCACTTAAAAATCAAATACTCAAGAAATTAATATTCTCCCTTTGTATTTATCAGTCTACAGTCATCTTCACAAAACTAATCAAGAATGAATAATTAAATAATCTAATAGCATAATAGACCAAATAAATTGCTTTGACCACAAATTAAATTTTAGTAGATTGTTGTTCAAGTGTCTTTCAGTTTCCCAGTGCAGGTAGATGTTACTGGGGGAAGGAAAATATTGAGTTTAATTTAATTAAATAACACAGAACTTAATTTTCTTAATTATTTTTGAAATGTCCTTTATTCATTGGTCTTTTGCTTGCACAAATTATATCTTCACCAATCTATTCTACCAATAGGTAATAAAGTGTTTTATCCATAAAATGTTAAATATCTATTACTAGAGCACTAAAGGCATCAAAATAGAATACAGGTGGACACACACGTTTTAGCAATTAAAACTATAAAAATATCGTGAGTCATCTATTTTTTATTTCCTTTGAAATAGAAGAGGTAATTCTAGGTGAACAATCATAAGAAACCTATTGCTTATTCTTTATACATTGGGAGAATATTTAGTGATAGCATGTTTTAATTGCTGCATGCACATATCTCTATGCTTGCTGGTAAACTGAGGAAAGTAGTATAACATCATATATAGGAAACATATTTTAAAAGACCTATTTTGCTGCGGGGCGCAGTGGCTCACGCCTGTAATCCCAGCACTTTGAGAGGCCGAGGAAGGTGGATCACAAGGTCAGGAGTTCAAAACCAGCCTGGCCAAGATAGTGAAACCCCATCTCGACTGAAAATACAAAAATTAGCTGGGCGCAGTGGCAGGCGCCTGTAATCCCAGCTACTTGGGAGGCTGAGGCAGGAGAATTGCTTGAAACCGGGCGGGAGAGTTTGCAGTGAGCCAAGATCATGCCGCTGTACTCCAGCCTGGGTGACAGAGTGAGACTCCATCTCAAATAAATAAATAAATAAATAAATAAATAATAAAAATAAAAAAGACCTATTTTGCAAAGTAAGTGTGAACTTTGTTTCATTAAACAAAACAAAGGATTTTAAAAGTTGAGTGTCATAAAATGAAGTTTTGGATTATCTAACCTAATTTACACTTGTCTTCACAATATCACTTAATCCGGAATTTTATTTTATGTAGGGTATTATCATGAATATTTCTCATCTTTTTACTTATTTTATATATAGAAGTTCATTATTTTAAGCTTCTTCAGTACAATGAAGTGAAATTCTAAAGAATGAAAAGTTATTCTATTAAATTTTGTCTAGATGTAACAATAACTGACTGCTAACTAATATCTTAGTCCAATTCCAGTAATCTAAATTTAACACATATTTAATGAGTGCCCAATGTACAAAGTCTTGAGGGATAAGAAATGGGTTTGGAAAACAGTCAGTGTCCCCAAGGAGATTAGTAACAGGCATTATCGGGATTATATTTTTGCTCTAATGATAGTAAAGAGGAAAGCATATTTATTTTATATATACATATGTTTGTATATCTATATCTATATATTATATAGATACCTTTTCTCTTTTTCTTTTTTTATTTTATTTTTTTATTTTTGAGACAGAGCCTTGCTCTGTCACTCAGGCTGGAGTGCAGTGGCACAATCTCGGCTTACTGCAACCTCCACCTCCTGGGTTAAGTTGATTCTCCTGCCTCAGCCTCCTGAGTAGCTGAGACTATAGACATCCGCCACCATGCTTGGCTAATTTTTGTTGTTGTTGTTGTGTTTTTAGTAGACAGGGTTTCACCATTTTGGCCAGGGTGGTCTCAAACTCCTGATCTCCAGTGATCCTCCCGCCTCTGCCTCCCGAAATGTTGGGGTTACAGGCATGAGCCATCACACCAGGCCATATTTATTATGTTAAAAGAATATTTTATCTTAAATTGATCATGTTGCCATTAAGAAAAATGAATTATTTAAAGTTTTATTGTCTCAGAAAAGTTAAAATTTTAAATCTATTTTTAGAGATTTTCACCAAGCACTCTCATTAACTTACGATATTTTATTTTGTTGCTAGGTCTGCAATTACGGCAGTAATACTTTTTGCCAACATTTATCTGCACAATCATTTTGAGACTAGAAATAAAACTTTTTGATGACAATGGTAATTCTTGTACTAGTTGGGGTAATTACCTAAGTCTTTCTATTATCTTAATTCTCAAACTTGTTATCTATGCCTCCAATTCCTCTCCTATAGAATAGAGAAAATTAAAATTATCCTTATGTAGCATGCAGGGATATTATAAAAGCTAATGATATAAGTAAAATCTATAAAGTTTGCTGAGTACCCTGAAGAAAACTGTTCCATAAACAATAGTTATGGGTTTTACTCTGTAGGTCGAGGTTAATTATAGTCTTTCACAATTTTTCTAAGAGTTGATGCTTTATACTCCTTCAAAAGCCTATTTTACGACTTAAACTTAGTTTTCCATACATATTTTATGTATGTATACAGAGAAAAATATGACAACATTAATCTATTTCTTGATCAATGCCACTGGCTCTACATTTTTTTCTGGACCTAGTTCAGTTTTTGTTTTGTTTTGTTTTGTTTCGTTTCGTTTTAAGTCTTCCATTTACCCTCTTCGGCTTATCTCTTGAATCGAATGTCTCCTCTTCATTTGTCTTTGTCTCCTCCTGGCCCTCCATATGACAGTGATACTGCTAATATGAGTACTTTCTCATATAGTGCCTCTACCGTCTGGAATTGCTTTATTTACATCTCATTCATATGTCCTTATTTTTCTAAAAGAGATTTCCTCTCTCGTCTTTTCTTTTTTCAAGCCGAGAACTTATTTTCCTATCCCTTTTCTAAGACAATCACGACTTTTTTTTCCAGTAGATTTTGTAGAACAGGTATGTAATAACATACTTGAACTTTTTTATTTTTAATTATTCTAAATTAAATAGATTTTAAAATATCATTTTTCAAGCAGATGATTTGCTATAACATGCTTTTCCTGGAAGCTAGTATGTTTTTCTGGCTTATAAGAGAGCCAAGATATCCTCTGAGGACAAGAGTTTATTTAGAAGAATTCATTTAAAATAGTTTGACCAGGGAAATATAGAAGAATAAATAGCCTGCATCCTAAGGACAGTGGAACAAGGAGAGCTTTGCTGTCAGTAATGAAAATAACGAAGTAGATGGTTAACAGAAGAACAAAGTGGTGTTGTAGATAATCATATACTGCCTCTATGGTCTGGATGCATGAATTCTAGAGAAACAATTTAATGGATTATAAATAAATTAAGAAGTTTAAGACTTTATAGATTACTTTTAGTCGAACAGAGTGCTTTAAGTCACTGAATGATTATATGGATGAATTTTAGATTGCATACAGATATCAAAAAGCCAAAGAATATGATCGTGCTTAGTTACAAACTAATGAATATTCAATTAACTCACATTAAACTACCTTCAATAAATAAGTAAATATAAAATGAAGGCTACTTACATTGTTTGAATATACAATATAATAAGATTCTGATGCTGGTTATTTCATTTTCTTTAGTGGTTTCATACTGCTTTTGCTTGGAGGATGTAAGTATTTAACAGATTCTGTATGTTTCAGGAGGCATTTAAATCTTTTAATTTTGCTGTGAGGATAGATTCATAAGGGATCAGTCACCGATACCTTTATTACCCCCATCAAACACATCATTTTCCTAGATTCCAAACCCTATGTAGAAATCTCCAAGTTGAAGAAGTAACAATGACCATGTTATCAATGTTTAATCCTTTGGAAACCATAGTAATAGTATAGGAATACACCTTTTTAACTAGAAGTAATCATGGGCCTGGAAAAATGAAAATGACCTCACTGGGGAATGGATATATGGCCCTAAATTGGAAAATCATTGTCTGGCTTCTCTATAGGCTATTTATAGCCTGTTTATTCATCTGTAGCTTTTAGGATTCTAAACATTTCTCTATAATCTACTTTCCCTATAGTTTGAGGTTAATTATACTCTGTTTATCTATATGTTTAAGATCAAATACTTAACTGCTAAAATGAAAGCATTTTCATATAGCTAGAGGTCTCACACAAAAAACTAGTTTACATGTAAGGTAACCAGTTTAATAAAACTGATAATCTCTAGTTCTTAGAAATTGGATTTTAATTATTTATCTAATAGACAAGACTTCTTAAGCTATATTTTTCTACTCAAATATAATTATACTAGTGGAAATTTAAGTAATTTAAAATTTTTCTCCAACTGTTTTGTGGATGTTTTGTAAATTGTAATCTCATTGTAACTATCTCTGGTGTTCCACAATCTAGACTATAAAGGTGTGAGGCAAAAAAAATGATTTCTTTCTGAAATAACGTTTTACATTACTGTTTTACACCACAAAATAGTGACTGGTCTTATTTAGGTATTGATTAATGTAAAACATGGCATTTTACCAAATAACCTCCTGTTATTACCAGGCAACTATGGAATTTAGTGAAGCAATTATTTTTGTTTCTTTTTTTCATCATAAGGAATAGGTTCTTAATTAGATTAGATACAGCCATAAGTAAACCTAAACTATGTTTTTATGTAACCTCAAGAGTTATTTTGAAGTGTCTCTATGCCTTCCTACACAGCTCATTGACAGTTGTTTAATCTGTTGCTGCTGTTAAGCTTCCTTAAATTTGTGATTATTTCAATGAGTTAGTGATAGTTTATTAACCCGTATTTGTGGTACATTGCCACAAAGAATTATTGACACTTCTTTTTACTGACAGTGGCTTTTTTGTTTTGTGTTTACAGTGTGATGTTGAGAGTTTTGTTGTTTCCTCACAAATAACTGACTGCATAACTCTATGCTTTTGTACATGGTTAGCAATTGCTATTTCATGAATAATTTTATTTGCTTTCCTAGTTGCAGTTATCAGTAGTTGCTTCTTAAAAAGATAACTGTTTATTTTAATGACTACTTAGGCAATATTTATTATTAAGTATTACTTTCTCAAATGATTTTTCACAGAGGCAATGGACAAATGGTTTAACCTGTACAGATCCGATTCACTTTGTAGCTTAAAGAATGAATTATCTTTGTGTCCTTTGTGTGTGTGTCTGTGTGTGTGTGTGCGTATTGTAGAGATAGGGTCTTGCAGTGCTGCCCAGGCTGGAGTGTAGAGGCTTTTCACAGGCATAATCATGGCATGCTACAGCCTTGAACTCACGGGCTCAATCAATTCCCCTGCCTTGGCCTCCTGAGAAGCTGAGACTACAGGTTAGCACCACCAGGCCCAATGTTTTTTGTATGTTTTTTTACCTCGATTTTATCCTCATATGAATTTGTGTTACCTGTTTGCCTTGTATAATATTAGGAATGGCTATATCATTTATCCTGCAATTTAAGACAATTAAATTTAATTTAAGATATTAAATTAAACAGAGACAACCAGAATATAGAGTCACAATATTTAAAACCCCAAATTTCTACAATAGTTCCTTCTTTTCCATTTTACATCCTTCTTCTCAAGGTCTGATCTACCTTGAGCCAGAGAGCTGCCATCTTCTGCACAGCATCAATGGGATCAACTATTACTTGCACAAACTTGAACTTCACTCTGTTTTAATTTAGCAGAGCGACTCTCAGGCTGACTTGGTTCTATTGGCAAAAGACTAGCTTCTGAAGAATTGTTTAACAGCAGAAATGCTGTCATCAAACTTACATAGGGTGAATTTTTTTCTGAGCTGGCATTGTTCATCTAATGTAGTGTTTTCTAAAGCTAAATTTTACACACACAAAAAAAGGCATGGAAAACGGGCATAATTGCGTTTAGAATTCTGTTACTTTTGGACATAAGACTTCTATTTCCTTTGAAATTATTCAAATAGATGAAGACTATGTCATTTGCTTCTATGCACTGATCCACAAAATGTAGGTGGGGTTAAATGTCTTGCCAAGTTACTAAACAAGTAAAGTTTTCAGAGGCTCAATGTGTGACCGAGTTTCTCCTTTTCTACACATACTTCCCTAAATAACCATTTGTCTACAGGCCATTTGAGTATAGCCTGAAGAGAGGATGAGATACAGAACCACTTGAGCAGCTTTCCAAAATGAAGTTTTAGATTGTAGAGCCAAAGCTTTAAGTGGTTTTTGTAAGAGAGGAATCTTACAAAAGATTCCTTATGACTTTATCTCCATGGACATATTCTTCATAAATATTTACAACAGCTTATACTGTCTTCTATTATACTGGCTTGAAGATAATTGATACCATTGATGCAGGATCAACTGTTGTCTTTCTTTGTTCATCTGTGTTACAAAACATGGTGTCACCAATAATCTAATTATTTTTGTTATACTTTCCTATTTTACTGGTTTGAAGATCATCGATATCATCGATTTGTGATCAAATTTATATTTTGCTGTTTGTCTCCATTCATCAACATTACAAAATGTGCCGTCACCCATAACAGTTTAATTATTTCTGAATCATATGTTTTGGATTTCTTCATTCATTTCCCTAAATTTTTCACTCAGGGTTTTGGATATTATATATTTCATATGCAGCATGTATCATTTGATGGTGACTTAAATGCCTGTATTCTATTATAACAGAACTAGTCACTTTTTTAAAGATAAGTATGAGTTTGGTCCACAAAAAATTTTCTACGTGCATTGGCTCATTGAACCTGATATGATGAAGACTTCCAGTTTACAATTCAACTATGCATATCAGGCTTACTGATTTCCTTATATGGCATTACTTATGAAAAGAAGTGATTTTATGAATTACTAAAAACATTCCAAGTATGTTTATTTTGAAATTTGCCTTTAATTCATAGAGATAGCTTGAATATTTTAGCATAGTCCCTAATAAAAATAATTGAATTAAATTTAAGTATCTAGTCAATAGGGTTAATAGCAATTGCTATAAACCTAAATAATTATGGTGATAATAAAAATCAAGTTAAATACGAGATGCGGTATTGAGTTCAGTTAGCTTAATAATCTAATGTTTTACCAATCCACATTCAATTTTAGAGTAATGATGTTGAAAATGCAAATTACTTATTATTAGGTTCCTTAACTTTACTATTTATTTATTTTTTAGTTTTTTAAAACTTTTACTTTAGGTTCAGGGGTACACATGCAGGTTTGTTTTATAGGTAAACTCCTGTCTTGGAGATTTGTTGTACAGATTAATTCATCACCCAGGTACTAAGACAAGTAAGTACACGATATTTATTGTTTTCTGCTCCTCTTTCTGTTCTCACCCTCCACCCTAAAGTAGGCCAAATATCTGTTGTTCCCTTCTTTGTGTCCATGACTTATCTTTATATTAATTATTTTTCCTTCACTACATGGTAGTTTGCCAAATCAGAAACTTGATTTTGATAATAGAAAAATGTCTATTTCAGAAGTTAAAAATCAGTATTTACCAAATGTTTCCCAGTCTACTATCATTGATAGAGTTCACTATATTTCAAAGTATATATCCCAGTGTTGTCAAGTTTTTGAGATATTGTGATTTTATTAGTGTTTGGTAATAAAAACATAACTTCAAAATCTATCACCTGAGCATTGCTTTAATATCCAGGATTCTTTGTACATGCTATTATGTTCCTGAAAGTAATTTAGCATAATATGTATAGCTAATTTATTTGAAATCATAGCCAATTCTTCATTATTCAGAAGTTAATAATCAAATTTCATGAATCATATCCCTTCCCACTACATCCCACTACATTTCATTTTCCTTCAAAATACTTTAAAAATACTTCCTAGAAATTATCTACTTTAGCAAATGCATTTCAAGATTCTCAGAAAATATTTTTTAATAGTCCAGAATTATTCATAGGATTAGATAAGCTCAAATCTCCATTAGATGTTCTTTTCTGTTTACTTGCTGGACCCTACATTTATAATTCCAGTTATGCTGATTTCAGAGTAAAATTTCTATTGGGGTACAATTTAGCCTTTTTCTTCTAGGATTGCAATTTTCATTGTGTTGGCCTAGGGATTCTCAACCTTGGCATTATTGACATTTGAAGCTAGATAATTCTTCCTTGTGGAGTGCTGTGAGAGCTGTCTTGTGCATTGCAGGAAGTTTAGCAGCATCTCTGGCCTCTACCAAATAGATCTTAATGGCACTCTCTTGCCCAATTGTGACAAGCAAATATGTCTCCAGAGTTTGACAAATGTTTTCTCGGGTTGGGGTGGGAGCCCCAAGAATTTCAACAATAGAAAACCATTGCTTTAGCCCATCCTTACACATATTCATAAGAGAGGATTTTGTATTTTATAGAAAGATTGTATTAACTCCAAAAAGGAGTCAGACTTGAAAAGCTTCAAAAATCTTCAAATGATGAGCATTTTCAGATAAAATATTTCAGAAATGTTGAAACAATAAATGCTATTTGAACAACTCATACTTTAGTGGTCATAGGTGAAATAGTGTTAGCACATATATCAAGTCCTTTGATAAAAAGATATTTTATGACGTAATAGTGCCTTTTAACAAATTCGTAATGTGTTATAATTTATTGTAAATGTAGAAGTTACTTTCTTATCTGTGTAACTGAAGGGGAACACAGTGCTAAATGATAAAACAGAGTAGCCTGAGGTGGTTTTCTTCTAATTTCAGGTCAGATTTACATTTCACTAATTGCACAAAAGTTTTTCAATATTAATTTTGTTTTATATATATGGAAAACATATTTGTTATTAGCACTAGCAAAACCTTATGTAATGAACCCACTTCATAAATAGAATATTTATGTTAATCAAATATGAATGTTTTGCCAACCTAATTTCAAATCTTAGCATAAAAAATTGGAATGAGAAAATTGATACATATGAGTATACTGGTATATGTATTATAAATGATTCAACCTCAGCTAGTAAAGGAAGTTTTATTATTTTTAATAGTAAAATCATTATTTTTCTAATTTGATTTCATAGTTATGTAAGAATTATTAGCAATGTTAAAATAATAAACTTTGAGAAAAACTATTTCCTGATTATTAATGGATAAGAAAAGATAAAAAATGACATCTGGAATTAGGCAAAGGAAAAACTAATTAAAGATTCATTATATGAGTGAGACACAAAAGTTGATAGTGGTGTATGATAGAACTACTTGCAAGCATTTTTTAAGCTACTATTTTTAGTTATAGATTTATTTATGAAAAATTGTTCTTAGCTCTTGAATTTTATAGTGTTTTTAAATTTGTTAATGTATTTACTTTTTTCTTTTTTCTTTTTAATTTTTGTTAGTACATAGTAGGTGTATATATTCATGGGGTACATGAAATACTTTGATACAGACATACAATTGTCATAATCACATCGTGGTAAATGGGGCATCCATTCCCTCAAGCATTTATCCTTTGTGTTACAAACAATCCAATTATACTTTTAGTTATTTTAAAATATATGATTAAATTATTATTGACTGTAGCCACCCTGTTGTGTTAGCAAACACTAGGTCTTATTCATTCTTTCTTTTTTGGTACCCATTAAGCATCCCCACCTCCCCTGCCTACCAACAACCCTTCCAGTCCTCTGGTAACCACCTTCTACTCTCTGTCTTCATGAGTTCAATTGTTGAATTTTTTTTTTTTTTTTTTTTTTTTTTTTTTTTTTTTTTTTTTTTTTTTTTTTTTTTTGAGACAGAGTCTCGCTCTGTCGCCCAGGCTGGAGCGCAGTGGCCGGATCTCAGCTCACTGCAAGCTCCGCCTCCCGGGTTCACGCCATTCTCCTGCCTCAGCCTCCTGAGTAGCTGGGACTACAGGCGCCCGCCACTTCGCCCGGCTAGTTTTTTTTGTATTTTTTAGTAGAGACGGGGTTTCACCGGGTTAGCCAGGATGGTGTCGATCTCCTGACCTCGTGATCCGCCCGTCTCGGCCTCCCAAAGTGCTGGGTTTACAGGCTTGAGCCACCGCACCCGGCCTGATTGTTGAAATTTTTAGCTCCCACAAATATGTGAGAACATGTGAGGTTTCTCTTTCTGTGCCTGGCTTTTTGCAATTAACATAATGATCCATCCATCCATCCACGTTGTTGCAAATTACAGGATCTCATTCTCTTTTCTGAATAGTACCTCATTTTGTATATGTACCAGATTTTCTTTACCCATTCATCTGTTGATGAACACTTCAGTTGCTCCAAATCTTGGCTACTGTGAATAGTGCTGCAAAAAAACTTGGGAGTGCAGATATCACTTTGATATACTTATCTCCTTTCTTTTGTGTATATAGCCAGCAGTGGGATTGCTGGATTGTATGGTAGCTTAATTCTTAGTTTTTTGAGGAACCTCCAAAGTGTTCTCCAAGTGATTGTACTAATTTACATTCCCACAAACACCATACAAGGATTCCCTTTTCTCCACGTCGTTACCAACATTTGTCACCACCAGTCTTTCGGATAAAAGCCATTTCAACGGGGGTGAAATGATATCTTATTGTAGTTTTGATTTGCATTTCTCTGATGATTAATGATGTCAAATGTCTTTTCATATGCCTGTTTGCCATTTGTATATCTTCTTTCAAGAAATGCCTATTCAAATCTTTTGCCCATTTTTTATTACAGTATTAGATTTCTTTTTTTTTCCAGAGTGATTTGAGCTCCCTATATATTCTCGTTATTAATCCTTTTTCAGATGCGTAGTTTGCAATATTTTCTCCCATTCTATGGGTTGTCTCTTCCCTTTGTTGTTGATTGTATCCTTTGCTGTGCGGAGCTTTGTAACTTGTGATGCCATTTGCCCATTTTTGCTTTGGTTGCCTGTGCTTGTGGGATATTGCTCAAGAAATCTTTGCCCAGACCAACGTCCTGGAGATTGTTTCCAATGTTTTCTTGTATGGTATAATAGCTTGAGATCTTAAATTTACGTATTTACTCCAATTTGATTTGATTTTTCTATATCGTGAGAGATAGGGGTTTAATTTCATTCATCTGCATATGGATATCAGGTTTTCCCAGCACCATTTATTGAAGAGATTGTATTTTCCCCAGTGTATGTTTTTGGCACCCTTGTCAAATGTTATTTCACTGTAATACTGAGGATTTGTTTCTGGGTTGTCTGTTCTGTTCCATTGGTATATGTGTCTGTTCTTATGCCAATACCATGCCATTTTGGTTACTATAGCTGTGTAGTATAACTTGGAGTCTGGTAATGTGATTCCTTCAGTTTTGTTCTTTTTGCTCAGGATAACTTTGTCTATACTGGGTTTTCTTGTGTGTTTCTATACAAATTTGAGGGTTTTTTTCTATTTCTGTGAAGAATATCACTGGAATTTTTATTGGGATTCATTGAACCTGTAGATTGTTTTAAGTAGTATGGACATTTTAGCAATTTTGATTCTTCTCATCTATGAACATGGAATATTTTTACCTTTTTTGGTGCCCTCTTCAATTGCTTTCATCAATGTTTTATAGTTTTCATGATTGAGATTTTTTACTTTTTGGATAAGTTAATTCCTAGGTATTTAATTTTTTGTGTGGCTATTATAAATGGAAATAATTTTTAAATTCTTTGTCACATTGGTCACTGTTGACATACAGAAGTGGTATTGACTTTTGTATGTTGATTTTGGATCCTGCATCTTTACTGAAATTGTTTATCAGTTCTAACAGTTTTCTTGTGGAGTCTTTAGTTTGTTCCAAATATAAGATCATATTATCTGCAAACAATGATAATTTGAATTCTTCCTTTCCAATTTGGATAACTTGTATATCTTTCTTTTATCTGATGGCTCTAGCTAGGATTACCAGTACTATGTTGAATAATAGTGGTGACAGTGGGCATCCTTGTCATGTTCCAGATCTTAGAGGGAAGAATTTCCATTTTTCCACATTTAGTATGATACTAGCTGTGGGTCTTTCATATATGGCTTTAATTATGTTTAGATATGGTCCTTCTATCCCCAGTTTTTAGAGGGTTTTTGTCATGAAAGGATGTTGAATTTTATCAAATGCTTTTTCAGCATCAATTGAAATGATCATATGGTTTTTATCCTTCATGCTGTTGATGATGTCTCACATTGATTTGCATATGTTGAACCATCCTTGTTTACCAGGGGTAAATCCCACTTGGTTATGATGAATGATCTTTCTAATGTGTTGTTGAATTTGGTTTGCTAGTATTTTGTTGAGGATTTTTGCATTAATAGTCATCAGAGATAGTTGCCTGTAGTTTTCTCTTTTTATTATTATTTTTAAGTTCCAGGGTACATGTGCAGGATGTGCAGTTCATTACAGAGATAAATGTGTTCCATGGTGATTTGCTGCACCTATCAACCCATCATGTAGGTATTAAACTCAGCATGCATTAGCTAGTTAGCTGATGCTCTCCTTCCCTAACTGGCCCCAGTGTGTGGTGTTCCCCTTCCTGTGTCCATGCGTTCTCATCGTTCAAATCCCACTTATAAGTTAGAACATGTGGTGTTTGATTTTCTGTTCCTGTGTTAGTTTGCAGAGGATAATGGCTTCCAGCTCCACCTGTCTCACTACAAAGGACATGATCTCATTCCTTTTTATGGCTGCAGAGTATTCCATTATGTATATGTACCACATTTTCTTTATCCTGTCTATCATTGATTGGCATTTGGATTGATTCCACATCTTTGCTATTGTGAATAGTGCTGCAATGAACATACACGTGCATGTACCTATATAGTAGAATAATGTATATTCCCTCGGGTATATACCCAGTAATGGGATTGCTGGGTCAAATAGTATTTCTGTCCTAGGTTATATTAGTCTGTTCTCATGCTGCTAATAAAGACATACCTGACACTGGGTAATTTATGAAGAAAAATAGGGTTAATTGACTCACACAGTTCCACGTGTCTGGGGAAGGCCTCACAATCATGGCACAACGCAAAGGAGGAGAAAGGCAGGTCTTACATGGAGGCTGGCAAGAGAGAGCGTGTGCAGGGGAACTCCCTTTTATAAAACCATCAGATCTCATGAGATTATTCACTGTCACAAGAACAGCACAGGAAAGACATGCGTCCATGATTCAATTACCTCACACCACGTTCCTCCCATGACACTTGGGAATTATGGGAGCTGAAATTTGAAATTTGGGTGGGGACACAGCCAAACCATATTATTCTGCCCCGGCCCCTCCCAAAATTCTTGTCCTCACATTTTAAAGCCAATCATAGCTTCCCAGCTGTCCCCCAAAGTCTTATTTCAATATTAACTCAAAAGTCCAAGTCCAAAGTCTCATGTGAGACAAGGCAAGTCCCTTTCACCTATGAGCCTATAAAATCAATAGCAACTTAGTTACTTTCTAGATACAATGGGGGTCTAGGCATTGGATAAATATACCCATTCCAAATGGGAGAAATTGGCCAAAATAAAGGGGCTACAGGCCCCGTAAAAGTCTGAAATCCAATAGGGCAGTCACATCTTAAAGTTCAAAAATGATCTCCTTTGACACCACGTCTCACACCCAGGTCATGCTGATGCAAGAGGTAGGTTCCCATGGTCTTGGGCAGCTCCACCCCTGTGGCTTTGCAGGGTATAGCCCCTCTCCTGGCTGATTTCACAGGCTGGCGTTGAGTGTCTGTGGCTTTTCCAGGCACATGGTGTAAGCTGTCAATGGATCTACCATTCTGGGGTCTAGAGGACAGTGGTCCTCTTCTCACAGCTCCACTAGATAGTGCACCAGTGGAGATTCTTTGTGGGGGCTCCCACCCCACAGTTCCCTTCTGCCATGCCCTTGCAGAGGTTCTCCAGAGTGCTCTGTCCCTGTAGCATACTTCTGCCTAGACATCCAGTTGTTTCCATATATCCTCTGAAATATTGGTGGAGATTCCCAAACCTCAGTTCTTGACTTCTGTTCACCCTCATGCCCAACACCACATATAAGCCACCAAGGCTTGGGGCTTCCACCCTCTGAAGCAACAGCCTGAGCTCTACATCAGACACTTTTAGCTGTGGCTGAGATGTAGGTCATCAAGTCCCCAAACAGCACAAAGCAGCAAGGCCCTGGTCCCAGCTCATGAAACAATTTTTTTTTCTCCTAGGCCTCCCAACTTGTGATGGGAGAGGCTGCCATGAAGACTGCTGACGTGTCCTAGAGTCATTTTCCCCATTGTCTTCTTGATTGATATTTGGCTCCTTGTTGCTTATGCACACTTTTGCAGTCAGCTTGAATTTCTTCTCAGAAAATGGGTTTCTCTTTTCGATCACATTGTCAGGCTGCAATTTTTCCAAACTTTTATGCTCTGCTTTCCTTTTAAACACAAATTTTGTAAGTTCCAAACCATATTGTAGTGAATACATAACACTGAATGCTTTTAACAGTACCCAAGTCATTTCTTGAACACTTTGCTGCTTAGAAATTTCTTCTGCCAGATACCCTAAATCATCTCTCTCAAATTCAAAGTTCCACATATCTCTAGGGCAGGGACAAAATGCCGCCAGTCTCTTCACTAAAACATAGCAAGAATCACCTTTGCTCCAGTTCCCAACAAGTTCCTCATCTCCATCTGAGACCACCTCAGCCTGGACTTCATGGTCCATTTCACTATCAGCATTTTGGTCAAAGCCATTCAACAAGTCTCTAGGAAGTTCCAAACTTTCCCACATCTTCTTGTTTTCTCCAGATCCCTCCAAACTGTTCCAGTCTGTGTCTGTTACTCAGTTGCAAAGTCATTTCCAAATTTTGGGGTATCTTTACAGCAGCACCCCACTCTACTGGTACCAGTTTACTGAATCAGTCCATTCTCACCCAGCTAGTACAGACATACCCGAGACTGGGTAATTTATAAAGAAAAAGAGGTTTAATGAACCCACAGTTTACAACAACAGTGTAAAAGCATTTCTATTTCTCTACAGCCTAGCCAGAATCTGTATTTTGTGGACATTTTAATAGTCATCATTCTGACTGTCCTGAGATAGTATCTCATTGTGATTTGGATTTACATTTCTCTAGTGATCAGTGATGTTGAGCTTTGTTTCCATATGTTTGTTGGTCGCATGTATATCTTCTTTTGAGAAGTGTCTGTTCATGTCCTTAGCCCACTTTTTAATGTTTTTTTCTTGTAAATTTGTTTAAGTTCCTTATAGATTCTTTATATGAGACCTTTATCACAGGGATAGATTACAAAACTTTTCTCCCATTCTGTAGGTTGTTTGTTCACTCTGATGATTGTTTCTTTTGCTGTGCAGAAGCTCTTTAGTTTAATTATATCCCATTTGTCAATTTTTGCTTTTGTTTCAGTTGCATTTGACATTTTCATCATGAAATCTTTGCCCTTGCCTATTTCCTGAATAGTATTGCCTAGATTTCCTTCTAGGGCTTTTATAGTTTTAGGTTTTACATTTAAGTCATTCATCTATCTTGAGTTAATTTTGATATAAGGTGTAAGGAAGGGGTCCAATTTCAATTTTCTGCATATGGCTAGCCAGTTCTCCCAGGACCATTTATTAAAAAAAGGAACCCTTTCCCCATTGCTTGTTGTTGTTGTTTCTTTTACAGGTTTGTCAAATATCAGATGATTGTAGGTGTGCTGTCTTATTTCTGAGTTCTCTATTCTGTTGCATTTGTCTATGTGTCTGTTTTTGTAGCAGTATCGTGCTATTTTGGTTAATGTAGCACTGTAGTATAGTTTGATGTCAGGTAGTATGATGCCTCCAGCTTTGTTGTTTTTGCTTAGAATTTTCTTGGGTATATAATCTCTTTTTTGATTCTATATGAATTTTAAAATAATTTTTTTTTCTAATTATGTGAAGAATCCCAATGGTAGTTTAATGGGAATAGCATCTCTATAAATCACTTTGGGCAGTGTGGACATTTTGACAATATTGACTATTCCTATCCATGAGCATGGTATATTTTTCCATTTGTTTGTGTCCTCTTTGATTTCCTTGAGCAGTCATTTGTAGTTCTTCTTGAAGAGGTCCTTCATTTCCCTTGTTAGCTGAATTCCTAGGTATTTGATTCTCTTTATAGCAGTTTTGAATTGGAGTTCATTCATGATTTGGCTCTCTGCTAAAGAAGCAATCTGGACACAGTCTGTCACAACCACTGTGCTGCACTGTGGAGAATTCCTCCCAGTCGAAACCTTCCAGTCTGTCTGGCACTGGCAGCAGAAAATGGCTGCTTGGAGCCACAGGGATGGCTGCCGCACCTCCCCCCAGGAACCTGGTCATCTTAGTCTCCAGCCCGCTGCCGCTGGGTGCAAGCCGAGCAGCTGCTGAGATTCTGCACAGTTCTGTGGTTGGGACCCAAAGCCCTGGTGGCATAGGCTCACAAAGGGATCTCCTAGTCCCTGGGTTGCACAGATAAGTTGAAAAAGCATGATTTCCTGAGCAGGGTAGCACAATCGCCCCCTCCCTTGGCTGAGGGTAGGAACTCCTCTTGCCCTGTGCAACTAGCAGGTGGGCCTTCACTCCACCATGCTTTTCTCTCTCCATGGGTTGCATCAACCACCTAGTCAATCCCAATGTGAGAACCTGGTTACCTTAGTTGATGGTGCAGGATGCGCTAGCTTTTTTTGTTCTTCTTGGTGGGAGCTGCCAACCACACCGGCATCTAATCAGCTATCTTGGCCCCACCGCCACTCACCTTGGCCCTGCCACCACCCAGTTTTCTTTTTTTGATGTGTCTTAGTCTGGTTTTGGTGTCTGGGTAATGTTTGTCTCATAGAATGAGTCTGGAAATATTCTCTCCTTCTCTATTTCTTGCAATAGTTTCAGTAGGATTGGTAATAGTTCTTGTTTGAATGTTTGGTAATATTCAGCAGTAAAGCCATTGGGTTCCAGGCTTTTCTTTACTGAGAGACTTTTTTATTACAGCTTTGATCTCATTACTAGTTATTGGCCTGTTGAGGATTTGAATTTCTTCCTGGTGAAATCCTGGTTGATTCTATGTGTCTAGGAATTTGTCTATTGTGTTCTAGATTTTCCAATTTATTGGCATATAGTTGCTGATAGTAGCCACTAATGAACCTTTGAATTTCTGCAATGTCAGTTGTAATGTCTCATTTTTTCATTTCTGATTTTATTTATTTATATCTTCTCTGTTTTTTCTTAGTTCGTCTGGCTGTTTGTCAATTTTGTTTAACTATTTAAAAAAGCAGCTTTTTGTTTCTTTAATCTTTTTTCGTTTTCATTTCAATTTCATTTTATTCTACTCTAATATTTATTATTTATTTCCTTCTACTAATTTTGGGTTTAGCTTGTTCTTGCTTTTCAACTTATTTAAGATGAATTGTTAGATTTTTTTTTTTTTTTGAAGGTTTTCCTCTTTTTTGATGCAGGCACTAATAGCTATACACTTCCCCGTTGGTACTGCTTTTGCTCTATCCCATAGGTTTTGATATGCTGTGTTTTCTTTATTACTTGTTTCAAGAAACGTTTCAATTTACCTCTCAATTTCTTTATTGACCCACTGATCATTCAGCAGCATATTATTTAATTTCCATGTATTTGTATAGTTTCCAAAATTTCTCTCTTTATTGATTTCTAGGTTTATTCTATTGTGCTTAGAAATGATGCTTGATGTTATTTCAATTTTTTGAATGTTTTAAAACTTGCTTTGTTACCTAACATATGGTCTGTCCTTGAGAATGATCCATATGCTGAGGAAAAGAGTGTGTATTCTGCAGCTGTTGGATGTAATGTTCTGTAAATATCTCTTAGATCCATGTGGTGTGTAGTGCAGATTAAGTCTGATGTTTCTTTGTTGATTTTCTGTTGGGAAGATCTGTCCAGTGCTAAAAAATGGGGCATTTAAGTCTCTAGCTATTATTGTACTTGGGACAATCTCTCTTTAGCTCTAATAATATTTTCTTTATATATCCAGGAGCTCCAGTGTTAGGTGCATATATATTTAAAATTGTTATATCCTCTGACTGAATTAACACCTTTATCATTATATGCTGACTTTCTTTCTCTCTTCTTAATTGCTTTTGTCTTCAAATTTACTCTGTTTGATATAAGTATAGCTACTCCTGCTCTTTTTTGTTTTCCATTGGCATGGAATATCTTTTTCTGTTTTTTTAATTTTCAATCTATGTGTGTCTTCATAAGTGAAATGTGTTTCTCATATGCAACAGATCACTGGTTCTCATTTTATCATCCATTTAGCCAGTCTTTGTCTTTTAATTGAATATTTTAGTTCATTTACATTGAATAATATTGATAAGGAAAGACTTACCCTTGCCATTTTAAAATTTATTTCCTGGTTGTTTTGTGGTCTTCTCTTCCTTCTTTCTGTCCTTCCTGTCTTCCTCTAGTGAAGGAGGTTTTCTGTGGTGATATGTTTTAGTCTCTTGCTTGTCATTTTTTGTGTTTTCATTTTATGTTTTTTGGTTTGAGGTTATTTTGAGGCTTGCAAATACCATCTTATAACACAGTATTTTAAGCTGATAATAGCTTAACATTGTTTGCATAAACAGACCGACAATCAAAAAGAAAACTAATAAAAATTCTACACCTTAACTTGATCCCTAAGCTTTTTAACTTTTTGTTGTTTCTATATATATCTTATGTACTATGTCTTGAAAAGTGGTTGTAGTTATTACTTTTGATTGGTTCATTGTTTATTCTTTCTACTTAGGATAAGAGTAGTTTACACATTACAGTTACAGTGCTATAATATTCTATGTTTTCCTGTGTACTTGCTATTACCAGTGACTTTTGTACCTCCAGGTGATTACTTATTGCTCATTAATGTCTTTTTCTTTCTATTTGAAGTACTCCCTTTAGCATTTCTTGTAGGGCAGATCTTGTGTTGATGAAATGTCTCATCTTTTGTCCGGGGAAATCTTTCTTTCTCCTTCATATTTGAAGGATATTTTCACCAGATAAACTATTTTAAGGTAAAATTTTATTTTCCTTCAGCACTTTACATATGTCATGCCACTCTCTTCTGATCTGTAAGATTTACACTGAGAAGTCTGCTTCCAGATGTATTGGAGCTCCACTGTGTATGTGTGTCTATTTTCCCTCTCTTGCTGTCTTTAGGATCCTTTCTATATCATTGATCTTTAGGAGTTTAATTATTTATTACCTGAGGTAGTCTTCTTTGCATTAAATCTGCTTGGTGTTCTATAACTTCCTTTTACTTTGATATTGATACATATTTCTCGGTTTGGAAAGTTCTCTGTTATTATTCTTTTGAAAAACGTTCTACCTCTATCTCTTTCTCTACCTCCTCTTTAAGACCAGTCTTTCAGATTTGCCCCTTTGGGGCTACTAATATTTCTTAGATCCTGTGGGCATGCTTCGTTGTTTTTTATTCTTTATTCTTTTGTCTCCTCTGTGTATTTTCAAATACCCTGTCTTCAAGCTCACTAACTTTTTCTTTTGCTAGATTCATTCTGCCATGAAAAGACTCTGACACATTCTTCAGTATATCTATTGCATTATTTAACTTCAGAATTTCTGCTTGATTCTTTTTAGTTATTTCAATCTCTTTGTTAAATTTCTCTGATAGAAGTTTGAATTCCTTCTCCACATTATCTTGAATTTCTTTGAGTTTCTTCAACACAGCTATTTTGAACTCTGTTTGAAAGGTTACATATCTCTTTATCTAGGGTTTGTCCTGGGTGACTTATTTAGTTCATTTGGTGTGATCACGTTTTCCTGGATGGTGTTAGTGCTAATAGATGTTCTTCAGTGTTTAGGCGTTGAAGAGTTAGGTATTTATTGTATTCTTCACTGTCTGGAATTATTTATACTCATCCTTTTTGGGAATGCTTTCCAGGTATTTGAAAGGACTTTGGTGTTGTGATCTAACCTGTATGTGCTTTAGGGTACACTCCAAGCCCACTAACACTGTGGTTCTTGCAAACTCACAGAGGCACTACCTCCATGGTTTGGACAAGATCCAAGGGAATTCTCTGTATTACCAGGCAGAGACTGTTGTTCTGTTCCTTTATTTTTTCTCAAACAGAGTCCCTCTCTGTTCTGAGCCACCTAAGGTTGGGAGTATGGTAACACAGGCACCACGGTGGCTTTCACCACTATGACTGTGCCTGGTCAGACCTAAAGCCAGTTCAGCACTGGGTCTCACCCAAGGCCTGCTATAGCCACTTTCTGGCTACTTTCAATGTTTGTTCAAGGACCTGGGACTCTATGATCAGCCAGTGGCAAAGCCAGCCAGGTCTGTGTCCTTCAGTTTAGGGTAACAAGGTCTCTCTGGGCCCAGGTGGGTACAGAGGTGCCATCTGGAAGTAAGAGACTACAGTCAAAAACCTTAGAAGTCTCACTGGTGTTCTATTGTACTGTGACTGAGCTGGCACTCAAACCACAACATGCAATCCTTCCCTCACTTCCCTCTACTTTCCAAAGGCAGAGAAGCCTCACCCTGTAGCCACCCCCAGGCCACAAGGAGTCCTGCCAAACTACTGCTGATATTCCCTTAAGACCCAAAGGCTCTTAAGTCAGCTTGTGGTGATTGCTGCCTGGCATGGAACTCACCCTTCAGGATAATGGGCTCCCCTCTGTTCTAGCACAGGTCCAGAAATGCTACCCAGGAGTCGTGTCCTGGAATTGAGGACTCCAAAAGCCCACTTGGTGCTCTGCTCCCCTGTTGCCATGCTGGTACCTGAAGCCAACTGTCTAGAAATGTCATCTGGGAGCTAGGGCCTGGTATGGGGGCCTCATGACTCTATGCAGTGCCTTATCCTGCTGTGGCTGAGCTGGTATCCGGGATGTAAGAGAGAGACGTCCCCATTCTTCCCTCTCCTTTCCCTAAGTGGAAGGAAGGTTTCTCTTTTGGATCCATGAAGTGCGCAGCCTTGGGTTAGGGGACAGGGGACGCTTCCCCAGCTGGTGTCTCAGTATGCTGCATGCCACCCCAGTCCACTGTCCTATGCCCAGTTCTGCCTTAGGCCTTGCCTTAGAGTTGTAGTCCTTATGGTCTAGACTGCCTTTTAAGTTTACTTAGAGACCTAGAGCACTTTGGCCCTTGGTGGAAAGGTTTGTGAGAATTCAAATTTGGACCACTGGGATCAGTGGTTCCCCACCAGAATAGGGCTGGTTTAAATGCCCCCTCTGTGGGTGATTGTCAGCTGCGTTTGGTCTGGTATTTGTTTCTGCTCTAACAGAACAGCACTGAGTTCAATGGCTCACAATTGCTGTATTCTTCCTCCCCCAGTGCCCAGAGAAACTCTCTGTACCATGAGGCCACTGCAGCAGTCGGGGGAGGAGAAGTGGCTTCGGTGATTCAACTTTAAAAAAATTTTTTTTAATCTCTTCAGTGCCTCTTTTGGGGTATGAAGTTCAAACTAAGTACTATGAGTGCTCACCTGATTTTTTCATTCCTATGAAAGTGTTTTTTCTTTGTAGATAGATGTTAAATTTGTGTCCTTGTGGTGAGGATGATCAATGGAAACTTCTATTCTGCCATCTTGCTCTGTCTTTCATTATGGTATTTTTTTTTTTTTTTTTAGTATTGTGGCATATGAAAAAATATTTTCGACCAAACACCCATAATCATTTTTATCTAAACTGCTATCGGTCATTAAAAATGTCTGTGTTTCATTGAGCAAAACTGGGACCAGTGTCTTTAAGCTTATCACTTGCTAGGTCTGTAAAGAACTGGTTAACTGGTTACGAATGGAAATTTTAGTTATTCCAATGACTTACATAGTTGCTGAATGTTGTGTTATAAAATACTG
The DNA here is from genome assembly GCF_007565055.1 of Rhinopithecus roxellana. Taxonomy (NCBI): domain Eukaryota; kingdom Metazoa; phylum Chordata; class Mammalia; order Primates; family Cercopithecidae; genus Rhinopithecus; species Rhinopithecus roxellana. The sequence continues at coordinate 37,512,539 of NC_044555.1, read as the reverse complement.
TTTCTGACTTCCAGTACATCATTTTAATTAATTTTGGTGTAATTTCATACATGTTATTAATATCTGGATGGAGGTTAGAGACTATGTTGTATCGATGCCCTGATTAAAGTGTGTTATATTCACTGCACTTGAAGAAAAAAATCACTAGTAGTACAAAAATATCATTGTTTCTCTTAATTCAACTTTATCCCAAACATAACTTAAATCACTCCTAACTTCGTTGCCATGGGGCATAGTATTTTAACTAGAAATATTAAATACTTCTAGTAAATTTGAGTAGGTAAAGAATCCCTAAATATATAAATAGTAGTTTACTTACAGAAAACTGGTGGCATTTGTCCTATCAATGAGTCAGAGGTAATGAAGAGTCAGAAATCATCTCAGAAGACATGGTACTTTCTTCTAAAAACAGAATCAGAAACTATTAAGACAAATGGCAATGAATTCTGCCTCCCCCTAAATTAAAGCAGGAAAGTATGAGTCAGAGGTAAGGCCCTTTTAACATCTCCAGATATATCCCATGGGGTCAGGGCCAACAGGATAGACCTGATGAATGGACTTACCTGAAGCTTTCTTTAGCCCCTCTGTGTATGGCCTCATATTTTCTGCCCTAAACTTTTCTCTTTTTACTTCAGTTATCACTTATCCCAGATGCATTTCGCAACTATCCCATACTCCCCATTCCTTGACTAGTCTTACCTCCAACAAAGAAGAATATGCATTTTAGTTAAAATCCAGATTTATAAAAAAAAAGACACGTCTATGATTCCCAGTCCTTCACCTCCACTGGGAAAAAATTTTTTTGATGTTTTTGAAATGTTCAAGGGAAAAAAGACCCAAATTTGCTGCCTCTCCCATGCCATCCTTCAGCTTCTCAACCCCACCTGTGGAGGTCTGATTCTACTTGGGCTACATCCTACTTCTCAAAAACTAGGTCACTGAGAAATGTGGGACTTTCATTCTATATGTGACCAATGTTTTAGTGACCAAAAATAACAACAACAACAAAAATCTGCCACAAGATTCTGTCATTCACCCACTATAGATAGCATTAATGACTTCCAATTAGTCACCAAGGACTTGATTAGAATGAGCCATCTCTGACTAGTTACTGCCAATTTGAAACTCTATCTGCATTAAAGAGCAAAAGATATGAACTATTCTTACAGTGCTTACCCATTTCCAAAAGAATGTGATCCATGGACAAATTTGTCATTTATCAAACTTCTTTCACCAAAATTTGCCACCATGTTTATTATGACATCCATTTAATCAGTAGTCAGAGGCCATGGGACACAGAAGAAATGGCCTTCTCATGTGACATAGAAACTGAAATCTTCTTTTGGAGAAAAGGAGATTTCTGGACTGTGATGATAGTAGATCCAAAAGAAATTGGTTGAGATCTTTTAGCAATTTAGAAGATAGAACCAATCAGAGTTAGAAGCACTCAAGAAGCCCTGAGACTTAAAAGGTAAAACACCTTCATATGACCTTAAATTTTTGGCACTATTTTCCCTTCTTGAAGTTGTATTATGTACTGACTTCCTTTACCTGAGGTTTTCTCTGACATACAATGAACCAGAGGCAACTTTAGTTTTATTATTTTCCTGATATTAATAAGCAATCAGTTAGGTTTACAGCAGTGTCTATTAGTGAAAGATCATATTTTCATTTTTGATTACTGATTTTTTTAAAGTTTAACCTAATCACGAATTTTCATTAAAATTTATCACTAGATCGTTACCCAGCTTCTTTAAAACAATAGTTCAGATAAAGTACATCTGCAACATAAAAAGCTTTTGGACTTTTCTTAGAATGTTCTTAAAGGACCTTTTTACAAGAAATTTTTAAGAAAATCTTCTAAGAAATGTAAAATACTTTATGCCCGCTATTGAAGAATAGTAATGGTGAATTTTATTTTGAGAATCTGACTCAATTTATACATAGAAATAATAGCACTCTTAATATTTATTCATATTCTTAAATTGACAAATTAAAATTGTATTTATTTATGTACTCTTAAAATTTTAGATGGTATTTCTTTGGTTTCTTTTTTCAATAAACATTACTTTTAGGGGTGGTAGTTTTGAAGGGCGCAGGGAAGAAATCTTTTTATCAGTAGCTCAATCTTCTGGGATCAGAAAACACAGCAGTTTTTGTTTTGCTTTTACTCTTTTTGGGCAGTAATTACCTGATGAGTTTCTCACACTGAGAGCTCTCCAGAGTACAAAGTTCTTGCCAGCATCAAAAGGACTTCCCTTTTGAGAAGTAACCATGCTTCAGTGAAAAAATCATTGAACTAAAAACTAAGAGACTTGACTCTCAAATCTGGCTCTGCAATAAACCGTGTGATCACGGGCAAGTCACCTAATGTTACTGTGTCTTAGTGTCCTTTTCATAAGAGGAGAAGTAAGGCTAGATGATATCTGAAGTCTGTTCTAGTACTAGTATTCAGTGGTTGAATATACTGTATTTTTGTTGTGAATACAGCTCATCTAACTTAAGCACAAGAGAGCAGCTGCTAAAAAGAGCTGATTAGCAACAATTAGGAGTGGCATTTCATTTGTATTGCATATCTTCCCAATTAAAAGCATTTAGTGATTAAAATTACATGTTTGAAATACAGTCTTTAAAAGGAAATATTTTCAAATAAATGAAATCTCTGGGTCAAGGCCAATTTGTATTTTAAACATTTGCAAAATATTAAAGAGTTTTGCTATAGTATAAGGCATGCTTAGCCATTGCAGGTTTTAGAAACTGAAGCGAGGCAGACATAGAGTCAAAGAGCGAGACAGAGAATACAAGTGCATGTGTGAGCACAAGCAAATGAAACAAGCAAAAAAGAGAATTCTGAATTATTATGCATGCTAGTAAAAAATGATTGGTTCCTCCTAGGATGTTTACAGAATTAATCGATTATGTCTTGTGTTTCATTTCTATACTTCACATTAAGTCATATGTTTAAGATTTTCCTTTATTTCTGAAAGCCAAAAGCTGACTTTTCGAAATCAAGGGAAGAATAGACGAAAAAAAATGGAGACCTGAAAAATAGATTTGCTTCACTGTCCTCATGGATACAACAACCCTAATATCTTCAATTAAATCTCCTTTGTTCCAGTTTAAAACATTGTGAATTTAAATTAACACTTCAAGACATTTTGATCTGAGTACATATTCCAAATAACATAATATAATCATTTGTTTGTTCCCTCAGATGGAGGAACCAGAGTAGTGATAGTGAACACAAGGCCAGAAAAAATGAAATGGTATTTATTATATATTTTTTATAAAAACAAAGTTGGGGGAAGTACACATTAAAACAGAACTTAGTACAAAAATTCTATCATTTTCAAGAACCTTCCTGAGTGCCTAGTCTTTTGTCAAAAGGGAAAAACAAAGACTCTTCTTAATTTTGAAATCTGACAAAATAGAGGAAAAAAAATAAATAGCAGAAATTTCTATTCTTTGTACTAACATTAAAACAAAAGAACCACATGCTATGAATAGTACTGTTCTACAAAATAGGTTTTGCTAAGTCCTAGTGGAAAAAAAAATACATGTAAAGCCTTGTATGTGGCCTTATCAAAATTAACAATACTATTATTAATATTTTGATGTAAACTTATTTCTTCCAATGAGAGATAGTGTTTTCTTACCCAAAGAGAGATGGTGTTTTCTTACTCAAAGAGAGATCATGTTTTCTTACACATCACTCTCCTTTCCTTAGTATGACCTTAAAGTAGCGAGGGACTTGGTGACCTTAGGGTTATCGGCAGATATGTGACTAACAGCTTGGGACATTTTATTGTAATGCATTTTTTATTGTATTTCCCTTGACAAGGCTACAAATGAATTCTGAAATAAATGTTCTAGAAGTAGTGCATAGACTCTAAGTGGCACCACTGTATTGAATATCTAAACCCCTAATAGTTTTAGACAGCCTATAGCAAACCAAGAAATTTTTAGTGGAATGAAAGTGAATTTATGATAATACCTATTATATCTGTATTGATAATATTTAATATGTATTAAAGTATTTCCTTAATGTTTCCTAAAATAGCCATTTTATTGTAGTGTTATCTATTTGAATCTATGTTCTTGCATTCCTGTGGCCCAAAGAAGTATCAGTAATATTAAGAGAAAAGTGATAAAAAAAATTAAATATCAGATTAGTCATTGATAAATCAAGCAGTGGTGAAAGTCTGAAATAAATAAATTTTTAGTCTTTCCACCAGCATTCCTCGATCTAAAGAGTAAATGGCTTTTAATCAGTTTTAGAACTAGATCTCTTTGGAACTATTTTTAGTACTTACTGGCACTGTATGCATTTTCTGGGCAACTGTACCAGATTTATAGCTCTAAAAGTGCTGTGTTATTTATTGCATTCCAATAGGCAATGAAGTGGTGTCTTGCACATACATATGTCAAAAATGTTTTCTACACTTGTCTCATTAATTCTTTCCCAGGACAATAGGCAAACTATATGGCTCTTTATTTGGCAATGAATATCCTTTATCAATTTTTTAAAAGAAAAAAATACTTCTCTTGCAAGTTTCACATCCAACATCAACTTTCTCTTTTTTGATTTTACAAATCTCCACAAAGAATTAAAGTCTCAGAAGGGCTTTATCTTGCTTATTTCAGCAGTTTTTGTCTTGCGTTTGCAGTCCTAAAGCTTATTTTTGAATTTAGGAAGAAATATCACTCACAAATGAAGGTTATTAGGATGAGGTTATTAGAAAGTCCATAAATTTTTCATGACCTCACCCTGAATTGGCACTTTTGTATACTAGAGATCAATGCCATTTCAGATATTAGAATCCAAAAATCAACATATCATGTGTAAATGATTCTTGCTTGCAGTTCATGTATATTATCTTCTTCCCTGATTTTTGTTTTCTTTGTTGATCACATGTATCTGTGTATGACAGATGTAGGATTTTGTATTTTTTCAATAATATACTGGCTACATACAACACTTAGTATTTGTCATAATTTATTCTGAAAATCAAGTTTTACAACTAGGTTGTAAAATTTTACTAGCAATTGACACTTTGGCTTTTATTACATTTTTGAACAGAAAAGAAGTAGTTGTTTCAGGAAATAATTTTGAAATTGTTTTCTGGACAGTTTTATTAAAATAAAAGACAAAAAAAAAAAAACACAAGTCAACAGTTATAGAGTATTTCTGTGCCTATACAGACTGAGAATTAAGAACAACCAAATTCTGCTCTTCTTCTTTTATCTTTTAGGATGAGAACCACTATTTTAATTAATGCATTTATTTATCTAACAAATGTTTTCTGAATGTGTTCACATATGCCAGGTGCTATATCTTTAGAGATTATACATTTAAACAAAGCTTCATGCCATATTACCCTACACTCACATTCTTTAGTATAAGAAGGCTTACGTAAATTACCTACAGATATACACATAGAGAGTTTGCCCCTATACACAAAAATAAATAATTTTAAGTGGATTTGGAATTCAGGATAGTGCAGGTCAATTCTCCCAAACTTTTAACTTTTTTGTATATAAGTATGTGTCTATGCTAAAGATAGGGAGATGATGAATTAAGGAGCCATACATCTTATCTTCTTTTTCATTTTTCTCATTGTCCTCTTGTCATGGTCAAACATATGGCAAAAGGCTTCCGTGTTTTAATTGCTCATGTGGATGTGAGCTCAGTTGAACCAACTACATTTGGGGTAGCACTTACGTTGGATTCATGTGTTAGTCGTTCTTTATTCCTGAAGGAGATTGAACAGAAAACAGCCCTGGAATCATCATTCAGTAATAATAGTAAGCTCATGTTGGCGCTACACTTTGACATCAACTTAGATGTCTCACCAAAATTTTGTTGAAAAATTATCTATGTCTTAACCTGTGGGCAACTCCTGTTCAAATTCCGTGGATAATAGATAATATTGAGTTTAAATATGTTTGCTCAGCATGTCTTTGTAGAACTCTAAAAATCTGGAAAAATGGGGGTTATGCATGCAATCACCTGGATGATCATAGATTTTTTAAAAGAAAAATATGATGTCTTAAGATAGTACAGTTCAATAGAATTTGTGCAATAATGAAAATGTTCTACATCTTCAGTGTCCAGCATAGTAGCTACTAGCCACATGGAGCTGTTGAGAACTTAAAATATGGCTAGTGCAAGTAGGAACTGATTTTTTAAATTAATCTAATTCATTTAATTTAAATCTAAATTTAAATGCTCCATTGGGGCTAATTACCATCATATTGAACAGAGTAGTTGTGGAAGACAGAAGAGCAATGGTGACATTCTCCATTAACTAATATGTACATTTCATTATCACCTTGAGAATTAGAAAAATATATTTTTAAGATTATTGCTATTTCACATAAGGTAATTAAAAGACAGTGAGTATGCTGATCTTGGATTTTTCATCTGACACAAGCTTGCCTTAATTTGCTTTGGAAAGCAAAGGCCAACTCAAAATTCAGACAAACACATAAAACTAAAAACTAAATATATAAACAAGAAATACACAAACATAAATACATAAATTTTAAAATTAAAACTGACACAATTCGTTTTCCCAGATGTATTGTATTCATAAATTGGATAATTGGCTCCGAAACTTAAGAACTTTGGAACATTTTACTTGCTCTGTTTATGCTATACTATCTTTGTTTCTGTTTATGCAACATCTAATAATAACTTATAATTTCCCGATATAGCTCTCATGAAAAATATAGTTATTCTCTTAATGTAAATCCGTTAGTATCAATACCATCATTAAATCCATAGTTATTGATTTTTCTTTCACCTTAGCTAGAGCTTACCTTTTATCACATTAGTAAAATATGTTCATTCACTACCATAACCCTGGCATCTAGGAGAATGCTCTGACCTTATTAGCCACTCAGTATTGGAATGTCAAGGATTAAAAGAATAGTATTAAGTGCCATGGATTTTATGAAGGACAATTTAGAAACTATTTTTTTCTACCCATAAATAGACATTTTGGATTTGAACCTTCCTAAAAACCTTTTGGAATATCATTACAAAAATTAAATTATCATAAATCACTAAGTTTGTTTAGATCAAATTATAATAGTATGTTATGGTATTTACTTACATTCAATGTTGTTGTCATGAAATTCTTTTTTTAAAAATAAATATGCAGTATATGAAATAATAGATTTTGCTTGCTAATTTTCAACTGTAAATACATATAACATGGAAATATTTTTTCTTACTGTATAATCAAGGAAAAGCCAGGTTGATTGTTGCTCTGAGTAAAATAGTAATAGAATGCTCACATTTATTGTATGAATTAAAAACAAAATAACCAATACATTTTGGTTAGCTCACGTGAATTTATTTTAAAAACACATTGGAGCAAGCTAATGATTTTAATTAATATTTCTGAAATGTCATCTTAAATTTTGTAATAAACATTTTATTCCTCCACAAAGATATATTATGGCACTGCATTTAAATAAAAGTATAAATGAATCTCAGCACCCCCCCAAAATCTGAAAGTTTGCAGAAATATCTTCAAGTAATTCATAAGAGGAAAAAATTAGATGCATTTGTATATTGTGTAAGACTATATATAGGCAATTATAAGACAGGTAAATTTTTTAAAGATAATGTGATTGAAATGTATAAGCTGATCATATATTCTAGCAGTCTCTGAAAACCTGGTATTATTTATTAGGTTCTAATTTTTAGGATCTTGTTTTAGACAGTGGTATGACAAAACTATAACCTCAGGTCTTATCCTGTTCTTTTATGACACAGCGCATAAATGAGAGATCAGCAGCCAATCCATGCCGCGTGTCCACAACATTTATGTTAAAAATGTAATAGAGAATTAAAAATTATTTAGCTGTACATATGTGTGTGTGTATATACATATATATATGCGCATATATATATATCACCCATGAATAGGAATCTTAAAGTCCTCTTCCGATCTTTTCTTCATACCCTCCAGTACCTTTCTATCTCATTCATCTCTGTCATAATGCTGCAAGTAACACTGGACAGAAATCCTCCTCTCTCATTTCTCCTCAGTGAGCTGGCAAGATCACTACATTTGTGTGTAAGGATCATCTTATTGTAGTTCAGGAAGGGGATTTTTATTTTTTTATTTTTTTATTTTTTTATTTTTTGAGAGGGAGTCTCACTCTGTCGCCCAGGCTGGAGTGCAGTGGCGCGATCTCGGCTCACTGCAAGCTCTGCCTCCTGGGTTCATGGCATTCTCCTGCCTCAGCCTCAGCCTCCTGAGCAGCTGGCACCACAGGTACCCGCCACCACACCCGGCTAATATTTTTTTGTATTTTTTTAGTAGAGACGGAGTTTCACCGTGTTAGTCAGGATGGTCTGTATCTCCTGACCTCATCATGATCCACCCTCCTTGGCCTCCCAAAGTGCTGGAATTACAAGCGTGAGCCACTGCGCCCGGCTGAGGGAACTGTTTTTTAAATATTCCCATACTGTGACTTCATGGGCATGAATTGAAAATAGGTCCTATCCCAAGCTATCTTTTTCAGTTTGAGGTTTTGATCTGTGAATTTTAGTTCATTGTGCTTGCATGGTAAAAAAAAAAAAAAAAAAAAAAAAAAAAAAAAGTAAGAAAATAGCATTGCGTTGTTAATCTGTGAGATAATTTCATTTTAATTGTGTGTTCCTATGGGAAATAATGAAATTCTGTGTATTTTGTACAAGTTTATATTTTAACCAGAGTTTGTGTATTTTTTTCCATCTGCTAAAGGTTTTAGCTGTATTTATTATATATGATACTTATGATGTTGTCTTGGAAGAATATTTTTATTTTGGTGCTTACTTTGGTACTGAAAAAGCATCTTAGACAACTGAAATCTACAGTAAAAAATATTTTAATTCATTTGGAGTAATCTTGGATAATTCACTTACGGCTTCATTTATCTTGCAAAAATTTAGTGACGATTCTTTTTAAAATTCTATATACTTTTTTCCTTTGCAAACTTAAATAGTTCGAAAACCAAACATTGTTCTCACTGATATATGGGAGCTAAGTTATGAGGGCGCAAAGGCATAAGAATGATACGATGGACATTGGGGACATGGGAGGAAGAGAGGGAAGGTGACAAGGAATAAAAGACCACAAATATGGTGCAGTGTAAATTGCTCCAGTGATGGGGGCACCAAAATCTCACAAATCACCACTAAAGAATTTACTCATGTAACCAAATACCACGTGAACCCCAATAACTTATGGAAAAATGAAATAAAAAATTAATTAATTTTTAAAAACTGAAATAGTTCACATAATTTTAAAAAACGTAAATAGCTCACATAAATGAGTTACATTTACTACCATAAAATGCTACAATCTGAAGCCTCCCTTTCCCAGAACATCTTCTAGCACAGTTCTCTAATTTTGCAAATATCAAGAAAAGGAAAGTACCTTGCTTGTAGTCACAACATTTGTTATAGGCAGAGTTGAGATTTAGAACTCAAGTCTTCTGGCACCTATTTCTGAACTGATCCCACTATTTTATGTGGCTTCAAGAAACTAAAAATTGTTCTCATTAGATAAGTTAACATAAGTTAAATTATATTTTATTATTCCTATTAATACGAATATATTAATTTATATGAACATAAGTTAATTCTGTTTCACTGCATGTTTTCCAGGGTCAAAACATTTTTGGCCTCGATGTCATTGAAACACCAGAAGGAGACAAGATGCCACAACTGATAGTTCAAAAGGAGTTAGATAGGGAAGAGAAAGATACCTACGTGATGAAAGTAAAGGTTGAAGATGGTGGCTTTCCTCAAAGATCCAGTACTGCTATTTTGCAAGTAAGTGTTACTGATACAAATGACAACCACCCAGTATTTAAGGAGACGGAGATTGAAGTCAGTATACCAGAAAATGCTCCCGTAGGCACTTCAGTGACACAGCTCCATGCCACAGATGCTGACATAGGTGAAAATGCCAGGATCCACTTCTCTTTCAGCAATCTAGTCTCCAACATTGCCAAAAGATTATTTCACCTCAACACCACCACTGGACTTATCACAATCAAAGAACCACTGGATAGGGAAGAAACACCAAACCACAAGTTACTGGTTTTGGCAAGTGATGGTGGATTGGTGCCAGCAAGAGCAATGGTGCTGGTAAATGTTACAGATGTCAATGATAATGTCCCATCCATTGACATAAGATACATCGTCAATACAATCAATGACACAGTTGTTCTTTCAGAAAATGCTTCACTCAACACCAAAATTGCTCTCATAACTGTGACGGATAAGGATGCAGACCATAATGGCAGGGTGACATGCTTCACAGATCATGAAATCCCTTTCAGATTAAGGCCAGTATTCAGTAATCAGTTCCTCCTGGAGACAGCAGCATATCTTGACTACGAGTCCACAAAAGAATATGCCATTAAATTACTGGCTGCAGATGCGGGCAAACCTCCTTTGAATCAGTCAGCAATGCTCTTCATCAAAGTGAAAGATGAAAATGACAATGCTCCAGTTTTCACCCAGTCTTTAGTAACTGTTTCTATTCCTGAGAATAACTCTCCTGGCGTCCAGTTGACGAAAGTAAGTGCAACGGATGCAGACAGTGGGCCTAATGCTGAGATCAGTTTCCTGCTAGGCCCTGATGCTCCACCTGAGTTCAGCCTGGATCGTCGTACAGGCATGCTGACTGTAGTGAAGAAACTAGATAGAGAAAAAGAGGAAAAGTATTTATTCACAGTTCTGGCAAAAGATAACGGGGTGCCACCCTTAACCAGCAATGTCACAGTCTTTGTAAGTGTTATTGATCAGAATGACAACAGCCCAGTTTTCACTCACAATGAATACAACTTCTATGTCCCAGAAAACCTTCCAAGACATGGTACAGTGGGACTGATCACTGTAACTGATCCTGATTATGGAGAGAATTCTGCAGTTACTCTCTCCATTTTAGACGAGAATGATGACTTCACCATTGATTCACAAACTGGTGTCATCCGACCAAATATTTCATTTGATAGAGAAAAACAAGAATCTTACACTTTCTATGTAAAGGCTGAGGATGGTGGTAGAGTATCACGTTCTTCAAGTGCCAAAGTAACCATAAATGTGGTTGATGTCAATGACAACAAACCAGTTTTCATTGTCCCTCCTTCCAACTACTCTTATGAATTGGTTCTACCATCCACTGAGCCAGGCACAGTGGTCTTTCAGGTAATTGCTGTTGACAATGACACTGGCATGAATGCAGAGGTTCATTATAGCATTGTAGGAGGAAACACAAGAGATCTGTTTGAAATCAACCAAACAACAGGCAACATAATAATGAAGGAGAAATGTGATGTTACAGACCTTGGTTTACACAGAGTGTTGGTCAAAGCTAATGACTTAGGACAACCTGATTCTCTCTTCAGTGTTGTAACTGTCAATCTGTTTGTGAATGAGTCAGTGACCAATGCTACACTGATTAATGAACTGGTACACAAAAGCAGTGAAGCACCAGTGACCCCAAATACTGAGATAGCTGATGCATCCTCACCAACTAGTGACTATGTCAAGATCCTGGTTGCAGTTGTTGCTGGCACCATAACTGTCGTTGTAGTTATTTTCATCACTGCTGTAGTAAGATGTCGCCAGGCACCACACCTTAAGGCTGCTCAGAAAAACAAGCAGAATTCTGAATGGGCTACCCCAAACCCAGAAAACAGGCAGATGATAATGATGAAGAAAAAGAAAAAGAAGAAGAAGCAGTCCCCTAAGAACCTGCTGCTTAACTTTGTCACTATTGAAGAAACTAAGGTAGATGATGTTGACAATGATGGAAACAGCATCACACTAGAACTTCCTATTGATCTAGAAGAGCAAACCATGGGCAAGTACAATTGGGTAACTACACCTACTACTTTCAAGCCCGACAGCCCTGATTTGGCCCGACACTACAAATCTGCCTCTCCACAGCCTGCCTTCCAGATTCAGCCTGAAACTCCCCTGAATTCGAAGCACCACATCATCCAAGAACTGCCTCTCGATAACACCTTTGTGGCCTGTGATTCTATCTCCAAGTGTTCCTCAAGCAGTTCAGATCCCTACAGCGTTTCTGACAGCGGCTATCCAGTGACAACCTTCGAGGCACCTGTGTCTGTACACGCCAGACCGGTAGGTAATCCAAGTTTCTAACACAACTTTCTAACTATTTTTTATTATTATTTTCAGTTGATGTAGAATTTTACAAAATCTATTGACTTCAAAGAGGGATCAAAACAATTATATTCTACAGATGTATCCAAATAGATATATGGATTCATTTAAGTTTGGTAGAAGATGAGAACAAAATAACTACTGATTTAGGAAAATTGGATGCAGAATGATAATTATAGTAGGGGCAGTTTTGTCTGTAGATGGCAGTATGACAATTCTTGCTAGAGAATACGTTGAAAAAACTTCAACACAAAGGGTTGTAGCACTGTCCTCAGTACCATTGTGTGCATGAGGATCAGAATAGTCTGGGCTAGATACATCACAGTAAAGCTTTTCAGAATCTGATAAATAGCTCTAAATACTAATGATGTTGAGAATTCTAGCTTCACTTGGGAAAATCTGTGGCTGTTCACAGAAATTCAGCACCAAGATACTCCCTCCACACTCTACCAGACCTTCAGGTTCTCACAAAGAAAAGTGTCATTTTCAGATTAGGAACTCAAAATTATTTTGGTGCATCAAATCTACAGTCACACAATGTAACAAGAATGGGATTAGAAAAATGAGAGCCTACTCATTCTCATCTTTAAGCCAGAGAATGAAATATATATGAGGTCTCTACTTTAGATAGCTATTTAAATATTTGCATATTTATGCCAGGTATGTTGAGCCCTTCAGAAGACATTCTTCAAAGATAATCACTTTTGGAAAATAAAATGTTTGGTTTCTCTCATGGGCACAAATAAAAATGTGAGCATGTTAAGACCCAAGAAATCTGTGCACAATAACTTAAAACCCAATACATTTATGAAAGCAAGAGTTTATCCAGTGCCTTTTATCAGCATTCCATGGAGAAATGAATACAAATTTATCCAGAAACTCATAAATATTAAATGATTTAAATATAATTATTCCCTTTAAAAAGACAAGCAATGGAATTTACCCACTTTTTTTTCTCTTGAAGTTATGCTACATGTTGAGTTTATTATTTTGTCTGTGTTAACTCTTAAAAGAGTATTAATCTTAGTTTCAGGGAATAAAGTCTTTTGAACACCTATTCAGGCTTAACAAAATGGTAGCAATGTGAAAATCAAAACTGATTTTCTTTCACCAAATGTTTGAGATATTAAAGAAGTCTACTACATTCAAGATAACAATGCAAATAATTTACCATAACTTTGGAAATGGATTTAACAATGGAGGTCATTAGTGAACGTAAGGTACTAATTCAGATGTGGGTGCATTTTTGTTATAATAGGTACGCAAATTAAATGCTGTTTCAAAAAGTAGACTAGAACCTTAGTGTTTGTATAGAGAGCTTCTGTTAGACTTTAAATGAATTTACGCTGCAGTCGTTATTTCTACAGTTCAGATGAATCCCATATTTTACATAGTTAGTGGATCTGGGATGGGCAACAAATGTAATAGATGTCAAACATCTCCACAGGGTGTGTTTTTGTTTATATTTAACCATTAAAAAGGGCACTCTCATTTTCCAGTTCTTATTGCTATTCTGCTTATTGCATATGTTTCTCAACATAAAAGTATCTTTTATGAATAACACTACGTGGTTTGGGTATAATAACATGTTTTCCTGGGTTTAATTTGTGACTTTCTTTAAGAAGTATACAAAGAATGGGTTTGTGAATTACATATGTAGATCATCATTTTTAATAGATTGAAGTTAATTAATAGAGCAAGTTCTGGTTTCAGTGCTTTTTGAAGGCACAGAGATGTTTTATGAGATAGACTAATTTTACTTGAGTTTCTGAGCACATGGTAAGGAGGGCATGGATGAAGAACAAAAAATTGAAGTATTTTTCAAATATCCTCACCTTTTTGTTTTTTAAAAATATTTTGTGATCCTAAAAAGTCAATAAAAATAATAAACCATTTTCCATGATGCATTCTATATTATATAACTAAGAGACATTTTCCGAAACATAAGAATTAGGCAAAATACAAAAAAGTAAATGCTAATGAGAATCAGTTATTGGTTGTCATTAGGTTTTTATTAACTGAAAGGACTATCTTGGAATCATTGAATTAGCAGATGACTTATTTATTTCACAGCTTAAAAAATAAGTTATATATTTTGTCATTGGTTCACAGTTGTTTCATATTCGTTACTAAATATCTTCAAGACATGAATTGGTGAACTTAGGCAGACTAATATGATACTAAAAATAATTTGAATCTTTACATTTTGTGCTGCATTTGCAATGTTCTTTACCTTTTCTATATGCTCTTCAATTTGTGTTTAATGTTAGGGTGTTCACTGATGTTGCAGAATACTAACAAAATAAGTGAGCACTGAAAAAGAAATTATGTATTTAAAAATTCAAATGCAGTAAGTGTCTTCTTTTTAAAGAAATATCATACAAAATGGGAGAAGTGATAGCCAATACAATACAAGTTCATTTTTCCTTAAGGAAATATTTAGAGTAGAATAAAATATTACTGTTAGCAAAAGGTAGAAATATTCCAATTTATTTTAAACAGTGAGAAATGCATTTTCAAAATGAGGGTTTGGGGAATATTTACATTTAGTTCATTACTCATCTGAATAGAAACAGGAAAGTGGAAAATCAAATGTTCTAGCAGACTATAAGAGACAAGGGAATTCATCTGAAATTTTATGTTTCAAAAAGGGAATCAAATACTTTCTAATTCTCATAATTTCTCATTCTCCTTGATGATTGTATAGGTTGTTTTTCTGACTTGGATATTCTGAAAATATATGGAACATTTATTAGATAGGAGTACACATATTGCATAAAGCCATCTATATCTGGGGAATATAATGCTCTTCTTTGGCATAAGTTTCTACATGTATTATGGAAGGCATTTTTTCATATATTGTAGTAGAAATTTTAAAAACATGAAATTAGAGAGGATGAGGCTACACATTTTCTTCTATTAACACCTTTCAAAGCAAGCAGATAGCAATTGGTTGTTATGACATTAGAGATACCATAAGTATAAACAATTATTTTAAAATCAGTTTTGATCAATGTCATGTAAAAGAGATAAACTGCCAAAATCAACTCTTGCTTAATACAATTCACCCAATAAATATTGTGAAGACTACACATTTTTTAAAAATAGGAGAATAAAAATCAAAGTAGAATTTTTTGAAGGTCTTCCAGTCACTGACTAAGACAAGTATTTGGGGTACATCATTTTCCAAAAAAACAAAAAAACAAACAAAAAACCTTACAAATTTCTGTGATTTGAGTTGGAATAGTCTTTCAGTTTCAGAAATGAGGTGAAATGAATGGTGAAAACTTTAGACAGTTCTAATTCATGCATGAAACCATCCTGTAGATATGATACATGGATTTGAAATGATAATTGCAGTCTGAGTTAGCTTGGAATAAGATTGGTATTCGCTATTGTAAAATTCAGTAACTTTGACTCTGCATTTATATTTTGGTAATGTGAATTTTAACCATGAAGCATGCTTGGCAAATGAAACTCCTAGAACACAACCATCTGATTTTGATAACGTGTTATTTTTCTTGTCCTAGACTGATTCCAGGACATCACCTATTGAAATCTGCAGTGAGATATAACTTTCTAGGAACAACAAAATTCCATTCCCCTTCCAAAAAATTTCAATGATTGTGATTTCAAAATTAGGCTAAGATCATTAATTTTGTAATCTAGATTTCCCATTATAAAAGCAAGCAAAACAAAAAATCATGTTAAAAACGATGTCCTAGTGAACCTTGTGCTTTCTTTAGCTGTAATCTGGCAATGGAAATTTAAAATTTATGGAAGAGACAGTGCAGTGCAATAACAGAGTACTCTCATGCTGTTTCTCTGTTTGCTCTGAATCAACAGCTGTGATGTAATATAAGGCTGTCTTGGGGTATACACTTATGGTTAATATATCAGTGATGAAACATGCAATTACTTGCCCTGTCTGATTGTTGAATAATTAAAACATTATCTCCAGGAGTTTGGAAATGAGCTAAACTATCCAAGCTACTCTCTGAAAGGTATCCAGGGCAAGAGACTTTTTTAAGACCCCAAACAGACAAAAGACAAAACCAAAACACTCTGGTTCAGTGTTTTGAGAATATTCACTAACATAATATTGCTGAGAAAATAATTTTTATTACCCACCACTCTGCTTAAAAGTTGAATGGGCCGGGCGCAGTGGCTCACGCCTGTAATCCCAGCATTTTGGGAGGCCGAGGCGGATGGATCACGAGGTCAGGAAATCGAGACCATCCTGGCTAACACGGTGAAACCTCGTCTCCACTAAAAATGCAAAAAATTAGCCAGACATGGTGGCAGGCGCCTGTAGTCCCAGCTACTCTGGAGGCTGAGGCAGGAGAATTGCTTGAACCTGGGAGGCAGAGGTTGCAGTTAGCCGAGATCGCACCACTGCGCTCCAGCCTGGGTGACAGAGCAAGACTCTGTCTCCAAAAAAAATAAATAAATAAAAATTAAAAAAAAAGTTGAATGATAGAAAATAATTTTACTAGGTTTTTATGTTGATTGTAATCATGCTGTTCCACTCTTTTTAATTATTAAAAAGTTATTTTTGGCTGGGTGTAGTGGCTCACACCTGTAATCCCAGCACTTTGGGAGGCCGAGGCAGGCGGATCACCTGAGGTCAGGAGTTCAAGACCAGACTGGCCAACATGGCGAAACCCCGTCTCTACTAAAAAATACAAAAATTAGCCGGGCGTGGTGATGGGCGCCTGTAATCCCAGCTACTCGGGAGGCTGAGGCAGGAGAATCGCTTGAACCTGGGAGGCGGAAGTTGCAGTGAGCCGAGATCGCGCCATTGCACTCCAGCCTGGGCGACAGAACGAGACTCCGTCTCCACAAAAAAAAAAAAAAAAAAAAAAAAAAAAAGAAAAAAAAAGTTATTTTTGTTGTAATAATGTTTTCTTCTTCTATAAATATTTTCAAAGAGGTCCTTTCTATTTTTATCTGTCAAAAGGAGAATGTAAAGTTCTTTATACTCCCTGATATTTTGAAAAAAGTATATTGCTATTTCTTATATTACAAAACATAATTCCAGTCATATGAGGGTGGAAACAAAGATTGAGATAGGAGATTTCAAAAAGATTTTATCTCAACTTTGAAACTACCTAAGAAAAATGTTAGGTTGCTAGAGTAACTTATTTAAATAAGTCTGTTTTATTTCTCTAGCATTAAATTACTAAATATACATCATTGCTTTAGGTAATTTTTCCTTTAAAATGAATTCACTTTTCCCAGTAAGTCAACTAAGTCATTTCCTACTCAAATGAGTAAATGCCTCATATTTTGTGTACATTACATTTTATTGAGGAAAGAATGACATGTTCCAATTTTATGCTGTATTCTTAAACTATTTATGACTTACTAACAGTACTAACAGAATTTTTAAAAATCATGATTTCTTGGGATAAAAAGGGAGTACAAAGGACACTTATAATGACTACGTAACATACGCCTCCTGAATTTTCATTCAAATGTTAATTATGTATCATTTTACCTTTAAAAGTGTGAATAGGATTTGGTCTATTTTGTATGTACATTAAAGTTAGTGTATTATTTGAAGTGTTCTTTGATGTAAATGTATTTGGAGAAGGTTTATGCTCTATTCAGCATTTCAAATTAGTGTATTTCTTGGATATGTAACGTATAGATAATATTTTAAACAAGTTTCTGTTAAAATTTAGTGTTCCCATTAACTCCATACAGAATCCCTTGTATTTCCAATATGTCAGGTTCCTTGAATGTACATGCTATCTGCTTGTTTAAACATTACTTAGTTGATTATGACTACTGTGAGTGTAACTACTTTTACTGCTTATGAGAGATATCATGTGAGTTACAATATTATATTACATACTTATAAACAACTGTTGTAGAAAAATTGCTTAAAATTAAAATACACATTTGTATAAGTTATTCACATAGAACAAGTTTGCAGTTCCACCCCCCTTTATTCTTGACAAATATTTCAGTTTAGTTCAAATCATTCCCAGGAATGTAAGAATTGAGCCAACTCAGTATATTCCTAAAATCAGTGCCCTGCAGGTAGCAAGATATACCCAGAGTGGAGGTTTCCAAAATCTACAGTCTCAATTTAATTTTGAATAAAATGATGAAGCCCAGAAAAGTGAATCAGAAGTTGAAATGTCCCATAATAAGCTGTCATGGCTTCAGATCATTTGTGTATGTAATTATTATATAAATGCATTTGCATTTTTATTGCTTGTGTCATGACTAGACTGGCCTTCCCTTTCCTTTTCTGCACACTCTGAACTAAGGGTGAATACCTTGTTTTTCTTCCATTTCAGTGAACCTTTCCTTCATAACTGTAATGAGTAAAGGTCCTAAACATTCCTTTGTATATATGAAGATGAAAATTCCTTGAAATAATTATCCAGAATCTCTTTAAAAGCATTCCTCAATGGTTTTATGAGTGCCGTATTTGAAGAAGATGAAAATAGAAACTTTATTTTTAAAGCTGTGACTCCATCTCTTAGAATGCAGCGTCTCTGAGAAAGGAACTTCTAAACCGACTTCTGCTTTGGGCTAAAATATTTACCCATATAAGCCAATGATAGTACTGAGATTTAACAGTATTTAAATTTGAGCCGTAGATGAAAATGAATTCTACTTTTGACTGTAACTATTCTTGATCTATCCTTTGCTTTTAAGAGAATATTATCCCTATTTGAGAACAACATGGAAGGCATTGAAACTAGTTTTCTACAAAGGCCAGAGGACAAAAATATTTATTTCCTTACTCGATTCCTTCTTATCTGTTGACCTGGTCGCACCTTTAATTTAGTTGTCATTATTATTATGTTTACCTTACAAGGTCTCAGATATTGTCCAACCTTTTGTGTTGTCATTAATGGACTAGTGGAATATTCTCAATGAAATGTTCTTGATAGTCTCTCTGGTTCTTATTCTAGTCATGAATAGAAAAAGACAGAAAGATAGAAAATCTTAAGACTAGTCGTCATAGATAAATAAAAGGAACTTTTAGTGAACTTTGTCCATTAAATTATAAGTAGCTTAATTGATGAGCTACAGTGTACTGTATACTTTATCCCCTGCAAGCAATCAAAGAAATATTATTTTATTTGATCAAAATCTATAGTGCATTAATTGAACAAAAAATACTGAAATATATTCTCATTTTATTTTAATTATACAAGTTTATTTTTAATGATATGATATTTAAGCTATTATATTTCTGACTTTTTTATTTTCAATGATTTAGATTTAAATGTAAAAAATATAAAACAATTTTAATCTCATTCATTAATTAATCTTGTATGTATGAGTCTGTTTTCTCTGTTGACCACCCTGTCCACATTATGAATGAAAATGTGTATATACTTGGCCGGGCGCGGTGGCTCACGCCTGTAATTCCAGCCCTTTGGAAGCCAAGGTGGGCAGATCACGAGGTCAGGAGATCAAGACCATCCTGGCTAACACGATAAAAGCCCGGCTCTACTTAAAATACAAAAAATTAGCCGGGCGTGGTGGCGGGCGCCTGTAGTCCCAGCTACTAGGGAGGCTGAGGCAGGAGAATAGCGTGAACCCGGGAGGTGGAGCTTGCCAGTGATCCGAGATCTGCCACTGCACTCCAGCCTGGGCGACAGAGCAGGACTCTGTCTCAAACAAAAACAGAAGCAAAAACAAAAACAAACCAAAAAAAAAAAAAAAACAAAACAACCCCCCCCCCAAAAAAGGATATACTTTAGAATAATTTTTAGAAATTGAGTTTATATTCAATCAGTATTTACTAACCTTGTCATCTCACCATGAAATACTAACTGCATCATTTTGCTGTTTTGTCACCTGCACTCCTCACTGTTCAATTCCATGTTGTAATTGTGTATCTAGCTAGATGTGATGTGCAGCCTGGGTGTAACAGAAGCGCTATAGGACAAGCAGACCTTGAGTAATCTTATATAAATCTAAGCCACATTCCATAAATGCTTCTTGTAGGTGCTTTTGTGTAATAGACTTGTTTTCTTGGCTTTTCTGAAGCTTAGCTTGTGTTTATTTTAAATATGACTTAGCTTTCTAGAATATTCAAAGGTTCTGTCATAATACAAAGCTATATTTCTTGCATATAATTAGTATTTTTAGAAAGAACTACAGTGCATTTTTTCATACATCATGGGTGTTCATACGTGGCATCTTTGGTTTAATGTATTTAGAATTAGGAGTAGACTTTTAAAATTCTGGAGTAGCCATAGGTTTCTATTTTTATTGTACATGTGAAACACATTGGTTGTAGAAAAATCTAGAAATTGTACAAGGGTTTTAGATGAAGAATTTTAAAATTATTTGTTTTTATTTCAAGCTATAGCAGTGAGTTCTTTATAACAGTAGTTCTGTTTGACAGCTATATAACTTTTTGAAGCGGTGCATTTTAAAATTATAGAATTATGCTTATTGTTTTATTATTATAAACTATACATCCAGGACTTTTTACATGTATTGAAGACTG
This sequence comes from Rhinopithecus roxellana, assembly GCF_007565055.1. Lineage (NCBI taxonomy): Eukaryota > Metazoa > Chordata > Mammalia > Primates > Cercopithecidae > Rhinopithecus > Rhinopithecus roxellana. The sequence goes on along the minus strand of NC_044555.1, from coordinate 37,491,849 downwards.
ATTTATTTATTAAACATATTGTTTATTTTTATAGATGTATGATTGAACAAATTTGTGTGATAACATAGCTTGATTAGTTGATAGTGTAATACAGAGGCATATTACATATCTCCACCATAAGACTAAAATCCCCTCAGTAAAAATATCAAGTCTTGATGAAAAAGCTTTCATACTTAAAAAAAAAAAACCATCTAAATGTTTTTTGAAAGTTCCCTTAGAACAACCTAGTTCCATAATTATTTTCCACAATTTTCAGAACCAACTCTTTAAATTTTCCCATATTCTAGATATTCACAACCGAAATTGTTTTAATTGTTCCTTTTGAAATGGTTAATTATATTTAATTATCCATACATACACAAGTATATCCAGTTAATAATAAAATTTTTTTTGTCAAGTGAAAAAACTCACAAATCACATTTCATTAGATTTCAGGTAGTCAAATTGACATAATAATGAAAATGAACTATTCTAATAGATTTTCTAGAAATATTTGTACTTTATCCCTTATCTTAGAAATTTATATGTATCAATTACATATTGATTTACTTCATAAAATGTTACTATCTTTTGAATACAGTTGACTTTTTAAAAAATTTTCAGTGGCTGGGCGCCGTGACTCATGCCTGTAGTCCCAGCGCTTTGGGAGGCTGAGGCGGGTGGATCGCTTGAGCTCAGGAGTTTCAGACCAGCCTGGGCAACATGGTGAAACCCTGTCTCTATCAAAAATGCAAAAACTTAGCCGGGTTTGGTGGTGCATATCTGTGGTCTCAGCTACTTGTGAGGCTGAAATGGGAGAATCGATTGAGTGGCGGGGGTTTGTAGGGGAGGTTGCAGTGAACCTCCATCAGGCCGCTGAACTCCAGTCTGGCTGACAGAGTGAGATTCCATCTCAAAAAAAAATTTAAAAATAAATAAAAACATTTTCATTCTTTTTATCTTAAAACTTAGAAGAAACATTAGATACAATAATACTTTCATTAGTCAATTAGAGAAAAGTGTAAGTAATACCGCTTTGACTATTCAGTAGTAGTGAAAAGTAAACCAAATATGGAACTCGAAAGAAAAATGTTATTTACAGAAATCTGTAAAATAAACTTTAAAATCTATTTACTTATTATACATCAGTTCTAACCTCAATTACACAATCAATGCAGAGCACCATTTCAATGATATATTATAACTAAAGAGAATTGATCATAAACAACTGTTATGTTATCCAAAAATATTTTCAGTAATTCAAACATGCAGCTTGAATAGTTGTTGAGTGACACAAACTTGAAGTAACTAAAATTATTTTTTAAAATTTACTGGCTCTTTTGACACGTAAATACAGAAATAGTCTCATATTCAAGGATGGAACAAATACACAGAAATGGAATTTCATGCACTCTCAAAACTAGTTTATGACCTCTTAAATGAGAGATTATATTTTATTATTATTTTTATTTCATCTCTTGTTATTCAAAACTATGAATTGAGTGTACTTTTTGCAGAAAATTATACACATCATTTATGATGCTCAGATTAAATAATTACTTTTTTGTTTTGTTTTGTTTTTTAAGACATAGTCTTGCTCTGTCTCTCAGGCTGGAGTGCAGTAGCCTGATCTCAGCTCACTGCAACCTCCGCCTCCTAGGTTCTAGAGATTCTCCTGACTCAGCCTCCTGAGTAGCCTCCTGAGGGATTATAGGCACGCGCCACGACACTCAGCTAATTTTTGTATTTTTAGTAGAGACATGGTTTCACCATGTTGGCCAGGCTGGTCTCAAACTCCTGACCTCAGGTGATCCACCCGCCTCAGCCTCCCAAAGTGCTGGGATTACAGGCATGAGCCAGCACACCCGGCCAAATAATTACTTTTTTTATACAAATTTAATTATCCAAGAGAAACTGCTGAGTTATCTTCCAGATTGATATCATGGCTGTGTTTACATGATACCAAAACATCTGGAGGCAAAATCGAATTTTTTACTACATATAGGGATATTTTGCTGACCTGACAAAATTATTTGACTACATAAAGACACAGAATTTAGTAATACAGAATGATATTGTAAATAGTTTCATTTTCGATAGAAAAAGAGTTTTACATGCTATATAAAGTTGTCATTATCTGAATCTAGAATAATTGGTAACAGTTAACAACAGAATTCCACACAGTGCTGCAATTCAATTTTACATTTATATATTTTAGTTGTGTATAAAGACATACACTTATTTATTTCAAAATGCACACAAATTATAGAAATGAGAGGGAAGGTACAATTAAATATTTTTAGGTGCCTGAACTGAAAGATAAATGTCTAGAAGTTAATATACCTAATTGTGTGTCTAGAGGAAATGTCATATTAGTTTGATGTTTAAGCAGTTCTAATGTATTGGTTTTAAAATGGGTTAGTGTATGTGTAAGCACAGATATGTTTGCATATATGTGTGCATATTTATGTTTGTTAAATTTCTAGCAGAAAAAAAGTAATATAAACTTCAAACTAAAGAAAGCTTGTTAAAAGATTTTGCATCTACATTTACAATGTTATTGTCCCCTTTTACACCATTATGCCTCGTTTCTAAACTATAATCATCCAGTATCCCTTATATCATCCCATATATAAATCTTTCATTTATAAAATCCTTGTCATATCCAGTACATTCTGTATATGTCCTCATGTGTTTTTCTTTTAATCAAATTATTTGTCTGTTTCCCAAATGATCACAGATCCAGTAATGTTAAAGTACATATAAAAACTTAAATTGATTCTTGTTATCTAAGTACTAGTACAGATTCTGCTTCTCTTGGCACACACACACAAATAAAGATAAATTTGCATTCCATAGTAGCCAACTTCTGCCCAGTTGTTATAACTAAAATATATCCAAATAAAAGTCCATTAAAACAATCCTCTTTATTTGGCATTGTTACATTACTTAATTTTAATAACTATGAAAATAGAAAGAAGTAGTTCTCTGTTAGTCTTCTGTCCAATGTCGGATTTGCTGTTTCATATGTCTTTAACTTTATGGATTTAATTCATTTCTTCATCAAATGACTATGATATGGATTTACCATAATTATATACATGCATACATGCCTACTTATGTATATATAAACAAACATTATTGTAAACAGCTCAGTGAAGACTTTGGACTGGCATAAATTATAGGAATATGATTATGAGGATGCGTCCAATTTTCAGATTGGTCAATGTATACAGTTTATTATCATTTCTGACTTTGAGTCGAGAACAGCATTGAAGAAAACCAGTGTAACATTAAAATTATGAAGATTTAAAATACAAAAGGATTCATAACAGTCACTTTTAAAATACTGTTTTTGCTTTCTACTTTGGAGCTGTAATTTTAAAAAAAAAGAATGAACAGGTTTTTGTATGAATATGTTAGAATGACTAATTATAGAGCGTCTTTCAACTGGAATACATGTAGATACTAACACCTGGTTGTATTTGATGTAATTTCAGTGCATACAGTGTGTGTAATCTGTATTAAGTGAAATACTTATAAATAAAGTTGTTTCTGCATTGCAATAACACATCTTCTGATATTTTTTGAAGCGCTTGTTGTCAGCAGGGGCTACTAGTTTCATTAACATCATCA